>NC_138203.1:219325422-219951422 GCF_964194415.1 Vipera berus
AACCAAGGGTCCAATATCTCCTTGCCTTAACACATGTCCACCACATATGATAATAAGTACCTGGTTTGTGTTTACATTTCCAACATTTCTCTGACATGTTTTTAAACATTTTTTGCTAATCTTGTTGGTGGCAAATGCCATCTATAAAACATTTATATAAATTTTCTTTGTATGAATTGTCAATTTATAGTTTCTTTCCCACAAACTTTGCCACTTTTCTAAGTCTATATTATGTCCAAAATTCTTTGCCCATACTATCATTGTCTCTTTTACTTGTTTATCTTCCATTTCAAAATTTAATAAGAAATTGTACATTTTTGATTAACTTTTCATCAGAAGTTAATAATGTCTGATCAAACATAGTCTGTTCTTTATAAAATCCATACTGTTTAATATCTTTATCATATCTGACTTGCATTTGTAAATGTGACCACCATGTTAAATTGATGCCCTGATTTTCCATCTCTTGCCTGGATTTTAAGTTTCCTTCAGAATTTAGAATATCTTTGTATGTCCATATTTTATTGAGACTGACTAGTCTAACCCCCTGCTCAGGCAGGAAACCCTATACCATGTCAGACAAATGGCTATCCAGTCTCTTCTTAAAAACTTCCAGTGTTGGAGCATTCACCACTTCTGGAGGCAGGTTGTTCCACTGGTTAATTGTTCTAACTGTCAAGAAATTTCTCCTTAGTTCTAGGTTGCTTCTCTCCTTGATTAGTTTCCATTCAATGCTTCTTTTCATACCTTCAGGTGCTTTGGAGAATAGCCTGACTTCCTCTTCTTTGTGGTAACCCCTGTGGTAACACTGCTATCATGTCACCTCTCCTCCTTCTTTTCATTAAACTAGACGTACCCAATTCCAGCAAACATTTTTTATATGTTTTAGTCTCCAGTCCCCTAATCATCTTTGTTGCTCTTCTCTGTACTCTTTCTAGAGTCTCAACATCTTTTTTACATTGTGATGACCAAAACTGAATGCAGTATTACAAGTGTGGCCTTACCAAGGCATTGTAAAGTGGTATTAACACTTATTTTTTTATTTTATTTTAATTCCATTTATATCCCACCCTTCTCCGAAGACTCAGGGCGGCTTACAAGCTTAGCAGTAGCCTTCATTCTATGTATATGCCTGCTTATTAGGGCTTTCATACACCCCCCAAGTGGCATTATTACAAAGTCAGCTTACAGAGCCTTGGTGGAGCAGTGGGCTAATGCCTCCTTAAGTAACACCAGCTGCCTGCAATTAGTGCAGGTTCGCATCCCACCAGGCTCAAGGTTGACTCAGCCTTCCATCCTTCCGAGGTAGGTAAAATGAGGACCCAGATTGTTGGGGGCAATTAAGCTGACTTTGTAATAATGCCGCTTGGGGTGTGTGTGAAAGCCCTAATAAGCAGGCATATACATAGAATGAAGGCTACTGCTAAGCTTGTAAGCCGCCCTGAGTCTTCGGAGAAGGACGGGATATAAGTGGAATTTAAAAAAAAACCTGCCCCCAACAATCTGGGTCCTCATTTTACCTACCTCAGAAGGATGGAAGGCTGAGTCAACCTTGAACCTGGTGGGATGCGAACCTGCACTAATTGCAGGCAGCTGGTGTTACTTAAGGAGGCATTAGCCCACTGCTCCACCAAGGCTCGTTTCTGTAAAAGTAGTCTACAAATATTTGCTATGGGATCTTATTTTCAATAAGTATTTTTATCATTCCATAGATACCACAAAATATTTGATATGGGGACTTTGGTTGTAACATAAATCTCTTGTAAAAGACTTCTTAGTGACCATAGTGCAATACTGTTTATATTCTTAATAGATGGAATGGAATACAAAATTTTTTAAAATATAGTTTTTATTTCATTTTTGCACCTAAAGCACAAAATGACTATTCTATATGCATTAGTTGCTTTAAAAATAAGTTTAACTTTATTGAAGTCTTGTCAAATATCTATTTTTGAAGTGTCGTGTCTCATTTTGGTCACCTATTATCAATGTTCTTACTAGTATTGTTTTCTTGTATTTAAAGCTGCGAGCTGCCCAAAGTCTTGTGGAATCAATGCAGCTTAGCACTGTGTTGGCTTTTTGGCAGCAGCAGCACACTGCTGGCTCATATTTAAGTGATTGCCCACTAGGACTCCGAGATTTTCTTCCTCTCTCACAGGAGGTGCACGATCCAGATGCCATTAGCTAAGGAATGACAGCTGCCACAGCTCAGGAGGAAGGCACCTGTCCTGTGGAACATCATTCTTCCTGAGATTAAATTAGCCCTGATCTGGCTGGCTTTTTGCAACGCCTAAAACTTGGTTTTGTTTTCAGGTCTGGGTCCCCATTTGTGCAAAAAAGCCCAGTTTTATTGATAGTTTACTTTCTAATGCTAAGCTGCTAGGTGTTTTTCTTTTATATTATGTGTTTTCTTTGTTTAACCTATTTCATTGTGAGCTACCCAGAATGTAGAGATAATGGCTATATAAAGCAACTGACTGCCTGAATCAATCAGTCAATCCATTATTAAATTCGTATTTGCTGCCAAGATCTCAAAAACTCTGGGCACCTCGTGACAATCAAAGAAATCACAACAAAATTAATAAAAGATAAAAGATAAAGATAAAGCGTGACAGACCAGATGGAATGAAGCAAGGAGTCTCATTCCCCCTCACCAAAGTCGTGAGTGAGGAGTCATGTCTTCACGGCTCTTTTAAACAATAGTAGAAAAGGGACCAGCTGGATCTTGGATGTACTTGATTTACTAAAGATAGAAAAATGGGGAAATTTAAGAAGTAGAATGGTAGCGGATAGTTTGTGGCCTGTTGCACAGAACAAATGTTATTCAAAGAAACAAAATAATGACAGTGTGTAAGGGTGCACTTCTCCCCTTATTTTTATAAAGAAGTGAGAATTGGGTATGTCAAAAAACAAACACCCCCCCCCCCACAAAGTAAGGAAGAAGCTACTTAAGAAGTTTATGGTCAGCAGTTGCAATTTCTTAAAATTATCTTGCAGTTAAATTAATGATGGTCATTAAGTTAATGACTGTTCCCATCCTGTCAGATCCATCTCCAAACTCATCATACCATTCAAACTTTAGATCTCCCAATGGGCATCCTTTTAGTTTCTGGCCAAATTGAGAGAAACACCCTTCCTTTGATTTCCCAACCCTTGCCCACAGTTCTGCAAAGTTCCTCCCCCCCCCAATTTTTATGACACAAAGGAAACCCCACTGCAATGAAGCTACAGAGTTAGGCTGAACATTATTTGGTTCTTCCTTGCTAGATTTCTATGAACCTGTAGTGAAATTGGGGATTGAATGAAGAACCTGTTCATGTCCTTTAATCATTACAGTGTCAAAGCAAAATGGTACAATAAAGTGGGGGGGAGCATTCCTTAGTGTGAGAGAACCTGAGAAGGCAGAATAGAGGCATGAGGGACCTGCCCACACAAAACCAGACAATGAGGTTTGCCTTCCCTGCACGGAGCGGGAGAGAAATGACCAGTCAAAACCTGTGGTGGTTATAGTTTGATTGTAGCACCAACCTGGCTCCATTGATAACTCACTGCCATCTGGACTGGAATTTCTGAAGTTGCCTCCAGGAACATCCAGAAGAAAAAAAACACTGCATGATGTGGTGTAGGTCTGGTGTATGTTGAGGAAACAAGGGTGAAGGGTGCTTCAAACAAGCAAGAATAGAAAGAGATAGAATTCTAGAGTGAATGCTATGGGCTTACATTAGTTTGCCCTATGTTTCTTTTTTCATATTCTTTTAACTGGCTTGCTGTTGTTGTTGTTGTTAGTTGCGAAGTCGTGTCCGACCCATCGCGACCCTATGGACAATGTTCCTCCAGGCCTTCCTGTCCTCTACCATCTTCTGGAGTCCATCTAAGCTCACGCCTACTGCTTCAATGACTCCATCCAGCCACCTCATTCTCTGTCGTCCCCTTCTTCTATTGCCCTCAACCTTTCCCAGCATTAGGCTCGTCTCCAGTGAGTCCTTCCTTCTCATTAGGTGGCCAAAGTATTTGAGTTTTAGCTTCAGGATCTGGCCTTCTAAAGAGCAGTCAGGGTTGATCTCCTCTAGGACTGACCGGTTTGATCGCCTTGCAGTCCAAGGAACTCGCAGGAGTCTTCTCCAGCACCATGGTTCAAAGGCCTCAATTCTTTGGCGCTCAGCCTTTCTTATGGTCCAGCTTTCACTGCCATACATTGCAACTGGGAAGACCATAGCCTTGACTATACGCACTTTTGTTGACAGGGTGATGTCTCTGCTTTTTAGTGTGCTGTCTAGATTTGTCATGGCTTTCCTTCCGAGGAGCAAGCGTCTTTTAATTTCTTGGCTACAGTCCCCATCTGCAGTGATCTTGGAGCCCAGGAAAATAAAATCTGTCACTACCTCCATTTCTTCCCCATCTATTTGCCACGAATTGAGAGGGCCAGATGCCATGATCTTGGCTTGCTACTTACTCCTTTTGTGAGCTCTGGATCGTGCTGCTTGCACTCAAAGGAAATAAGTATGAGAAGTGACATGTATTTGTACATATATATCACTTTTAGCCTCTTTTAGCCTAGCCTAGCATGTAGAATGAACCCATTTGTTCCGTAGTAAAAGGCAGTATAAACAAAGGAATCTTCAATAAACAACTTCAATAAGCAACAGAACACATGGATTTCTGAATCACATCTCCACAGACATCCCTGAGAGAATGAATAATTGTGCACATCACACCAAGCCAGAACTTGCCTAACTGTGGCTTTTCAGTAAGGCAGGGTTGGTATACCACACTAAGCTATAAAAACCAGATTTTACAAAACACAATAGCTAAGTTCAAACAATAAACTAAACCAAGCCAAAGAAACTACTTAAAAGCTTATTGCATTGTTTAAACTCAGGCATGGTGTATGTGGATTACATTAAGAATCCACACAGAGAAAGTACTAGAATTAAGGACCCCACTCAGTTTTCAGTCATTTCACAGGTTTCTATAAACAAAAGTGGGCTGCAGTCTTTGACAGTCTAAGGCAGGGGTCAGCAACCTCAAACAGTGAAAGAGCCACTCGGAACTGGTTCCCTCACAAAAGGAAAAACTGGGAGCCGCAAAAAATATCTGCGCATGTGCGTACAGGGTTTGACTGAAGAGTAGAGCCAAGGCGAGATATGCACCTACCCTGCATATTTGAATTGATTGGTTGAACTTTTTTAGTCCCACTTTTTTTTTGGACTGCACATGGCAGAGGACCAGGAGCCGCAGGAGACGGCTGAAAGACGGGTTGCAGACCTGTGGTCTAAGGGTTGCCATTCCCTTGGACTGGGAGCCAGGAGAAAACCAGCAACTGGAGAGCAAGGAGGGCAAATTACATCGCACTTGTTATGGCATCATCCTGCAGATGACATGTGTAGTATAACTTGAGTCAGTTACTGTGTTTCTCCAAAAATAAGACCCACCCCGAAAATAAGCCCTACCTGATTTTTGGGATGGGTCTAATATAAGCCCTACCCCAAAAATAAGCCCAGGGGAGTGGGTGTGGGCACTACAAGTGGCAGCAAGCATGCGGGGGCCGACAGTGTCCGGCAGCAGCCACAGCCTGCCAGCCCCTTGGAGCACACGGAGGCAGAGGTGGGGAGAAAGTGTTTGGGAGCCTATGGGGTGTTTGGAAACCAAATGAATTGCTTCGTTCTCAAGAGCCCCATAGTCACCCAAACACTTTTTCTCCAGTCGGAGATCTGACGGACACTGGAAGCTTCATCTGCTTGCAAATGGTCACTTTGAAATGGAGCGATTAGCTCCATCTCCAACCATCCCATTTGCAAGCAGACAAAGCTTCCAATCTCCGCCAGATCTCCAGGGGGAAAATGTTCGGCACCTATGGGGCACTTGGGGCAGCTCCACTCCTTCCCCCACATGCCTTGCCTCGTGGTGGCAGCACAGCGCAGCAGGCCATGTGGCTTCCTGCTGCAAGCCGCCACAGAAATGGGCTGGCAACCACGTGGCCTTCTGCTGGATGGAGCTGTTGGTGCCATCGCCATGAGGCGGGGCAGGTGTCAGGAAAAAGTAAGACATCCCCCGAAAATAAGACTTACTGCCTCTTTTTAAGGCAAAAAAATAAAATAAAAGACAGGGTCTTCTTTTTGGGGAAACGCGGTATGAGTGGTGCAACTTACCTCATTTATGTCATTTGCATTATGATATCATGAAATGTATTTCTAAACTGTGACTGATAGCTTAGCATGCAGTGAGGAGGAGGGGATTGTACCTTACTCAACAAGATCCTAGTACTGATGATGTTACCTAATTTGGGTAATGAAACATATGCAAGAAAACAACCAAGCTCAGAGAGCACCAAGGGCTTCTCAAACCAAACCTGGTTAACAGAAAGGGCTCAGGATGACGTGTGCTGGGCATACTATGCTTTCATGCGGAGTGCATTTAGAAACACGATTCATTTCCCCAGAATTCGCCACAGTATACCGACTTTCCTTCTGGTCATCAATCATGATGGATTTCACTGATACAGAGAGTGTGTTGGGTCTTGCCAATCAGAACTTGGTTAAATATTCTTGGCAGTGGCTTTGTTCATGCATTTGACCTACCTACATTATTAATAGCCCCTGTTTCATTCAAGAATAGATTTTTACTGTCATATATACCATCAAGGCTTTCATTCAGATTATGCTACTCATGAGAATGCTTGTGAACAGGAATGAGCCCCACACTTGCCTTTAGTTTCTTAGAAAAGCCAGTCTTTAATTCTAATTTCCACAAGCAGCCATTCTCTGAACCACCCCTTATGAAAACTGTAAAGGAGGCCAGTATAAACCAGCCCTCCCCAGATAGGTCCGGACTGCAATTCCCAATCAGCATCTTGAGGGAAGAAAAGAGAATCAAGGTTTCATATGGGTGTTTGCAAAGAAAACAATTGTATGAAGCTCTGAAAGAGGCCTGGAAAGGATTTGAAGAGCAATCAACAGTAACTGTTAAATAGCGGGTTCTTTGGCGCAAGAATGAAGACGAGGTAACTGAGTACAGGGAAACTCATATTTTATTTTGTGCAGAATCTGTACTGGCAAATGGCTGCAACTATCCGCAATATATAGTCTAGCCCTTAGGTGGCAGCCAATAGGTTTGAAACAACCATTGCCGCCTAGGGATAGCCAATTATAGCACTGGAGACTTGTAGTCTGGGTTGCTGGAGAGCCTAGCTGCTCCAGCAACCCACATGATATTACTAATGAGCCCAGTACATAACAGTAACAATTTTGAGCCACACTCTGGCAACTTATCTGAGTTGCAACTGAGGCTGAGCAGAGGTGAGAAAATGAGATCCTGTGCCCAGGTATCCTTATAACCAGATATTATGTCGTGGGCTCTGATGAGCAGGAACGAGAACACGCAGATGAGTACAGACAAACTCATACTTTATTTAAGCAGAAACTGTACTGAGAGATTGGAGTCACCCTGCTTCAATATATAGCCAGGCCCTATGGTATTAACCAATCAGATTGAAGCTATACTTGCCACCCAAAGTTGACCAATGGCAGGACTGGAGACATCCTGTCTGGGTTGCTGGAGAACCATTAGTTCTCCAGCAATGCACATGGTGATATTCCAAAAGCCCAGTACATAACACCAGACATTTTGGATAAGCTCCAAGCAGAAGGATTAGTGCGCAGAGAGAATGACTTAAAAGACAAGAGGAAAGGAAGAAACTGAGGAAAATGCCTGAATATTTGGAGTATGGGTGTGAAGGTAATTTTGGGTGTGTGTGTGTTTAGGAAAGAGGAGGAGGAAACCTGCCACCTTCCAGGCCCTGTGTAGGGAGGAAGAAGAGGGTGCAGCTTGGCATAAGTGCTGAGAGAGAAGAACAGAAGCTCAATCTCAGGAAGGCCTGCTGGACAATAAAGTGCTAGAGGAAAAAAAAGGGGGGGGGTAAGGGAGAGAAGATTTCCTAATCTAGGGACTTTCACACCCCTTGTAATGCAATCACTTCAGGACCGTAAGCCAGTTTTGCAAGACAAAGAAATCTCCAGCCAAAGAATAACAGGAGGATCTGTGAAAAATAAGTGAGACCTGCGCCCTCACAAGTCACCATCCCTCTTCTTCATTCAGGTCTTGACGACAGCCAAAGAGAAGGGAAACAGCCTGGGGTAGGAGAAGGTGATTCAGGCTCAGCTTACCCTGGCAAGCATCATGCTGAGTCCTTCACCCTCTCCTGGGTGTGGACATGCTTTCCTCTGAGGTTCACCATGCTTCACTCCCACCATTGAGGCTAGACATGATAAGGGCCTTATCTCTGAAGAACAGGCCTGCGCTTGGCCTTGCTTAATCTGGCAGCTGCTTTGGGAAAGGATGCCCTGCAAGAGCCTGGCCAAAGTGAGTTTTGGCTTTATTTATTTTGGGCTTTGAATGCAAAGAGGTTTTTTTATTTCCTCTGTGCAGCTTGCTTATCGCTTCTTGGAGTATTTTTATTTCACTGAGGGGAATATCATATTTTCCAAGTATCTACCATGACCTTATTTTCTACCTGGAAAAATGAAATCTTTTTCCATTGAGAAAATGTACTTTCCTCTTGGTGACTATGCACCCCAGGGTTGCTTGAGAACCAGAGTAATAATATGTTGAGCATCATCTGCTGCTCCTAACGGTATAAAAATAAAACCTTGTAGAAATAAAAACAAGATAAAGAAGCAGCTTCCTAATAATGTGACTGTTGCTTTGATTTTCTTTCTTACACGATTTCTCTGCTACATAAAATTGGAAAAATCCAAATAGCACTTCTTCATTTTTGTAGAGGACTGTTCTTTAATCACAGTTATGCACTGTACCAGTTATGAACCTTGTGGATATTTTGATCCTTTTTATTTATTACATTAATTTTATTTATTTATTAGATTTTGTTCTGCCTTTATTATTGTATTGTCTTACGGGCAACCTGGCAGGTACGCAAATGTTTGGATGGATGGATGTTGTGCCGCTCGTGCAAGAGGAATTGGGTGAGCAATTGCCAACTGCTCACACGGCTGAATGGCCCAAGGTCCGGGGTTTGGGGACTCCTGGTATAAATAACTCAGGTTGGCACACATAATACATTTTCATCGCCCCTTTTTTCTCCACAATAGCAACCCTGTGATATGTGTTGGACCGAGAGAGAGTGACTGGCTCAAAGTCATGCAGCTGACTTTCACACCTCAGTTGGGAGCAGGTTTCTTGGCTGGCACCTTAACCACTACACCAAACTGCTCCCATTCTCGTTGCTGATGTCGTAGTTTGTATGACCCTTAACTTTCGTCTTGAAAGAATATCCTTCGTTTTGATTTATATTTATGTGAACTTGTCTGATCCCCACAAAACTAAGTGTAATCGGACCCAATTAGCTCTTGGATGAGAGACTACCAAGCTGCAAGCGAGGCTGAGAAGTGAAAAAATATCCTGGAAGAAGGCAATGGTTAAACCACTTTCATACTCTCAAAAACACCTAGAGGAGCTTCTCTATGTAGTCACCAGGATTTTTCTTTTTATATTTATATTCTTTCTTCCTTTACAGAACCCAGGATGACACAGAGGCTGGCCAGAACAGATAGATTTAGTTGCACTCTGTGGCTACCTATTGTTAACTTTCTATTAAAGGTAAAGGTAAAGGTTCCCCTGCACATGTGTGCTAGTCGTTTCCAACTCTAGGGGCCGGTACTCATCTCCATTTCAAAGCCGAAGAGCCAGCGCTTCTCCGAGGATGTCTCCGTGGTCATGTGGCCGGCATGACTAGACGCCAAAGGCGCACGGAACGCTGTTACCTTCCCACCGTAGTGGTCCCTATTTTTCTACTTGCATTTTTACGTGCTTTCGAACTGCTAGGTTGGCAGAAGCTGGGACGAGTAACAGGCGCTCACTCTGTTACGCGGCACTCGGGATTCGACCCGCCAAACTGCTGACCTTCTGATCGACAAGCTCAGCGGCCTAACCCACTGAGCCACTGCGTCCCTTCTAACTTTCTATTACTATCACATTTATATTCCATCTTAGTCCTGAGAGGTATATGTCAGGGCGTCTCCTCTCCTTTTATTTCCATAGCCCATCGAATGGGTCTGTCTGGGGGCTCAGCAGTTTAAGTATAGTAAGTATAGTAAGTTCTTCCTTTGGAAGCATATCAACAGAGTGTGCAGCTTCTATTTGGGCAGGGGTCTTCAAACTTGGCCATTTTATGACTTGTGGACTTCAACTCCCAGAATTCCTCAGCCACCATGCCTGGCTGAGGAATTCTGGGAGTTGAAGTCCACAAGTCATAAAAGGGCTAAGTTTGAAGACACCTGCATTTGGAGATCTCAGCCTGAAGAAGGAAATCAAGGTTTGGAGAGCAATGAGTCAATTCTGCTTCAGGAACATCTGTGAGTAGCCTCTGGTCCCTTTCAACTGGTTGCTGGAGGTCATTCTGAATGCTAAAATCATCTGTACCATCTTTTCAGAAGCATCTTCCAAAAGGATACCTGATACCATTGAAATTAGAAGGAATCTGGTAGCAACTTTTTTGAATACAACAAATTTTATTAAAAAGCCAGAGATTTTCATGACTGTTTCTATTCTCCTCCTCTAGTACTGACAACAGAGCCTTTGGAGGTCTTCTAGTTCAGCCTCTTCCTCATGCAAGAGACCCTATACCAGGGGTGGGGAACCATGGCTCTTTTATGACTTGTGGACTTCAACTCCCAGAATTCCTGAGCAGCCATGCTGGTTCAGGAATTCTGGGAGTTGAAGTCCACAAGTCATAAAAGAGCCAAGGTTCCCCACCCCTACCCTATATCAATCCAGACAAATGGCTGAAAACTACCAGTGATGGAGCACCCAAAACTTCATCATTTATAGCAGGGGTCCCCAATCTGTGGGCCACGGCCCACTACTGCAGGTTTCCCAACCTGTGGGCAGCCTATTCGCCACCGGGCTGCGTAAGTGGCCGAATGGTGTGCACACGTCTGTGCAAGGCCCTACTCGTGCACACAGCACCACTTGCGCCAAGGTTGTCGAGGGCAGTCACGGCCCCACTCATGTGAGCCTCTTTGCAGGCACTTGTGGCCCCACTTGCGCAAGCTACACAGTGAATGTCGTGGGTGTTCGGGCATACGCACATGCGCACTTGCCCCATCCACAAAATCATCCCCTCTTTCCCCCCTCCCCCCTCCCACTCCAGGCCTCCAACCTGGAAAGGTTGGGGAACTCTGGTTCATAGGGCAACTTTTCTGTTTCTGATGTACTGACCCTCATTCTCAATCTTGCTTGCAAATGAGCTTGTGATCAAGGCTGTTTTTTTTAGAACAGGTAGTGATACAACTCCAGGCACAGCTGTGAGATCACCTTCTCCCTCCAGACTGAAAACGGTTTCTTTCTAGGCACAGGCAGCATTCACCAAAGTCCTTATCAGCCGCTTCCTGTGATCTCACACGCAGCATGAGGTATGAACTGTGTGGAAGTGAATCACCTTTTGTCACTCAGACTACAACTGCATAATCACCAAAGCCAGGGAGGGCCTTTTAATACTTCAGGCAGGAACTGCCAAATTAGTTCAGTCGCTGGAGGCTACAGCTTGGAAGCCAGATGGGTTTGGCAATGTATTCAGTGACCCCTGGAAAGTTTTGCTTTTTCACCTCTCCAAGTCTTTTCAGCTTTTTTTTGTCTTCAGAGGAAAAGTTTTCAGAAATTAAAGGCAAAAGGCCTTCGCTGAATTATTGGACAAGAAGGCACATTTGGGAATGGATGCTGAACGTAGCCTCTAGATTTTCTTTTATATCTGAGGCAACCCAGTGTGATTGATAGTAATAGTGGCAAAATAGCATCCTTTTCCTCCCTTTATGGGAAGAAACTCAGTGGGGGTTTTTTAAGCAGGAACTGAATTCTAGTGGCATCTGGCATGGCTGCCCTGTGTTTACTCTACGGGGCCATCCCCATCTGGCATCAACCACACTAACAAAAAAAATGGTAAAACCTGCATCATGGCATTTTAACACTGATCCTGACCTTTGTGCTTGCATCCTGAACTCAGATACAAATATGTGAGTCACATAATGTGTGCTGTTATTGCACTACTTGTTTTATTACTTCCTCTCACTGTTTCATAGAAACCTATAAGTGGGGGGGAAGGGGGGGGAAACAGATGGAATCTTATCAAGCCAGAATTACTGTTTACCTTCAGGGACCAAGGAGGTCCCACCTGTAGCTCTTGATGGATTTGTACATCCCTTGAAGGAGCAGCTGCACAAGGGGATCACCTGGATTCACAGCTCCTACACCAGGTACAGATCTTGGCTACGAAAGCCTTCAACCAGCTTTGGCTGCCCATGGTTGTGGCCTTTCCTAAACCAGGAAGTTCTGACAAGGGCATAAGTCATCTTCTCGTTTAACTACTGTAATTTGCTTGACATGGTGTGAGTTTTTTTTGTGGCTTAGGTCCTTGTTATATTCCAAACTATCTGCTCTACGTAAAATCTACCCTAACCAGGAGGTTACAGGACAGGGCCTCAAAGAAAGACCTTATAATTTGCAGGCATTTCACTCTGGAACAGGGATCTTCAAACCTGGCCCTTTTATGACTTGTGGACTTCAACTCCCAGAATTCCTCAGCCAGGCACGCTGGCTGAGGAATTCTGGAGTTGAAGTTCACAAGTCATAAAAGGACCAGGGTTGAAGACCCCTGCTCTGGAAGAACTTGGCCCTGAGGTTAAGGTAGCCCCTGTCCTGTTAGATTTAGGAAACGGTGCTTTTCTTCATGGTTTTTGAAGAAGAGGTAGATAGCAATATTAGGGGGTGCCTGTTGCTTTCAAGCAATGTTTGTTATGTTTTTATGTTGTTTTATCTGCCAGGTTTGCACATTCCTAAGCTACGTTCAAAATCCATGGAAGAGGCTGCATACAAGTATTTGTATAAACAGCAAACCAACTGATGGATTATGAAACTTGATGGTTAATCAATGTCAAATGCATTGATGAGATGGTTCTCTTGAAACCCTCAGGAATATGATGGAAAAACCAGTTAGAGATCATTATTTATTTAATTTATTTATTTAATTAAATTTTTATACCGCCCTTCTCCCGAAGGACTCAGGGCGGTGAACAGGGCATATCATTGTTTGTCTGGAGTTCCTCTTTACACTACTCTATATATCTGACAATTCCCATCAAGTGTGTTCTTCTGGTATGTACACACAGAGAAAACTTGTATTCACATAGTTATGCAGAAGTACTGAAAAGATTGCCATCTTTGCTTGCTGGTAGGATTTCTTTACAGAACAGTGAATCTTATTTTACAGGCTCTTCATAAATGAATCTTACGTATCTTATGTATAAGGGCATCCTTAGTACTAGTTACCATGTCAGTGAGGTTCCCTACTGAATATGGTACAGAATACCTATATGGGATATTCAAAGGTTAGTTAGAATTTGATTCCCCAAGCACAGCAGTGGCCATGGAAGAGCAAAGTAGCGATGAAGTTTTGGATTGTGCAACTCTGTACGGAATTTGTTAAGCAGTCAAATGAACTTTTGGTGGAATGTTGCTTTATTTACCTGGCCTTACTTTTTACTGCTTAATTCATCATGTTCTTTTTATATATATATATATAAACCTCATCAGATCTTCTTGGATAATTCATTGATGACTTGTTTCTTAATGGCATTTCGACTTTGTTGCATTTCATACACCCCGCAGAAAAAGTTCTGTGATAAACAATTGTCACTTCCGCAAAGTTGTGAAATTGTGTTGCTAAGACACTTGTGATGCCAGGTAATGGGTGAGCTTTAGGACATTTTCTCCCATCCCCTCAAGCCTTACTATGCTGCGTCATTGTGGTGTGGAGGGGGGTGTTCCTGAAAGAGATGAGCAAATACCAAGAGTGTATATTCCCAGCAGAGTCAGCCAAGACATGAAGCTCATCCCAAACGCCCAGGTAGAACAGCCAGGTACCTATTCTGGACAACAGAAACATATGAAGAGTCTGTTGGTTATATACTCTCTTCTTATTTATTCAATCTATATGCTGAATCTTTAGAGGGAGTCTGGATTGGAAGAACATGAAAGTGGTTTTAAAATTGGAGAAGGAAACCTAAATAACCTGCATTATGCTGATGACTCTACTCTGGTAGCTGAAAATGTAAATGATCTGTAGACTCTAGTACTGCAAGTCAAGGAGCATATTGTGAAAGTAGGATTAAGATTTAAGGGGAAAAGGGAAAATGAATAACAAAGCTTCTGGCTTTAGAACTGCAAATGAAGATATTGAGGATAGCTTCTACCTTTTAAGATTGACTTATCGACAATAATGGCACTAACAGTCCAGAAATACACCACAGACCAGCACTTGGTACAATAGCTGTGAAGATTGTACTGAAAAATACAATATCTATATCCAGAAATATCAAGAATTCTGCAGGAAATGATTTTCCTTGTCATACTTTATGGATCCAAAAAGATCTTGACAAACTTGAACAATGGGCCCTATCCAATAAAATGAGTTTCAATGTGGAGAAAAGCAAAGTTTTACATTTAGGTAGGAAAAACCAAAGGTACAAGTACATATTAGGCAAGACTTGGCTTAAAAAACAGTAATTTGGGAGTCCCAGTGGACGATCACTTGACTATGAGCCAGCAGTGTGCAGCAGCAGCCAAAAAAGCTAATACAATCCTGGGTTGTATAAACAGAGGCATAGAATGAAGATCACATGAAGTATTAGTATTTATAAAACTCTAGTAAGACCACACCTGGAATAATGCAGCCAATTTTGGTCACTATATCACAAAAAAGATGTTGAGAGTTTGGAAAAAAATCAAAGAAGAGCAATTAAGATGATCAAAGGCCTGTAGAGTAAAACATACGGAGAACAGCTGCAGGACTTGGGTTTGGCTAGTGCTAGTCTAAAGAAAAGAAGAAATGGGGGAGACATGATAGCAAGTGTTCCAGTATTTGAAGGGCTGCCACAAAGAAGAGGAGGTCACATTATTCTCCAAAGCACCAGAGGGCAGGACAAGGAACAATGGTTGGATATTGATCAAAGAGAGAAGCAACCTAGAATTAAGGAGAAACTTCTTGACAGTGAGGATAATTAAACAGTGGAACAGCCTGCCTTCAGAAATCATGGGCACTCCATCACTGGAAATTTTTAAGAAGAAGCCAGACAGTCAGTTGTCTGAGATGGTATAGCTCAGGAGTAGGCAACCTTGGTTCTTTTATGACTCGTGGACTTCAATTCCCAGAATTCCTGAGCCAGGGTGGCTCAGGAATTCTGGGAGTTGAAGTCCACGAGTCATAAAAGAGCCAAGGTTGCCTATCCCTGGTATAGGTTCTCCTGCTTGAATGGGGGGCTGGACTAGAAGTCCTCCAAGGTCCCTTCCAGCTTCTCTTCTCTTCTCTTCTCTTCTCTTCTCTTCTCTTCTCTTCTCTTCTCTCTTCTATTCTATTCTATTGCTGAAGTCTGAAGAAACAGGACAGAAATTGTATGGACACTTCTGAAGTTTGAGATTGCAAAAGATTCTTGAGAATATTATGAAATGCCAAGAAAACAAACAAATGAACCATAACAAATGAACCAATTCAGAGGTCTCATTTGAGGCACAGATTGCCAGGCTCAAATTATACTCTGGAGTCAAACAGCCAGCTCCCTTGAGAAGTCCATAATGCTGGCAAAGATTGAAGAAAAGAAGAGAGAACAACTAGCAGCAAGAGACCAGGGTGGGACCTGATTATCCAGAAGATGTGGATGCTAAAAATTGACAGCAACACCATGGCACATAATCAATCAATCATGCAGGGCACTTGCCTATTTTAGTCATCAGCACACTTCTTGTGGGGTTTGTAAGCACCTATGCTTTAAAGACTCCAACATAGAATTCTACTATCATAAATGAAAACAAACATTTTTGAAAATAGCTGAATCTCTGAAATTCTGCAAAATACAACATAGCAATTCTGACAGATATAAAGCTACACATTTTAAATGTTTTTAAAGCATGATGATGTCATTCACTTTTGACTTTTTTGCCTATTGAAGTTGAAATGACCAACTTCGGTGTTGTTTTTAAATGGGAATTGGACAGAGAAATCAGAATGGTTTGGGAATCAATCCTCCTTGTCCTTCTTCTTTTCAGTGTGCAATCATTTTCACACACCAAAATCAGAAGAGAAATGTAAAAGAATGAATTATTTGCCTCAGTGTTAGTCACAAAACAGAACAATGTGCTTTCTTTTGATTCAGATCCTTCAGATGCTCTTAAAATGTGGAAGTTTATGATACATTTTAAGTTGCTTTGGTGGTCTCCGTACAGTTGTAGAGGTTTCTCTGCCTTCCAACCTTGTGTTTGGTGCATGTAAACCTCTTTCCACACATTTTCAATTCTCCCCCTTGCTGCAGCCTCATACTCTTCCTCCATTCCCTTCCTTCATAATTCTGTTCCCTCTGCAATGTGAGTTGTCAGATGGTCAGAGCTTTGCATAGCAGTCCTCCAGTCCTTATTGTTCCTCTTTTGAAAGGCAAATACAGTGGTGTTAATAGTATACTCAAATAATGTTCTGCAACTGTTCTCTTGCTTAACGCTTTGTACTGCTGTTTCTCAACCTTAGCAAATTTAAGATGTTTTGCCTTCAACAGGGCCTGTTCAAAAGAAGCTGAACTCTGCCATCTGGTGGGCACAGAAAAAAACCCCACCTTTTAGTACCAGAGACCCTACTTCCTCCCCCCCCCCCAAAAAAAAACCTGGATGATTTACATAATTTTCCTTAATGGATCTGCCAATGTAAATATATTGTGAAACAGAATGATGCCACCTTGCAAGGTAAACTTGTGCATAAGAGTTACTGGCTTTTAAAGGAAATTCCTGGCCAATAAAGACATACATAATTATTTATTAATTCTATTTTTGCAACAAAACAGAGAAGTGCATTTACCACACATGATGAAGCAACTCATAGGACCCAGTTCCTCTGTCTGGAGAATATTCCCATACCCCATGGTAGATTATCAATTGATAGTGGTTTGTACCACATTTTTCTTCAATTTGTAACCACCTGATTGGAATATTCAAGGAAACTATGAATATGTAATTAGCCTGCTATCCGGAATACATTAAATTAGGCTAAAATAGTTTTCAATTCTTCCTGTCATGACCAGTCCCCTTGCGTTTATACAAGATTAACTTTTTCTATTTTTGAGTTCTCGTCCATGTAGATAGTGTCTTATATTTTCACTTATTTTATCCTATCAGAATCAAAATGATATCCATTCAGTGTATTGTGGTTTGCTATCATAACTCAATTAAGGGATGCGGTGGGTCAGTGTGTTAGGACGCTGAGCTTGTCGATCAGATGGTCGGCAGTTTGGCGGGTCGAATCCCGAGTGCCGCATAACAGAGTGAGCGCCTGTTACTCGTCCCAGCTTCTGCCAACCTAGCAGTTCGAAAGCACGTAAAAATGCAAGTAGAAAAATAGGGACCACTACGGTGGGAAAGTAACAGCGTTCCATGCACCTTTGGCGTCTAGTCATGCTGGTCACATGACCACAGAGACGTCCTTGGACAAGTGCTGGCTCTTCGGCTTTGAAACGGAGATGAGCACTGGCCCCTAGAGTTGGAAACGACTAGCATGCATGTGCAGGGGAACCTTTACCTTACCATCATAACTCAGTCAGATGCACATAAATAGATTTAACACCACCCTCAAAACCTCAGCAGTTGAAAAGTGTGTGTGTGTATCTGTGTGTGTGTTTGTGGTTTGTAAACTGTGATGGCTCTTTTGGGAGCATGACAGTATAAATATAATAACCTGAAAATATTTAGATGCAGATACACATGGCTTGCTAGGTAAAAATAGGATCTACAGTAATTATGTGTGCATGAATGCACACGCACATAGATATGTATTCTCCTCTAACAAAGGGAAAGGTGAATTAAGTGTACTTGTTATATGTGCCACAAAAAGAGTTTGGCGGAAAGATACAAGAGTTGGCAATGAACCAAACTTAGAAAGTGTAGTGTGGTTTTAAGCCAGACAAAGCCTAAACAAATTAGATTTTGCTGATCATAAGGCCACTGAGATGTATGAATGTGAGAAATAGGTTGATCTAGATAAGGTACATGATGAAGTAAATACATTTGAATTAGAGAATGTTTTGTGCTACTATGAAAGGTTGATTGCTGAATGTGGTAAGAATGTGATAAATTATATGGTGGAAGAAAAATGTGACTGAGAATAAATAGAATGCTTGGCAAACAGTTCAACACCAAGCAGGGAGTAAGTCAAGGATGTGTGATTTCCTTGTTTATTTAATGTGTTAAATGATAAATGTTTATAAGGAATGATTGAAATGAGATCAGAGGTATGTTGGTTGGGAACATAAATGTATGTGAACTTTTGTATGCAGATGATGCTGTGTTGTTGGCAACAACCAGAATGATTTGATATTAGATTGCATAATGAAAGGGTCAGAAAATTAGTGTAAGTCAATTTTTGTTAAGGTTGTTGTGCTTCATAGGCAGAAATTGTGTTTTCACACTTGCGTAAGTTAGAAAAAACTAGAACAAACAGATGAATGGTGTTCCTTGATAAGATGGGGAATTAATGTACAGTGCTGATGGAAAGAACTGGATAGGTAGAGGTCTCTTATGAGGAACATTTGTTGGTCAAAAAACCTTTCCGCAGGTTAGTAAAATACAAAGCCAAAGCCACGTGCCGTGTTTCCATATGGAAAGCAGAAATTAATAAAAGCAGTCCAATAAATCAAAGCAAGCAAGCAAAAAAAAAAAGAAAACAGAAAAAATCCAGCTGGGGTTGAAATATATCAGCATTCAGCCAATCAACTTTATTATTAAAGATAATAACAAAAACAAAAGTTCAAAAAGCAAACTCAAAAATCCCAGGCATGCTTACGATAAATGTTCTGCATCAGAAGATGGAAACGCCCATTGATTTTTCAACTGCTCCCACAAGGAGTTGCACTCTTCAAGATTCCTCCTCCTTGGTGAGTCCACAGCCATCCAAAAGTTGTCTTGGGTCATTCCTAAGTGTCCCCTTTCAAATCTAGGGGGCAAGATTGCCAAAGAACCAGCTGTGGCAGCAAACACAGCAGATTGTGAGTAAGAGAAAGCAAGCCCTTTATTCCTCAGTAGGAGTGAGGAATATTTCAATCAATCAATCAATCAATCAATCAATCAGAACAGAGCTGGAAGGGACCTTGGAGGTCTTCTAGTCCAACCCCCTGCTCTAGCAGGAGACCCTAAACCATTTCAGAAAGGTGACTGTCCAGTCTTTTCTTAAAAACCCCAGTGATGAAGCACCTACAACTTCTGAAGGCAAGCTGTTCCACTGGTTATAATTTGGTGGAAGAAGCAAATAGGGCTGTGTATAACAGCATACTGAAACCCATTTTTTATATGGAAGCCTGAGCTGGGAATGTTAGGAAAAACATAAAAGTCAGTTAAATGCAAAAGAGGTAGGTTTCTAAAATCTGCATGGTAAAAGAAGACACAGGGTCAAGAATGAATGGGTGCTGAATTCATAAGGATTGATTGCCAAAGCGGACTGTATTAAAATACGCTGACAGAGAGAATGAATGACTCACAAAACAAATGTATGAAGAGCAAATGGATTTAAGAGGAAGAGGAAGTCCTGTTTGGATGGAGTTGATGAGGTCCTCAGAAGGACAAAAGTGAAAAGTTTAAGCAACACAGTGAAATGTATGACTTGGTATATGGTTTTGGTGGAAGCAAGGATGATTTGGAAATTGTGAATTGGTGTAAATTAGTTTCAGCTACATTTCCTTTTCATTTGTTTAGTATTTCTTTCTCCTTTTCTAACGTGTGTATACTTTGGCTTCCCCTGAAAATGACTAATGTGATGAGTATTGTCATGCACACACAACCAATGGCTGTCTAGCATCTGCATCAACACATCCGGTGAAGTGTAGTTCATCAATTCTCTTGGTCATTTGTTCTGCTATCAAATTGCTCTTATTCTTAGCAAGTTTTTTTTAATTCGTCTAACAGAATCTGCCTTCCTGCAACTTAAATCCAATATTCTGGATTATTTTGTCCTGCACTCTGGAATGAGACAAAGCAGAGAACTCAACTTCCTTTTTGTGGTAGATTTTCAGGAATTTGGAGAATCCTTTCAATCTTCTCAACACTTTCTTTATTCATAGTACTTAAGTTTCTATTTTTCCTCTTTGCTCTTCTTGGAAATTTTCCCATTTTTCTTTAATCTTCTTTTGTGATGCTCTAATGGTGTTTAGGAACCCTGGTGGCACAGTGGTTAGAATTGCCGGCAAACTCTGCCCACAGCCTAGAGTTCAATCCTGATGGGGTTTGAGGTTGACTCAGCCCTCCACCCTTCTGAGGTCGGTAAAATGAGGACCCAGATTGTTGGGGGTTAATATACTGATTCTGTAAATCGCTCAGAGAGCGCTGTAAAACAATATGGGATGGTATATAAATCTAAGTGGTACTGCTATGCTCAGAAGTGAAGATAAAACTCAAGGTGGGGTCTGACTAAAGCAACATATTGTTGATATGTATACCTGTAAATATGTATGGCAATTCTGAGCCTTTAACTGATACGGATAGCTCCAAGAGAAGGATCTGCTATCCCATAGCTCTTATGTTGAGAGAGACAACACTATTTTATTTTCATTATTATGATATCAGAAGGGACATAGTGAACGATGTCACCAGACAAGGTTAAAAGAAACACAAACCAATGTCTAGTTCATGCCTTAACATTAGTAATCCAACTCCCCAAATGCTGAATATCTGAGTTCAACTAATTCAGGATGTTCAGGAGACCTGCAAGAAGTATTTGTGAACTACATGTAGCTCTCATATTACATCAAAACAATTTATGCGTACGTTCAATAACTACCGGTATTTGCTCCATGAGATTTTTTTTTGATACTCTGCTTTCTAAACTAGATTTATGGGAAGCACCAGAGGAACAGAGAAGAAAGTAGCCACTACACTGACAGATAACCACTTGATGCCATTCTGGAAAATAAATATATTGTTCTGTTTGCCTTTACATTTCTAAAATGAGCAATACAGTAGAATTAGGTGTATATTTTCTTTGGAAGTCCTAGGAGTAACCATAATATTTATCTTTGCAGCTGAATGGTGGGTCTTTGGTAGCAGCACAACTCTACTCTCAAAACAACCCACTAATATTCATTCACGTCGCTGGGATAATCATAATCAAACTTTTATTTAATCCATGACTTCTTGCAGTATATTTTCATTAGGAAGTTCCTCATGAGAAAAACAAGTATGCTTTTAACAGCAAGAAAGCATAGTAGTCTCCCATTTTCAAGCCATTATTCAAGGCCATTAGTGGCTTTGTTTAGGATTGAGAATAAACATTAAGTACTTTATGTATTTTCCGATATGTCCAGTGCTGAGGACACATTCCCCAATTTCAAGGAATATTTGTTTAAAGACCTAGCATGATTCCAGAGAGGTGTTTGCCCTTGTTCCTCAAAGAAAGCACTCTTTCTCCAAACATTTCCCTTTTAGAATATCACCAATATTCCTCCTGTATTGTCTTCCTGTGTGGCCTAGATAGCAGACTTAAACGTTTGCCACCCAAGTCATGTGTGGCCCTATCTCTACTCAACTGTCCTGAGTGAAGCACTGAAAGACTTCAATTTGGTTGGTGGCCTGCTGATGTGACCCTCATATGGGTAACTGGTCTATTTTAAGTTTATAGGTCACTTTTTATTGCAATAGACATTTGTCCTAATCACCTGGATTCCTCTGATTTACATAGGAAGCCACAGCACATAAGTTTAAAACTTATCAAGGATTTTTTTTATCAGTTTCTAAACGCAATAGAGAGCCATTTAGGTGTAGCGGTTACAGCACTGGGCTAGAAACCAGGAGACCACGAATTCTAATCCCATCTTAGATACAAAGCCAGCTAAGTGACCTTGGACCATTTGCTCTCGTGCCTCAGGAGGAGAAAATGGCAAACCACTTCTGAAATCTTTCCAAGAAAACTGCAGGGACTCATTCAGACGGTCACTGGGAATTAACACTTACTCAAAGGCGCACACACACACAAAATAAAAAGACCACCCCACAACACAGACTTAAACTTACATTTCTACTTTCTGATCCTTTACTGTCACCATTATAATACTATTAGTTCAATGTCTCTATAATTTTTGTTTTAACCTAACCCAACAACTCAAGAAGAATAAATAAATGGTCAATGCCTGCCAAGATTAAGGTAAAGGTTCCCCCGCACATGCGTGCTAGTTGTTTCCGACTCTAGGGGCCGGTGCTCATCTCCGTTTCAAAGCCAAAGAGCCAGCGCTTGTCCGAGGAAGTCTCTGTGGTCATGACTTAGATGCCAAAGGCGCACGGAACGGTTACCTTCCCACCGTAGTGGTCCCTATTTTTCTACTTGCATTTTTACGTGCTTTCGAACTGCTAGGTTGGCAGAAGCTGGGACGAGTAACAGGTGCTCTCTCTCGTTACGCGGCACTCGGGATTCAACCCGCCAAACTGCCGACCTTCTGATCGACAAGCTCAGCCTCCTAACCCACCGCGTCCCTTTTTGCCAAGATTAGCAAGATCATTAAAGATGGCAGTGATGGCATTACTGATAGAGTTGTCCAAAGAAGTGAGAGTTAACTTTTACTTAAATCTCAAATGGTCAACCAGTAATGAAAAAGCCCATTATGGTGGCTAATGGAAGATGGGACTCCAATACTAGTGCTGATAATGCAAGCTGGAGCTTACCAGGCTCAAAGAAGCAGTTACTGGTAGACAGTCCTAATTAAATGATGCCTCTCAGGTCATAAAAAACCCAGAAGCAACTGAATTTCTGAACATCAAACAGACCCACAACTATAGACATATTCTGGGATATACAAACAATTTTATTGAAATTTAACAAAATTCAACAAATGCACTTCAAGGCAGAGGAAATAGATATTATACATGTTTGCCTCCAGGATTCCTTTCTGTATGCTACGACAACAGAAAGGGCAGTGCTAGTGGGTTCAGTTCTACACAACCACACACACGGAAGGATCATAAAAATGAAATAGAGCTTTTTGCTTATTCCAAAGATAAGTGATATATATCAATATTTTTGTCTATATACCATCATCTGCTTTCACAGTATCAGCATCCTATATAGTCTCCACAAGCCTTCTCCCTGATCACAGCTACCATTTGCACGAAGAGCAGAGCTGCTAGAAAGCAAGATGAGAAGGGTGGCAGAATCCCAGCAGACAACGGCACAGCAGGAGACACAGTGGACAGGCAAGGAGAAATGGAGAGAAATTAAGAGATGTCAGCTGCTGGTATTCTCCTGGGAGTCTCCTGCAGCTTAGGAGATGTCAAGCTCGACAGAAATGAGACCTCCTTTGCATAGAGGCTCCATTTAGATGGCTGTCAGAAAGAGTGAGAGCAACTTGCTGTGCAAGTCATGAGGAAATGAAATCCAACACAGCACAGTAGTTTTCTGAACACAGGGCACTTGCTTGCTCAAAAAATAACCACTGGAAGAACGCGAACCAGGTATTTTAGAAATGTAGATATGAGAAAGACTGTTACCAACAAGGCTTTCACTATCTCCCGTGAATAAAATCTCCAGATTGGGGAGTAGAACGTTCTATTCTGAAGATAAAATATGATCCAATACTGCTTCTTCCGACCTACTTTTGAGGTAATCTTCTTAGTAAGCAGCCTTCCCTTCAATTACTCAAGAAGCAGCATGGTTCAGCTCCTGGATGACAACCTATGATTCATTATGGACCATCATGCTGGGAGGGGAGTATTTGTTGGCCCAGCAAGTTTGCAAACCCATCTCGATCCGCAGGGTGCTCTTGTTTCGCTGCAATGAAATTTCCTTCCCTAATAAAGATCAGAAATGTCAGATTCTGACTATCACACTATTAAAAGTGAATCAAAATTCAGATTTCACTACATAAGGGAGGGTTGGCTGGTTGTACACTTCCTATTCACAGGGAATCGTACAACTGTAAATTCACAACCTGGTTTCTGAATGGCAAAGCAGCGGCAACTGGAAAAACAAATTGCTCCAGGTATCAGTCCTAATATGTAACACAGACTTGTAGCTAAGAGGGGCGAAGATGACTAGGTAGACCTCTGTTAGCATTGCTATACGCATTCCTTAACACTTCTACTTAGGCTTTTAATGCTTAGAAATGATTTCTTTGCATGGGTGGACATGAAAGGATGTACATTAACTTACTAACATTGTGATGCAACTCTGTACAAGCTAATTATACTGAACATTGAGGTAGCAATGCCTGAAGTGCTCAGAAAGGCAATGACACACTCTGGGAAAGAAATATGATGTGCAATGAACCCACCCATACTCCAGTTTTAAAGCTTAATACAAAGTCTGATGGGTGGGTAAAAAGGCAGGCAGGCAGGCAGGCAGGCAAGGATCTTTTGGCTGTACATTGCATATGAAAGCCTCTTCATAAGAGTGCCTTTAACAGGGTTTGCCTGATCACCTCTCAGCAGCAGGTAGCTCTACATCATGAAAGCAACAAGCCTGGGATGAAGAGGTAGGCATACTGCTTCAGTACTTGCTCAGCTATCAGTACCATAGAAAAACATTTCACATTCATACATCAGGGAGAAGAGCAAGGCTCTTCGAAATAGAAAAGATATAACTTTCCTTTGAAGTCTGCTGCATTATCCCCACATCAGACACTACTTGGTCCAATCCAAGGCGTCTGCCAAAGGAAGATCACAGGATTTTGTTATTATTTGCTGGCAGAGGAAGATGAAGGGCCAAATTACACAGCCAAATTAGGTGGCAAACATCTTGACCAAAGCAAAGTTGTCTTAGTAGAGACAGTATAACCTAAGAAAGAGATGGAAACCTTTGTCTCTCCAGCAATCCTAGAGAACACGGCCGATGGTGGAGGATCCTTGAACCTTTAATTCAGCAACATGTGGAGGACATAGGTGGAGGCTCTGCTTGTGCAACATGGGAAACCAATATGGGAATAAGTTATTCTACCACAAGAATGAAGAGAGAACTCTGTTCTTTTGACAAGGGGCTCTCCGGAGAAGGTCCTGGACTATGAATCTTATCAGCTCCAGTTAGCAAAATCACTGGCCCTACAGTCACTGTGCTCTATTATTTATTGGAGGGCTCTAGGTGAGGGAAGGATCTTATAGATTCACTTGAAAGCTAAATGCTTCCTAAGATGTAATATATTTGGTGCACTTTAACAGAAAAGCTTCATATCCAGATGCTGCTTCACACCTTTAGTCCACCTTGCAAAGTTCAAAAAGATGAAACCTGCAAAGAAAAAAGTGCAACTCCGAAGGGAAATATAACAGAGAGAGGAAAACCTACATGTTGGTCTGTTTCCTATGACCACTTCAAAAACTTTTCTGTTTTGAACAGCTTACTAAGTGCAACATTACTTTCCCTGCCTCCAAGAAGATATAGTACAGTATTAGTCTTTCAGCCCATGCTTATAAGGTAAGTAGGCGAGTGGACAAAGAAGCATAGGAAGTTTTCTGCTCACCTTTTCTCATCTTGAAATGTCACTATCAACTTTTGTAAAAGCTGGCTGGGGTAATCACGCAGAATATCTGTTCCCAAAAAAGTGCAAGTTGGCTCTCTAGTGTCACGACATCTGACATCTGCTGCCACCTAAGCATCAATTAGCAGCTGCTTAATAAGTTCTAGTTGACTCACTGAAGGAAATTTTGAATAGGCTCCTAATCAAGGGCCGACATCTCATCTGACACAGGTCCCACTAATATACATCCTTAGACAATATTATGCCTGATAATCAGAAGTGTGCCCAGTGCCGTAGTTGCTGTCACTGCCTCCAAACAGAGAAGCATCAAAGCCTGCTGTCTGTCCATGCTCCCAATTCATCCTTTGCAGGGACATGTGGCTGCCTAGCATGCTTTACATGTGGTACAGTAAAACTGGCCAAATAAGATGTACTGACAGCACACAGTTAACTTTCTCTTGGCTCAGACCTCACAGATGATAACAGGAAAGTCCACGTGAATTCGAGGGTGCTCCAGTTTCACCATGCCCTGGAACAAAAAGGATACAATGTGAGTGAAATGCCACCAAAATTAACTTTCAAGAAGCAGGTTGCAATGATTTTTCCACCTAAGACATATTGTGCTAAAAGTGTCTTGCTCATAACCAAAAATCAGAAAACATTAGAAAAGCAAGTAGGCCATACTGTTGGACCGAAGATGACTTAGAAGTAGTTATTTATCTGCAGAAAGAAAACAAGGAATAAGACCAGAAAGTAGTAAGACCCCTGAAATTTGCATCAAACAGCTCACTTCTATCCCTAGAGGCATCAAACTGGTTCTGATCAAATGAGCACACAAGAAAATAGGTTTAATTCTTTCAGTGTAACTTGCAGGAGTGAAGTTCACCCCTGAGCTATTTGACTATTTGCAGAGCAAACAACAAGTATTGAGGATTAGGGAAGAGAGTGATTATGTGCCATCAAGTCATTTTTTTTTACTCCTGGCAACCACATAATAGGAAATGAGTTGACTAGGAAAAAATGTTAACAAAGAGGATTAAAATCTCTTATCAAGCTAAGTTTGCTTGGCCCCAGGTCTCTACAGCTGCATCTATCGTTTTTAATTACTTCAGATGTTCTAATCACTATACTCTACCTCATTTTGTAATTCAGACGTTTTCTATCCAAGAAAGAGGTTCAGCTTTTTTAAAGAAAAGAAAAGAAAACAAAACAAAAAACATTTGGAAAAAAGGAAGGCCAGTGAATAATTGAATGAATGTGAATAAACACAGCTAAACAAAAGTATATTAGAAACCGTGTGCAAGATTCTCCAATAGGAGATGTAATATCTTCCAGTGCTCCCTCAGAAAACAGACTGTGTTTGAGAAGATTGATACAGTAGAGCAGAGTTCCCCAACCTTTCCAGGTTGGTGGCCTGGAGGGGAAGAGAGGGGGGAAAGAGGAGATGGTTTTGTGGGAAGAACAGGCGTGTGTGCATGCAGGCACGCCTGTTATCTGGGGGAGTGGGACTGCGAGCGTCCATGACGCTTGTGCGAGTGAAGCCCCAAGCGCCAGTGATGTTCATGTGAGTGGGGCTGTGTGTGTGCACACACCAGCCACTCACACGGCCCAGTTGCGAATAGGCCAAGGAGTGGTAGTGGGCCATGGCCCACAGCTTGGGGAACCATGCAGTAGAGGAACCAAAATTATATTCTTCTCTGAGTTTTATCCTATAGATATAATGAACCATTGTGCAAAACAAAAGAACCCATTCAGTGTTTAGGCTATTGGTACACAGGTGGTCCTCAAATTATAACCCATTTGTTTAGCAATTGTTCAAAGCTACAGCCCCACTGAAAAAAGCAACTTACAACTGGATCCTTGCCCTTAAAACAGGACATGATCAAAATGTGGGCACTTAGCGACGTTTGGTTTGCTGTGGCATGATGAGTGCAGGAAGACGGAGCTCCGTCTTCCACATTCGATTTTGCCCTGCTGGGGACCCTAAAAAGGGTGAAAAGTCCCCCCGAAGAGGCGATGGAGAAGGAGGGAACCCTCATTGATCGTGGGAGGGCAGAGGCCCTTCCGTTTGATCCGAGGAAGCCCTCCAAACCAGCAGGGGAAAGACTGGCTACATTCATGTGGCCAGTCAGAAGCTGCTGACAACTGAAGAAAATAAGCATCAACCAGCAACTTTCAAGCAACGTGGATGGAACTGGGTGAGACCGTATCTTCTCTTTATGACTTTTTCCTGGGGGGAAAAAACGCCCAAAGCAAAGAATCCTCCCCATGACAGAGGGAAGGGAATTTCCACCCCATTCCCTCAGGAAAAGAAAAGCAGCGAATTGCTTGGAGGAAAATAGAAAAAATTGCAAGATCAATTTGGAAGCAATACACATATATAACTTTGAAGTTTGGGGATTAAAGGTGCTCTTGAGATTTTTTTTAAAGAGACTTAAAAAGCTTGTAATATACGCTTGGATGTAAAAAGCTGCAAGACGGCATCAACAACATCTAGTGGCGAACTACAGCACTATAATTTATTATGGAAACCTGGCTGGAAGCCCAGACTCAGATAAGACTCTTGTTTTCAGAAACCTTCACTTTTGAAGACTGCAGCTGGGAAAAGGAAAAGAAAAAAAAAACACCTCTTGGGCTGCTTATCTGTGTGGCAAAGGCAATAAACTATTTTGAAACTGGCCTGCCTGGACTATGAACATAAATAATAACTGACTTTTAGAGCTGTGTCATGGAGCTATTTCCCTATAGAAGAAACATGTATTATTGAGATGATGGAATAATTTGGACTATAAACCTTTGATTGGTGAACAATTTTTAACTGCTCTTCTCTCTCTGGATAGAAAGGATGTGTTTTTCATTGGACAGAAAAACTCCTCAAAAAAACCTTAAGGCATTCATTCTTTACCTTAAAGAATCTTTTATTTGAGAAACAAAGTATCGGCACTACATAGTTGAAACTAAAAACTAAGTTACCCTCCCCTGGGTACAATGTAACAAAGCACAATTTCCTCCTCCAATAAACAGTCATAAATCACATTCCCCAATTAGCTTGAAGCATGGGCTTTTTCCCCAGCTCTCCAGACCACCAAAATTCTATCAGCTCAGGGCCCAATGACCTTGGGTTCCCATGGCTGAGTTATTATTGTTATGACTAGCTGGACTCTCATCCACATTCCCCCTGCCAGCATCAACTAACTCTAAAAGCAATAGAGGAAAAATGGCTGCATTTCCATCTGTTGTCAAAGCAAGAACATCCAATGTTAGCAGGATTGACACTTTACTTATATTTGCTGAGGGGAGACTTAAGGATGGACTGATGGGCCAGCTGGATAATTAGTTCAAATGACAAGTTGACTGAAACTTTTTAAATCCCTAAATAGATTGGACAGTAAAGACTACATACAAAAACAAAATGGATGTTCCATACTTAGGGATGGTTTTTTTACCATTTGAAGCTAACAACTGTCCCCAAAGTCCCCAGCTTAACATACCAACAAGAAAATGTTGATGAATTTCAGAAAGAAATTCTTTCTGTTAAAATCAATACAAGAGACAATTGCCTTAGCTCATAATGATGAGGCTAAAAATAACACAAAGATAAAAGAATAATTCTTCAATCTAAATCTACAAACTCAGAAAATGACTACAAAGAAGGAACTAGCAACCCAGAAAATAGAAAAAAAATCAGAAGCAGATTCAAAGATGGAGGACCTAAAGAAAGGAAATAACAGACTCAGACAAACGAAGAATTAGAAGATGTAGTGATAATATAGGAAATGGAAAAGATATCTTACCTGTCAAGATCTCAGAACACACTTGAGGATTAGAAAGAAGAGCTGATTGAATGGAAGATAGAGCTGTTAGGAGAATTGTGGGGAATTGGAGAAAGAGGGAGGCTGTTTAATGAATATCAATGGGCTGAGCATCCTTCCAAAAATACTTTAATTAGATTGCCTTTCTTATTTCAAACAATATGCACAAAAATAGAGGAAGAATTATTTGATAATTCAAATGCATTGACTTGGAAAGTTAGTTGGCAAAGGAAGAAAGCTAGAGTAAGACTGAAGAAAATAGAGGTTTTGACCCACTAGATGGGATACTATACTATTAATCAGATGTTTGAACATGGCTGAGAACAGATAATTGTTAGAAATAGAAGTATTATTATAACTAGAAAGATAGGATTTATAACTATAATATTTTGGTATGAGAAAGGAAATATGAAAATGCTAAGAGGGTATGAATAAGGGAAGCTTTGCATTACACAAATATAACTTATGAGAAATTATAAGCGACAGAGACATTTTGAACACTGATGGGAAACTAAAATTAAAAAAAGTGGGAAAAACAGGATATTAATTGAACAAATGAATATTAAGTGCTAATGCAATTAAGATATATTTTGGTTAGAAAAGATATTTTAAACCGACATTGATATTATTAGGAAAATATAACAAAGATGTTGATATTCAATTGTATATGTATTAACAACAACAAGAATTGTATTTGCCTAATGTGGGAAAATGTATACTACTGGAAGAGAGGAAGCATTGGATGGTGCAACATTGGACCTAGATTGAAGAAGTTAATATGTACCACTGAATTACTAATGGATCCAGACAACACATTGTTTATTAAGTACTATGATTGTAAAAGTGGAAAATAAAATATTTATTTAAAAAATGTGGGCACTTATCAACTTGCATGTATTTTACAACATGGTTCCAGCATCCCAATGTCATGAGATCATTATTTGTGACCTTCCAATCCAGCATCTTGCCAGCAAAGACAATGGGAAAAGCTAGTTTCATTCAACAACCACATGATGCACTTAATTATTGCAGTGATTCTCTCAACAACCATGGCAAAAATGGTTGTAAAACTGGACAGGACTCAGCAACCATCTTGATTAGCAATGGAAATTCTGGTCCCAACTGTGTCGGTTGAGGAGTATCTGTAGTGCTTAAGATAATGGGCCTAGGAACTAGGTGTGTGTGAGTTCTAGTCAGTGGTGGGATTCAAATATGTGAACAACCGGTTCTCTATGTGTGTTGTGATTCAGCGTCAGCCTGTGGTTTCGGCAGCTGAGTCGGACAATTCTGAAGAGGAGGAGGAGGGGTTTGGAGAGCCTTTGGTTGCAGAGGAAAGTTCTGATGCACCGCAGAGCTCTGAGCCAGGCCCCTCCTGTCTTGTACCTCCTCAGACCCAGCTGTATGAGCCTGAAAGATTGAAAGAAGACGATCCACAGCTGGCTTTGTTCAGGGACGCTCGAAGCAGGAGGCAGACAAGCAGAAGTGAACAAAGAAAAGCAATGAGGCACCTCGGGAGAAGGCAAAGAGAAGCCACGCCTTGAGACTGCTGTTTAAAAGGGGAATGTGTGGGAGGTGCTGGTTGCTGAAGGCAACCGTTTGAAGAGCTTCTGATAAAGTCTTGGTCTGTATTTGTTTAACTCTGTTTTGAACTGTTTCGTTTAGTTTTTGCAAATAAATTTGGTTGGCTTAATTCCAGCCTATAGAATATAAAAAAGGGGTTGTCCCTGACATTCCAACAGGGCCGGTCGTAGGCTGGAACAGAACAATGTGGATATCACTTCCGGAAGTCTATTCTGGACTGAGCAACAAAAAATTAGCTACTGGTTCTGCCAAACTGGTGTGAACTGGCTGAACTCACCACTGGTTCTAGTCTTGCCTTAGAAATTAAAGCTAACTGGATGACTTTAGGCTAGTCACTCTCTCTCAGCTGAACCCCACTCACAGAGCAGTGGCAGGGGTTGTTATGGGGAAAATAGGAGCAGAAACAAGTATTCACCACCTTGAGTTATGAAAAAAGGCAGAATAAAAATATTTTAAAAAGTTATGCCATCACTATTTTAATACTATTTTTAAAATATAAATGGTAAGTCTCTGAAGTCCAAAATATCAAAACACTATTCAAAGAACAAAACAGTTTTTCAAGATGCTTAGTTTATATAGGTAAAGGTAAAGGTTCCCCTGCACATGCATGCTAGTTGTTTCCAACTCTAGGGGCCGGTGCTCATCTCCGTTTCAAAGCCGAAGAGCCAACGCTTGTCTGAGGACGTCTCCGTGGTCATGTGGCCGGCATGACTAGACGCCAAAGGCGCACAGAACGCTGTTACCTTCCCACCATAGTGGTCCCTATTTTTCTACTTGCATTTTTACATGCTTTCGAACTGCTAGGTTGGCAGAAGCTGGGACGAGTAACAGCCGCTCACTCTGTTATGCGGCACTCGGGATTCGACCCGCCAAACTGCCGACCTTCTTATCGACAAGCTCAGCGTCTTAACCCACTGAGCCACCATGTCCCTTAGTTTGTATAGAGAGTATTAAAAGGAAAGCGTTCATAGTTTCTGGTGTAGAATTACTACACTGACAGGCCTTCGATGGCTAGCTCTGATGCTGGATGCAGAGATGGCATTTCCAATTAATTATGGCATACCTCTGGGCATGCTAGCTAAAGACCAGTGCCATGGATCACTACAAAAAGAAGAGCAATGTTTGGTCAAAGCAAAACCAAATCAAGTTATAAAAAAGATAGTGTATTTTCAAGGATTACATAAAGGCACTCTACTGTAATCATTGCCTACTTAGTTAACAGGACACCATTTATGTTCTCTACTTTTAGTCTCTGGTTATTTCATTTGGATTGTTTAAAAAACAAATATGGAATATTCTAAAGATCTGTTTATGCTTGAGATTATGAGGTTTACCTTCAAGAAATGAGACATTTATTCCTTCAAAGAATAAATCAATAATATTAAAATTACAATGTTTCATTTTGAATATGTATTTAAAATGTCAGGTATAGCAAAAAAATCCCTATGTGGAGGCAGGCTGAAATCAACTCCAAGTATTCCAACTGCAGCAATTTCAAAATCTCTGCTGCAGAATCAAACATTTTTCCTCCGATGGCAAAAAGCAATCTTAAAGGCTCTATTTTCTTACAATACATCCAACGGTATCAACAATACAAAAAACAGTTTATAAGTTTTGCAAAAATCTAGAAATTAACCAAACTCTCCCTAATCTGGTGCATATTGGATCAGAATCTGGGAGCTTCTATCACGTGTGAAGATGACCAGATTGAAAAGACTGGATCTTGCTTAGGGTTCTTGAGTCTTAGTTTGAATCCAAAATACAGCAATAAACATTACCTGAGGTATCAGGTTCTTTTGAATTCTTTTGAGCTTGGCACGCTTCCTCCCATTCTTGGTGATTATTGTCTCCTCATAAAATTCATGCGCAAGGTCACCATCTTCATCATAATACATAGAGCTGAAAGGAAATGTGAAAATTTGGAAAAAAAACCAAGGACAAAATGATGAAGTAGTGTATAGATCATGTTAATTGCCATTAAGAGGTAGACAGATGGCACCTGCAGCTGCCAACAGTCTTCAGCTGAACCATGGCAAGACCAAATGGTTTTGAGTGCATTGAGCTTGAAGATCTGGGATTCTGACATCTTTTCACATCTACCCCAGACAAACCCAGTTCAAACCTTGGGGATTCTCCTCGACTCATGGCTCCTGCCTGAAGAGCAGGTGACAGTCTCGTTGTGTACAAGTTGCAGTCTTTCCTGGATCAGGAGTCCCTGTGCTCGACACCATTCAAGCCTTATTATCTAATGTCTAGACTACTGTAATGTGCTCTACCCTTGAAGAGCTTTAGGAAGCTACAACTGTGACAGTTTTGGGGGTCCCTAGAGTGACCCAGCTTATACTGCCGCTCTGAAAGTTGCAATGGCTGCCAGTTTCCTTCTGGGTGCAATTCAAGGTGTTGGTTATTACCTTTAAAGCCCTTCACGGCATGGGTCCAGGTTACTTGACGAACTGTCTTATCCCAATGGGATTGATCTTCACCCACCCATGCCGGCAGAGGCATCCTGTGGACCACGTCAGGGAGTTCCAGCTGGTGGAGTCCAGAACAGCTTTCTCTGATGTGGTTCCTGCTCTTTGAAATATTTTGCTCTCTGGGGTGAGGTCAGCTTCTTCCCTGAACTACAACCAGCCTAGGAACCCTTCAAAATCCAAATCAACCACACAGCCAACCAGAGAGCATCGACCCTCAACCAACCCTCGCAACCCCACCACCATCACTTCACCTCCCAATGACCCTGATCTGATGTAACTTCTCCATCACAAGCCCCTCGCTGATGACTCACAGGGAGACTCTCACTTGACACACCCACACCTGAAGCCCTTACAAACAGAAGAACACTGAATTCCCCTAAACTCCGCTGAAGCCTTCACTCTCCTCCTGACTTTTCCTAAGTTTAAACTGTACATTTAAACAGTCTAATGTACTGCCAAACCTAATTGCAGACACGCTTCACTAACCATCTTGGGTTCTGCAGTAAAACAATGTTCAAATAACTAATTTACATTTCTGTTTTTTCCATAGTTGCAACTCTGTATGAAAGCAGACTTGTACTTTGCCTTAATAATTAATGGAAGCAGAATGAATGAGAATTGGAGGAAGAAATGGGAAGAGTCAAGCATGACCCAGATTGTTGGGGGCAATTAAGCTGACTTTGTAATAATGCCGCTTGGGGGTGTGTGTGAAAGCCCTAATAAGCAGGCATATACATAGAATGAAGGCTACTGCTAAGCTTGTAAGCCGCCCTGAGTCTTCGGAGAAGGGCGGGATATAAATGGAATTAAAATAAAATAAATAAATATAACTAATGAGAAGTAAAATGCTGCAGTCAGACAGTAATAACATTTCACTTGGGAACTCTCAGCCACAACACATTTCAGTCATTACTCAAAGAGTTGTATATTTTGATAAATTTAACTAATTAAAACAGGGAACTCTGATAGATGCGCCATTTTTTACAACACATAACATGCATTGTAAGATTATAGAATTGGAAGAACTAACAAATCCAATAGTTGACTCAATGTACAAATCCTAAAGCATCCCTGACAGATGGCTATCCAGGAAAAGGGAAGGAATTACTGAATCTCTGTGTTAAGTCTCACTGTTAAGCCAATCTAGCACCAGCAGCTTATTTGCAAAATTCAGCTCAGGAACTTGCTTTTCTATGCTGTAATTTAAATCCCTTATTCTGCTCTTTGGGATGATGAAGTGCTAGTCTTTTTTTTAGTATACGTTCAGATAAGAATTCTACCATGTTTCCCTACTTTCAGCTTTTTATTTTCAATGCTAAATATTTTTCAGTATTCTTTATTCATAAGATTTGATGGATTCTCTTCTGATCATCTTTATAACCCTTTTGGGCATTTGATCCCAATTTTTCTGAATCTTTTTAAGAAATGTTGCTATCCTGATAATTTTTGCTAACAGTTATAACTGATGTTGCTCCTGGCAACTTAGCTAAATCTGGACTACAAAGACTACTGAATTATGAATGTGTTCTTCAAAGATTTTGTAGAATGGGCTGCAAAACACTTCAGATGCTGAATCAATGTCAAGAGTGAAAAGCCATTATCACAAGCAATTTGGAACAAGATAACTGTAAATTGAGACTTCTCACTCTCAGTACAGCTGATACGGTAATAGATCATCAAAATTCTCAAGGAGCTATAATTATCCTGTAACAATATTCAAAATTAAAGTGCCCCTACCTCTTTCTCCTCCACTGAACCTTCATGGGGACTTTTTTTTACTATTCATATTAAAGTGCATTATATATTTTGTAGAAAATAAGTATCAAGGAAGCAAGGTTAATTCTTTAGCCGTTTGTTTCCTTGCTCCAGAACAATTCTGCCTTCTATCGCAGCCAAATGATTTCTTTCTCTTGAGGCATTTCTAACAATAAGAGAAATAGACCGTATCTTCTGCCAACACCTCTAATGCTATTCTTTCACTTTTGAGTAAGCAAAAATCTGGAAAAGGCTCTAATGCTGGGAAAGAGGGAAGGCGGAGAAGAAGTGGGAAAACCTGCAGCAAGGTGGATGGATCCAGTTACAGTGGCAACGAATGCACCATTGGAAGACCAAGTTAGGGAGAGACCGCCAGGGAGAAAAATCGATGTAGTCGCTAGGAGTCGAAAACGACTTGGCGGCACATCGTCACCGTCTTTCACGCAGTCGTCCGCGAACTGCCGGCTCAGGCCCTGCAAAGGTTTCCCAAAGTAGCATCTCAAAAGCGGCCCTGTCCAAAGCGAAAGCCGCCGGAGGGAGAAGTATGGGAAGATCGGGCAGCTTCAAACTCTTTTCTCCTCCCCCGCGCCCGCCCGCCCGCCCGCCCGCGAGGGACCGAAGTGGGAAGGGCATCTGGAGGGAAGCGCCCTCCGCCTTGCTTACTTCGAGGTCCAATGCTTGGACTGCAGGGTAAGCCAAGCTTGCCGACCGCATAACCCACCCCATCCCCTCCCCTCCCCGCGTTGACTCTTACCCGCGGCGGGTGAAGACGAAGGGGGTAGCCGAGCAGAGTCCCCGAGCTCGAGCCAGCGTCTGATCGCCGGCTGACCTCTCGGAGCTGCCCGGCCCACCCGAGCCAAAGAGCCAGAGGCCTCGAGCCTTGGAGCCGCTGGCGCCCATGGCTCAGAGGAGCAGCATGGCCGCGGAAAGAGGGACGAGCCAACCGACGCTCCTCGGAGGCCAGCAACGGAGCCTTCCCCGCGCCGGAAACTCGACCCTCCCACAGTGTAACTTCCGGCACCGCCCATTCCGAAAGTCCACTCTTAAGGGCCCGGGTAGGCAACCTCGGCTCTTTTATGACTCATGGACTTCAACTCCCAGAATTCCTGAGTCAGCTATGCTGACTCAGGAATTCTGGGAGTTGAAGTCCATGAGTCATAAAAGAGCCGAGGTTGCCTACCCTTGCTTAAGGGGGAGGCGCCTTGTTACGGAGGACTATCACGTACTGCAGCTGCAGCCTCCGGTTGCCTCTGGAACTGATAACGTTAGCCGCAAACCGGCTACGACTGGGAGGAAAATACTGTAGGAAGTGAGCCGGATCGGAGGAATCCTGCTGCGCCATTTGAAGATGACCGTATCCCGTTATCTGCTCGTCCTCAAGCGAAAGGTCCGCTCGGACGATTTGATATGGGTGATCAGAATGCTGTATTTGTTTCTTAGCGGATACCGGCGGATACAATCGCTATGGCCAGCCTTGGCATTCATTGTATTTTCTAATGCTGCCCCATGCTATTAAAACACAAGCAATTTTATAGTTCAAAGTTTTGAAAGTCACCTATTGTGTCATGGTGCTTTTAATTTGTGTTAACTTGAATGTTATTTAATTTTACGCATTTTGGATGAAGGAATGAGGCATGGCAGCCATTTGAGTCAAGCTATAGTAGGAGATACGGTTTATCAGCAGTTCATAATATAAGTGTCCAAATAATTTCCATGTAAACACTTCCTCTCTTCTAGGAGCTCCGGAGGGGATAGGCATCCCTTATTTTGTTGTCCTTATACCTAGTAAAATGGGTTGAGGTGAGAGTTTGATCCATAATTGAATCTGTGCATTAGATTTCAGCTATACACAGGATTCCCCCAGTGTATGAATTGTTAAATTATCTAAGCTGTGCAGCCCAGGAGGTAATTTTAGTAATAGTTAATAATTTACTTGGTAATATGCTATTTGTGATCTCACCAATAGCTGCACAGAAAGCACTGCATATTATTTATAATTGGCTTAAATTCCAGTTTATTTAGTAGACACACCACCATTTGCCCAAACCTTCAAGAAGGGTACATGAAATAATTTTGTATACTACAACTGAATTAAAAACTTGAATTTTATGCAATAAATTATTTTAGGCCATGTTTATTTGATATAGGCAGGATTGTTTTACATAAGATGATAGGTATATAAATAAGTCTTAAGTGGCTCTGCTCTTTCCTAATGGTAGTGTGGCAAGTGATGAATATTGATCACCTTACAGATTGAGGATTTGAGAATTCTTTCACATGGAAGATGTTAGTCTCAGATCACAACTGCTATTTCTATATCCATGATGCCATGGGGATTCTAGCTGAGCTGATTAATCCCACAACATAAGCATCTCACATCCTTTTCCATGGTAAATATGTCAAAAGGTTTCTATTGGAAAGAATGGCCTACTGTACGTTCTGTACTTGTATTTGTACGTGTACTTGTTATATAAAGAATTGATGTATTTAAAAACATTTGAAAGTTACAGAGTATGGATAAAAGATCAAGATTTAGATTCACCACGAAAGAGAAACATGGTACATCAATGCAGCAATGTAGGGCAACATAGCACAGTAGTGTAGCTGCCAAATTTTATCTTAGTTGGAAAGAGATAAGATGTAGTATTCATTTTATTATCTCAATAGTCCACAAATGTTCCAGCAATAATACTTCAGCCAGAATCTAAACCAAGCTTTTAAAATGACTTTTTCCAAAAAACAACAAGCATTAGTTTATACTACATAAGAAGTCATTGATAAAATTATTCATGTTTGTATACCTAATAAAACCTTTGGCTGAACATGCTATTTCAAATCCAGCCAATTTTTAGGCATATCAATCAATTTTGGTTTCAAGGATGGCAGAGGATCAGGATTAAAACACATAGTATGAATATGGTTGGTAGGAACTAATAGATGTGACACTACATGCAGATGCCATTTCTGGGCATACTCTTCAAGCAAGAAACTAATATTACACCAAATATTTCTCATCCCTGAATCATTTATTGATCAGTATATAAGCAGTATCATTCATAACCTAATCAATTCCCAAAAATGTTTTATCCATTTGATTTTCAAAACAATGAACAATCCTAATTAATCCATTCAATGTTCAAGATAGTTAAAAATTTTAAACAGGATTCCCCAGAAGTGGCAGAAGCCTAGGTTTTATTTTTTAAATATTTTTCAATGCTCTGACAAATATACTTGACTATTAAAGCCCAAAGAGACTTATTGTAGCAGTAAATGCTTCCCATACCACAGATGTTTTGAACAGCAACCCAGGAAATTTCCTGCTAGGTTCTACCCAAAACTATATTGTTCCACAGCCATACATCAAGATCTGAGTCATGCATGTGCCCGTATAAAAATAAGTACTCAAAGCCATGATTATAGCAGAAGAGAAGCCTGAGTTCTGAGATTTGTTAAGTAGCTAGATTCAATCTTTCCATAAAGAGAGCAAAATAAAGGAGATATATTGGCAGAATCTTTACATTTTGTTTTTATAGCCCACTTGTCAATGTTTCTGTCAACTGCTTTTCTATAATTCTGAGAGAAGACAAACTTTAGTCTCTATTTCTCTACCTGATTAATCTTAGCAATGACTTCAGCTAAGAGGCAGTAGATTTCACTTTAATCAGACTGACCATGAAGTTCCTACTAAAGATGAGCTGAGACATGGTTGAGTGAATTAGACTAGTCCTTTAAAAAGGAATCTTACAGTTAATTACCTATATAAAAATAAAAAATATATTTTAAAGAAAAGTGCCATGGATGCCTCTCTTCCTGGAATACTTCTAGATTCAAAGCTACTCTAGTTGTTTTTAAGTTAACCATAAATCCTTCTCAATTCCAATCCCAGAGAAACATAACTCAGCAAGTCTTTTACTGTAAAAGTGGACTAGCTTTCGGCACTTTTTTCAGTAACAGTGCTGTAGTATTGCCCTAAAACCCCCATCTTCAGACACATCCTGCAAACACCTTTTTATTTTCTCATCTGATCCCAATGTGTCATGCATGCAACATTTACTAACCACTCACTCCATGGGAGCACACACATGCACTGATCAAAGGCTCACAAAGAGATCCATACATCCCTGCTGTCCCTTCCCCACCACCTCCAGAGATACATTCATCCCACAGACAGTCGAAGGATCACTTCATTTGCAGTCCACTTGGCTTCATGCTTTTGGCATCTGCTCTTCACTGGAGTGCTGGGTGTGGGATATAGCATTTTATCAACCTGGGGTGCGAGCAGCTAAAGCCTCTTGCATTTTTTGGCGACAATGGGCATATTTCTGCAGAATCTGCCGAGTATGCTCCTCTTCTTCACGCTGCAGGATACGGAGAAAATTCTGCAGTTCAGGCATGCTAAAGGCATCCCACTGCAAAAAGCAAGAAAATGGAAGTAATTATCACAATGTGTTTATATCATAGTGATGAGCTTATGACCACTAATAGAGATCTATTTCATCACCTTTTACATTATTTTTTTTAGAATCTAAAATAAAGGAATAATCCAAACAAAAATTCTGGTACAAGAAAAACAGGGGACCATCATTCTTATGCATAACACAAAAGATACTTTGTTAGTCTCATGTTTAAAAGAAACACATAAAAATAGTACAAGGAATGATATGAATCAAAGCAGAGGGCAAATTGGTAATTTCCTGTTCTACAGCTTACAAAACAGCTTTGAGTTATGACTTCAAATAATGTCCAGTTTGGTGTTCTTTCCTAGTACAGAAAGAAATATTTAGTAAATTTAAATACTTAGGAATATCTCAGAAGGTGGCAGCACCTGAACAACTTTGTCTGGATTTGGAAACTAAATAAGATTGGATCTTAGCATGTGGATGGGATTACTTTGGGGAAGATGAGGGTCATAAAAAGGGGAAAGTAGCTTGGAATAGACTTCCTAGAAAGCAATAGCAAGTCACTTCCATGCTATTACCAAAAAAATTATATGTCTATCCCCTGAATTCACCAGGAAATCAGCCTGACTCAAAGGAAACATAATAATACCCATCAGATAATAAATGTCATCATATGATTCTACTATTGACCCTGGCTGAGGTCCCTAAGTCCATATCAATGTGTCATCAGTGTATACTATAGGCCACCCAACCAAACAGAGGAAATAGATGAACTTTTTGCTAGTCAGTTAACTAAGGTATATAGGAAGAACATCACAATAGTAATGGGGGACTAATTACCCTGACATCAACTGGGAGACAAACTCTGCACCAAGTGAAAGATCAAACAGATTCCTGACAAACCTAGCAGACAACTTTGTCTCCCCAAAAGTAGAGAAGGGAACTAGGGGATTAGCCATACTGGATCTAAATCTCACTAACAGAGACGAAATGATATAAGGTGTTGAAGCCACAGGAAACTTGGGGGGAAGTGATCATGCAGTATTGGAATTCAATATTATGGAAGCACAAGCAATAGAACATAGTCAAACTACAGTCTTGGACTTTAAGAGAGCTAATTTCAATAAACTTAGAGCCTGACCTATCAGCCTGACCTAAATACCTGGGAAGATTCTGGAAAAGATAATCAAACAACAAATCAGTGATCACCTAGAGGCAAATAAAGTCATTACTAAAAGCCAACATGAGTTTGTCAAAAACAGATCACGCCAGACAAATCTTATTGCATTCTTTGACCAAGTGACAAAATTAGTGGACCAGAGGAATGCTGAGGATATAATTTACTTGGACTTCAGTAAGGCATTTGATAAAGTAGTTCACAACCTACTACTGGATAACATAGAAAAATGTGGGTTAGACAGCATCACCACCAGATGGATTCATAACTGGCTGACCAGCCGTACTTGGCGTGTGGTTCTCAATGAAACTGCATCTACATGGAGGGAAGTGTGTAGTGGGGCTCTGTTCTGGGCCCAGTGCTCTTTAACATCTTCATCAACGATTTGGACGAGGGGATAGATGGGGAACTCATCAAATTTGCAGACGACACCAAGCTTGCAGGAATAGCCAACAATCCAGAAGATAGGGTTAAGATACAGGAGGATCTGGACAGACTTGAACACTTGGCGCTATCTAACAAAATGAAATTCAATGGTGAAAAAAGTAAGGTTCTACATTTAGGCAAGAAAAAACAAATGTACAGGTATAGTTTAGGTGGTACCTTGCTCAATAATAGTACCTGTGAGAGGGACAGTGCTAGGCTGCATTAACAGAGGGATAGAATTAAGATCACATGAAGTATTAACACCACTTTACAATGCCTTGGTAAGGTCACACTTGGAATTCTGCACCCAGTTTTGGTCACCACGATATAAAAAAGATGTTGAGGCTCTAGAAATAGTACAGAGAAGAGCAACAAAGATGATTAGGGGACTGGAGGCTAAAACATATAAGGAACGGTTGCTGGAATTGGGTATGTGTAGTTTAACAAAGAGAAGGGTGAGGGGTGACATGATAGCAGTGTTCCAATATCTAAGGGACTGCCACAAAGAAGAGGGAGTCAAGCTATTCTCCAAAGCGCCCAAAGGCAGGACAAGAAGCAACAGATGGAAACTATTCAAGGAGAGAAGCAACCTAGAACTAAGGAAAAACTTCCTGACAGTTAGAACAATTAACCAGTGGAACAACCTGCCTCCAGAAGCTGTGAGTGCTCCAACACTGGAAGTTTTTAAGAAGAGACTGGACAGCCATTTGTCTGAAATGGTATAGGGTTTCCTGCCTGAGCAGGGGGTTGGACTAGATGACCTCCAAGGTCCCTTCCAACTTTATTATTATGATCAAACACAATGCAGATCTTTATAGGCTCTAAAATTAATTTATTGGGCATTCAGAATTTAACCTTCTTAAAAAGATCTAATAAATGAATATTAACATTTAGAAACAGCAACAAAAGAGTATGATAAATTGCTATCCAGCCAGTTTAGATCCTTATTATAAACTACAACAGTATTGTGGCTTTTTTGTGGAACATTCTGAAACAGACAATTTTCTGGTTCCTAAAATTAGGAATATGCAAACATTTTCAAATCTGAAATGTCTAACCGAGCTCAAAATAGCTGTTCTGACCTTAGTGGAAGCGTCCCAACCCATTTCAAGCTATTACGTTTTGGGATGAGCAGAGCATCTTTTTCAAGTTCAGAACATGGCACTTCAAATTCAAAATGTGAATTTTCCTTATTATTACCAAAATGTAACTGAATTCCAACTTTGAATCTTTGATTTTAAGATTTCCAAAATGAGCAGTATTATGTAAATGTTAAATTCAAGCAAATGTAGAAGTTTTCTTGAAAATTTTCATTGTAATACCTATAAACAATATATATCAGGTCTGTGGCACAAAATTCCTCTCATTTTAATAAAATAACCAGTAATAGTACTGTAATGTTCATATATAAATGATTACTAGCAATAGTCACCTAAAAGTTATTACAACTGTTCAATAATCCAGTTTGTTTGTTCTGTACTATTATTTTTTGTATGCTATATTTTCAAAAAAGGGCAGCTTCTTGCAGAAAACATTGCACTGCAACACTTTGTACATTGCAGATGTATACACTATTGTTAAAAACCATGGAACTGGAACTAGGACATCAAGGCCAGTGCCATTCTCTATCTGTTGAGGTCAAGACAAAAGCTGCTAAATAGCAAATAGCTATGGAGGTTGTCCTACTGCAAGGCAATTCATTACTAAGTGACACAGGTTCAACAGCAAGCTTTAGACACATCAATATCTATACTCACATTGACTTCACCAGTCTCATTTTCCTTCAGAACAAAACTGAGTGTTTTTTCGTTAGGACCAGCAAGTAGTCGGAGACGCAGGGGTTGCTCCTCATCAGAAAGCTTACGGATATATACTGACACACAAAAGAATAAAAAAAATGAAGTACATGAATGATTGAATCTTCCAGGTAGCACAGATTTAACTAAAATAAACAAATCAATCTATTCTCTTCTGGGAAGAGACTTAATGCATCAGTTGCAAACTTTCTCACAAGGGAATTCTGCAGCAGGAAAAAACGAAAGATTTGACTTCCTCCCAGCTGACTTTCAGCCCTGACATATAATTAACAATAAAGAAGAAGTTTTAAAGAAAAACTAAGTTTCATTAAAAATTCTTTGTACATTTTATCTTGAAGATAACCTTGCCCTGGGTGGTTTAAGGGCTGTTTTCTTTCAACCTCATATTTTTCAACTTGTTCAATAATATGTACTTACTAGTTCATAAAGGTAGTTCTCAACTTACAACAGTTCGTTTAGTGACTATTCAAAGTTGTAACAGCACTGAAAAAAGTGACCATTTTTCACACTTACGACCCTTGCAGCATCCCTGTGGTCATCTGATTAAAATTCAGAATGCTTGGTAACTGACTCGTACTTATGATGGTTACAGTGACCTGGGGTCATGTGATCATCTTTTGTGACTTTCCGACAAGCAAAGTCAATGGGGAAGTCTGATTCATTTAACAACCATGTCACTAACAACTGCAGTAATTCACTTAACAACTGTGACAATGTTGTAAAATGGAGCAAAACTCACTTAACAGTTATCTTGCTTAGCAACAAAAATGTTTGGCTCAATTGTGGTCGTAAGCTGAGGACTATCTGTATAGTACTTTGACCATCACACGATATTTATCATACTATCACTCCCACAGCGTAAACAAAACAAAATACTGCCCTTCATAAAAGTATTCCTTTGCTGCCCCAGTTCAAGTGATTCACGATTACAACAGAATTAGAGCAAAACTATGAGGAGAGGAAAGGAAAAGGATCATCCTGTCCTCAAAACATCCCAACTCTCTCGGCCTACTCAAGGAGAATAAGCTCAACAGCCTTTGGGAAGTCCTGTAAGGAGGCTGCTATTTCTACCTTTGTATGGGGAAGCATTCCTGAAGTTGGGGTCTGTAACAGATGGATTTGTTTTGGTTCCATCAGCTCTTGATTTCTTAGGCATCCTCCCACTGCATGTGCATTACCAGACAAATTCCCTGGTCAATATGGTCCTTAAGATATATAAAATTTACAGTAAGTTACATGTTGGTTTTTTCAAGAAATTCAAAAGGAAAGATTGAATACCTTGGTCATCCTTTTCTGTTCTCTCAAAGAGGGCAAATTTGCGGGGATTGTCAACAACCATGAATTTCTTGAGCAGGGCTTCAATGACTTCACTGGCCCGTGTACGAGAAATTATATGCAGATGCTTGATTGTATCCTTTGGTAAGTAGAATGAAGTTCGGCGCTTTACAGCCTGGCTGCGCACGGAACTCTTCCTAGCGTCCTGGATTGAGGGTGCTTTCTTATTGGCAGGTACTGACACAGGCCGGATCAGTTTCAGTTGTACCTTAATGAACCCAGTATAGGACCCATCTTTATTCTGCAGGAGGAAAAGAACACTGAGTTGGGCAAAGAAGCCAGCAAAAAATTACCTCTAAGAGTGTCGTAGGTGCAACATTTGGAAAGGAAGGATTTGAATGACATTTTTATTTTGTACGCTGAAAACAGCTAGGAATTATATATATATATATGAAATTATTTCAATGTTAATATTTTAAATGACTGAGTTAGTAATTAAGGGAAGACAGAGGCCTCTGTTGCTGAGATGTAGAAATATATTTGGGGCCTTGAATTACAGTTGTTCTTAAACTTACCAAACTCATAAAGAGGTTACTGTTTATCTGGCTATTATATTCTTTTATCTTTTGTTCAATCTCAGCTTGGGACAAAATGGTTTTCTCCTGGTCAATCTGTTCATCCTGCAGAAGAATCAATATATTTAAATTAGTCTATTCTGTAAGTCTCAGAAAAAATAAAATGCAATTTTACAGTTGTTTTTGCTGTCACCTATGTACAAGGAAGCCTATTTCTTTACAGAGAAGAAACAGGTAAACTTTCCCTCACATTGAATTTGTGTATTTGGAAGCAAGCCACTGCTTCCAATTACTAAGTCAAAAGTCTTGTTATTACCTTTGGCAGAAGGGGATAGATCTGCCAAAGGAAAGCAGAAATAGTTTATCAGTACCTTCATTTTAAAAAATCATAAAGCTGCTTTTAATGCTCAGTCTTATTTCAAGTTTCCTACAGACAATTTCCCCTATCTCATTTAACCAGGACAACTATTACAGATGAAATCTAAAGGGGAATTTAAATGATAAACATATGTCTGAATATCTAAGAAGCTGTTGCTAATGCTGAAACTGTTCTTTGAAACTTTCTGGATTCAAACTAGATATGTGCTAATAAAGCCATTTACAATGAAAATAGCATATGAACCAAGGCTCTTCCCTGTTAAAACGCTTCTGGCAAAATCTATGCTTCTCTTGAAAAGAAATGTAAACAACAGTTTAGTAGTATGCACTGCTCTTTGGACAATATAGCTGTTAACTTTGTTGTTAGCTGCGAAGTCGTGTCCGACCCATCGCGACCCTATGGACAACATTCCTCCAGGCCTTCCTGTCCTAGCTGTTAACTACAATAGTATAAATAGTGAGGGGTAGTATAATGAAAGATGATATTGAAAATCAATCCCCAACCCTAGGTCCCCAAACTTCAGGTGAAGTTTGCTTTACTCCACCAATTCCTTTATTCAGTCAGGGCAAGAGTGAGTTCACTGTACCAAGCTGTAGTTCTTGAAGCAATCTCACATTTCCCAGCATCAGCTGCAAAAAGCAGAGAGCAAAATCCTTTGATATCATTATTGGGTGTAACAAGAGAAACTGAAATAATAACACACCACACCTTTGTTTGATGTTACACCAAACCCAATTACATGAGAGTTAGTCTCATAATTAATATGCAGTAGGCTGTCAGCCAGAGTTCTATTACCACAAGAAAGCCAGAAAGTATAGTTAAAATTACTCCTGAAAATTACAGCACCTTGCTACCAGCTGAAATTCCCAGTAGCTACAAAACTGGCATTTAGTAAAGATAACCATGAACAAAAGAGGCTTATTTCTGCAAAATTTGTTAGGACTATACTAATATAAAATTTATGTTTTAATTACTATTTTACCATCTTTTCTTATTTCTCTAATACTGTACCATAAAAAGGATGGTGAAAGGCATGCTAAAGGAACATTGGCTATAAGTAAGTCTTGCACTGTGTTATTGCTGTACCTAGCAAGATATTGAGAAAACAATGTCTCTGAACATTTATAAATCATTGTTACAAATCATGCTGTATTGTTTTGTTTTTAAAGCAAGATAATTAATCTCTAAGATTTTTTCATAATATTGTAACAATGGGGCAGGAAGTCATCAAAAGAGAACAAAGTTCCAGATATAGAGGCATACAATATTCATAAAAGCTAATCACTCAGTTTGTGGAATAATTATAAGAGTTCTATTCTGAGAGAAGGGAGACGGGGAGTTTTCCTCTATACCCAAGTACAGATAGCCCTTATTTAACTAGTCATTCAGCAACTGCTCAAACTATGAATGCTGTACGAGTGGTAGCTACAATGGTCCTCGTACTCACATCAGTCGCAATGACCCTGTGCTCACATAATTACTGGGCACCTGAGTTGAATGCTGCAGTGTCCCATGATCATCATTTGTGAGTTTTCTGGCTTTCAGCAAGCAAAGTCAATGACAGAGTTGGCAGGAGGTTGCAAATGGTGACCATGTGAAGTCTTTGCTTAATGACGCATGGTGATTCACTTAACGACAGTAACCAGGAGTATCAGATTTTCTGTGGCTAAGCAGTCATGTGACACTGCGCATCATGACTATGTCATTTAATGATAGAAATTTCCAAATCTCAATTTTAAGTGAGGCACACTTGTAGGCAGAAATGAGATATATTCCTGTGCAGAGGAACAATCTGCAGAAGGAAACATCTGATCCATTCTGAGTAGCCTATCCTGTAGACAAAGCACTTAAGCCCTGCATTGGCAGAAAATGACAAGAGCACATACTAGAAAGTAAGATTTCTTTTACATACAAGCAGTTCCTACTTATGGAACAGCTGAACTTAAGATGATGAAGACCTTTCTTTTTATAGACAAGCCTTGGTCTCTAAATTAGTGGGGGAGGGGATTGATCATGTATTTAATTTTGGGGGACTGAATTGTGTTTAGTGAGATAATGGGATGTCTCATATATTGCTACTGACTACAATCCTGAGATAGAGGGATGGATGAATAAATCTGTGTCAGTAATTGCAAGCGCAACTACCTTGAGAACCTCTTAGCAAGTCACCACTGGATAATTCTACCTTGTTTTGCTAATGAACAATAGATAATTCTATTGTTATAAAAAGGACATGACTCAGAAAAACTAGATTCAGTAGACCAGTTTTTAAAATCCTTTTTAAATTAAGAATTTAATTAAGAATACAGGAATTTCTACTCTATAAATTTAACACTTCAGGTTAACAAGAACACTTCAGGTCCCATACTAAAGTACACCTTTCACACTAGAAAACTGTACACATAAAACAACTTTTGCCTACAAGAGTAACAAAACCCTACAGTTTCTCTTTCCCAGCTTTTCAGTTATTTGCTTCTGATTGCATCAGCCTCCTTTCCTGCTGGCTTTCTCTAGTGGAGAATGGGAGATTGTGGGGAATTCCAGATGAGATCATTAAAAACCAATCTGAAATCTCTAAGGATTACTGAAAATCGTTTCCTATGTCACCACAATAGTAAGTGTCTGAGTCAATGATTTATGTGATTGGCTCCCATTTCCCCAGATAGAATCCTTCAGAGGCAAGACAAGCAGTTTTATGCTTAAATTGTATGGTACTACGCATATGAAAGAGACAACAGAAAAACTTTAACAATTTCTGTACAATTATATCAATTTGATAAAGAGATTCAAATGCAATTATTTGCATGTGGTAATCCTAAATTGAAATCCTTGTAGGTGGCTTTAGGCCACGGGGGTCAAACTCGCTGTGTCATTGCGACTTTTTTCACATTGCCGGAGCTGGGGTGGGCGCGGCCTCCCCATTATGCAACCGGCCCACAGGGCCGGCAGTTTGACACCCCTGCTTTAGGCAAATCAGTTTAGTTTACTGCACAGCTGTTGAGATACAACATTACGCAAAGTTCCTTGGAGGAAAGGTGGGATGCAAAATTTTGCAAATCATGTAAAAACTAACTGAATTGTAGACAAAAAGGCTGAAGAAGAATAATTTGTTAGCAAGACACATATCTCATGGATTTATTAGCAAAACAATGACAAATTTAAAATTATATGCCATTTTTCCAATGGAAACCAGTGTTTTACAATTAATGATAGCAGCATAAATTAATGTAATCCAAACTCCTGAGAGGTCCATCTCTTTAGGATTTCCAGTATTCCCTTATATTTGTAAAGTAAGGATAGGAGGTGCCAAAACTATAGACTAACACGGTTTGAGAAAGGTTCTTTTTATCAGCCTGATCATTACAAAAATCCCAAAAAACTCAGCCATATTAAATGGAACGGAGAACCATATTTAAAAAAACTATCAAGATTGGTTATGTCTAAAAAGAATTTTTAGTGCCACAAATTTCAGGAAAGAGTGAAAATAGAAGCACCACTTTTACAGAGAAACCACCTTCTTTTGGCATTCTCTTAGATGACATCTAAGAACAACCATTTTATCAACATATCTGAACAGTTTCCATCCCAAGGATGTTTTTCTTTTATGTCAATCATTAAATTAAAATCATGAAAGTATTTGTGAACATGGAGGATAGTCTTCATATGCTGTCCTGTGATATTTTTTGGATAAGCAAATTAATTAATAAAAGAAAATCCTCTCTCAAATCAGGAATTCTAAAACATGTATATATGTGAGAAGGATGAAGAAAAATAGTTATTCTACTTAGTGGAACCTAATTATCAGCCAGGCAGGAAAGTAAATCTGACTTAATGGAACTATGGGAACTTAAGTCTCTACTCCTGCTGCATTTTTCCCCCTAATCAACTCATCTTTGATTTTTAGAAAGTAAGACTAATATCTTTAAGCGGGGAATGTACTAAAGTGGAGCAACCACTTGCAGTGTTCTCAAGTGTCAGATTTTGCAAGCTTCTGCCATCCTCCTTTACTGAAAAGGGCAGGAAAAGCCAACAAAGAACAACTAGAGCATCAGCTCTCATAAGTGAGAGGGTATGGGATCTGAAATGTGCTTCAGACTGCACGTAGATGGTAGATTGGAGGGTCCCCAGTCATATATAAAATGTTCAGTATATACTTAATCAACTTTGTTTTGGCTCATGTCCTTAATGTGGAGTTCTTACTGTATACTACTAATGTACAAGAGGTACAGTAAGATTCTGAAACATTTATACATTTCTTTTGTTTAAGGAAAATAAGAAAGCAATACCTTTCTAAAGTGACTCATAGTTTTCTGTGGTCCCTCTAAGACAATGTGTCTGTGTGTGTTACAGTGAAGCTTATTGCTTTAATTTTCCACTTCAACCCATTACTCATATAGCATTATTTGTAAGAATTATATACGGTAACCTTCATCTTGCATTTCTTCATTCAGCAAAATAATATATATTTAATAACACTTACAGTTAACCTATTTTTTTCCACATACAGTGATATTGCTTCAAATCAGAATCTGGAAAAATTCTAAAATAAGATGTACAAAAGTATAAGATAAAAGCTCATCAAATAGAACTATCTTAAGACTTTTACAATGCTATACAGTGTTGCCAATTCCTGAAAAGATTTACATGAAGTATGAGAAATCCACTAAAGCCTAAACCACAACTGACTTACAGGAAGCTGGGTGTATAAGGGCAAAGAGGATTTCTCAGGCATAATAATCTGATCTAATGAGCAAAATGGAAGTTCTTGCATCCTGTGGAAAAGAGCAAGAGGAAAACCGTAAGGGTGGGACAATGAAGTAAATTATGACCTGGATAGGATAGAGAATCCCACCCATCCAAAAGAACAGCATGTTAGGGACGTGGATATCCTGTTTACATGACACAGAACTGCCTCTAGGGCCCAAGATGGATAACTCTCATTTTTCATGAAAATACTAATTGATTATTTTAATATGGCATGAGTCAACTGTATCTACTTACAGTACTTAAGTAAATTTTGTATAGCATATACAACCCTTATATCTAGCTTGCTCAAATACAGTAATCAATGGCAAATCACGCTCCTAGATTACACTGGCATTAATATTCAAATCTTCAAATATAATTCTGAATTTTTTATTGGATCAGCTAGATCAACTTCTACTAATCACCATCCAAGAATCTGAATGTTTTGTGATAGAAACAAAAATGCTACTATTTTAAAGACAAAACATTTATGTTTTTATGGCTATTATTTTAAAACCAGTATTATTTACTGTGTTACATCTAAACTACTTTTGAGTCTCAGTGCAAGTGATATTCATACCATTGGTTGAGAGCTACCAATTATCGTACTATTTCTAGTTCAAGAGAACTTGCCAGTTTTTTATTCCAATTTTAGTATATGTGCTGCCAAAGCAAATACAACTATTATCCTGAAATATATTTATCACGAGTTTCCACAAACATTATTCAGAACATTCATCCTTTTCTATGCATATAATCTTGGCTTCCATCACATCAATACCCCACTTCAAACACTGTCTTTTGTTCTATAAACTTCTCACCTCTTTGAGGATAGAAACAATTCCATCAAACTACAATAGTATTGGCTTTCTCTCTCCTCCTGACTTATTCACTCTTCCTTCATATATTTGTTTTATACAGATAGTCCTCATGTTATAATGGCAATTGGGACCAGGATTGCTATCACTAAGTGATGCAGTTGTAAAGCATAATGTCAAGAGACTGCATTACTTAGTTCTGACAGTCCCAGTGTTTCTGGTCACTCATATTTGTATTAAATCCATATTGATTCACCACCACATATTCTTGATCCTTTCATGTGTGCGCATCTACCTCAGTTCATTTACTCTGTTTTTCCTGACATATTCAATTCTCACTTCTGTGTAACAAAATGGGAAGCATACTGTTAAAGAAAGCAAAATATGAAATTCAATAAATAAAATCAAGCAACAAATATGTATGTTTCTATGTTACTGTCAATTACTGGAAAAAAACTTTCAAAGGTCCAGTTTCATTTGCTTCCGAACTACCAAAGGGTTGGGAGTCTTACTGATTTCAAGAGTGTTTGAATTTAAAGCAACTGCAAGTGAGAAGGCTGGCTTAATCTCATAAATGCTCTTTTTCAGTTTTAGGTAACAGGTTGTATATGGAGCAAATAATCCAGAAAATAACAAGTATCCAATTCCTGTAAGGCTATATATGTAATCACCACCACCTTGCATTGGGCTCAAAAACTTTTAACTCTGAGCTATATAATCTCTGCCTTCTTGTAATTCATTCTTTCCCTTCAAGGAAAAAAAACCCTAAACATTAGGAGAACACTAATTTACTTTGGGGAAAGGGGAAATCAAATGAAATTAACATATGGAATATAGATTATAGAAATCAATTGTTAAAGATTGTCTTATAAATGCTACTCAGACAACATACTGTTTACAAATTACTGATTTATGTTATACATACATACATATATATATATATATATATATATATATATATATATATATATATATATATATATATATATATAAAATAAAATATAGCATCCTTCTCACAAAGATGAGCACTCTTCTGCTTTCTTAAAGTTCCTTTCAGATTTTGAAAGACTCATACAGAATCAAACATTCCAGATATCTGATAATACAAGAGTTGAAACGGCTGATAGAATAATGAAGATCTTCATGCTGAGATGATTTCCAGATGTTTTGGACTACAACTCCCACAATTTGTTGCCAAAAGCCATGTATACTAGGGCTGATTAGAATTGAAACTACTCGTATTTTTGTAGCTTATAATAAATTCTATAATATGAACAAAAATATATTCTTGCTCATCACATACCCCAATTGTGTATCCGCCAAATCCCTTCCTACAATCTACTACTGTTGGTTTTATTGCTTATGGGTTTTAATGTACATATGAGATCTTATGTTGCCCAGAATTTGGTTTCAGATAAATAAATTTCACTGGATTTGGGATGCTTGGAAGAATATGTTATTAACATATCATTATTTACTTACAATTATTTGTATGCTGCCTCTTTTTGAAACTCTAGGCAGCCTACAATAAATACTACAAAAATAAAAGATCCATAAAATGTGCAGCAAAATAGTAGACAGTAAAACCATTACAACAAAAGTATTAATAACAACTGCAATAAAATCTTGCTACCATTGGACAAGCCCTCTCCCTCCTCCAAAAAGAACTGTCTTTAACATTTTATGGAAAAATATCCAAGGTGGGACACATCCGGCCTCATGGGCCAGCTATTCCAGAGAGAGACAACTTCTACAGACAATGTCATTCTCTGTATCGCACCTCCATTCATCTCTTTCAGGATGGGTACACAGAGTTCATTATTTGATCTTAACAACCATACCCTAAAAAACAGGGATAGGGGCATGAATAAAAATCCCATTCATTCCTGTCCTTTTGTCAGCCTACAGTTTTCAGACTCATTGCAGAAACTCTTGTCAGCCTACAGTTTTTACACTTATTATAGAAACTTCAGATTACCTCTATCCAGTACAGGTCAGACAAGATAGACATGTTCTTTCCGGAAAGGAACAAGCCATACTAGTGGAGATTTACAAAATTAAACTTCATATAGCACATTAGATCATGTGAGAAGTCACACTGATTACAGATGCTTTACTGATGGATTCAGAGTTCTAATTCCACTTCTCAAGCCTGACTTGCTACTAGATCTGAGCACTAACAGGTATTATGTACTGTATTGCCAGTTTCCTCTTTGTTAATTCAGGCAGGCTGTATTACAACTCTGCTCTATCATATTTCCTTAATTATGATTGTCCCTTTTATCTCTCAATATGTTTTTCAAAGGCACCCATTACCCATGATTCCAAACTTATGGTCTTGTAACAGATAATTTTCCTGCTGATTATTGCTAATGCAAATAAATGAAAGGATGTTGAAAGCTAAGCCAGAATTAAATGGCTTTTTCCCTCCAGAAATAAGCAGCATTATCTTCCCTTATATGGAAGGCTCCAGTTACTATAATAGAAACAGCTTAGACTGGCTTGGTTCACATATTTTAAATCACAAGCCTAATTGGGCTAATGCACCACACACTAAGTCATGCAGAAGATGACCTTATAGTGGGTTAGTGCAAGGTTAAAGATAAGCCATCTTCTTATAACACTCCTTCAATTCAGATAATCATAACTGCTTTTGCTGGGTGTTTAGGTAAACTAGATACTATATTTTGTTTTGTAGCACAACAGCATGGCAAAGGAAAATTATTTGAAAGCTATTATTCTACAATATTTCCCTACCCAAGTCCAAAAGAATCATTCATATTGTGTTGCCTCCCTTAGCCTCAGTTAACATCTCTAAAGAAAGTGCAGCAAGAATATGTATTGCTTTATATATTATGTGAACAAACTGTATCCTATAAAGACATTCTCTAAAATTTCTAAATTCAGTAAACCACTATATTATACTTTCAAAGTTTTCCTGCAAACTTAAGCACAAAACGATACAGGACAGAGCAACAGCAACTATAGACTACAAATGGAAGTATCAATAGCTTCCATACCATTTCATAGGGTCTGTAGGCTTTCAGAGATTAATCTCTATAATCTCTGAAAGCCTACAGAGCCTATGTACTGCTTTGCAATAATCTAGAAATATTCTAAAGGAATAATTTGAATCATTGGGTGGCATCACATGATCAAAAGTACCTTCATTCCAGTCCTTCATCTACAAACCTAACCCACTAACAGAAAACATTTTACAAATGATCACTGCATCACTACATTATAGTACCATGCTATAATTATAATTACATTTAGCCCTTATGTAAGTACTTTATATACATTTATTATTGAATAAAGAGTAATTTCTTCAGGACGTTGTTTTCTTTTTCCTACTTCTACTGACATCATGTGAAAGATCAGAATAATTGTATTAACACATAGAAAAGCAAAAACATACAAACCAAACTAAAATACAAAACAAGCTTTCTTTAGTTTACTGCTGTGCATGTAACCTACAGGATAGGAAACAAATATATATTTCCATTAGAAGAATAGAAAAAGATATGTTCATCCAACTAACAAGTTACTAGGCAGCAGCAAATAAACACAAACACGCACTCTACGGCTGTTATATATGCATATTATAGCATGGTTAAACAAATCATAACTGATGGTGTGCAAGCAGACACTCAAACTATAGAATAAAATACCCTTAAAGTACCATGGCTGGATTGAGATACTGATTTTAGAGAGCAGCTGTCTTAATCTGCTGTTCAGCACAAAAGTCATTTTTGGGTTAACAAAGAATAAATGAATGGAGGTGGGGGGGGGAGAGAAATCAGGGTCTTCCTTTTAACCGAATATACCATCAGCCATGTGACATGCAAAGAATATAAATAAGCCAGCAAGAAATATAATACTCTAGGAATTATCGACCCTACAAGCTAAAAACAAGATCCAGGTGTCGCTCGACTCTCTTCACAGCAAACTACAGACTGCAAAGGATAGCAGCGCAGCCAACACCAGCCTTTCCGCAGATCCCTCCCTGGGTGAGAGAAGAAGAGCCCCGTTTGCGAATAAAGAAGAGAGAGAGACGGCTGTGTGCGCCTTTCACCTTTTCCTTGTGGGGTTTGCGGATAAACGAGGTGCGGGCCGTGAAGTACTGCTCCAGCTCCGAGTCTGAGTCTTCCTGGCTGCAGTAGCCGCTGCTCGTAGTGCTGCTCCAAGTCATCTCGAAGGATGGAGTGGCCGCCGCGTCACTTTCCCTCATGCCCTACTACCTACTTCGCCAGAGGAGGAAGAGCGACAGCGGGGCACGACCGGACAGGGAGCTTCTTCTCGCACAGCCCTTCCTCGGAGGCCGCTATTCGACCCCACTCGCCAGCTCCTTTTGTCACACTGTCACACTCTCTCTCTCTCTCTCTCTCTCTCTCTCACACACACACACACACACACACACACACACACACGCTGTCTACGGAGCTTCGGCCAACTCGCAAAATTCAGCCACGCGACGAACAATTCAACTCCCGAGAACTCAAGCCGCGGGAATGAATTCTCCTCACGCCGCTTCCTCCTCTCGGGACTGGGGAGTTAAAAGGGAGTCCCTTCGAAACGACACCGCTAAGGAGGCTGACCCTGCGGCTTCCGCTCCGACCCTCGCTAGTCGCCGGACCCAAACGGACGGCCAAACGCTCCCACTCGCCCTCTTGCCAGGCGCGCGGCGCAAACGGCTACAACCCCGGCTTTGGAGGAGGGAGGAGCCGGCGGCGAAGGAAGCACCCCCTCTTTTTGCACGCCCTCCTGCAGCCGTTGGGATTGAAACGTAGACAGCGGCCGCGCCCGCCTGCTGATTGGGTGAGTAAGAGCCCTTCTGCTTCTTCTCAGGCCGGGAGGCCCCGCCCGTTTCCTCCTCAGGCGGGCGGCTCTGGGGTGATTTCACCGTCCGAGTAAGCCGCGCGCGAGTTGGCGTCACGTTTGCTGGCTTTGTCTTCAAGCGCCCTTTTCCAGCCTTCCCGGAATAGGAGTCGTTTTCCTCTCTCTCTCTCCCCTTCCCCCCGCCCCATTCGACGGTCGGCGGCTGGCTTGAGGAATTAAAAACATTAAACTTGCTTATTTTCTTTAACCGGATTGATTTTCCTTTCCGCTCGCTAGGAACAAGAATCAGAGCCGTAGGGCTTCTTCTTCTTTTTTTTTTTTTGGTCTACCAACTCTGTGATTCAGAAGGAAACTAGAAAGGGATCCCATTTCTAAAGTAGAAATTTTTACAGTATGTAGAGGCCCGTCAAGAAATTAAAAGACGCTTGCTCCTCGGGAGGAAAGCCATGACAAATCTAGACAGCACACTAAAAAGCAGAGACATCACCCTGCCAACAAAAGTGCGTATAGTCAAGGCTATGGTCTTCCCAGTTGCAGTGTATGGCAGTGAAAGTTGGACCATAAGAAAGGCCGAGCGCCAAAGAATTGAGGCCTTTGAGCTATGGTGCTGGAGAAGACTCTTGCAAGTCCCTTGGACTGCAAGGTGATCAAACCGGTCAGTCCTACAGGAGACCAACCCTGACTGCTCTTTAGAAGGCCAGATCCTGAAGCTAAAACTCAAAGACTTTGGCCACCTAATGAGAAGGAAGGACTCACTGGAGAAGAGCCTGATGCTGGGAAAGATTGAGGGCAAGAGAAGAAGGGGACAACAGAGAATGAGGTGGCTGGATGGAGTCACTGAAGCAGTAGGCGTGAGCTTAAATGGACTCCAGAAGATGGTAGAGGACAGGAAGGCCTGGAGGAACATTGTCCATAGGGTCGTGATGGGTCAGACACGACTTCGCAGCTAACAACAACAAGAGGCCCGTAGTGCACAATCTTTGGCTGATTTGCTGTAATAGGAGGAAGATGGAACTGGCACTGTTGCTACCCTTTATGCACATTTAATAACTACCCCTGACCTTGGGTCATCCTTTCAAGAGGTACTTCCTTACTAGATTCCTCAATGCCTTCAACAGTGACAGAGCTGCTAATCTACTGCCTTCACTGGAAAAGGTACATTCAAAGCTTGTGTCTGCCTTGAAATTAGCCCACGTTGAACTAGAACAGCAGTCAAAACAGCACAGGAAATGTTTGATATTTTGTACTGTCACAAGCTTTCATAATTTTATGCTATAAAATGTTTCATACAAGTTGCCAAATTTCAATTCCATTTTGAATGCATTCTGTAAGTTAAGTCATTGGAGGTACCTTGGCTGAAAAATGGTTGCCCTATACCAGGGGTAGGCAACCTCGGTTCTTTTATGACTCATGGACTTCAACTCCCAGAATTCCTGAGTCAGCTATGCTGACTCAGGAATTCTGGGAGTTGAAGTCCATGAGTCATAAAAGAGCCGAGGTTGCCTGCCCTATACCACAGGTCTGCAACCCGCGGCTCCGGAGCCGCATGCGGCTCTTTCAGCCGTCTCCTGCGGCTCCCAGTCCTCTGCCATGTGCAGTCCAAAAAAAAAAGTGGGACTAAAAAAGTTCAACCAATCAATTCAAATATGCAGGGTAGGTGCATATCTCGCCTTGGCTCCACTCTTCAGTCAAACCCTGTTCTGCGCATGCGCGCATGTATGCGCATGTGCACACATTTTTTGCGGCTCCCAGTTTTTCCTTTTGTGAGGGAACCGGTTCCAAGTGGCTCTTTCATTGTTTCAGGTTGCTGACCCCTGCCCTATACCATTTTGCCCAGTTAAAAGTTAGCAGGAACAAGAGTTTTAGTGGCATACAAACAGATGAATGGTATGGTAATCCTACATCTCTTCCATTTTTTTCCTCTGCAGAGTGGAAACTTGCTATTTTATTACTAGGTTTTTATCCCACCATTTTATATATATAACTCAAGGTGACAACCATACCTAATATTCCTGTCTATTTTTCCCCACAGCAATCATGTAAGGTGGGTTGGGCCAAAAGTGACTGCTCCACCTTGCTGGCTTTCATGCCCTAAGGCAGTGGTTCCCAACTGGGGGTGCAAGACGATATTCCAGGGGGTCCAAAGCTTGGCTTTTCAAAATTATAGTGTATATGCATAACTTGCCATTATTTTGAACTTTTGTAAGGGGTGCGAGAATGTATCAAGCATTCTAGGGGCGCAGGGTATAGAAAAGGTTGGGAGCCGCTGCGCTAAGGGAAGCCTGGAACTCACAGTTTTTTGGTTTCTAAGCCAGCACCTCAATGACTATGATAATAAACAAGGCCCAAGACCAGAAAGGTTGGCTGGACCACATACCAGAAAACTGACTACAGGTAGTCCTCAATTTAAGACTGTAATTGCCCCCAGAATTAGGGTTAAAAGTTGTACTAGTCATTAAGTGGGTCACCATGTGACACCTGATTTTATAATCTATTTTTTATGGTAGTTGTTTAGCAAACGTGGTCATTAAGCAAACCCGCTGTCCACAATGGGCATTTTTTAAAATCAGAAACGAAGTAAATGCCAGTTTCTGGCAATAAGTGTCATAAATTACATTCGTGTGATCATGGGACACTGCAAACAGCTGTAAATGTGGGCTGGTATCCAACTGCCCAAAATACAATTCTGTGGGGCAGAATTGGAACTTCAAATCCAGCTTGTAAGTAGCCTTGGAGAGGTCTATGTAACTCTGAATGGGCACTAAGTGACTGGTCATAAGTCAAGGACTACTTGTAGTCTCAATTTTAAGGCAAGAGAGAAGAGGGCTCATCATTTCAGACTGCATGCATTGATAGCACGTATCAATACCCCTTATGTTGTAATTGTATAGTAGGAGTGAAGTAGTAATGCAAGGGCAGAAAAAAATCTAACCTCTTACTTGCTATGACAGTGTTCTTTAAAAGAAGGAGAATTTTAAAAAGCCATTCCAAACTTGCTTTCTGAAATGGCAATGTTCCCCAAGCAATTAAATCTGTAAAGCAGTGCTCAAAGGGAAAGAGATACCAAGCCAGGTGGGCTTTTAAGATACTTAATACAATAGCTTAAATTATATAGCAGTGTATAACAGACAGGAACAGAAGAGCATTGGGTATATATTTCTGTAAGGGATACTAGATAATTTATTCTCATCTGGGAATATGTATGAGTTATGTTGCTAAGTGGTATGGTACTATAGCTCCAATAGATGACAAAGTGTTAATTGCAGTGAACCTTTCCAGCTGGTCTGTTGGGAATCTTGCCTATCTAGGTGCTTGGTTTGTAACCCCCCCCCCCCCCAAGTACTGACCTCAGGGTCATTTTGGCAGTATCAAGTTCCAGCTGTAGAGAGCAGCATCACCATTAGAAGATGAAATTGGATCTTTCAAAACCACCCTGACACATTTATGATCTTGTTTGCCTTCTGCCAAGTCTCAGATTGTATTGAAAATAGAATATTATTTTGTGAGTGCAATAAAGCTTTCCCTCTGTTTTAGGAAAATTATTTCGACCAGACAGAGGAACATTGGATTATTTACAGTAATGTGTCACCTAAATAATAGCCCCCATTTTTTTCTGGAGTGATATTACTAAACATTCTACTGGGAATGTTTGTAAGTGCTTGTAAATCAGGTGTAATTTGTGATGTCGCAAAACTAGTGAACCCAGCAGCTCCAGGTGCCATGACCTAGAGACCACCTAGTGCAATATACAGTCACTTTATGTTGACTATTGACCCATTCAATCTAATGGTGGCTCTTAGTAAACTTAGAGGCAATTCACTTGCTATGTGAAATCCTTTATCTACAAAATATAAAGAAGGATTCTTGGATCTTTTGCTTCATTTTGGAATGTTCTTTGCCATTCCAATGTAACAATGCAACCTCCTCCTTCCATTGCATTATTATTTAATTAGGGGACTGGAGGCTAAAACATGTAAGGAACGGTTGCTGGAATTAGGTATGTCTAGTTTAATGAAGAGAAGGACAAGGAGTGAAATCATAGCAGTGTTCCGATATCTCAGGGGCTGCCATAAAGAAGAGGGAGTCAAGCTATTCTCCAAAGCGCCCGAAGGCAGGACAAGAAGCAATGGATGGAAACTGGTCAAGGAGAGAAGCAACCTAGAACTAAGGAGAAACTTCCTGACAGTTAGAACAATTAATCAGTGGAACAATCTGCCTCCAGAAGCTATGAATGCTCTAACACTGGAAGTTTTTAAGAAGAGACTGGACAGCCATTTGTCTGAAATGGTATAAGATTTCCTGTCTGAGCAGGGGATTGGACTAGAAGACCTCCAAGGTCCCTTCCAACTATATTATTATTATTATTATTATTATTATTATTATTATTATTATTTATTATTAAAAATCTTACCACATTAGTGTCTTTTTCTATTGTCTGCTCATTGCCTTCTTCCTGCTCATTTTTATATCTGGGACCCCTGCAATCAAGTCGGATTAGAGCACGGCATCGATAATGACAGATGAACTTGCAATCTAAGGGGAAAAAATAAACCCAGAAGTTACAGGGACAAAATTAGGTAGAAAAGAAATGTCACAAATAAGCGATCAAGCAGGTCATGTAATTTCAACAATATGCTTTGATCATTCACTCATATTTTCACCCCAAAATTTTAATTTATTTATTTATTAATTTAATTTCTATACCGCCCTTCTCCCGAAGGACTCAGGGCGGTGTACAGGGCAATAAAATGCAATAAAAATACAATAGACAATAGACAATAATGAGCATTTTCTTCTAACAATTTTTAGAATTTTCATTTCAACTTTGATATTTTTGTTCCATGCAGGCCTAATCTCCAGGCCACAGCCATTGAAAAGACAACAGGCCAAATAAAGATTGAGATCTCCCATGCTTCAGATGAAAGGCCTGAAAGAGCCTCTGTATCCCAGTGCATCACCTTTCTTTGGCAGCTGATCTGCTGCCTGTAAAGATAAAAGCCTTATTTTTAAAGAAGGAGACTGCTTATTGAGCTGTAACTGCTGCCTAGGAAGTATGCTCATTTGAAAGGAATGTCTAATGCCAATCACGTGCTAGGGCACAGTGCCGTCCTCGCCTCGCCCAAGAGAATGCCTTCCTTGATTGCTTTTTTTTCTCTCAATATGTACATTCCAAGTAGTTTGTGCTTGTCTCTTGGACTGTCCAGAACGGACTGCAATCAAACACCAAAATATGCTTGCTCAATTTTCCTCAATTTTCCTATGGTCTTCTTAATATATGATGGATGGTTTGCAACATCCTTTATAAACTGACTGGTTCAGACTTGTTCACAGTTAACTTTGCGGTGGAGAGGCAAGTTATAGAATGTACATTTTGACAGAAATATCTATGATTGGATATTGGTACCCAAGAATATAATGGCATAATTTGCCTCATGATGTCATTTTTTACATAGTTTTCTGCCTGTGAACCTATGAGATATCTTCTATATGTGGAAATATCAACGCTTTCGGGGGGAAAATTGACAATACTTGTGAAAACAAGTTGAAAGAAACTTGTGCATAGCAGGTGTTTTAGGAAGTCAGTCAGATGAAAAATGTTCACAACTGTGAAAATCTTAAGTGTTTAAAAATGGATGTTTCTGAATATCTCATTTTATTTCTAGTCTTTGAGCTCCATTTCTTGAGCTTTGTCATTGGGTCCCTTATTATTCTCTTTATCGACGCTAATTCTGGCTCTCTGATTTTGTATTCTAAATTCAACCGCCCCCTTATATGTTGTCACTTTCCGGATGTTCTTAGTCTGGATGATACAATGTGGGCATAACTTTCTATTCCTACATAGGATTTCAGATTGCATGTGCTCCCATTATCTTAGATTGAACATAGAAAAAAATAGAGGTTATTCTGTTTCACCCTGATCATCTTGTCTCATCTCTTCCTGTTTTTCACGTTTCAGCCCTGTGTGTTACAGATCTCCCTAGCTGTGAGAAGCTTAGGAGTCCAAATCAACAATAAGCTATGTTTAAGACCTTTAATTAATTTTATTTATTTAAATAATTTATATGGCCAATCACCTCACAAAAATGCGTATGGACGGCATATGGAAATTAAAAATCACAAAATAAAACCCCTGATGCCCAAGATAAAATCTTAAAACCCACAAAAGAGAAAAATCACAAAAAGAAAACACATCAACCTAACTTTTCTCACCTAACTATGTGACTCAAAGGCTTGGGCAAACAGCTACTACATAAGGCTGTTGCTGCCACCAAGAAGGAACAACTCTGACATCCATCAAGAGGACACTGTCTGATGGAAAGGGAATGGAATATGGTCTCTCTGTTAGATCTGGTAGGGTGAGCAGAAATAATGAAAGAGAAGCAGTGTTCAAATAATCCGCCCTACGCTATTTAGGGTTTTAGAGGTGATAGGCAGCATCTTGTAGGCACCATGAAGAGCAGTGGTGTTATATGAGCATAACAAGAAATATCAAAACTTGCTATGCTGCTCCACTGCATCTAAATGCTCTTCAAGAATAGCCCTACATGCAGTACATTACCTTACATTAATCCAAATAAAAGGTGACTAAGATATGACTCTCCACTAGCAAGGCCTTCCAGTCCAAGAATGGGTGCAATTGGTGCACAGGATGAGCTAGTGCAAAGACTTTCCTAGCCATAGCTGCCACCTGTTCTTTGAGCAGGAACAGTGAATCCAATGGGCTTCTAAACTGCACTCCAGTTCTGTCTGGGAAATGTACCCACAGTCAGAACTGAAGATGAAAAAATGTCCAGAACAAGGGCACTTAAACACCATAGTGACTCATCTTCCTGTGCTTGAGTTGAAGCCTGTTGTTCTCCTTCCAGATTCTTAGCCATTGCTTGGTCAGCCCTAGATGGACAAGTATAACTGGACACTAGCAGCACAGTGATGATACTGTACCCTATGCCCTTAGTAACTTCACTCAATGGCTTCATGTAGATATTAAATAGGAGCCAAGAGAGGCTAAAATGCTGAGAGCCCCCTTAAAGCAGGGGCTTGTGTTTGACCTCTCCCCAACCCAACACTAATTGGAACTGACCAAGAGAGGAAAAGAATCACCATGATACAGTGCCTTCTCTTCCAACTCTTCAAAGCTGGCCCAGCTTTATCCATTATCCATACTTTTCCATGTGGATTGAGGTTTTAAGAAAGACACCGCTACAAATGGGTGGTCAACACTGGTTATTTGAAAGCCCTGCTGGTTGATCATGTGCTGGTCGTGCCTGTGCATTTGTCCCAGGGTCATGCCAAGGTCATTTGAATCTAGAATAGCCACTTTTACACTTAGGAGCTCCATTTTACTGCAGTAAATTTGTGCCAGGATTACACTTAAAATTTGATTACAGTGCTTAAAGTATAAAAGTATAAAAAAGTCTTAGATTACTTCTTTTACATTGGCTCCTGTGAAGTTGCTGTAAAATAAACTAATACTTATTTTTCAGTTTGAATGTATAGTGATTAATATTATATGTCATGAACAATTGTGGTTTCATTTTATGCCTTTACTGCACATGTGCATTATGAATAAAATTATTACCATTAAATGGTAGAATTTTATCCAGTTACACCCATCTGCTTGTATATTGATGTCTGGTGTACAAAGGCTCCCTTAAAAAAAACCTGGTCTATTAAGATCCACAGTGTTATAACAGGTTCAGCTAGGTGCTGCCACCTGCTGTGGCATTTCATATATCTAGATTATACTACATTCTAAAGCTATGTCAAACTCTTGGTTTGGTTGCCAAAATCCTCTACTTTGCCTTTAATTGGAGTATCCAATATTACAAAATCAGTGGGCTCAAATTTTAAAATGTGTATGATTCTGATGATTTCAAACTAGTTAATCCAACAATATATATAAAATTGACTGGTTATAAGGATGCTGGATACAATTTCCTGCTTGTACAAGTTATGGTTTCTATAGTTACTGTTATACAGAGTAAGGATGAATAATGGAGACAAAAATTAAGGAATTTCATTCAATTGTTTTTGTTTCTAATGAAACAATTTTGGTAAAGTTATAACGTATCATTGTTGTTTTGGCTTAATATATGGAATAAAGTTTAGTTCAGAAGTGGCATATATATTTCTTGCCCAGTTCTAACTCAAAATAAATTAATGGACTTTAGAACTCCAAGTATAGAGGAAATATTAATACCATATTAGTTAAACCAATCCATACATCTGATGAAGTGAACAGCAGCTCATGAAAGCTTATACCTTAAAATATACTTATGCTATCAGATTTTTCCTGATATTTGGCTTGCCACAAAATATATACTTATCTTTATAAAAATGTTTAGCTGTATAGCTATGAGAGACAATTAGACAAATTCATGAAGGATAAAGCTATCAAAGACTATCCGGTTATGATACTTACATAATTATGTTAGTATCAAAAATAGCTTGACTCTGAATGTTAGTTGTTGAGGAATATGAATGATGTGAGAGGATGATACTGTGATTGTAGGGTAGTAATATATTATCCAGGAACATCTGCTTGGATAGTGAAGCAATAAAATGTTGAATTCAATTAACTTGGGCCTGATTTGGCACACTGTCTTTTAAAAATCTAATATCCCGTAGTGACTAATTTACATCTGCTGATTTTAGTGCATAATAAGATGGCCTTGAGTTAATATCTACTTTACTTAATTGGATATATGCAAAAATTACATCAGTTCCAAATAGATGACTATATTTCTCTTTTAGCAAACATAACAAAGAGTCTGGTGGTACTGTATGTTCTCTGCCGGTGATATTACATAACTTAATAACATCATCCACCATATTAGAGGAACATATTTTTTTTCAATGTGGTAAACGTCATAATCTCTAAGCAATGCCTGGTACATTTTATACTGGACTACTGCCTACTAAGTACACAAATGAGAAAATGAGATAAAAATCTTATATTAGAAATGAATATATCAATATAGAGCTGGAGAAAGATATCAACTCATCAAGGCACCTTACTCACTGCATAAACACTGTCTTTGATTTTGCAGACAAATATTAGTCAGTAGATATATGTGAGATATAAATGCACAGGAGCACTAGATATTAGATGCACCAGAGACAGAAAATGATTTCCCAGATGACTAGGGAAGGAAGTCAGGAAAAAAACATTAAAAAAACAAAACAAAATCAGAGAAAAGTTCAGAGTATATAAAGCAAACATCCTGAAAAATGACAGGCTCAGAATAAAATTCCTGCTAGTGCAGGCATGTCAAACTCGCGACGTCACGTGACGTCGCGCGACGAATCGGAACTTTTTCCCATTGCCGAAAATGGGATGGGCGCAGTTTCTCCGTGACGCTCTGGCCCACGGGCCGGCAGTTTGACACCCCTGTGCTAGTGAATACAGATATATTTTAAAGAAGATGTGATTATTTTTTACTTGGCTGCTAAAAGCTTGAGGAGAATAAAGGTAAATCAGCATTAACCAATAATTACACATGCTGCAAATACAATTTAGAAATGGGCATAAACCAGATCATATAATTATATCAGAGTTAAACCCTCCGGCCCTTCCTCCTTCACCTACTGACATGTTTGGAAGGTATGTTATAGGCGCTGGGACTATGAAGGACCAGACTTGTCCATTTTCACAAGTCATGGCCAGTTACTAAACAAAAAAGAACGAAACCTAGAGAAAGGAAGAGGTTGTAGGAATATTGGTGACCCAGAGAGTATTTAGTTTAGTTTACTTTTACTTTCCCCTTCATGGATTACTGCCTTGTCGTGGTGAAGGGGCTTGCGTAATTCAATGAAGCTATGAGCTATGCCGTGCAGGGCCACCCAAGACGGAAAGGTCATAGCAGAGAGTTCTGACAAAACGTGATCCACTGGAGAAGGAAATGGCAACCCACTCCAGTATCTTTGCCATGAAAACCCTATGGACAGTACCAAAAGGCAAAACGATATGACGCTGGAAGATGAGTCCCTCAGGTCGGAAGGCGTCCAATATGCTACTGGGGAAGAGCAGAGGGCTAGTACTAGTAGCGCCAGAAAGAATGAAGCGACTGGGCCAAAGCCGAAAGGACGCTCAGCTGTGGATGTGTCTGGTGGTGAAAGGAAAGTCCGATGCTGTAAAGATTTTTTCTCCATAGGAACCTGGAATGTAAGATCCATGAATCAAGGCAAGCTGGACGTGGTCAAACAAGAGATGACAAGACTAAACATCGACATCTTAGGTATCAGCGAACTAAAATGGACAGGAATGGGTGAATTTAATTCAGATGACCATCAGGTATACTACTGCGGGCAAGAATCCCTCAGAACAAATGGAGTAGCCTTCATAGTCAATAAAAGAGTAGGAAAAGCAATACTGGGATACAATCCTCAAAATGACAGAATGATCTCAGTTCGAATCCAAGGCAAACCATTCAATATCACAGTAGTCCATGCCCCAACCACCGGTGCTGAAGAGGATGAAATTGACCGGTTCTATGAAGCCCTACAGCACCTTATAGAACTAACACCCAAAAGTGATGTCCTTATCGTCATGGGGGATTGGAATGCTAAAGTAGGAAGCCAAAAGATAACTGGAATAACAGGCAAGTTTGGCCTTGGAGTACAAAATGAAGCAGGGCACAGGCTGATAGAATTTTGTCAAGAGAATACGATGGTCATAGCAAACACTCTTTTCCAACAACCCAAGAGACGGCTTTACACATGGACATCACCAGACGGTCAACACAGAAATCAGATTGACTATATGCTCTGCAGCCAAAGATGGAGAAGCTCTATACAGTCAGTAAAAACAAGACCAGGAGCTGACTGTGGCTCAGACCATGAGCTTCTTGTTGCAAAGTTTAGGCTTAAATTAAAGAAAGTAGGGAAAAGCGCTAGGCCAGTCAGGTATGAATTAAATCATATCCCTGTTCAATATACAGTAGAGGTGACAAATAGATTTAAGGAATTAGATCTGATAGACAGAGTGCCTGAAGAACTATGGACAGAGGTTCGCAACATTGTACAACAGGTAGCAACCAAAACCATCCCAAAGAAAAAGAAATGCAAGAAAGCAAAATGGCTGTCTGAGGAAGCTTTGCAAATAGCTGAGGAAAGGAGGGAAGCGAAAGGCAAGGGAGAAAAAGAAAGATATGCCCAATTAAATGCAGAATTCCAAAGAATAGCTAGAAGAGATAAGAATGCCTTCTTAAATGAACAATGCAAAGAAATAGAAGAAAACAATAGAATAGGGAGGACCAGAGATCTTTTCAAGAAAATTGGAGAGATGAAAGGAACGTTTCATGCAGAAATGGGCATGATAAAGGACCAAAATGGCAGGGACCTCACAGAGGCAGAAGAGATTAAGAAGAGGTGGCAAAATTACACAGAAGAACTATACAGGAATGAGTTTAACATCCCTGACAATCACAATGAGGTGGTCACTGACCTCGAGCCAGACATCCTAGAATGTGAAGTGAAGTGGGCCTTAGAAAAGCTGAGCAACAACAAAGGCTAGTGGAGGTGACAGTATTCCAGCTGAGCTATTCAAAATCTTAAAAGACGATGCAGTAAAAGTGCTACACTCAATTTGCCAGCAAATTTGGAAAACTCAACAGTGGCCACAGGATTGGAAAAGATCAGTTTACATTCCAATTCCAAAGAAAGGCAGTGCCAAAGAATGTTCAAACTATCGCACCATTGCACTCATTTCTCATGCTAGTAAAGTTATGCTTAAAATTCTACAAGCTAGACTCCAGCAGTATGTAGATTGAGAACTACCAGAAGTACAGGCAGGATTTAGAAGAGGCAGAGGAACTAGAGATCAAATTGCTAACATACGCTGGATCATGGAGAAAGCTAGAGAGTTCCAGAAAAACATCTACTTCTGCTTCATTGACTATGCTAAAGCCTTTGATTGTGTGGATCATAACAAACTGTGGCAAGTCCTTAAAGAGATGGGCATACCAGACCATCTTATTTGGCTCTTGAGAAACCTATATGCGGGCCAAGAAGCAACAGTGAGAACTGGACACGGAACCACTGATTGGTTCAAAATTGGGAAAGGAGTCCGGCAAGGCTGTATACTGTCGCCTTGCCTATTTAATTTATATGCAGAGCACATCATGAGAAAGGCAGGGCTAGATGAATCAAAAGTTGGAATTAAGATTGCCGGAAGAAACATCAACAACCTAAGATATGCAGATGACACCACTCTAATGGCAGAAAGTGAAGAGGAACTAAAGAGCCTCTTGTTGCGAGTGAAGAAGGAGAGTGCAAAACTTGGGTTGAAACTAAACATTAAGAAAACCAAGATCATGGCATCTGGCCCTCTCAATTCCTGGCAAATAGATGGGGAAGAAATGGAGGTAGTGACAGATTTTATTTTCCTGGGCTCCAAGATCACTGCAGATGGGGACTGTAGCCAAGAAATTAAAAGACGCTTGCTCCTTGGGAGGAAAGCCATGGCAAATCTAGACAGCACACTAAAAAGCAGAGACATCACCCTGTCAACAAAAGTGCGTATAGTCAAGGCTATGGTCTTCCCAGTTGCAATGTATGGCAGTGAAAGCTGGACCATAAGAAAGGCTGAGCGCCAAAGAATTGAAGCCTTTGAACTCTGGTGCTGGAGAAGACTCCTGCGAGTCCCTTGGACTGCAAGGCGATCAAACCGGTCAGTCCTAGAGGAGATCAACCCTGACTGCTCTTTAGAAGGCCAGATCCTGAAGCTAAAACTCAAATACTTTGGCCATCTAATGAGAAGGAAGGACTCACTGGAGAAGAGCCTAATGCTGGGAAAGATTGAGGGCAATAGAAGAAGGGGACGACAGAGAATGAGGTGGCTGGATGGAGTCACTGCAGCAGTGGGTGTGAGCTTGAATGGACTCCGGAGGATGGTGGAGGACAGGAAGGCCTGGAGGAACGTTGTCCATAGGGTCGCGATGGGTCGGACACGACTTCGCAACTAACAACAACAACACTTTTACTTTTATTAAATTTGTATACCGCCCTTCTCCCGAAGGACTCAGGGCGGTTAACAGGGCATATATAAATAACAATACAAAAATTAAATTCCATATCCATACTTTTTTTTTGCAATAAATGGATCTCAGACAATATGCTATGTTATTCTTAGGAGAGGTTTTATGTATTAATAGTTCTGTTAGTGAAATTTTAAATGTCTCTGAAGTAGACTTTTCGAAAGATCTGACTTTATATATCAAATCACATATTGAAAAACTGCAACAGAATTTAAACTTAACTCATCATATTGTCACAAGATATAGAACATAACTTCCTTCTATCCTGTGCCTGTTAAAAAAAAAGAAAACAGCTGTATGCTGCCTGTGATTCAGTGATAATTTAAAGACATTTTTCCTTATGCATGCCTGATTCTGATATGACATTGCGCACCACAGTACAACACAATTATATTCCATTTCAGATTGGAAAGCAACTAACTTAATTAAACTTAGTTTATTTTATTTCAGTTAATAGAATAGCCTAGGCATGATTCAATGACCAGTCTAGTTTCAAGAAGAAATTATAATCTGAAATAAAATGGTATATTGAAATCATGTAGGATTTGTTCTTAAATAGCAGAAAATTAGAGGTGCCAACCATTTTCAAAAACTATGTTATTAGAGTGATCACAAGTTTGTTTGCTTAAATAAGATGAATCCTACTTTTTCAGAACAAAGAATTTCTAGCCCATCAATACATTTTTGCATTGGCCAACCAGATATTTATAAGGCCATAAGCAATACACGAACCTTCCAGTTCATGTTCCCTAGTAGTCAGCAGAACTTTTTTAAAGTATTACTGGCCCACTAGCATAAGGAAATTTAATTTGTTTTATATATCAACATTTATATTTATGATTTATAAATATAAATCATACTGTATATATGATTATATGTCAACATTTATGTTTTATATTTAAATCATGCTTGCCACAATATAAGTCATTATATATGAGAATCCAAAACGTGTGAGTATACTGCATGCATTCTGTCACTAAGCAGTGCAGTCATGTAACATCATAATTTACGACCTCACTTAGGATGGAAACTCTGGTTCCACTTAACAGTGTTAACTGATAAAAAGAACTAAAGAAAGAGTTTCCAGAAGAATAAATAGAGTCAAGAAGAAAACCAATCAAATACTTTGGGATGAGCTGAAGTGAGAGAAGGAGTATTCTAAACATTTGAATGAGAATGAAGGTGATAGAATTAAGTTCAAACCAGCGCTATCTTTATTACTAGGCAAGAATGGTTCATTGTTAAAATGCTGCAAAACAGAGAAGCTGCAGGTATAGACGATGTAATAATAAGTAGTATGTTAAATATGGGTATGCTTTACATATATATAATGGTTGTGCAATTTGTGTAATGTATGTATGAGGATTCCATAAATCCCTGGCCGGAGGTTGTACAGATCAGTTTTTTGCTCTTCAACAGGTCACTGAGAAATTTATGAATATTAGAAAGGGTGAGAAAAGAAGGGGGTAGAAGGAGGGGGAGGAGGAGGAGGAGAAGAAAGAGGCGAAGAACGAGGACTTCTTTGAGTATGTTCAAAACAAGAGGAGTCATAAAAATGGTCAGTCTGCTGGGTGGAGAAGATAGTGACGAGCAACAGGGAAAACGCTGGACTCCTTAATTCCTGTTTGCACCTGTCTTTTTGCATAAGGAAAGTGGTCTAGTCTATCAGAAGTCACACTGTATGTGTGTGTGTTGGGGGGGGAGGGGTAGAAGATAAATGAGGTCAAAATAGATAAGCAACTAATGAGAGAACTCATACCAACTTTGAATGAATTCAAATCCCCAGGTCTGGATTGATAATATTCTAGGATGCCAAAGTAACTGATGAATGTGGTCTTAGAGCCAAAGATGAGAATTCCTGAAATTCAGTGGAAATGTTTTTAGAAAGAAAAGGAGGAAGGAGGATGTGGACTCAAGAAACTATCAGCTTGACATCTGTATCTGGGAAAATCCTAGAAATGATAATCAAGCAATGGACTCTATCCAACAAAACACATTTCAGTACAAAGGAATATAAGGCTCTAAACTTAGGGGGGGGGAACCAGATGCACAGGTACAAGATAGGTGATATCTAGCTCAGCAACTGAAAAAGGTTTAGGATATTGGTAGACTACACATTAAGCATAAGCAAGCAACACACTGTAGCTGCCAAAAAAGAGCAATGCAATTTGGGTTGTATCAATAGAGACAGTATAAAAATGATGGCAAATGATAATTCACTTTTATGCTGCATGAACAGGCTGCATCTGGAATACATTATTCAATTCTGGTTTTCACAATTTAGGAAAGATCCTGAGAAGCTTAAAAAAGTAGAGAAAAAGGTGATGAAGATGGTGGCTTGTATGCTAAACTTATGAAGAACAGTTAGAAAATTGCTTATAGTTTAAAGCAGGGGTATCACACTCACAGCATCACATGACGTGTCGCGATGTATCACAACTATTTTGCCATTGCCGGCAATGGGGTGGGCACGGTTTCGCTATGATGCATCCGGCCTATGAGCCGGCAGTTTGATACCCCTGGTTTAAAGAAACAAATATGAAGTGGAGACATAATAGAGTTATCTAATTCTTGAAGGGCTATCATGGAGAAGGGGGTATGGATTTATTCTCCATAATACCCAAAGGTAGAGTAAGAACCTTTGCATGGAAGCTTTATTTATTCAAACTGAAAATAAGGAGGTACTTCCTGGCCAAGAGGACTATTAAGCAGTGGAACAGCCTGCCTCTTGGACAGTCATGGATGTCCTGAAGGTTTTCAAGCAAATTTTGGACAGCCATTAGTCTGGCTTGAGTATTCCTGCTCTGAGCAAGGGCTAGATAAAATATTACCAAGATCTTTTCCAAGTCTATGAGTCAATGAGTTGCTCCTTTGTAAGTTCTCAGATAGAAATACTTGAGCCTGGAATTGAACTCATACATGCATGTTATCACTAAAGTACACACTGCACCAAAGTGACAAGATAATAGTCACCCCAGACAAGTCACAATATATTAGCCAAACCAGTATTTTTTTTTAGTATAGTCCTTTAAACAATATTATATTCGAGAGTCATGCTTGTGTGGATCTGATCAAATTATAGATATAAAATTATTTTGGAAGCAAGTGATTGCAGGATTCTAGAAACTGTTTATATGTATTAGAAAAATACAAAGATTACCATTGACTTTAAAAACTTTTGTTTTGTTTTTATCACAGTAAACTGAACTTTACTTGATAGGACAAAACAATTCAAATTTTGCTCAAGTTTGTGCAAAACAGTTTTCAGATTACAAACTGATCCAGTTTAAAAAAAAATGTAGTAAAATATAATGCCATGAACTCTCAGACTTAGATACCAATTCCTGTTTTATTAATTTCATGGCAATTTCTAAGCAGTAATTTGCAGTTGCATTATAATAATGTCATATTTTCATTCACATGCCTTTACAGAGCAAAAACGACATTTTTATTCTTCCCAATGCAAGAGAATGTTAGAAGTGTCTATGGAGATTCTCAGTCATCTGGGTCATGGTTGTCCCAAAGGTGCTTTTTCAAGAGGCAACTGGATTGTCTTTTTTGTCTTTGAAAACATTTTGCTTCTCATCCAAGAAGTTTCTTCAGCTCTGACTGGATGGTGGGGTATGGAAGGATTTATATTCCTTGCGGTCAGCTGGTCATTTGCATTCTTTTAAAGCAGACATGTCAAACTCGCAACGTCACGTGATGTCGCACAACTTATCAGAGCTTTTTCACCATTGCCAGCAACAGGGTGGGCGTGGTTTCCCAATGACACGTCCGGCCCATGGGCCGGCAGTTTGACACCCCTGTTTTAGAGAGTTGTTTGCATTTGCATTCTTTTCGAGAATCATTGAGGCCACTTGGAGGTTTACCTGTGTCCTACTCAGTTGACCCTGAGGACACAGATAAACCTCCAAATGACCTCAATGACTCTCTAAAAGAACACAAATAACCAGCTGTCTGCAAGGAATATAAGACTTTCCATTCCCCACCATCTAAAGGTAAAGGTTCCCCCGCACATGCGTGCTAGTCGTTTCCGACTCTAGGGGCCGGTGCTCATCTCCGTTTCAAAGCCAAAGAGCCAGCGCTTGTCCGAGGACGTCTCCATGGTCATGTGGCCGGCATGACTAGACGCCAAAGGCGCACGGAACACTGTTACCTTCCCACCGTAGTGGTCCCTATTTTTCTACTTGCATTTTTATGTGCTTTTGAACTGCTAGGTTGGCAGAAGCTGGGACGAGTAACAGGCGCTCACTCTGCTACACGGCACTCGGGATTCGACCCGCCAAACTGCCGACCTTCTGATCAACAAGCTCAGCGTCCTAACCCACTGAGCCACCACGTCCCACCCCACCATCTAATCAGAGCTAAAGAAACTTCTTGGATGAGAAGTGAAATATCTTCAAAGAAAAAGCAGAAAGTCCAATTGCCTCCTGAAAAAGCACCTTTGGGATGAGAATGTTGGAAAGAAATTATATAAACAAACTTGGCACTATTTCTGTCTTTCAACAAGATTATTCTCCCAAACCTAAACAAAACTGGACTAAAATTTGTATAAGAAACCAACAAAAGAAAGATTGAATTCAAATATGGGCCAGCTGTGGCCAGGTGTTGTGGCAAAACATGAATGAATGAACCTTTATTGTCAAAGTACAACCATGTATACATTGAGATTGACTGAGCCTCCCTTCGTGCCCCCACCCCCAACTTACAGTAACACAAACCCTCCATCTTATTACACCATGTGAACTAATTGCACAACACACTGGCCTCGCAAGTCAATCATACATAAAGTTTATAAAATTATTTCAGCCCATGGATAAAAGCTGTTCTTCAGCCTGTTGGTACGGCTGGCTATACTCCTATATCTCCTACCCAATGGTAGGAGAGTAAAGAGATACCTTCCAGGGTGTGAGTCGTCCCTGAGAATTTTCCTCACTCTTCCAAGGCAGCGAGCCCTGGCGATGTCATCCAGTGGTGTCAGGGGACAGCCCACAATGTCTTGTGCTGTGCTCACCACCCTCTGTAATGCCTTCCTATCCGCGGCTGTCAGACCAGCATACCAAACCACAATACCATACATTTTCCAGAAAGGAAACCTCTATGGGAAAAACAGCCAGGCAGTGGCTGGTAAGCTTGTTGACTGCTCCATTCTAAGCCCTTCTCTCACTCTCTCCTGGTTCTGTGACTCACAGCTCAGGGTATCCTGCCCATCCTGTGTTTCCCAATGTACAAATACACAAAATAGCAAGGGGAGAGCAGAAACAGGTCCACAGGCAACATGCATGACAGTCCTCTCATTAGACCCTCACAGTCACACTGTAACACATTTGCAGACACCCTAATTAGCCCCCTCCTGTAATATTCTCTTACACAGAGCACACAGGCAGCTTGCCAATGTTGGAAAAGAGAATGAAAAGAAGAAAAGATCTAATTATATTGCATGCCCATGTTCAATGGTTGCTCTGGATACAGTCTTTAGGAAATGCAATTTTCCCCAATATACAGCTTTCAAGGAAATCTTGAACCCATGCAATATACCACTTTCAGAGGATCTGTCATCTTGTTTTTCTTGCACAGCTCTTATACTGTACTTTCAATGCAAGAGGTTCCCTTTTTTCCCCCTTTTCTTTCTTTTTTTCTTTTTTAAAAAACGAGGTAACTAGTTTTCCCCCTGCTGAATCTGTGCCTGCCTTACTTAGTTGTTATAAAAATTCAGCCGGAAACAAGGTAACAACCTGATGCGGTTTGCATGGAATAGGAGTAAAGGTGCTAACATACCCCAAATTGTAAAGCTCCAAATAAATAAATAAATAAATAAATAAATAAATAAATAAATAAATAAATAAATAAATAAATAAATAAATAAACCTTTATTGTCAAAGTACAACATGTGTACATTGAGATTAGCTGAGCCTCCCCCTGTGCTCTCTCCCCCCAACTCACAGTGACAACAAACCCTCCATCCCACCACACTATGTGAACCAACTACACCACTAACGATACCTTATACACTAATGATACCTGATACACAACTAATGATACCTTAACTGGCCTCCTCCCCACTAGGCATCAACTTCTGCGAGCGGAACTTGGGAAAGTGAAGTTCCGGTACTCACAGATGCAACGGAGACGCTTTTTGTAGACGCCCCAGATGAACTCCCCGCACAGATCGCACCAGCTGGGCTGACTCTGAGTGCAGGATCTGAAGAGGTGTCCCTCGCCGAGTTCCTCGGTCAGTTTGGGATCGATCTGGCCAGCCAGAAGGCGGATCTGGCGAACGCGAGTCAAAAGCTCGGGCACTTTGCCGGGAGAGATCCTCAAGGCGTTGGCGCGCTCTAAGCGGACTGGCCGTTCGGCCGTGCCCCGCGGGCCGCGCGTCAGGTCCAGCTGCTCCTCCAGCCCCAGGGTCTGCAGTTCGATCATCTCTTGGGCCGTGGGACGCTTCATGCCCCCCGCCTGCGCTGAGGGCGGAAGGGAAGAAAGAGCCTGAGAACCCGCGTCGAGTCCTCATCCCATCCTCCCCCTCGGTGCTCGTCGGAATCCTCGCCTTTCGTGCGGTTTCTTCGATCCAGCTCTCCGCTCGCCTCCCCCGCCCCCCCGCCGTTTCGAAGCGGTCCGAAACAGTCACCGGGGATCTTTGCCGGGGCTCAGTCAGCGGAGTCTTTTTCTTCTCTTTTCTCCCACCCCATTCTTCCTTTCAACAAACGGGGTGGCTTTCTGGGCTTGACGGCAACGGCCTTCTCCTGCGCGGAAAGGCTGGGGAGGAAGGCGGCGACGGTTATGTGAACTCGGGCTGCTCCGAACCTTGTTTTGTTTTGTTTTGTTTACGCACAAGCAATCGGAGGAAAAGCCTCAGCTCGCCTCCTCTTTCATTCGGGTCCCTCTTCCCAGTGGAGGGAGGGAGGGAGGGAGACGCGGGCGGTGCCTCGCTTCGGAAGCTTTGGGGCCGACGCTCCCCCTCCTCACTTCCCGCCTTAAGGCACCTCCGGAACAAGAAGCGACTGCGCCGCAGAGGAGCCGGCCCCACGCGGGTTCGAGGCGAGCGGTAGTTTCACAGCGAGGCAGCTCCCCCTTGACGAGGCTGGAGGGTGGGGTAGGTGCGCGAAGGGTAGAGAGAATAATGTAGAACAGCGCCGCGTTTTCGGGGTTTTTTTCTATTTTTTTTTTAGCGGAGGGACGGCTGCCTTTGAATTAAAGAGAAAAAGGTTTAGTAGGGAAAGTTTAATAGTGAAAGTTGAAAGTTGCAATCTCCCCCGTCCCCCATCCTACTCTCCCTGTTCTTTATTTATTTTATTTATTTATTTTATTTATTTTATTTATTTTAATTCCATTTATATCCCGCCCTTCTCCGAAGACTCAGGGCGGCTTACAAGCTTAGCAGTAGCCTTCATTCTATGTATATGCCTGCTTGTTAGGGCTTTCACACACACCCCAAGCGGCATTATTACAAAGTCAGCTGTGTGGAAGTTGGGAACCACCGCGTGGCTTGCAAACGGGTGGGGCCTGATGTCAGCTCTGAGTAGAGGGAGCCAGCAGCATGGCCCTGAGAGAGAAATAGGGATGGCAAAGTGCTCACCTACTGTCACCAAGCAAATAACTGTTAAAAACAAACTCTTATTATTGATTGGGACTTAAGCTTGCTGGAGCCACTTTTCTCCTAGGACACAGGTCTGCAACCCGCGGCTCCGGAGCCGCATGCAGCTCTTTCAGCCTTCTCCTGCGGCTCCCAGTCCTCTGCCATGTGCAGTCCAAAAAAAAAAAGTGGGACTAAAAAGGTTCAACCAATGAATTCAAATATGCAGGGTAGGTGCATATTTCGCCTTGGCTCCTCTTCAAACCCTGTTCTGCGCATGCCCGCATGTACGCGCATGTGCACACATTTTTTGCGGCTCCCAGTTTTTCCTTTTGTGAGGGAACCGGTTCCGAGTGGCTCTTTCACTGTTTCAGGTTGCTGACCCCTGCCCTAGGACAACCACTTTAGACTCCAAGTTGATAGCTAGACAGCTGCCATCCCTTCTTTGTGTGGAACACCTTTTCGCTTAAGATTAGACAAAATATTGCTCTTTGTGTGCACACCACTTCTTCCAGGTGCAAAGGTTCTCTGAACCAGTCTCCTAAACTGGGGTCCTCCTAATAGTTGGGACTATGCTTTCAGAATTGTCAGTTGGTACAGTAATTGGCTACATATGTAGCTGGAACCCCTAGAAATCATTCCTCCAACTTTTAGGTGTAAAGCAATGGGTCTAAGTGGATTACTTGCAATCTGCATTTTAAGACAGATTGTCATTCAGAGTCACAGTGGTTTAGCTGCTTGCTTATTAAGGGAAGAAACCACAAGAACATCTACTTCTAGCGATTAGCACTTTCCGCCTGCAAACAAAGCTTTGTCTTTGCTTAAAATAATTGCTCAAAAGTATTTTCCTTTTGTGCAAGGATTATTCTCCAGCTGCTCTTCAGTCTTCTATGAAAGAATCTCTACTGTATAGTGTATATAAATAACGTTTCCTATTAACTTCCTTCCCATTTTCCATTAAAGGTAAACTCTTCTTTGAATCCAGCTCAAATCTTAATGACTTCATAAAAACATCCGTATAGTTTTCTTGGTAACAATGGTTTGCCATTACCTTCTTCAGGGATGTTTTTTCAATTTCTCAGTTCAGACTGCAGTTTTGAGATTTCCTCACCAGATCTGATTCCACTGGCTTTTTTGAGACCAGCCTCAGCTATAACAATGAAAACAAGATTAACAAGGACACTTCTGCAATAGAGGTTTGTTTCTGTTTTGGAATTAGATAAATGCCATAAAATAGATTCTGTACTGTGCCGTCTATTTTTTAGGAGGCTATTTTGCATTATTATATTAAAAGCATGTTTCTGAACTCTCATTTGCCATGAAAAATATTTAGGAGGCAAAGAATAATTTTCAACCTTTAAAGTTCTCCAATGCAACCCTCACACAAAATTTCTGATTTCAGACTCCTTTAGGTGGAAAAGAACTTTTTTGGGCCACTTTTGTAGGGATGAATTAAAGCTCAAAATTCTTTTCTTTCCCATGGTTCTGTCAAAGTCCATCATTTGCATCTGCTTGTTGAGGGAAAATACAGACCATCCCATTTTTCTATATAAAATCTATTGGTCTTTTCCTTGAAAATGCAAGGAAAGCCTTGCCATTCTTTCCCCTTCCTATGATGATAGTATTGGCAATACACTTATATGACTGCAACAACTAAGACAGAAGTAATAATTTTAAATTCCCATCCCAAATTGGATCAGAACAATAAGTGTGAGCACATAGAAGAAGCAAGTTCATGGTCGTGAAGAGTGCCTATGATGGTACTCAAAAGCTGCAAGCAGAACCCCAATATTATATAGTATATGAGGTGCCTTAAGCTTCAGACTTCTTGCTTTTCACCAACAAAAAAGTCTGGAATGACCAGAAAAGTGAGTCCTTCCATTTTAATCCTAAACTTGGGGAAAAGAATGGATCTGTCATTGTTCTAAGTATATGCCATAGTTTAGCCCTGCTCACTGGTGTAAATTATATGGTTTATGTGGCTTCATGATAGAGGAAATCACTCATGCTGATCTTACTAAATACAGCTCTTGTCAGCATTCATAGTAAAAGCCTTATTAAAAATCTTGGCTAAGTCCTTAAGATTGTTGATGGTGGTTACCATAGATTCATATTACTGAGCTTACTCTTTTTCTAAAATTATCTCCAAGTCAAAAGGAGGAAAAAGAATGAAGTTAGAATGAGGGTTGCAGGCCCTACCACTTGCTCCAGGCACTGCATTTTGAACTCTTATGAGAAATAGAATCCATTTGAACAAATCCAAAAATATCATTGGAAAAAACCAGAAATTGTCCTATTTTTGCTGTTTCCTGAGAATAAGCATAGAGGTCTCAGAAGCAAATGTATTAATACAATTAATAGTATTTATCTTTGTCCAGCCTGGAAACTTACATCTGCAGCTGTTTGTAATCTTTGCATATTTCCTTATATTTAATATTAAAGCTTTTTAAACAGTTCAGTGGATACACTGATTATGCTTATGTGATGTCATAATAATTTAGACTTTATAACTATAAAGCCCATCTTCTTTTTTGAACACTCAACAAAGGAAAAGATTGTGGTTTCTTCCCTGCTGTTGAATTCCAGCCTCCTTAATCTCTTCAGTATCTTTATGAGTATAAATACATTTTTGAAACTTTATATATTAAGTTGTATTGGGGAGATTATTTCAGGAACTCCTCTAAATTTGATTACACCAAAAGAAGTAAAAAGAATCTGACACTGACTTGAAATAGCTTTTCATTTACAGATTCACCGATTACTTATCTTGTCATTATTTTAAACATTTGGAAGTAGCACTTGTGTTCGCTTTGGCTAGGCTGGTATTTTCAGATTAGTATGATTAAATTTATACCACAGACCATTAGACAGCTGAAGATTTCTATTCAGTGAAATAACATCCATACTTCTTTGGTTGATTGTTTCTCTTCCTGATAGGTTTCAGAAGTAATTCCTTTAAAACTATGTTTTAAAGCATTTTTTTTTCAACTTCTTTGGTGAACTACAAATTGAGACATACTGTATGTTGGGGAGGGATAAATGAGATGTAACAACCAAGAGTTGAATTAATAGCTTCATTCTGGTCTCGGTAACACTGGGAAGATAATTCAGTGTTATTGTTCATTCTGTAAGGTAAACATTAAAATCCATTCCTCTTATCCATTGTCCAAGTCCTATTTAATTTAGAACAACCATTTCCAAAGTATTACTTGTACTTTGAGAAAAAAAATGCAGAGGATTCATCTTATTCATCACTTGAACTGTGACCTCAATGCTCAGAGTTCTGCACCTTAAAATCAGATAACAACACATATCTAATATTTCATGGTATTATTCTGAAAAATAGTATTTCATAAGATAAGAAATGACTAGCAATTTCAAATTTCAGTAGTATCAATTTTCTTCATGGGAAGCTTCCTTCTTTCTACCTTTAGAGCAGCCATAAGACATATTTTAACCAGTCATTTATTAGCTTTACGGTAGTCTTGGTTTTTATTAATTTTAAACTCCCCCCGTATTTCATTTTTAATTAGTTGCCTTGACTTCTCAATTTAATAGGAAGGCAGGATATAAATAATGTAACACCAACTCTGAATGTCTAGGAATGAAAGAATAGTTCAAACGTATGCACAACTGCAATAAGAAAATTTTATTAACAATGAAACAACAAACACAACTCTCTTCTTTCTGTCAGAGGTATATGCAGCAGTGCATTGTGTGGCTTGCACTTACTATGAAGAGCAGTTGAACTTTGGAAAACTTCTGCCCCTGCAGTATTTTCTACATGGGAGGAACTTTTCAGGAATAGGTAATAAGGAGGGCTCTGTTGTAAAAGTTGCAGCATTTTAAACTTTGCTCTAAAGTCAGCTGAGTTTAACAATTTTTCAACATAAATTTAACTGCTGGAATATTTTTCTCTCTTGGCCAGCAGCTCATCTACCACTGCCAATTAGTTAAAAACCTATGAACAAGACAATACATCTGATTTTTTTTTGTTCCCAGCTTTCTTGGAATGAGGCATGTAATGAGAATATGTTATGAACAAATAAAATGGAAATTAGTGAAGGAAAATATTTGTAAATGAGTTATTATGCATATGACTTAACGATATTTCCTGACTGAAAACAATAATTGTTACATAGATTATATCATTTGAAGACCTTGAGTTGATTTGTTACTGAACAATTGGTATCTCAGCTTTATAATGTAAAAAACTAAGCATATAGAGACAGCCTGAAATATGTCAAGTTGCTTATTTAAAGAATGTAGTTTAATCAAGGTAGAAGGGAGTAAGGAAGAAATAGTATGCTGTTTTGAGGGAATAGCTGACATTTTTCCTCAAAATCACTGAGATTTCAGATTTTTTTCCAAAAGGACTTAAATCTTGCCTTTTTCAAAATCACACTTTGGCTAGAAGAAAAAACCCAGAGGGCTATGATTTTCAGAAATAAACTAAAATTTGTTGTTAAAGATCTTAGAAAAATTAAGAATAGATATTAAACATTTTCCATTTAGAATTGTATTCCATCTCCTGTGATTTTTTTGGTCTGAGATTATTAGTTATTCAGTAGCACTAAAAGCTTATATATAGCAGATTATTAGTGGGTGGTGTGTGTTTTTTACCAAAATAAGTACTAAATAACAGAGTCAGCTTTCTCACTAGCATGGAAAATATCATGTGATATGTATGAAACCATACAGCTCAGTAAACTGAAATTCTTAATTTACCACATCCTTTCCCCTTCTCTTCCCTCAAAGTCTTCTTCTTCTGACATGGGAAAAATATAATCAAACACTTGTATAATTCAGAAACTGTGGTACAGTTGACAATGCTTCACTTTTCTCCTCTCCACAAGCCAAGTATGTAAACCATTTTGATAGAGCATATAATTTGCAAATACCAAGGCCTGTTCAGAGAACTTTAATTGTACTTCATTGCTCTATTAATATAACTGGAACAAGTTAAGGATAAACTATTACCTACCAATACAAATAACTAATCCTTATTAGTTATTTGAAGTTGTACAGAAGGAAATTTGTAGTTGTACAGAGGAAAGTTGTACAGAAGGAAATGCTGCATAAGTGGCTGGTGATTTGAGAAGGGCAGGGATTAAATATTCCTACCCATTTTTAGTTCTAGTCATCCACTCTAGCAATATATATTCTTCTTTAAAAATGCTTATTAGGCTACAATATGTCTGCTTTTCTAAATCATGTAGAATGCACTTAAGTCCAGTTACTTTCATAAAGACAAAGAATTTTCTACATAAATATCTAAAATATTAGGCCCTTAATTAAGAAACTAATGTAATTGTGAAATTACTGGTCATAAAACTGTACCTAAATTCTTCAGACCAGATTTATGTATCAATGTGATTTCACAGAGCTGAGAGCAGAAGATTGAATTAAAATTCTTAAAATTCTTAAAATTCTTGTTCTAATGAAAAATCTGATTATGACAGTCTCCAACAGTGCAGAAATAGATATACAAACAGCTTAGGAGATCTGTGTCTTTTAAGTTAGCAATATCATTAGACCAAAAAGGCCCTTTTAAAATTAAGGCATAGGCTTTTGTTCCCAAATGTTTGCAAGCTATTTCTACTTATAAGAAGAAGGAAGAAGTTTTGCAAGTCAGTTTCATTACCTATGATGTTATTCACTGCTGCAGAAATACTAGTTAAGTATATATGCCATGGGAGCAGCATGTAGTGTTAGGCAATCTACAAAACAGGCCTCAGAAGCTAAAGTATCTTGAATGACAAACAAAAAACACTCCATTTATAACCTACTTAACTCTTCAAATTCCTAGGAAATTCAGAGCTTGATACTGCTTGAGCAATACAGCATAGTCTCATCTAAAATTTAGGATACTAAGATTTATCTCCTAGAATTTGAGAATCATGTTGGCTGACATTTGTTAAATCAAATGCTTTTAAAAAAAGCCTTGTGTATTTTATTAATTATTAACCTGGTGGCCTTTTTTACTCTCTCATTCTGAATGTTGTATATTTGTTAGATATTTTTTTCTGACCATCAGAATTACTTAATGGATGTTGCTTGCATCTGTACATCTTCCTGTATTTTCTTCACCGTATCGGCAATCAAATTGCAAGCTTTCTTGTGCTTTTGCCAGTGCTGCACTTGACACTCTCTAAAGATGAGTAAAAAATGAAAAAAAAATAGTAATGATAATGATAACTACAACAACATTCAGAATTTTTCCTTACTACTGTTAATATCTGCATGAAGGTCAAAGCATGTACTTCTTTTACTCATAAAAATGATTTCATTAATGGTAATTTGGGATTTGGATGTTAAGCCTATATAGAAGCTATATCTATATCTATCTATATCTATATCTATATCTATCTATATCTATATAGGATACAGCACACTTGTCCAAGCTGTTGCTGCAGGAATGGAGCTTCCGAGGGCTGGATCCAGGCTTCGGAGGGATCCTCCAAGCCGTTTGTGCCAGGAGCGGAGGTTGGGGGAGCTTCTGCATGCCTTTGGAGGTTGGATCCAACCTCCGGAAGCTCCATTCCAGAAGCTCCGTTCCAGGTGGGAGTAGCTTGGAGCGCGTGTGCATGGACAATTGGAATTACCATTTAGGTTAAGTTGTGTGTAACAACAACAACAAAAACATTTTGATGCAGATGTGTGAGCCTTTCCAATTTTTTTGAGGAGGGGTGTTCATTCAAATGCTTTGCACAATTTTATTCTGAACTGGATACAAATGCAAAGAAAAATAGATTCCAGCTGAAATTAATGAGAAAAAATTTGCTAAAGCAGAACTATATTTGGTATTTAACTTTTTGAGAAATGTAACCAAACACTGTCAGAACAAATCTTACCATTGCAAAATAATACCCACAAGACCATCTACTGATCTAGAGAAGTTCAGGTAGTCCTTGAGTTATGAGAGTAATGGAGCCTGCAGATTCCACTCATAACTCGAAAACTGGTAGAGTGAATCTCGTACTTCGAATGAGATCACTCCATTGCTCGTTAAAACGCATGCAGCTCGTTAAGTGCACATAAGGTATCTGTGGTGGGGAAGGCCATGGTGGGCCTAGTGATGGAACAGGCCTCCCCAACACACTAAGATACCTCATGCTTCCCCCTCTCTTCTTGCCGTGCTGGACTCACTTACCTTGCAAAGATCCATCTCTTCTCTGCCGCGGTTCCTGCTTTTGAGGGACAGGAGAGTTGAGGGAAGCCCCTGGGTGCAGTAATATCATGCGAGTTCGGGCGGCAGAGAGGATTTTTGCAAGGTAAGTGAGTCCGGCGCAGCAGGAAGGGAGGGGGAAGCAGTTGTGAGGAGTGGGGGGGAATAGGGTGAATGTTGCAGTGCCACTGAAGTCGCTCGTAAGGGTGAATGACTGCCATGGTGCTGCAATATTCGTAATTTTCGGACTTAGTGCAGGTTCGCATCCCACCAGGCTCAAGGTTGACTCAGCCTTCCATCCTTCCGAGGTAGGTAAAATGAGGACCCAGATTGTTGGGGGCAATAAGCTGACTTTGTAATAATGCCGCTGGGGGGGGAAAGCCCTAATAAGCAGGCATATACATAGAATGAAGGCTATTGCTAAGCACATTGATTTGTGCTTAGATTGTAAGCCGCCCTGAGTCTTCAGAGAAGGGCGGGATATAAATGGGATTTTAAAAAAACAAAAAAACACTAGGGGGCGCTGAACATGTAACTTCAAATGAGCTTTAAGTAAATGCTCATAACTTGGGGATTACCTGTAATGAAGAAGCAGATTGCAATATTGCTAGTTGCTACAATTCCTTTTAAAGCAGATATTAATGGCACATAGAAGTAAATCTATCTATATATATACTTGAATATACATGATCACTTCTGAGGGGCTTGATTCAAGCCCCTTACAGGTCATTGTTCAATTAATGTCCTACTGTTACAGAACTGTCAGATGATAACCAAAGAAAACATAAATTTGGTAATATAGTAAAATAAATCTCAATCATATTACCTATAGAGACAGGATTGAAACTGGCATGGTTTTCTCTATTGGAAGCTCAATAGTAACATGAGTAGTTAAGCTCTGACTTATAGCAACCAGAAAGAATAACCCAATTCTGGATAATCTCTACTATTAGGAGAGTCCACTTTCTACTGAAGAGAAAATGTTTTAAGTATCCTAATTATTAGTGATAACATTATGAACCATATTATGGAGAAACTTTGTTTGAATTCTACTTGTTTCACAAACAAAGCCAATGTAATAAAATATGGTTTTATTTTAACTTGGGACATAAGAATTAGATGTAATTTATTAAAACATTAATGCAATAAAATATTTCTACACCCACACATACGTTCATGTTTGTTTACAGAGCTCAAGCTAATGAGATGCTTACAGTAAATGAATTATGAAAGTAAGGGTCTGTTAAATGAAAATTAGCATTTCACCCTTATAGTGTTTATAATATTTATAATATTGGTATTATTTTTGTTTCTAGATATCTATGTTACCATAAGATTAGTGAAGGATTTAGGATAGCATGAAAACTAGTGGTATTAAACTTACCGTTTGCAATACCATTCATTCCTACAACGGGAGCAGCGTTTTGTGGCCTCGGAGCCACATACTGCACACTTGGGTTTATCTGGAATTAGGGCTTCCATTACATCCAGGTTATATGTCTTTGCCCATCTGATTTAAGAAAGAAAGCAACCTTCATATAATACAACAACTGGAACAATTATCAGTCATATCTACAATAGAAATGGAACTCTCACATTAATTTCATATTTGGTAAATAATTATTAAAAGTGAATTTATACCAATGAAATTGACTTCAGTATCCTTTGAAGACAAAGATTTTGGAATAGTATTAAGTAAATGACTTCTAAACCTTATTGAATTAAGAAAATGATTTTTTTATTTTTCAAATTGTGGGCTTTCAGGTTAATTCTATGTATCTTGATAATTGTAACAATTACAATCTTTGACAAAGTTAAGAAGTTAAATGTGAATGAATCTTACCTATAAGCCTGGCTTTTCAGCTCCTCTTCTGAAGGACTAAACATATTGTTTACTTGGTGCTTGGCAATTGCTTGCCATTTTCCAGTGTTTTTTCTGACAACTTTATCCCAGATTTCAGGAACCTGTTAGGACAATAAAAGAACAGAAGACTTATATCTTTCAAACAGTATATCAAAAATATTTTGAAATTCTGATGTTCATTACAACACTAAGATAAGAGATCATAAACATTAACTTGAAGCAAAAAATATAATACTATACTAGATATTTTATCTTGGGGAAAATTTACCCTAAAGAAAAAAAGCAGGGACAAAACTAGATTAAATAGGAATTCCATTTTTATAGACTGGTATTAACTTATGGGGGAATGTGACCTCTTTCCCACTTCACCTTGTCATATTAGGTTCTAGAAAATAATTCCCAGTTTAGAGGCAAAGAGATTAGGAAAGGAATAACATTTGCTCTCCATTTCTGCAAATTCACTTTTAGGTAAACACCAAAGAATGTGCCCAGCTAGTTAGTAAATAAATAACATCTGAAAATTTCTACACACTTGATTTGATTCTGGGTGGTTGTACAACAGATACCACACCTAGAGAAAGTATTGATATGGGATGCTGTTTTCCTTCTATCATTTTTTTTCATAAATAAGAATGTGGATGCAACGTTTGACTCTTGTTCCCCATAACAAATGTGGCAGTTGATAAAAAAAATTTTAGGTGTACTGCTGAGGTCTCCTGGAGGCAGAGGGATCAGTATATACACAAATTCAAGGGCATTTCCTGTGCAACTGATTATCATTCATACTTCTCAGAATATTGATTTGTTATATTCACAAATTAATTCAATTCATGTATAAAGTTCTATAATCTTTCTATATATTAATAATGAGCTGGTTTTTTGATGGCTGAGCCTTATATAGAGATGAATAAGAATACTTTCATTAGCCACAAAATGCTAAATAAATATTATCTGGGAGAGGGAGGAATAAAAATCTAAAGGAAGGGAAATATTAAAATAGGCTGCCTGGCATGCTCACTAAAGGAATTTTACAATGCAGTATTTTGTTGAACAATCCCACTTGTAAAAAGAAAAAAATGTAATGTTTGAATTAAAGTCCTATCATTCATGTTTAATAAGGTCTACAATTAGAATCCTAGTCTGTTTGAGGAATAACTAATATTTGTTTCATTAAGACTAACCACAAGGAGGGACGTCCGGTCTTGTGCGTTAGCGACTGGTCACAGGCTTGCAGACCACCGCACCCCCCCGTGGCTAATTTTTGTCCTGACTGGAGACCCTAATGGGTCCAAGCTGCCCCGGAGAGGCAGCAAAGAAAGAAGGGTGCCCCTGTGACTCTGGAACGACAGCGGTCGTTCCGTTCATCTTGGGGAAAGCCTTCTAACCCGACAGGAGAAAGGCTGTATTTCACCGATCAGCCCAAGCTACTTGCAACCGAAGTCCAAAAGAACTAACCAGCACAACAGTAAACAGCGTGCTTGAAACTGGATGAGGAATCTGATTTTCCCTTTTCTATTCTACACTTAATTTCCTGGTAAAGATCCCCAAGAAGCAAAATACCTCCGAAAGTGAAGGAGGAGGACTTCCGTCCCACCTTTATACTAACGGAAGTGGCAAATTAAACTTTCCATGGAGGATCAAAATATATGGTAGTGAAATAAATTTATAAACTTGAAAGCTAAAATTTAATTTTGGACAAATTTAAAATTGTTGAATGGTTAAGACCCTCATTTTAAAGACCATTGTTCATATTGAAAATTAAATAGATGCTGACACCTAGTGGTGGATGAAGATTATGACAGTTATGGTTTCCAAGAGAACTTGCCAAAACCTGGGAAAAGCTAATCTGTGTTTGTGACCTTCAAAGCTTTAATAAGAAAGAACAGCTGTGACAAAACAGCTTAACAATCTGGGCTGCCGACAAAGAGAGAATTATAAACTTTAGGAAAAAAATCTTTTAAAAAACTCTTTGAATTTCAAATATCTATTTAACCGGGACTCTAAAGCTATTTGCAGATAAGAAGCCATCATGGATCAGAGATGTGTAGATAGAACACACCAAGAAAACATAAATACTTCTCAGGAGGAGTAATATAGTATACTGCAATTAATTCAAATAACACAGTTCAAATCACATAGAAATTCAAAATAAATTTCAAAATATAAATCAATCTATTTCTAAGTTAACTCCACAACAACAACAAAAAACTTTCAGGAAACAACAAGAGAGAAGGAGCAGACAAATAAGTGGACATAAAATTGAAAATAGAGATTCAAAGACGGAACTTAACAAACAAGAAAACATGATTTAATCCTAGTGGGGAAAAATTACAAGAAATGGAAAAAAAACAACTCATCCCTTAAGACTACAAAATAAATTTGAGGACAAAAAAACAAATTGGATAAAATGGAATATAGAGATGTTGAAAACATCAGAGAGAAAGGAAGTGATAAGGGAAGCAAAGAAGGAGAAAAAGATTTTCAAGAAACATGGAAAGGCAAAAGCCTCATATAAAGACACTTTATTCGATTTACTTCTTATACCTACAGCAACACTCATGAATATATGGAAAAACTTTTGATTCAGAAAAACACATTGATCAAGAAAGATACTGGTCAAAGGGAAAAGATTAAAGTGAAAATTAAGAAAATTGATGACGGGATCTACCAGAGAGAATATATAAAAAAGAAACATTTTTTTGAATATGGTTAAAGAAATAGAAAAGTTTCTGAATACATATGTCATTCTAAGAGGGATGAATTCTTTAAATAATACTGTATGCTTTCCCTCCCTTTTTATTTTATTTCTCGATATAAGTAATATAATATTGTTGAAATGGCTTAGATGAAGGAAATGTTTTAGATAATTAAATGTGTTTGAATTTAGGGAAATTATAATGTATAAAAAAGAAAAAAGTTTTGAATAAGAGTTAAAGAATTAGATGATTAGACACATTAAATGGAATATTTAAAGATTAAATATATTTTAATATGGTTAAAAAGAATAAGAAATTTTGGGAATGAATATATATTTGCTTAGGAGGAATATATATTTTAAGTAGTATTTTACTTTTTATGTTTCTTTACTCTAGCTTTCTTTTCCTTTTGTTTACTGTTTTTACCTATTCTTTAAGAAGTGTAAAAGTGTTGAGATGGTTTATATGGGAAAGATGGATTTAAATCTTTAAATGTAATTAACTGTTGACAAAATCTTAACCAGCAAGAATATTTTGAACTTTATGGGAGAAACAAATCTAAATAAGGACTGTAACAGGATATAAGATGAGGCAACTAGAATGATTAGATAGAAATATTGATGTGATCATTATTTCTAGGAATATTGGGGAAAATCATATATGTAACTGTTATTTATCAAAATAATAAGAACTGTATTAATTCAAGGTTTGCAAAGAAGACATTTTGGGGAAAAGGGGAAATCAACTAAATGTACTATGTGGATTATGGATTGTAGAAACCAATTGTTAATGATTTTTCCTTTACAAATGTCAACCCAGCAAACACACTGTTTACCAACTATTGATTTATGTTTAAAAAAATCAATAAAATATATGGAAAAAAGAGACTAAGTTTAACCATATGCTTTCAATAAAGAGAAGATAAAAACTATACATTTTGTATAATAAAACTAGAAAAATCATGAGAACTAGAAGCTTTCCTTTGGTTTCATAGATTTTATTGTAGTGGCTGCAGTAGCTTTGCTTATACATCTTTTGTTGATGAGAGAATGAAATACATATTTGCAAGTAAAATGGCTACTATAACTAGAATCTCTACATCGTTTTCCATTGGTATCCCAAAAAGCTAATGCAGTATTTTAGTGTGTCATCAGAGATATAGAGATGATATTCTCTGGGTTTGTGAAATATAAGAATAGGACAAAAGTAGCAGCGATGCACATTACTTGCTCCAGTATGAGATCCTTCTTGGGTGGATCAGGATCTGTTACAGCAAGATGGCTCAGGAATTTCTGCATCTCCAAAAGATTGGGAAATTGGTCAACAAGAACATCGGTCAGGAAGGCACGAAGCTAAACAGAGACAAGACAAAACTAAAATATTGTAAAGCATTCTAAATGACACATGCATATTTTATATTATAAAACTGGATTGGAAAAATATTATGGGAACTTTAAGCAATTCTCCTGTGCCAGACTCATTTGCCCACCTCCAATCATCAATTCATTTTTTTTTCTATTTTTAGCAAAAAAAAAACGTAAAGAGTTTCCAATCACTAATAAATGTATATGTTGTCTTCTTTCTAATAAAAAAGACATTTTGCCATTTTTGCAATTTATGTCGCTTCAATAAATTATATGTGTATATTAATCATACAAGAACTAGGTTGACAATAATGATGTCAACATTGGGGCCTCTAAGAAGTCATGCTCCAAAAATGCACTTTTCCATCCTTCTAACAATGTCTAGCCCACTGATTTGGGCATTATACTCCCTTTTTTAGTTATTACATCTTAAATCTCATTTACTTTTTTGTACAATTTAAAGGAAGCTTGATTCCACAAGACTTTGGGCAGCTCGCAGCTTTAAATACAAGAAAACAATACTAGTATGAACATTGATAATAGGTGACCAAAATGAGACACGACACTTCAAAAATAGATATTTGACAAGACTTCAATAAAGTTAAACTTATTTTTAAAGCAACTAATGCATATAGAATAGTCGTTTTGTGCTTTAGGTGCAAAAATGAAATAAAAATTTAAAAAAAATTTGTATTCCATTCCATCTATTAAGAATATAAACAGTATTGCACTATGGTCACTAAGAAGTCTTTTACAAGAGATTTATGTTACAACCAAAGTCCCCATATCAAATATTTTGTGGTATCTATGGAATGATAAAAATACTTATTGAAAATAAGATCCCATAGCAAATATTTGTAGACTACTTTTACAGAAACATGAAAAAGGATTTGAATTTGAAATGTTGCAATTTGTTCACAAAATGACTGTGTTATTGAACTAGACCAGGGGTCGGCAACCTGAAAAAGCAAAAGAGCCACTGGGAACCAGTTCCATCACACATTAAAAAAGTGGGAGCCGCGTGCGTGCATCCACGCATGCGCATGAGCAAAAAAACGTTTTGCGCATGCGCAAAACATTTTGTTTCTTGCACGTGCTCAGGTGCGCGCGCGGTTGCCACTTTATGTGTGATGGAACCGGTTGCGCGGCGGCGACGGCCCGTTTGCGCGCGCACCTCTCGGAACGGGCAGTGGCGCCATCCGTCGGGAAAGCTGCCACACCCTTCCTCTGAAGGCGGCAGCTCTGCAAACGGGCCGCAGCTGCTTTCCCAACGAGCGGCGCCACTGCCCGTTCGGGTGGAGGTGCGCGCACCTCCACCCGTTCGGAGAGGTGCGCGCACACCTCTCAGAATGGGCAGTGGCGCCGTCCGTCGGGAAAGCTGCCGCGGCCCGTTTGCAGGCTGCCGCCTTCCTTTGAAGGCGGCAGCTCTGCAAACGGGCTGCAGCTGCTTTCCCAACGAGCGGCGCCACTGCCCGTTCGGGTGGAGGTGCGCGTGCAGGTGCGCGCGTACCTCCACCCGTTCGAAGAGGTGCGCGCGCACCTCTGCCTGTTCGAAGAGGTGTGCGCGCACCACTGCCCATTCAAAGAGGTGCACGCGCACCGGGCGACTGGGAGCCGCAAGAGAACTAGACTGTTAGAAATGTCCAAGCTGGAAGTAACAGAAGAATTTTGAGCTCAACATACATATCAGATCACAACAGAACATGTATACATTCTCTCTCTGTCTCATTCTGTCTTTCTCTCAATTTCTCTCTCTCTCTCTGTTTATATAGATAGATGGATAGAGAGAAGGGAAATGCATTCATATCTTCAACTGATGTAAGTTATACTGACTTCTTTTTATCCATGCACTTTAACAGCATTTAAAATACCAATTAAATATTTTAATATATCACTTTTTAATATTTGTAAAAAGATATTAGTATTATTTGATGGCAGCTTTTGATTTTTCCCCCAAGTATCTGAAACTGCTTGTATGTTTGGCATATGTTTTCTTTTCTTGTGATGCTATTCTGAATTTTTGTCTAATTGTAAACTCTAACATTTTAATATGTTTTGCATGTATTTGTATAACTAGATGATATAAGGTAGTATCAACATATATTAATGTACATTTACAATATTAATTCCATTTTTTGCAAACAATTTGTGAGTGAATAATTAATACACAAAAATAAACCCATATTTGAAGGGGGGAAAAGTCCACATTCAAAATTTGACAAATTTATTTTCTATTTCTGTAGCATTCTAAAACAAAATTACCTATATCTTGCGCTGATAGAGATTGATTCGGAAACAGAACTTGTTAAGGATTGTATGATAAAATGGGCCCAAAACATCCAGGAAGTTATCACAATGGACACGTGGGAAAAGATTTGGGTGAGGAACGTAAAATTCACACAAGCTCAAAATCTAAGAGAGAACTTTTACGATTTTACTTATTTAGTTAGTTATGGCTTTCATCCCTACGTTCATTCTAATTTATTTATGTTGTTCATTATATGTATATATATCTGGATGTGTGTATCTTCCACATCCAATATTGAAAGGGGTTATCATCTGATGCAATATTAAAACAATCCCCTTCTTGCTCCCTGCTATACTGTTTAAAACTAGAATACAATATTAGGTCTAAACATGCTAAGGAAAACCTGAAGTACACATAAAAGGTGTGCCAGTTTTGCAATCCTGTACCTTGAGGAGCTGGCTTTTGTTAAAACTATTGAATTCGTACTTGCGCTGGCATTCTGGGCTAAGGAGTAGGTTATAAAGAGCAAGCCACACTTGCCCATCCAATTTAGTCATCTTCATGCGGTCTTCAGGGGCAACTTCATACCATGAACCATTCTCAAATTTCCTCAATTTTCCTAAGGAAAAATATAAGAAAAAATATTTTGGTATTAAATAGTTTGATACATACGGAACATTAATTTACAGGTGCACTGTTTAGCAACTGTTCAAGCTTATGAGAATAATGAAAAAGTACTTTTATGACTGAACTTCAAATTTACAACAGTTGTAGCATGTCCATAATCAAGTGATCCGATTCGCATGCAGCATAAATTTATGAAGGTCATAGTGTCCCCACATTCAAATTATGGCAATTCAGGCACTTTGCAACTGGTGTGCATTTATGACAGTTGCAACATCTATGGTCATGTGACTGTCATTTGCAACTTTCATAGCCAGCTTCTCATAAGTAAAATAATGGAAAAAACAGCAGTAAACTGCAAATTGCAATCACATGTCATGCTTAATGACATGTGATTCGTTTAATGACTGCAGCAGAACTGAAGTGAAAGTTAGCTACAGTCACGATATTTCACTTAACGAAAGTGTCAATTAGCTACAGAATCATTAGTCACAACTGCAGTCATTAAATGAGGACTACCTGTAATTATATCATTTCTTGAAAGGTGAAGAAGGTACTATAAATACGCCCTCATCGTTTTATACAAGTCCAAATTCACATATGTGTCATCTTTATACATGTGTAAAAATTCTTTTGCTGGAGCTGCACTGACTGCTTCTAGGTGCAATTTAAGGTGCTGGTTTTTACCTTTAAAGCCCTACATTGCTAGGGGGCAAATTATTTGATGGATCATCTCTCCTCAATAACATCCAGCAGAGCAGGAAGGCAGGGCATGTTAAGAGTCTCAGCTACCAAGGAAATACACCTGATGGGACCTAGCAAAAGGGTCTTCTCTGTGATGGCTCCCTCCCTTTGACATAACATTTCCAGAGATAAGATTAGCTCCCACCTTGTTGCTTTTCCGCAAAGCCTTGAAGACATGGTTTTGTCAGTGGGATTGGAGATCCCATTTGGAGCTGGTAATATTTTTCAGTTGCATAAAATAGTAAAAACTGCTTTGGTCCAACTGAAAATGCTGCAAATATATTTTCAGCACAACACACACGATGGAGAGTTAGAGTCTGCATAATAATGGGATTTTCTCAGTAACCTTTTTTAAGCCTGGTGTTCTCCAGAGGTGCTTGGCCTACAGTTCTTAGAATTCCCAATCTGTGAGTCAAAATACATCTAGAGGACATAAATTGGAAAAAGGCTTCTCCGCTGAAATGAAACACACTTTTCAGATATAACAATACATTGTTCTCTGTTGAAACTTCAGAAAACATAAGCTTTCATAACCTATATAGGTTGCTGTTGGGTTTTTTAGGTAGATGTTTTTTTTTCATCTGCTCAGGCTTTTGAACCTTAGAGTTCATTTAAAATCAATGCCTTTCACAAATTCAGTTTTATTTTGAGATGCCCTTAATATCTTTCTTGGACAAATACCCTCCTCAAACAAATGGGGTTCTCTGTTTGTAACATCAGACTAATGTATCAACCTACAATTACAGTACATCCTTAACTTACAGCTGTTTGTTTAAGAACTAGTAATGATGGCCTTGAAAAAAGTGACTTATGACCTGTCTTCAAAGATATGACCATTATACCACCCCCTGCAGTCACATGACGGTAGTTCAGATGCTTGGCTGCCACTCTAATTAATGATAGTTGCAGTGTCTTGTAGTCATGTGATCGTGACTTTTACCTTCCCAGATGGTTACCAACAAGCAGATAACTGGGGAAGCCGGATTTGCATAAACATTGCAGCGATTTTCTTAATGGCCACATAATAATGATTCTAAAACTGGGTCTAGTCACATTATGACCTGCTTAGCAATCAAAATTGTGGTTCCAATTGCGGTTGTAAGTTAAGGACTATTTGTGTGTGGAAAGGAAACCCATCAGCAGGCATCACAGCTTGTTTAAATGGATTGTTACATTTGTTCCTTATTCTTCTGTTTATCTTCCCAGGCAGGCATTCCTGAGGCAAAACCCCCATTAGAGATATTAAAAAAAGAGAAAAAGCCAAGTACAGATAAATGCAAATAAACAAGACAGAAATTACTGAGAGAGATATCTGATGAAAATAAATCTGTCACATGCATACATGAAGAGCCATATACAAACAAAATACTAATTAGATTTACTGAAATGAATATGAAATGAAATCAAGCACAAATTGCATCAGCTAAAGTCCAGAAGGTAATGAAAATAGTAAATGTTGGGCAGAGCCTTCCAAAAATGATGGGAAATGATAGGGCAAAGCCTTTCAGGATATGGGAATGACATCAGAAGCTTGTCTTTTTGAATAACTAAAGTAGCCATGTCTTTTTTCAGACTCACGCAACTCCTATCTGTTTACATTTGTGGGTTATACAAACAGCTATGTGCAGTGATAGCCAGGAATAGTTTCCAAAGACATCTACCCTATAAAAAGACATGGCTGCTTTAAATATTTGAAAAGATGCCTTGTATGTGTTCCAAAACTTCTGCTCTGAATGAAGTGCACAGTTTTAAAAAATAACCCAGAGAGGCATTTGTTAGACGTATTGAAATATCATATGTGCTGATAGAAACACAGAGGACAAATGGCATTAAAATGTCTTGAGGTTTGGAAGAATTTCCTAATTTATCTCAAAATCCTAAACTGTATTTAGAAACAATCAAGAATTTAATCAATAGGTGCTTTAATAATATTTTAACCAATGGAAAAAAGAAGTATCAATCAGAAAAGGTCAGATTTTCAAAAATCCATTCTTTCCTAATTAAAAAAAAGAACATAGAAATGTTGACTACATTACTTTGTCATACACAAGAGAGAATTTCTAAGACATGATACAGACCTTCTTCACGATTGGTCCATGGACAATGCTGTAAGAGCTGCACCAGAAGGCATGGAAAATTGTGGGTATTCAACATTCTTGTCACAGAACTTACTGGCAAACTGACAAAGTATATGAGAGAAAAAGGATATAGTGAAAAACAAAATAAAATTTTAGCCAAAAAGTGTCTGACCTTTCAAACTACTATAGCGCAACCAACACAAGGTGTGAAACCACTAACAGATTATTATCCCATAGCATCTCTGTAGCATGTAAAGCAACTACAGCTCTGATGATGTGACCTAGCTTGGGTAATGAAACATCTGCAAGAAAACAAGCAAGCTCAGAGAGCACCAAGGACTCCTCATTTCAAACCTCAGCTACTGTACACATATTCTCCTTTGTTGGCAATAAAGCCCTCCAAAACAAGTTAAACCAAAACACTCAATAGTCCAAGCAGAAAAAACAAGAATCATCTACAGCAGCGGTCCCCCTACCTTTTTGGCTCCAGCAGTGATGGCAGTGGTTGCAGGCGGAAGGGATAGTTTTGTGTGTGCAATCTAATCCTGTGCACGCGTAAATAAAGCTTCATGTGCTCGCCTACCACTTGTGCGGCCTGGTTCCCAATGGGCTGTGAACTGGTACTGGTCAATGACTGGGGCTAGGGATTCCTGATCTACAGCATATAGTGTAAGAATTGTAACAGCCAATATGTAGGACAGTCAGGTAGAAGACTAGCAGAGTGTCCATGAACATTAACAGTCAGAAGACATGAAAACTTCTTAAATCTCACATGGACAGACTCAACAACAATCTCAGCTGTGAAACTGAGCATCCTTGTTGTTGTTGTTGTTGTTGTTGTTGTTGTTAGCTGCGAAGTCGTGTCCGACCCATCGCGACCCTATGGACAACATTCCTCCAGGCCTTCCTGTCCTCTACCATCTTCTGGAGTCCATTTAAGCTCACGCCTACTGCTTCAGTGACTCCATCCAGCCACCTCATTCTCTGTCGTCCCCTTCTTCTATTGCCCTCGATCTTTCCCAGCATTAGGCTCTTCTCCAGTGAGTCCTTCCTTCTCATTAGGTGGCCAAAGTATTTGAGTTTTAGCTTCAGGATCTGGCCTTCTAAAGAGCAGTCAGGATTGATCTCCTCTAGGACTGACCGGTTTGATCGCCTTGCAGTCCAAGGGACTCGCAGGAGTCTTCTCCAGCACCATAGTTCAAAGGCCTCAATTCTTTGGCGCTCAGCCTTTCTTATGGTCCAACTTTCACAGCCATACATTGCAACTGGGAAGACCATAGCCTTGACTATACGCACTTTTGTTGACAGGGTGATGTCTCTGCTTTTTAGTGTGCTGTCTAGATTTGCCATGGCTTTCCTCCCAAGGAGCAAGCGTCTTTTAATTTCTTGGCTACAGTCCCCATCTGCAGTGATCTTGGAGCCCAGGAAAATAAAATCTGTCACTACCTCCATTTCTTCCCCATCTATTTGCCAGGAATTGAGAGGGCCAGATGCCATGATCTTGGTTTTCTTAATGTTAAGTTTCAACCCAAGTTTTGCACTCTCCTTCTTCACCCGCAACAAGAGGCTCTTTAGTTCTTCTTCACTTTCTGCCATTAGAGTGGTATCATCTGCGTATCTTAGGTTGTTGATATTTCTTCCGGCAATCTTAATTCCAACTTTTGATTCATCTAGCCCTGCCTTTCTCATGATGTGCTCTGCATATAAGTTAAATAGGCAGGGCGACAGTATACAGCCTTGCCGGACTCCTTTCCCAATTTTGAACCAATCAGTGGTTCCCTGTCCAGTTCTCACTGTTGCTTCTTGACCCGCATATAGGTTTCTCAAGAGACAAATAAGATGGTCTGGTACTCCCATCTCTTTAAGAACTTGCCACAGTTTGTTATGATCCACACAATCAAAGGCTTTAGCATAGTCAATGAAGCAGAAGTAGATGTTTTTCTGGAACTCTCTAGCTTTCTCCATGATCCAGCGTATGTTGGCAATTTGATCTCTAGTTCCTCTGCCTCTTCGAAATCCTGCCTGTACTTCTGGTAGTTCTCGATCCACATACTGCTGAAGTCTAGCTTGTAGGATTTTAAGCATGACTTTGCTAGCATGAGAAATGAGTGCAATGGTGCGATAGTTTGAACATTCTTTGGCATTGCCTTTTTTTGGAATTGGAATGTAAACTGATCTTTTCCAATCCTGTGGCCACTGTTGAGTTTTCCAAATTTGCTGGCAAATTGAGTGTAGCACTTTTACTGCATCGTCTTTTAAGATTTTGAATAGCTCAGCTGGAATACTGTCACCTCCACTAGCTTTGTTGTTGCTCAGCTTTTCTAAGGCCCACTTCACTTCACATTCTAGGATGTCTGGCTCGAGGTCAGTGACCACCTCATTGTGATTATCAGGGACGTTAAGCTCATTCTTGTATAGTTCTTCTGTGTAATTTTGCCACCTCTTCTTAATCTCTTCTGCCTCTGTTAGGTCCCTGCCATTTTGGTCCTTTATCATGCCCATTTTTGCATTAAACGTTCCCTTCATCTCTCCAATTTTCTTGAAAAGATCTCTGGTCCTCCCTATTCTATTGTTTTCTTCTATTTCTTTGCACTGTTCATTTAAGAAGGCATTCTTATCTCTTCTAGCTATTCTCTGGAATTCTGCATTCAATTGGGCGTATCTTTCTTTTTCTCCCTTGCCTTTCGCTTCCCTCCTTTTCTCAGCTATTCGCAAAGCTTCCTCAGACAGCCATTTTGCTTTCTTGCATTTCTTTTTCTTTGGGATGGTTTTGGTTGCTACCTGTTGTACAATGTCGCGAACCTCTGTCCATAGTTCTTCAGGCACTCTGTCTATCAGATCTAATTCCTTAAATCTATTTGTCACCTCTACTGTATATTCAACAGGGATATGATTTAATTCATACCTGAGTGGCCTAGTGCTTTTCCCTAGTTTCTTCAGTTTAAGCCTAAACTTTGCAAGGAGAAGCTCATGGTCTGAGCCACAGTCAGCTCCTGGTCTTGTTTTTACTGACTGTATAGAGCTTCTCCATCTTTGGCTGCAGAGCATATAGTCAATCTGATTTCTGTGTTGACCGTCTGGTGATGTCCATGTGTAGAGCCGTCTCTTGGGTTGTTGGAAAAGTGTGTTTGCTATGACCATCGTATTCTCTTGATAAAATTCTATCAGCCTGTGCCCTGCTTCATTTTGTACTCCAAGGCCAAACTTGCCTGTTATTCCAGTTATCTTTTGGCTTACTACTTTAGCATTCCAATCCCCCATGATGATAAGGACATCGTTTTTTGGTGTTAGTTCTATAAGGTGCTGTAGGGCTTCATAGAACTGGTCAATTTCATCCTCTTCAGCACTGGTGGTTGGGGCATAGACTTGGACTACTGTGATATTGAATGGTGTGCCTTGGATTCGAACTGAGATCATTCTGTCATTTTGAGGATTGTATCCCAGTATTGCTTTTCCTACTCTTTTATTGACTATGAAGGCTACTCCATTTCTTCTGAGGGATTCTTGCCCGCAGTAGTATACCTGATGGTCATCTGAATTAAATTCACCCATTCCTGTCCATTTTAGTTCACTGATGCCTAAGATGTCGATGTTCAGTCTTGTCATCTCTTGTTTGACCACGTCCAGCTTTCCTTGATTCATGGATCTTACATTCCAGGTTCCTATGGAGAAAAAATCTTTACAGCATCGGACTTTCCTTTCACCACCAGACACATCCACAGCTGAGCGTCCTTTCGGCTTTGGCCCAGTCGCTTCATTCTTTCTGGCGCTACTAGTACTAGCCCTCTGCTCTTCCCCAGTAGCATATTGGACGCCTTCCGACCTGAGGGGCTCATCTTCCAGCGTCATATCGTTTTGCCTTTTGGTACTGTCCATAGGGTTTTCATGGCAAAGATACTGGAGTGGGTTGCCATTTCCTTCTCCAGTGGATCACGTTTTGTCAGAACTCTCTGCTATGACCTTTCCGTCTTGGGTGGCCCTGCACGGCATAGCTCATAGCTTCATTGAATTAACGCAAGCCCCTTCGCCACGACAAGGCAGTAATCCATGAAGGGGTGAGCATCCTGGATCAAACCAAATCCCAAAACACTATAGGGAATTCCTACAAGCTTGGCATTCAGACAAATCAGCTGTCAATAGGAACATACAATTAAACCATATTTATATACCATTCCATAGAGATAACAAAGTTAAAATGAAAAAAAAAAAGACCAGAACACATCTCTTCCAGTAGCCAACACAGATAAGCATGGATTAATCTCAGACAAGCAATCAAGTTACCAAGGAGAAAACCACACCTCCACCAACATTGGCAGGGCAATCTACTGTATGTAAGTAGGGAATGAACCCCACAGTCACTAACGCTGATGATGTTAGCTAGTAATGTAAAGAAACTTTCACAAGCAAACAACCAAGCTCAGAGAGTTCCAACGACTCAGTAGTTCAGAGTTCCTGAAGGTTCCAGCTTTGTGGACCAGCGGGGAAGAGAGGGGATGGTTCCATGCGAGCAGCTGGCAAGTGCACTCACGCAGCTCCATTTGCATGAGCAGCGTGCATGCGCACCTGCCGCTCACGCAAATGGAGCACACATGCACGCTCGCCTACTGCTTGCACAAGTGAAGATGCACAGGTGCATACTCGTTGGCTGTTTCCATGGCACGATTGCAATCACCTCACTGCCCACTAGTGGGCCATGACCCACAGGTTGGGGACCCCTGCAATAGTTCAACCCTGAGGCTACAGTACAAATAGTCTCTTCTATTGAAAAGATTATCTTTCCCAAGTGCCTTATTTCTTTTATGGAAAGTTGACATACCTCTCTATCACATCAGTAATGAAACGGAACACTGAAAGAGCTCTCAGTGAGATCTCAAACTCCATCATTTCAGCTTGCTTCTTTAGTTCCTGTAAAAGACGCATAATACAATCCTACTAGATGGGAAAATCTGAGGTGCCTAAAATTTTAAGGAATGGCTGGAAATTTGGAGGGCAGCCATGGCAGTGGCCTCTGAATTCTGAAAAGGTTTTCCTAGAAAAACTCTAGGAAATTTGCTCCCAAAATCTAAATATCTAGGTGGTGACTGTTCTTTTTATGAGTTAAGGAAATATAATGGTCTGATCTTGAGTTTAGATGGCTCCAAATGTACTCTTAGTTGGGAAAAGATATGTGTTGCTGGGAGTTTAATAACCATGCAGTCTGGAGTATGATGGCCCTCCATGATGTTGCTGAAAAAGTGTGTGTTGCTAAATGCCCTAAGTCCAAGATAATTTCATAAGAAAAATGTAAAGTGCTGGATAATTGTACAAGGGAATAAGTATTATTGCTGTTGATTGGCTATTTGTGGTAAACTAATATATAATACTTACAATTGAGAAAAAAAATGAGGAAGAAAATATAATAAATGGAACAATGACGTTGTGTAATGTCTTTATTTGGGATGTGATCCAAACATAGAGAAGATTGGGTTCTCTATCTTGGGATGGAAGATCAGAGTCAGCAAAATGCTAAGCAGAAAGAATATAATTGTGAGAAAAACTAAGAAACTGTATAAATAATTGGATGTAAATACATGGATTTATTAAGAAATAAGACCCTAGGAAGTTTGAGGCCAACCAATTTCAATTGGTGGAAGATTAGGCACAAGCAGATAATTATGCTGTTAAATTGATGGAAGAGAGAGCAGTGTGTTACTCTCTCTTAAGAGGGCTAACTGATTGTGACATTTCTGGATACTCACAGGTCACCACAAAATAAAGATACTAGATTTAAATGTTCTTTCATGGCTACCCAACATTTTGCAGCTGTATTCAATTATGATATCTTGTATTTTCCCTTTACCTAGAGTGGCTGCCTAGGAGTAAGAGATAATATCTTTCACTCACCTGCATTGATGAAAGATTGGCAAGATCCCCAGATTGAAGCTTTTGTTCAAATGGTATCTTCCCATTGGCACTTTGAGCTGCTAACCAGGTCAGTTTCCTATGGGTATAATCTATTAAATCCAGAATGGTATCCTCTGCTGATTCACAGATTTCCTATACAAAGAAGACAAGCTATATTTCATAGAAACATCTTCTAAAATGAAGGCAAATGTCAAGATCACTTAAACTGTTTTAATTTCATCTCAGCTGGTAGATTAGTCTACTCACTGGTTATGTGGAAAAATGTTTCTCAGTTAAACAATCTTTGTCAATTATAATTTTGTATCTTATGACTTGGTACAATAAATTCCTTCTCCATCTAAAATAGCTTCCTACCTGATAGGCATGCAAAATTTTGTATTCCCAAAGGCAAGCAAAATACCTTACTAGTTTTGTATTCCTAAGGAATGAATTGTGGATTCGCCCAAAGTAAAGAAAAATGGAATTGTATTAATACAGAAAGTTTAACAGCAACTATCTGAGGAAGATTTGCAGGGGTGATCACAATGGTACAGAAAACAGCAAGAAGCTTGGCCAGATGTGTGTCAAGTTTGGGGATGAATCTTGTCTCTTCCTTCTAGATCAGACATGTCAAACCTGCGATGTCACCTGACACCGCATGATGTATTGCAATGGGGTGGGCAGTTTCCTGATGATGCATCCAGCCCGCGGGCCGGCAGTTTGACACCCCTGTTCTAGATTATCATAGGATTTAGATAGGTCAACAAATTGAGAAAAGTCAATTACTTGAAAGTATTAACATTATCTAAAAGTTTCAATCTAGTTTAAAAAGCAGAACATTTTTGTTTCATCTTTTCCTTACTCTCTTTATAGAATACTAAAATAAAATTCATTTGATTTGAAATGCTAATGTAATTATGAAAGGAAGAATTGAGATGAGTTAGTCAGTTCTTAAAGGGAGCACCTGACTCTTTATGGAAGCGGTGATCTTACTTCTTTTGCATAATTTGAACAGCTCTTAGGACTTTTTTTCACAGACGAGCTGAAATTTCTCCATCTATTCTTGAGTCAATGTGAAATGAACATTGCTGCCCCACTGCCAATCCCTGCTTCTTCTCTAAGGTTCTGTTTCTGAATCACTGGAGGCATCTGATTTTCCTTGAAGGTAACATACTTTTTTTTTAAATCCCATTTATATCCCGCCCTTCTCCGAAGACTCAGGGCGGCTTACAATTTAAAGCACAAATCAATGTGCTTAGCAATACAATTTTATATATGTCGGGGCTGCCTTTGCTTTATCAGAACAATGGAAGAAATACTATTTTAATAGCTATATAGTTAAAAGTACCTTACGCCCATCTCACTCTTGTGTTGCAGATGGGATGAAGACAATGGCTGAAAAAATAGCATCTAGGGTATGTTTATGCCATGGTTAGATGCAAATGTGGAAAGCTGTTGAGTTTGAAATATGGATTCCAAACAAATAAATGCCAGGCAAGTAAGCACCTGAGAGAAATTAGCTTGCACATCAAATTAGTTCAGTTCAGGATGATTCCAAAGGAGGGAAATATATACTTATTGTTTCCCTTATTGTTTGGGGAGCACCAGGTTAAAAAAATGAAAGATAATGTTGATTTAAAAAAATCAACAAACTGTTCAGCTATAATTGGTTCTCCTATTTATTAGGATTGTTTATAGTCCATTTGGGTCTCCAGAATGAAATTATATGAAATATTGTATGAATTTGTTCAGCCAAATGTTAAGATACAAATAGACATTTCAAAGTCATTATACTTGAAAATAAAGTACTAGTAGATGAACCTATTACCGTTTCAAATAAGATGGGATACAAGGCATATACATAACTAAGGGAATAGAAGAAAATATGTTTATACCAGCTGCTGTCTTCTAGATTGAAGTTCTAATTCTTGCTGCACTAAGACTTCAGTCAGATAATTGTATTTCTTCTGGAATGGTCTAAATTATGAATTGAATTTTTTATTTCAAACTTTACTTACATTGTTAAACTATTGCCTACCTTGTGAAAAAATACAGTCTCCAAGAGATTAATAATTGAAGCTTCATGTCGCAGCTGAATAAGAGAAACAGTAGACAGAAATCAGAAATTAATACAAATATTATTATTCTCAGAAAACAAGGTAATATGGAATCAGAAATTAAAAATATTGTATTTGTGTGGCCTCTTGACATAAATGCTACCAGGAAGCATAGAATTAAAAACAGCAAAAGAATTAGACCACCTAACAAGCTATAGCTGAACACAATGTGAATAGTTATTTCTCCTTCCTCTCCTTTGTCAAAGTGTGAGGAAGAATTCAGAACTATTCCCTTGTTCTGAGCTTGTGCTGTCCAAACAGACTGCACTGAATGTTTTCTGCTTTGTATAAAACAAGCCAACCTGTATTATATATTGAAATCCAAAGTGTAAACTGATTTTCTATTATCTGAAGAGATGCTCTCCTTCACAGCTTCTGTTTTGACATTATATTTTATAGAAATTATTGAAAATAATCTGCAACATAATGTAGAACTGTTTCCTTTTGTAAGGTTGACATTCTTCTTTCTTTGAGAAACTCAACAGAAGTTATACTGCACTCCTTTCTCTAATTTCACGGTAAAAGGTTGGACTGAGAAAAAAAAGACAGGCAGAAAGTCACATGAACTTCCACAGCTAAGACTGCCCTCCCTGTTCTTAATCCAATAGCTTGACCCATACTAGCTCTTAAAAAAATAAGATATAGATTACTCTAGCAAATAAATATCAGAAGCATCATTTGGCAAATAGATCTTACAGGAAGCTTTGTGTTCTAATAGCAATTATACAAAGGCTGATTCCAAGCATTTCTCATACATACCACTAAATACAAAGGAAAAGTGCTTTTTGGTTGGAAATCCTCCAGTTTGCATAGTATAGGGAAGATCTTTTGCTTCCAAATGGCCACAGTAATTAATTCTTCAATGAGAGTTGGGATCTACACAGAATGGATAAATTAAGTATACGGTTTGCAAGGTTGAGATCATGGATAACAGGAAACATGTCAGACCTGGGAAAGTTCTGTCTGATGGCTGAATTCATAGAGACAAATCCAAGCCGAAGGCTTTCTCATTTTATTTCTATTTTTGTACTCAGGAAGACAAGAAATATTATTTGTAACAATAATGGGAACATATTTTGCTTTGTAAAGAATACATATCTCTATCTCTTTCATGCTATGCAGGCCCTTAGTAGGTTTGCTTCATCGTGTTTTCTCCAGTAGGGTTATAGTTTACATATACAGTCAAAACCATTCGTTCCAGATAAGTTATTTCTCCATAATTTAGCAATAGGGCTGCAGTTAAGTTGGGAAATTGACAAAGCACTAATGAAACCTATTGTCCCAAAAGTGCTCTTTCAAAAGGGAACTGGACTTTGTTTTTCCTTGAAGATGTTTTGCTTCTCATCAGTTCAGAACTGAGGAAGCTTCTTGGTGAGAAGCAGAGCATCTTCAAGGAAAAACACCTTTGGGACAACCCTGACCTGGAGAATCTCCACAAACGAAGCATATTGTTTTTATCCTGCCAATCAATTTATATAACCAGAGCAAAGGTATTATCAGCATATATGTTTATATCATTAGTCAGATTAACAGTTTTTACTAAATGTATAGGTTAGAAAGCTATGTATTTTTAAATAACAATATTGCCAAATATATAAATAATAAGAGAGTTTGATCCAAATTAAGTTCATATTTACTCAGGTCGATGTTGCCTTTGTCATAATATAATGATTTTCTTGTGACCAAGTGGCTGAATTCATTGTACCTTGCCATTATTCACCAGAAGCTCAATAAGAATCTGCTCATGGCCAGCAGAAGCACTCAGTATGGCTTGCATGTTCAGCTTTTCAATCATTTCCTGTTGCCGTAGCCACCTAGGAATTACAATAATGCAGTTAGTATTCAGTTCCTATCTATGGCTGGTATTCCAATACTTCCCTACATCCACTACTGTAACTACAGACTTACATAATTCAAACTAAAACCATCCTAGCTGGATGGGGCTTGCCCTGCCAATGTTATTTTTAAAATCATCTCTATTATATATTACAGTGTAATCCAATTTCGAGAATAATCTCAAAGATGCAGTAGTATTCCAAGTGTGGTCCTACCAAGGTATTATAAAGTGGTATTAACACCAAGTGATCTTGATTCTATCCCTTTGGTAATGCAGCCTAGAACTGTGTTGGCTTTTTTGGCAGCTGCAGCACACTGCTGGCTCATATTTAAGTGGTTGTCCTCTAGGACTCCGAGATCCCTCTCACAGTTGCTACTATTGAGCAAGGTATCACCTATACCAGGGGTGTCAAACTGCCGGGCCGCGGGCCGGACACATCACAAGGAAACTGCACCCACCCCATTGCCGGCAAGGGGAAAAAAGCTCCAATATGTCACACAACAACATGTGACGTCATGAGTTTGACATGTCTGACCTATACTATACCTGTGCATTTGGCTTTTGGGGGGGATTTTTTTTGCCTAAAAGTAGAACCTTATATTTTTCTGGACTGTTGACTATTCCTGCCAGCTTGGTGTCTGCAAATTTGACGAGTTCCCCATCTATGCTCTCATCCAAATCATTGATGAAGAAGTTGAAGAGCACTGGGTCTAAAACAGAGCCTTGGGGTACCCCACTGCATACTTCCCTCCATGTAGATGCTGTTCTATTGAGGACTACATGCTGAGTGCAGTTGGTCAGCCAGTTACGAATCCATCTGGTGCGGATGCTGTCTAACCTACATTTTTCTATCTTATCAAGTAGTAAGTGTTGTGTACTGGGTTCTTTGCTTGAGCGAAGAGACGAGGCGAGTGAGTTCAGTCAGAAACATTCTTTATTTGCTTGCAGGAACCGAACTGGAGAAACAGGGCTGCGAATGCAGCTATTTATACCCTGGCCTCTAGGTGGTGACCAATAGGCTTAAAGCAACCTATTGCCACCCTAGAAGCAACCAATGGCGGCGCTGGAGACGGGTTGTCTGAGGAGCTGGGAGCCATTAGCCAGCTGCCTGCTTAAGCAACCTTCCAGCAATCAAAGCCCACGTGATACACTCAGTAAAACAAAGCCCTATACATTACACCCCTCCCCCCTAGAATGTACACACATTATAGCACAAATGAAATAAGTACAGCAATTACAGAGTTTACAAAATACAAATAGTAGTATGCATGAGTACAGCATTGTTTCACATTTCGCTAATGCAGAGGCTTTCCTGACTAGCAGCAATTTCAGTGACAACACAACATTACAGAACAATTATTTTAGGACAAAATCCTGTAAGTATGCAGGTTTGCAAACCCTTGTGGATCGCCTGGGGGATCCTGGCAGCTCCCGGTCTACCAGCTTGCCTGCCGGGCTGGGTAGACCAGGGTCCTTGAGTCCCATAGAGTCTGGCTGACTCAAATTTCTCTGGCTGGCCATTCCAGGTCAGCCCACCCCAGAGTCCATTGTTTGCGCAGTTAGCACAGCGAATGTAATGTTCGGTTTGACTTTCCCCATCAGGAGACCCATGTTGCACTCCCGGGCTTTGCCCCTCTATGACCACCTCCCCGTTGCTCTGACTGCTAGGGTCCTCAGAGCATGTGAATTGTTCGGCCTGGCTGCCGGTTTGAGGTCCGTGGACTGGACCTGGGTCAAAGTCCTCACTTTGTGACCATTCTGGAAACCGCTTCTTTAGCTGATCAATATGGCAGCGAATGACTCGCCCACCATCTAGGGCCACTTCGTATGAGAGAGGGCCCGAAATTTTAGTGATTTTGCCTGGCACCCACAAGTTCCCATGCCCATAGTTCCGGGCCCACACTCCTCACCCACTTGCAACCCCCTTGGAGGTCTTGGGCAAGAGGTGTCTGCTGCCACCTGGTCTGGGTGCAACCTGTCCAGTTTCGTGATTAGTCGCCTTCCCAAGTGCAGCTCTGCTGGGCTTTTGCCAGTTGCCATGCACGGCGTGGTATGCTGGCAGAGCAAAAAATCAGCCAATCTGTGGTGCCAATCCTCAGTCACTATGTGCTTCAGTGACTCCTTTGTAGTGTGCACCATTCGTTCAGCTTGCCGGTTGCTAGACAGATGAAATGGAGCCGATGTCACGTGCCTAATCAAGTTAGTCCTCAAGAAGGCCTGAAATTCTGCCGCTGTGAATTGGGCCCCGTTATCGGACACTACAACGTTCGGCAACCTGTGCATTGCAAAGAGTTTCCTAAGCACCTGGATGGTCTTAGCAGTAGTCATCTTCGCGATTGGAATAACTTCCAGCCATTTAGAGTGGCTGTTGACCACTATAAAAAATAGCTGCCCCTGAAAGGGCCCAGCGAAATCGATATGAATCCTCGACCAGGGAGTATGTGTCTCCTCCCATCTATGGACAGGAGCGTGTGGCATTTCAGGCCTAGACTGCTGACATGTGTAACATCCAGGTACTTGAGCTTCATTGGCTTTATCTAATCCTGGCCACCATAAATAGCTTCGTGCCAATGCTTTCATCCGAACAATACCTGGATGACCTTCATGAAGCAATTGCAATACCTTGTCCTTTAATGAAGTGGGGACAATGACCCTGCTCCCCCATAGAATACAACCCTTGTGAGCTGAGAGCTCGTGTCTATGTGTGAAGTAGCTCTGGAACTTGGGTCCAGGACTGTTTTCCAGCCACCCCATGTGAACCCAGGATAGCACTCTACTTAGAATCTTGTCTGCAGCAGTTTCTGCAGGTACATCCCCAGCGTTGAGGGGAAACTCCGGCAAGTCCTGAATAGACAAAATGCGGGCCGCTGGGGCCGGATCTCGCTTGATTTGAGGCAGTGGAAGCCTGCATGGCCCATATCTTTGCCGGGTTTGTGACTTAGCCTGAAACTGTAGGCCGATAAAAAGATAGACCATCTTAACATCCTAAGGGATAAAATGTGGGGTGTCTGTCTGTCTGTAGTGAATAACCCCAATAGCGGTTTATGGTCTGTGAAGACCGTGAAGTCCCTGCCATACAAGTAGTCGTGGAATTTTTTTACTCCAGCTATGATGGCCAATGCCTCTTTATCAATTTGTGCATAATTATGCTCTGCGAAGGACAGTGTCCTGGAATAGGAAGCAATTGGGACTTGAGTCCCATCACTCTCCAAGTGGCTTAAAACAGCCGCCACCCCATATGGGGATGCATCACACGCAAGGCACACTGGCATCGATGGACAGTAGGGCCTTCAATGCCTTGAAGCTGCTTTCATGTACCTTGGTCCATTTCCAAGCAGTGTTTTTATTCAAGAGCTGGTCTAACGGCTCTGCCACTGCGGCCTTGTTAGGAAGGAATGCATGGTAGAAATTTAGGAGGCCTAGGAATGCCTGAAGCTCTCCCTTTGTCATGGGGCTGGGTGCCATCTGAATGGCTTTCAATTTGGACTCGGCAGGGTGGATGCCATCGGCATCGATACGGAAACCCAAGAACTCAGTTGAAGGGACTCCTATGCTACACTTGTTTTTCTTAAGTTTAAGGCCCGCTTCGCAACGCCATTGAAGGACGGCTCTGAGACTCCTTGCAAGTACCTCAGTGGACTCACCGGCGATGAGCAAATCATCGAAATAGGGGCAGACCCCTGGAATGCCCTTGAGCGTACGCTCCATAATGCTTTGAAAAATGCCAGGGGCTACACTAACCCCGAATTACAGGCATTTTACTTTAAAAGCCCCTCTGTGGGTTACGATAGTCTGTGCCGCAGCTGTGGCCTCGTCCACAGGGAGCTGTTAGTAGGCCTGAGCCAAATCTAACTTTGCAAAAACTGTACCCCCTTACAGTGATGCCAGGATGTGGCTCACTACTGGCACCGGGTACGCATGCTGTTTGAGTGCGCGATTAATTGTGCACTTGTAATCAGCACAAATTCTGACCTCTCCATTGGCTTTTAGTGGCATGACGATTGGGGTTTCCCATTCACCCCCATCTACAGGCTGTAGTATCCCTTGTTCTACAAGCTTATCTAATTCAGCGTCTATCTTGTGTTTAAGAGCAAATGGCACTCTACGAGGTTTAATCCTGACCGGCATTACAGTAGGATCTAGTTTAAATGTTATTGGCGGGCCTGTGTAAGTCCCTAGACCTGAGTCAAACGCATCTGCGAACTCCTCGCATACTGTCACTAGACTCGCGACTTGCGTCCGGTTGATACCGGTTACCTGGATGCCTAATGCATCAAACCAATCAAGCCCGATCAGGCTCGTTTGCTGACCCCGTTACGACAACGTCCAGGTGCCCAGAAAACCCCTTAAATTTGACGGCCAGTGTGGCCTCGCCCTTGACTGCGACTCTGGCATTCTGGAAGTTGGTCAGTATAATGTCACATGGCCTGAGCTTGGCCTATCTCTTGCTGCGATTGCAGACTAAGTTAAATGTTTCAAGTGATATAATGGACACACCTGAGCCCGTGTCCAGCTCCATCTTGCAAGGGACCCCTTGCAGCTTGACCTGAAGTCGAAATTTTGGCTTAATGGGGCAGTGAGCTCCCGTGTGGCAAACGCTTCTGCGGCTGGAGCAAAACCCTATGCTAAACAGCCCCATGGCCCCGGTACCTCTCCTGATCAGAATGTCCGACTGGCGCTTCGATTGCCAGTCCCTCTGGCGACCTCTGCAGATGGATGCAATGTGGCCGGTCTTCCCGCAGGCCCGGCACGTGGCTGTCCAGAACCTACAGTCCAAACATTGGTGGCAGCCGCCACACCCTGGGCACCTAAGGAAGGGATCTGCCTTGTAAGTCATCTCTTGTTGCTTGTTGCTGCAACGTTGTTGGTCATCATGCCTCTGGAGCTTGTCAACCTCTGTGTTGTCGTCGGAGTCTTCAGCATATTCAGCGTCCTCATGGTGGACGGCCTCCTCGTGCTGTGCTGTTTTGGCGGGCTGCATGGCTTGTACGGCCCTGCCGGCGGCTTTGTACACCATTATCTCTTTCAGCGCGTCTGGAAATGACAGTGTCTCTTTGGCGAAGAGCTTTTGTTGCAATTCTCGATTCCGGATGCTGCAGACGAGTCGGTCCCAGAGAACTGGCACAGGCCTCAACACCGCGATTAATTTGGACGCTGTTTCACCCGGCCATTGAACCCTCTGTTCGAATGCGTGGGGCCAAGTGATTACCGACAGCTTGGGCTGGAAGTGGTCACCGAGCCATTTCTTCAAGTTCGTGAATGTTATGGACTCCAATGGCGTCAGCGTGAACAAGTTCTCTGCGATGTCGAATGTGGCTGGGCCACAAACACATAGTAGCGTAGCGGCCTTCAGGCCATGCTCGACGACTTGATTGGCGCGGAGGTAGTTGTCGACCCTGGATAGATATGAAGACCATCTTTCTGGGTGAGCTATGTCAAATTCTTCCAGCTTTCCGACCTTCGCCATTTCAGGTTGGTCTTCGCGGCTAGGGCTCGTCGTCTTCTTGTCCTGCTTCTCCGTGTGCCCAGGGACAGATTCTCCAGGTGTGTGGTCACTAGTGTGGCTGTGGGAGGAGGAATTGCTTTCCCGCCAGGCGCGTTCCAGCCTCTCCCCTAGTGACTCTCAGCTCTTTTGGAGAAGCAGGATCCCACCTTCATCGCCAGTTGTGTACTGGGTTCTTTGCTTGAGCGAAGAGACGAGGCGAGTGAGTTCAGTCAGAAACATTCTTTATTTGCTTGCAGGAACTGAACTGGGGAAACAGGGCTGCAAATGCAGCTATTTATACCCTGTCCTCTAGGCGGCGGCCAATAGGTTTAAAGCAACCTATTGCCACCCTAGAAGCAACCAATGGCGGCACTGGAGACGGGTTGTCTGAGGAGCTGGGAGCCGTTTGCCACCTCCCTGCTTAAGCAACCTTCCAGCAATCAAAACCCACATGATACACTCAGTAAAACAAAGCCCAATACATTACAGTAGGTTGTGGTCTTCTTTGTCAAATGCATTCAACTATACCTCTCTGCCAATGGAGTAGGTACTGGCCATGGAATTAGTCTATAGCCCTCTCTGTTCTGTAAAATCTTTTGCTCTAAATCTCTTTCTAAAGCTGATTTGGGAAATGATTACTGCAGAAGACTAGGAAAAAATGGTCTCAGATCTAATAAAAATCTCGTGATATGGGATGGAAATACACTTTTTAGATAAGTGCAAATAAAATTGTGAGTTTAGGTTAATAAGCAAGAATGATTGTAATAATGGGAAAGTGGAAGTTTTAGAGATGTTTCAATGAATCATTTTATTGTGATATATCATTGTTTATAATCAATTTGGGTAATCTTGAACGAGCTGAGTATATGTTCTGTTGCTTTTTTCTGCTCTTTGAATGATTCCCCCCCCCAATTCTGCCCATGATTGCATTAATTCAAACAGCTTGCTTTTGCATAGCCAAAATCAAATCTTTGGTTTCTTTTTTAAATGTTCCAGTTGTAAGCCATTGCTATGTTTTATCTTTATCCATTTTCCTGTCTATCTTTTGTTGAAATTGACCATGTAATGCTTTTTGTTGCCAGCATTCTGTTCTTGTTTTTATTACATTATTTTGATATTCACTTTTTGATTCCTGCACTTTTAAAAAGTGCCAATTTTTACCTTGCATCAATGTTTGTTCTCAGATGTCTTCTTCATAAATCACCCAATGCACACTTTTCTTTCTTCAGCAGTTGTTTCATTTGAAATAAACCTCTGCCTCCATTTCTGTGAGGCAGGTATAATTATCAATATCATGAAGAGGATTAATGCATAGTAGTCATCAGTTTTCTTGTTTATCAATCCAAGCTGTCCAGTTTAGCTTGTGTCCAGTAAATAAATTCAAGAAATGTATCGAACCACAGAGATGGCCCAGGCTTTGATGGTCTTTCTTACCATCTTCTCTTCCATTAGGATATAAACATTGAATCCACTTATCACCTCTTTCCTTGTCCACTCCTACCGTATTTCCAACTGCAGCAATGGAACGGATATAAAAAAGGATTTGCCCCAACGTTTTGATCTTCCTTTTAGGTGGAATGGCAGTTCCAAGCAGAATGTCTTGCCAGCGTCCCTCCCATCTTCGCCCTTCAAGGGTCGTCTATGCTTGTTCTTTTTCTTATCCCATACCTTCAAATACAGTACATGGGAAAACACGACTGAGGTCTTTTGAAAATAACAACGGCCCGCTGTCAGGCAGAAACCTAACAAGTTAAGTTAGTTAGTTAGTTAGTTAGCTAGTTATTCATTCATTCATTCATTCATTCATTCATTCATTCATTCATTCATTCATTCAAGGACCTCTCTGCCATCTCTGTAAAACAGAGGTCTTCAAACTCGGCCCTTTTATGACTCGTGGACTTCAACTCCCAGAATTCCTCAGCCAGCATGCCTGGCTGAGGAATTCTGGGAGTTGAAGTCCACGAGTCATAAAAAGGCTGAGTTTGAAGACCCCTGCTGTAAAAAAATAAGCAGGAGGGGCTGCTCGGAGAAAGGAAAGTGGCCCGTAGCTCCGGCTGACATTCAACCCCAAAGCAAAGCCGAAACAAGCTGTCACGAGTTTCTCCCCATCGCACCACCCGCCCCACCTCCTCCTCCGTACTCATGGCTTCCGATATCCCGTAGCTGGAAACTCCTGAACGACTCCACCAAGATTTCGGCTTCGCCCGGCATCAAAATCTTTGGCAAGAGGTCCTCCATGGCGCAGGCCCGACAAGCTCAAGGCCTGACGCCGTTGCCGTGGTGACGAGCGCGTGCTCCCGAGATGCTCCTCCCTCTAGCGGCGGCCCCCCGGCATTGAGGCTTCTCGCTGCCGGCTGGGCGTAGGGAATTACGAGCGCGACCACTAGGGATTTCATAGGCTGGGTTTGTTCCACGTGCTAGCCCATAAATTCATAACATGAGACATTTGGGAGGAGGGGTTACTTGGAAATCAATCAATGGACAGCTTAACGGGATTTATACAATACTCCGCTTTGCAGAACCAAGCTCCTCGCAAATCATTGTCTCCTTATGATTTCATGTTTCTGTCGTTTGACTTCCCTGCTTAGCTTAGGCTGGTGTTTCTCAAACTTGGCAATGATAAGATGTCTAGATTTCAACTCTCTGAATTCTCCAGTCCGCGTGAAATTGCCCAGGAAAGCCTAGTGCAGGGGTAGGCAACCTCGGCTCTTTTATGACTCATGGACTTCAACTCCCAGAATTCCTGAGTCAGCATAGTCGTAAAAGAGCCGAGGTTGCCTACCCCTGGTATAGGTGGTACTTTACTCAATAGCAGTAACTGTGAGAGTCCTAGTGGACAATCACTTCAATATGAGCCAGCAGTGTGCTGCAGCTGCCAAAAAAGCCAACACAGCGCTAGGCTGCATTAACAGAGGGAAGATCACATGAAGTGTTAATAGTGCCTTATAATGCCACGCTTGGAATACTGCATCCAATTTTGGTCACCGCAATGAAAAAAAGATGTTGAAATTCTAGCAAGAGTGCAGAGGAGAGCAACAAAAATGATCAGGGAACTGGAGGCTAAAACATATAAGGAACAGTTGCTGGAATTGGGTATGTCTAGTTTAATGAAAAGAAGGGCTAGGGGTGACATGATAGCAGTGTTCCAAAATCTCAAGAGTTGCCACAAAAAGAGGGAGTCAAGCTGTTCTCCAAAGCATCTGAGGGCAGTACAAGAAGCAATGGATGGAAACTAATCAAGGAGAGAAGGAACCTAGAACTAAGAAGAAATTTCCTGTCAGTTAGAACAATTAATCAGTGGAACAACTTGCCTCCAGAAGTTGTGAATGCTCCAACACTGGACGTTTTTTGAGATTGGACAACCATTTGTCTGAAATGGTATAGGGCAGGGGTGTCAAACTCACAATGTCATGTGATGTGTCATGACGTATTGTGACTTTTTTTCCATTGCTGACAATGGGATGGGCTTGGTTTTGCTGTGACGCATCTGGCCCGCGGGCCAACAATTTGACACCCCTGGTATAGGATTTCCTGCCTAAGTGGGGCTTTGAACTAGAAGACCTCCAAGGTCCCATTCTATTCCTAATTCTAATTCTATTCTGTGGTCCCCATCCAGATTTATTTATAGTTAGTTTTGTTTTAGCTAAGTAAAGTGGATTACCTACACCTTACAAATCTTGCACAACAGCAATAAACCACAGACTACTCGATCACATTCTAATCTGGCACATGATATCAATTTGACCAGAGTACTGACAGCTCATTGGTTACAAGCAAGGAGGAACACTAATCTTGATCAGGAACATCAACAAATAGAATGCTGGCTGGATTTAAGGAGAGCATATGCAAATCTTTCCATGAGCTAACTTTGATTTTTTGGAGCTACTGGTATTTACTTGGTACCTAACTTGCCATACAGAATTGTTATGAACAACAACAAAATGCATACAAGAGATAAACCCTTAAAGAAATGAAAGTATAAATATGAATATAGCTGCAATCAGGACAAAACAGAAATATGTTCAGGTTTCATCTAAAGTAGAAGTTATACATCTTTAATCCCTAAGGTACATAGTAGGTTGTAATTACAATGCTAAAATACCCATTTTATTCTTAAATACAGTTTAAAAATCAGAACACTCCCCTGGTAACCTAAGGTTTTTTTCTACCTGAAATGACAGTATAGTCAAAAATCTTCATGTGCTCAACAGCTATCTACCCCAAAAACATAAATCATTACACTCAGTTTTATCAAGATGGCAGAGAAAAAAAGCACAAAAAGGTCAATCTGAGATACAATTTAGACTCAGATGTCTTTTCCCTCTCAAGGTTTATGGAGCACCTCTCTAAAATAGAAATTACAGATTCAGAGAATATACTTTTAAAATAATAGTTTCCATCAGCTGAGATGAACTCAGGCAGCAAATCTATGTGGCCACTAAGAGTTGAAATTGATGACACAGTGAATCAATCAAGAACAATTTAATAGAATGCAGCAGTAATAGAATGTAAAAAGTTGGTAAACTGTTACAGAACTTTAGGTCAGCTAAGATGTATGGATTTGCCAAATATATAAACTTGCTACTATAGTCACAAATAGCATAGGACATGTAGATATTAACATACTACAAACAACTTCTGCTCAGTTCCAGCAATGCCTTTGTATCCTCTGTGTATGCTTATGTATGCATGTATATAGAGCACTCTTAGAAAATGAAAATTACAGGGGAGATACAGTCCAGTGCTGTATTTGGAAATGACCCTCTCCCACACATACAAAAGACATCTAAGTAAACGTGATGAAGTGCTTCTGGGAGGTCTTATGGGAGAAATATCCGCACTGTGGTTTCAAATTAATACTGGTAGTCCTTGCTTATCACTCACTCAGTTAGCCACTTGAAGTGGCACAGAAAAAGGAGACTGCAACTGAAAGTTGTGGCCATTGCAGCATCCCCATACTCAATATGATTTAAGATTCGGCTGCTTTGTAACCAGTGCACATTTACAACTATTGCAGAGTTCTGTGCTCATGTGATTGCCATTTACAACCTTCACAGCCAGTTCCTGACAATCAAAGTCAATGGGGAAGCCAGCAGGTAGTTACACTTGATCATGTGACATCATGCTTCATGGCTGCAGCTGGAAATGCTATGATTAGTTAGCATGGTCATGTGATGTTTCACTTTACAATCACATTGCTTAGTGACAGAGTTGTTGGCACCAACTATGGTCGTTAAGTGGGGACCACCTGTATTTGGCACTATCTACCTTTACGAAAGTAGTCAGTTTGTGCTAGCAATCATTTTATCAAAATTCCACCCATATACCTCAAGTTCTTTTCAGATGCAAAAGCTTTAATTGATTTATAAGAGGAAGATATCAAATAATGAATTAGAGATTCTACACAATATTTATTTTTACTGTTTAGTTTCCCTTTCAATTGCTGTGCTTGCATTAAATTTCCACAGGAAAATATTCTAGTTTATATGAGCTTTATAAAATAGAAGAGGCCCATTATTCTTTCTCACAATCACTAGTTTTGAAAAGTATTCGAAATAAATAGGTTGAACCCAATTATATTAAATATAACTATGCTGCAGGTTTATTTCCACAATTTTACTTCAGTATTTTACTTCCTAAAAAAAGCATGCTTGCTTTTTATTAGCATGATTATCCATGATTTATAATCTGCAAGTCTTTCTCAAAGGATTTCAAGTGGGTATGATCCCTTTTGTTAAAAAAGAAGGCATATTATGATAGAGGTGTAGTTATTAGTTATGGGGAAAATCCAGAATGAGACAGTAATAAGCAGAATAGGTATTTCTGCCAGCTGAGGAGCAGCAAATTAAGCGGGAGGATTTATTGTACAGCATTCCCTGCTAGACATTTTTCCATTTCAGTTCCTTCCAAACTATTTTCAAACTATTTTATCCCTTGCTCAACACCATAGCCTTCTGAAGTTTCTATATACACCAGTGTGTCAACCCCCCCTCCCCCAAAAGAAGCATCTCTGCTGATCAAAGAGGGTCAAATCCATTAACCCTTTTTTTCAGATGCTAGTTTAAGCCATGCTGCTTTTCATGAACCAGAAGAGTCCTGGGGCCACCACAATGTCTCCCGCAGCCCAATTATTATTATTATAATCATCCCATTTCTCGAAGAGTCTCATTTCCAACAAACAATTATATTGGGATCATTCTCTAATCTTTCATCCAATTCCCGATAACTCATTCCTAGAGAGAAATAAAAAAGATAATGATGAAAGAGCATTAGTATAATTCCATTGCTTAGGCAAAATAAGGAAACTGATTTATATTTCCCAAGTAATCCAAAGATTGTGCTGCTTTTACAACTGTTTGCTATACTGTTACTATTTACTTTTAAAAAATATTATTTTGTTTCTGCATTGTTATCTATCAATAAGTTACTATGTGTTGTGAGTAGATGAATACAGGAAATATGATTCCTTACCTGTTTTACAACAAATCTCATCATAGCTATGGCAGCCAGTGTACAGTCGAGCTGGATGACTTCTTTCATCCCGAGCTATTTTTACAGGATATTTCTGGAGCCGCCGAATAAGATCCTTCATCAAACCAAACTGGATGAGTTTTCTAAACAAGAGAAGAATATGCTGAGAAAGAGGCTGAAATATTTAACAGCAATAGTATTTAGACTTATGTACCACTTCATAAGGGATGCGGTGGCTTAGTGGGTTAGGATGCTGTGCCTGTCGATCAGAAGGTCGGCAGTTTGGTGGGTCGAATCCCGAGTGCCGTGTAACAGAGTGAGCGCCTGTTACTTGTCCCAGCTTCTGCCAACCTAGCAGTTCGAAAGCACGTAAAAATGCAAGTAGAAAAATAGGGACCACTACGGTGGGAAGGTAACAGCGTTCCGTGCGCCTTTGGCGTCTAGTCATGCCGGCCATATGACCACAGAGATGTCCTCGGACAAGCGCTGGCTCTTTGGCTTTGAAACGGAGATGAGCACCGGCCCCTAGAGTCGGAAACGACTAGTACACATGTGCAGGGGAACCTTTACCTTTACCACTTCATAGGGCTTTATAGCCCTCTCTAAGCAGTTTACAGAATCAGCATATTGCCCCCAACAATCTAGTCAACCCTTGAGCCACTCAGAATTGAACTCCTTGAGTGAGCAGTGAGAGAGCCTGCAGTACTGCACTCTAACCACTGCGCCACCATGGCTCTTAAGACTCTGTGTAGTGCAGGGGTGTCAAACTGCTGGCCCGTGGGCCGGTTGCATCATGCGGAGGCCGTGCCCACCCCAGCTCTGGCAATGCAAAAAAAAGTCACAATATGTCGTAACACGTCACGTGATGTGGCGAGTTTGACACCTGTGGTGCTAAAAACAATTTTGAGATCAGCAGGAATGTTATTACATGTATTACTGGTACAGAAACCTGTTTTCTAAAACTACAGTTGTTTTTGACTGGTTTTTTTTCTGTACTGCACCACAGATTGTTATTAGTCCTTGTTCACACATGCATGGAAAACTTTGATATAAATATCAAGAGATGTGAGAATAAAAGAACCTTTTCCATCAGGAAATGAGTAATGAGTATTTAATGAGTATTTAATGAGTAGAAATAATTATATGGAGAGGAAATTGCTCAAAGGACCCTTTATAATCAACCCACAGGCACACAATTATCAAATTTCTACCTGCCACAATTGACAGACAGTATTTGATATACATGTTACATGTTTAATAGGCCCTGACACAAACAGATCATGGCAATTATTTCTCCTTCCAGACATCCTCAGGTTTCTAAGTTTTTTAGAACAAATGAATGCTTTGCCCATTAATACTAAAAGACAAGTCTGAACATATACGCAACAAGAATGTTGTTTTATGTGAATAAGTAATGCTATTGCTACTAATCAAATAGCCAGACTCTTCTTACACACAGGTTTACTGAAAAAAATAGGATAGCAAACAAATTAAGAGAAGGAATTTCATATTTTGATTTAGCCCATTATTATGTGATCTGGCAGCTGCGAGAAAGAAAAGGATGTGTTTGTTCTGAAAATATATATCCATTTTAAGGAAGCTGACCTGTGGCTGTTTCTACCTGTCTTGATAGAGCCCTAGGAATTGTAGTTTGATGAATATGCTCTCTTACAGATCTCAAGCAAAGTTCTCGGCTTTGTAGATGAGACAACAGTGATTAGATTCAAATCAATTTAGCCTTGAATTGCTCTATGCGGCATATAGCAACAACAACTTTATTATCACTGTGAATGTACACCAATCGGCATACATCAAAATGAAATTTTGTTGCATACAGCTCTCAAAGGTTCACCAACTCTGATATACACTCCTGGTTCGTGGTCAGCTCAAGTTACAGATCTTCCATTTTAGTCTCTAGGGAGCGAATGATGGCAAACAGGACAGATGGAAATGGAGCTCCATGTGGATTAGCCCTCAAATTAGCTTGTATTCCTCCACGACAACCTTGCCTCCTTTCCTTTTTCTGATCCTGTCTCTTCCACCTTTTCCTTAAAGAGGCCTTGATTCTTTTTGCCCCTGGAGCACGTTGCCACCAATAACAACTCCTCCAAAAGCTTCTCTCCCATCCTCTGCGCCTGCCAACAGCCTCATCCAGTTCCTTCGCTCCATAAGCCTCGGGACCTCTCCTCCTCTGCCTCCTTCAGAAACAGCCCTGATTTGCAATAGAATCTGTCACTGGGCCAGCAGTCAGATCTTGCTGCCTTCGAGAGCCAATGCAGCCGCAGCCGATCCAGGCACCGCCATCTTAGAACTCTATATAGCTGAGTCATTGGTTTTCTGAAGGGAGGGGAAGCTTCCTTACCTTTCATCCACTCTCTGGAGTTGGAGGGTATAGCGGCAAATAAGGTCTCGAACAGTTGTCCCAGGGCTCAGTCCACAGTAGAGCTGGAAAACATCTCTCAAACTGGCTCGCTTGTGTCCTATAGAAAATAGTCAGAGAACAAAATTGCGAAACCTATTTGATGAAGATGATGGCTACCATCAAAATTAAAGATGAAGTAAGAACAGCATTCAAAATTACAATGTGGATTGCATTTAGGACTAAAAATAACATTGCAAGGCTGGATGCAAATTGATCTATACTGCCAAATATAGGCTATGAAAGTGCTGGGGTCACTGACAATGCCAGCAATTGTTATGAGATTTTTATTCTGGATTGAAAGTCAGCCAAAAGCAAATGAATTCATTTTATCTGCTATAAATTATTCATACGACTACTTATGTCGTGAAATGATTGTTTTATGGAAATATATGTTACAATAGCTTAGTAAATAGCTTATATTAATAACCTTTGATTTTAACAGGAAAAATGTCAGCAGGCTTGGTAAGTGTGAGGACAAGGACCAATTTTATAGTAGTTCCTCCGGATGAGGCGGAAAATACACACTTTCCTGAAACTAAGTCCAACTCAACTCACAAGGATGTAGTTTGAACAGATACAAACAGGACTGCACTTTCAGCTATCCATGCTTCTTTACCTGGTTTTGTGACATATGAGAGACAGTCATCTTGCAGGCATTTATCATCCACTAGGTCCTGAACTTTAGGAGTTGTGCAATAGACATTTGAGTACTGTGGGAGGGGAAAAAAAAAGAGATTCCAGTCAATAGTGGCAGAGTTGCACCATTTTAGTTACTGCTGGAATTCTCACTAATTACTCATCAAAAGCATTCCAACAGACTGTATAGTAGCATATAATAATATTACATGAAATAATGGTATCAAGTAGCAGTATAGGATAGTATGCCAATCAATAGTAACAATTAACAAACTTTTGCTTCTAGGCTACAGAACATTCCCACTGAGATCACAGAACTTCTGCCATACTGCAACCTAAAATCTGGAACTCTAGAATACACAGGCTTTTTTGTGACGAAGGGGCAGATCACTCTGAGCTGTTATTTGGGAGTTCTCTGCTACCATCATCTCCTATGCAGTTTCAGCCTTGCTGGGCTCTTGTCAGCAGAACAAAAGCCGGGAGGTGGGTTCTTCCCTATCCCTACTCCTGTTAAAAAGCAGTAGGCTCCCCTTCATCTGAAAGTAATTAACTGACACAGAATAAGAGCTGGGAAGGTCTGGCACATAGAAAAAATAGGGTGTACCTTTGCCCTTTTCTGATGCTCAAAAGACCTTGGTATAGGAAGGTGGAGCTCCAAAGTCAGTTTTCTCTTCTAACATGAGCAATATCTCTGTGGGGTAGGTTAGAAGAGTGAATTCCTATAGCTTCTAAGACACCTTTCTTGGCACCTCAAGATAGTAACTGAACTCTTAACGTTCTTGGCAATTAGCATACATATTTTCCATTTACAGTTGAGGTTTTTTTTTCTAAGATGTACTTTAGATATACTGTTTTCAAATATCGGGGACTTCTCATTTCATTAACATCTATCAGGTTTTTAAGCCTCAAAATATCCTGTATGACAACTAGGGTTCCTCTTTTTGTTTAAAATGGGGCTAGATAATCTCAAATTTTCTGTTTTGCGGTTTCACTAAAGCCTAGTCGAAAAAGATGCAGGAGCTGAAGAAGACAGAGATAGACACTTTTTCCTGTGATAAGGTAACAGAAAATAAATGTACATTTTATGTATATCGTCTTATTTCTCATCAGATTATTATGAGCTAAAGCAGGAAGGGATTATTGGAGAAACAATTGCTCTATTAGGGTGTAAGTTCTATTCCTTAACACAGGGGTGTCAAACTGCCAGCCCGTGGGCCAGATGCGTCACGCCAAAACCACGCCACCCCATTGCTGGCAATGGGAAAAAAGTCACAATACGTTGCGACACGTCACATGATGAGTTTGACACCCTTGCCTTAACAACTATATTCTTTGATAGATGACCCACACTTACAAAGCACCATCTGATCATGCATAATCATAATCATGCAAATATATCAACTTGATATTTTATCATCTCAGTTCATATTGTGTGTACGTTCTACTCACCTGAAGTATTGAAACAAGTGTGACTACACTGTAGTATCTAATAATAAAAAGAAAAACCATTGGAAAGTAACAAACATGGAAAACTATATGCATATTATATGAAAAAGAAAAATACAGGAGAAAGTAATAAATTATAGGGAAACCAGTATCACTGGTGACTGGATGTGTCATATTAATTCAAAGATAACCCCACCTTCCAAATGGATTGACAGAAAATGAAGCGTATACAAATACTGTGCAATGGCTAGGTTCCCCAAACTCTTAACCTAGAATTATCAAATCCACTGAGATGGATTGTGGTGGGACAGAAATTGGATCAAGAAGTTAAAAAAATAATTCTAGCAGAAACCAGATTCTTCCATGATTTCATGCATAAATATATGCGTTATGTTTATAAGCAGATGGGCATATGTATTTTTACACTTTCTAGAAGTTAATCTTCAAAAAAAGGGCTGGATTGGGAGAGGCCAGAAAGATCTTAATCAAACTGTGTGCTTTTGAATCCATATTGACTACTGGTAACTGCCTGGACAAATCCCCACACTTTTCCTGGCAAGATTTCAGAAGTGGGTTGTCATTACTTTCTTTTTGGGGCTGAGAAAGAATGACTAGCCCAAGGTCAGCTACCTGTCTTTATTCCTTAGCTGAGACTAGAAATCAGTCTCCTGGTTTCGAATCTGGCACCTTAACTACCACCAAACTAGCTCAATATTAATCCAAGCAATAACCACTAACTGCAAATTAATTGTTTATAAAATATCTTATTAAAAAAAATAATACGGTAATTTCCATTTATATAAACCATTCTCATTAATACACAAATGCAAAAATATACCAGTATATATACTCCCAATATCTGCATGAGAAAACATAGTTCCCTTCCTCATTCCAACAGAAAAAAAAGACAAAAAATGAATGAAGATGTTGAAAAGAGAAGGGAACAGAGAGGACAAACAAGGGAAAACAGTGAACTGCACACCAAAAAAACAAACAAAAGAAAAATCCTATTTCTACTTTACGAAAGTTAAATTCAGATAAATAGCTGCAGCTGCTCAAAGTATCTCCATCCCCGATTTCTGGCCATTTCTGCTTCTTGCTTAACTAATAAATGTCAGATGACACGCCCACTTCCCCAATTTATAGTACATGGAGAAAAACTCATAATTAAATGCAGTATCCTATGGAAATGTTATTAGAAAGATGATTAAAGTTGCAGAATTAGAGTAAAGAAAGAGCCTTAATGTATGATTTTTTAAACTATGGTCAAAACAGTATCAAACGAATACACAAGAAAAAATCTGCAGCCATCAAAAAAGAATCAGAACCTAATATAAAGAGGATGTTAAAGTGCTTGCTGGAATGTTATATGTTACATTATGTTACATCATGTCACAATAATGTAATGTAAAGCACTCTTTCTTTCCTGTAATCAATCCCAGTAGTTTTTTCTTTTGTGCACCTAGCACTTACAAAAGGTTTTGGACAGCAATTCGAACCAAATTGAGTTCCACATCTGCTTCAGCTGATATTTTCTGAACATGACGAAATCCATCAATATATGGCAGGATCTAATGTGAGAGAGGATGTATACAATGAATGTAAGGTTAAAGATCCATAAATATAAACAATTTTTTCCTCATAAATTAAACCAGAAAGACAAAATAAGATGAGAAAATGTCCATATAAAAGAACATTTGATTTCAGTGGAAGCATGTCTTAAGCCAGGGGTGTCATTATGTGGTTGCGTTATTTGGAGGCCACGCCCACCCCAGCTCTGGCAATGCAAAAAAAGTTGCGATACGTCGCAACACGTCACGTGACGCGGTGAGTTTGACACCTGTGTCTTAAGCCCTTTCACTTGTTTATCAAATGTATGTAGCTGCCCATCTCATGAAATGTAACTGTTGCATTGAACTATAGTTAACTGAATGGCAGAGGCAAGTAAGGTCTGATGCCAATACTTTACTAATTGCTTACTTGTTCAGAATTATCAATTCTGGTGTGAATATCAGCTTTCCAGGGTTTTAAAAAATTATTTATTTTCTATAGCCACCCGTCTCAATCAATGATTCTGGGAGGCTTACAATTAAATATATATATTACATTTAAAGCAATAAAAGCATTTTAAAACTCTAAATAAAATACTCTAAAAACATCCAAAATAAATACAGCTGCTGAAATACGTGGGCAATTAATTATAAAGCCAGGAAATTGGGCCCTTAGCACATTCAGCACTGTAGGCTCAGGAACACAGCCTGATGTTTAGAGTTTGTTTGAAATGCTAACAAGTTTGGAACCATTCTAATCTCTGAGGAGAGGATTTTCCACAGAGCAGGTGTTACTGCAGAAAAGGTCTATCTTCTAGTCCCCACCAATCAACACTGTTTGACTGATGGGATCTGCAGTATGCCCAATCCCCAAGATTGAATGGGAACAGACTCTTGGAAAAAGGTGGTCCCTCAGGTAACCCAGATGCAAGCCATGTAGGGCTTTAAAGGTGACAATTAACACCTTGAACTGAACCTGGAAACACACTGGTAACCAATGTAGCTCATGCAGAAGTGGTGCTACATGTACCAATATCTGGCACCATTTACTACCTGCACAGCCATTTTCTTTTGTGTAGTGGAAACTGCAGGCTTTTAACAGCTTTTATCAGAATGACAAACACAGCATTTTAGCATTGTGCCTGGAGCCCTAGCCTCCTTGAATGCATAATGTTATGATGCATACAGAAAGTGGGCAAAGATTGTACTGCATTGCCATAGTGCTGCTTGCCTCACTTTGACATTTCTCTCCCTTTGACCTATGCAAGCACTTTTGTGCTGAACAGATGAAGATCTTAGCAAATGCATAGTTTTAGAGAAGGAATGTGTGCAAATTCATATCTGCATCCACTTACTTCACTTGAGTTTAACTCATGTGCACACAAATAACAACATAGATTCAAGTAAATTTCAATTTCAATTAACCTGCCATTGATAACTAAAATACAGGTAGTTTTTGCTTAACAACCGGTCATTTAATGACCAGTTATGATGGATCTCAAAAAATATACTTATGACCCATCCTTGAAGTTACTTTCCTGCATCCCAATGCAGTCACCTGATCACAATTTAGCTGCTTGGAAATTGGTTTGCTTTTAAGATCAGCTGCAGCAGCCTGTGGACATGTGACCATGATTTACAACCTTTTTTGCCACTTATAAAGTTCATGGCATCCTGTCACCTCTCTTAAAAACTCTATTCTGATGAATAATATTGAATATGCAATTAAATAAATACAGCAGTATTAAGACCACAAAACTGCAGTCTGAATCTCAAAGCAAGGAAACATTTAGCTAGAACCCATTTCAATACAGTGGAGACAGGCTGAATAAATTCATACACATTCAAAATTTAATCCCTTTAATCGCTCAGGAGATTAATTCGTGGTGGATCTGGTGGAGGAAAATTGCAGGCAAATTCTCCCTCTAATGTTGATATTATCATGAAATCCATGAGTGGGACTATTTCAAGCTAATTTTTTGCACTAACCTGTTGAGTAGTGAGGTCCCACTGAGAATTTAAAAAGTCATCTTTATCCTGGGTGAAGACAGGAACATCATATTCTTGTACAATGGGGGGATCTGGACGTTGCTCAATCACTTTCAGGTGAATGGTGTTTGATTCATCTATGAAAAGGGGTAATGCTTAACTCATTGCAAGATTATAGTATCACAACAGGCCTGCTGGAATTGAAATACATCGGACAACAAAAATAGGCCCTGCTTTACAGGGCATAATTGGACTGGGAGTGCAGTGGGAGTGCTCATATTACAACCACGATTAAGTTTTAATGTTGAATGTACAGCAATTTTCAAACCAGTGGGTAATCAGATAACCCAAGTGAATGACAGTCCAAACCAATAGGATAGTGTTACAGTATAGCCTACTCACCTTATTGTCTTACAGCATGTTGCACTTAGTACTAGAGAATATTCAAATTATGCAAAAACCCCAACGACAATTAGTGTCATTTCCTTAATCATGTCAATTTATAAGAGCCAGAGTATAGGAAAATAAATTTAATTAATAAATTATATGTATATTTGTAAAGAATAGTAAGAACTTCCTTCAAAGGACCAACATCCAACTCTTCTTGGTACTTTGTGGATCCTTGATCTAAACAGTGGTTGTGGTTGAGAACTGTGGAGGTACTAGGCTGGAGAAGACTGCTTCGGGAAATGACATCTCCCTTCCCATCCAACAAATAAATAGAAACTACAGTGTACTGTATGCTCAAGAAAATCGGTACAGAATTTCACTTATCACTTTTTCCTGCTGTTGAGCAAAATCATATTCTTATCTACTTTACCTTTTCATATTGAGAGATATAGATATGAAGAAGGCAGCACTAAATAATAAGTGTCCATCTTTCTAAAAGTGCTGCATGGTCTTATCTGCCCAAGACTCACTAGCCTGAATTTTAATATGCTCTGTTCCAAAATATATTTTGTAACAATATGCTTGGTGAAAATACCAATAGGCAGAGTGCATTTGCCAGTAGCATTCAGTTCTTCAAGTAGGATGGTCATGATGGGTATCAGTTTTTGCTTGCTCTCATCATTGGAAATGAAACCACTTTCAAGCTAGGAAAAAATGGAAATAAAGTATAATAAAATATAATAAAAAAATCTGTACACACGAGAGCAGAAATGAAGGATACCATATTTAGGCTATTTCTAACCTCCAGAGTAGTAAGGTAACCTGCCAATTTTTTCACAATCGGTTCCAGTGCACAGGTCTTAGCTCTAGCATCACAAACAAAGCCAAGGTTGAAGTGCAAGGCATTCCGGGTATATTTCTTATGTTCAATGCAAACTGGGCAACCAATCAGCTTTTTCTCCATAGCCGTACTGGATTTTTGTGGAGCAGGGGAGAGAAGAGAAAGAGAACAATTATCTTTCCAGCACCCAAAATACTGAGTAATTGTATTTTTTCATCAAGTAAGGCTTTTCTTACAGTGCTCCTGCATAATACTCACACTGTGATAAGCTTATTTTGGAGTTCGGGTTTGGTGATGATGTATACTTGCACTGTATCAAACAACTCTCGGGAAATAAAATCCTCTGGTACCTGCAGGAACAAGACAGAACTGCAAATAATTAATAGACAAATGAATTAATAAATAATGATCTTGACTTTTAGGACAACACCATTTTAATGCTACGGCAACATGTATTTCAAACAAAGGTAGAAAAACACTTTATTCACCACTGCAAAAATAAAATGCACAATCAGAAATAAAAATAGACAAGCCGAGGCAAAATAAGCTCTGATACACTTTATGAAGGACATCCTGACAAAAGGTGGTCCCCCATGAATGGCAAGTACTATGTTTTCCTTGGTCTTGGTTTCAACTTCAGTCAAAAATAGTAAAGAGCAAATCTAAAATCTTGGACCACTGATGCCAATCAGAGCAGAAAATAACAAACAAGACAGGTAGCTTTTGCACAACTGACCTGATATGTTATTTTAGGTCCCAGTGTTGGGTGGAATTCACTGAAAAATATACACTCAATTCTGCTGCTGATTTCCATTGTTGTAACTGAAAAAGATGAATACACAGAAATGAATGGAAAGCTACTTTTGGGGAAATTTTTTTTTGAAGTATCACTCTTTATTTTTTTTAATCCAGTTTCAAGGCCATATGACTCTCTGATGACTCTAGGTGGTTTACAAATAAAAAAATAAAAAATAAATTGAGGCTAACTGGAAGGACAAGTACTCAGCTATAACCAAACATCAACTAAAGGAGACTCCAAAACCACTCTATCCCAAGGTCCGAAAGAACAACCTGGTTTTAAATAATTTGCTGAACATTGTAATAAGGGTGGGAGATTACATGTAATCAGATTACATCTCATCTGCCCCAAGACAATATCCAGATCTAATTATGCACCATGCTCATGATGATTTGGGACAGATCTATGCTTGTCATGGTGGCTCAACATCATTGATATTCTCTGAACTGACATATGCTCCAAGCCTGCTGACTCACATCTAACAAAAGCTTTATGACAAGAACAAAACTGTATTAGAAAGATGGAGAAAGACCATTGAACAAGGCATAATGTTACAGGAGGATATGGCTGAAGAATACGATCTGCCTTATACTACTTGGAGAACCCTGAATAGGTTGAGGGTTGGAGTGCCTAAGGTAAGAGCAATATGCTTACGTGAAGGCTTTTAGCGAAAAACAACATGCTGTGTGAATGTGGAGAAACACAGAGCTGGCCCATCTGCTTCTGGGTCAGATAGTACCAAAAGCATGTACCAATAATAACTTATTTTTGCCTAACAACAAAACCAAGAAGGTGACTTCATTCTGGCAGTCTAAAGTTTGATCTAGACATGGAAAAAGAAGAACATCACCAGCTGGTAAATTGATATCCCAAGAACTTGTAGCCTTAGGATCTCAGTTACCAGCTTAGTAATGAAATCCAGCAGCTCAGCCATGAGATGCTGTACAACACAGAGGGCAGTGCAACAGCAACAATTACATGTGTTCCTGGGAAGCCAACTTCAAACCAGAGAGGGATTCACTTAGTGACCCACAATGCTTGCTTAACAAGGGCAACAGAGTATACCAAGATTGCCATTGCTAAGCAATGCAGTCACATATTTCACTTTACAACTGCATCACTTAGTGACAGAGATTCTAGTCTCAATTACCACAAAAAGGAGAATGGAGCAGACTCACAGTCACAGCCAGCATCTGTGATGCCGGAGGGAACCCAACTGGCCTTAGCCAGCAATTGAAGAAATTGCCCTATTTTTATATGGAACAAATTCCACAAAAGTAGGTTAACCCTGAATAGGTTAATCTTACCTCCTGCACTGAATATGTAACCTGAGTACTAAGCTTACATTCTGCATAAGTTTAGCTTATCACTGGAAGACTAGCACAACTACCACAATAAATGAATTATTTTACTAGTGTAACTACAATAAATCAGGATGTGTTGTCTGTGATTTATATACAATCTTGTAGAAACCAGAACTCTGCTGAATTATTCTTATTCATTTAAGACTAAATGACTCACAGATCAAACTGTTAAGATCTGAGAGTCACCCCTAGTCAGAAAGAGCAGAGGGAGTAATCAGTGCATTTTGTGAAATGCAATTCAGAAACTGTTGTGTTGAGCAACATAGAAGGTTGCCCCTAGCATTCTCACTCTTTTGTTCCCACTGATAGCATAGGAATACTATAAATACTGTACTATAAAAAATATCTACAAACAGCCGCTCTGTTTCCAAAGACCCATATTTTCCAAAAGAGGGCAGGACAATATCCCATGATAGCAGTAAATATATGTCTACCCACTCTATTCATCATGTTGAGAATGGCTTTGTACTGTACTTAGCAATCTTCTAAATTGGCTGAAAACAGGTGCCCTATCTATCACTAGAACCTCTCTGCTAATCTTACCACTTACGTGTGCACAAATTTCTAAACTACAGTACTCGGAGATTAATCTACCACAGTCCATCAGTTTATTCAATGTTTTTCAGACTTAAAAAGTGTGGACTTCAACTCCCGGAAATTTGAGGAGTTGAAGTCCATCATGCATCTTAAATTGCCAAATTGCAAATCACTACTTTAGTTCATTAAGTACAAGCCAGTCCGCACTTCCTTAAATATAACCAATTCCAACCATTCTGGCAGAGAGCATTTGTCTTTTTAAGAGCTGACGGAAAAGGCGTAGTGGAAGAAACCTAGAGATCAAACAGTATTCTTGCCTTTAATCAATAATCAAACTGCCTATATGAAATTAAAGGGTATTATTGCTCAAGAAAGGCCTATTTCATGCCCAGTCCCCTGAATTAATAGAAAGCTACCGAGACTTGGGTTCACGTAAGCTCCTAAAACCCCCGCCAGATAGTGTGCCTACGGAAGGAAAGCATCGGGAGCCTTCACACGCTCTCTTCCTCTCTCTCTTTCAGGTAGCCAAAGACCAGCCCACAGGCTCTGCACCTACCTCCTACAGAAGAGCACGGGCAAAGCACGCATGTGCAAGGCTAACTCCAACCGGGCGAGCGAAAGAGCTTGGGAAAAACAGCGATCTCAGAGCGCATGCGTCTTGGTGGCCCCGAAGAAAAGACCCTTCCTGCAGATTTCCGCGCGCCAACGTGCTCGCCGACCTTGCCCGCTGGTAACAATACAGTTCTAAAGCTAAGGCAAGAATGGTAGGTACGAACGTGCAGCGCTTGTCACGTGTCGCGCAGTTAGCTGTATTCGGGAGGGTTTCCCCGCTGATGGACAGCGCGGCTCAGCCTCTCAGACGCAGAGACTAGCCGCCAGGTAGGAGGAACACATAACAAACTGGGTAGACTTGCCCAATGAAAAGGCATCAGATACTTCCTCGGCTTTCACCAGAGTTGGTGCTCCTTTGCTATGCTACCGTTCTCAGCGGAGGTGAGTTCCTTGGACTCTCTCTCCCCGTCCCCGTCCCCCCCCCCAGGCGGTTGGATGGAGCTGGGAGAGGGATGCTTTTCTGAAAGCCTCGTGGCGGTGGGCGGATTAGGACAGATCTCCCGAAGGGGATGGGATCTGCCTGGGGTTTCCAGGGCTTGAAATGCTTTTGTGGAACAGCAGCCCGGGAATTCACGCTTCTCATCCTGGCAAAAAGAAACCTAGATACAGTCCTTGATTGGTGGAGGCATCTCTCCACATCTCTTGCACTACAGACCTTATCGCCTATTGCAATGCAAGATGTGGGGTGGGCAAAGCTGAGGTAGGGAACGGCTTCTTTATCCGAGGAGAATGTGTGTCGTGACGCTGTCAAATCAGGTTAGGGGGAAGATCGGCACATTCTCTGCCTCTCCCCGAAATGATTCTTGAAACTGTGTATCACCGTTTTGGTCGGAGTCCTGAGAGCTGTGTGTCTCTTTAGATAGGTTAGCTTCTCATGTTTCCTTCCTTTCTTCCAGCAGCCACCTCCACTTTCGATTGTGCCCGTAAAATACGCGGTGCAGAATCAAAGTGCAGGCTGCCCCCGTCTTTTTTTTCAAAATCCTCAGAGGGAGTCTTGCCTTGCCACTGAAATAAAGAAAAGGAAGGCTGTGACGTCTGTCTCTGCCTTAATGCTGTATTACAGAGAACAGAACAGCCTAGGCTAAAAGAGGGTCGTGTTATTTGTGGTTCAGCATCTTCTAGGAAGCCAGCCAGTAAGCTAGTACATTAAACTATATGTTTTATTTGTTAGGCATACCTCAATGAAGTATCATATGAAAGTCTGTTGTTAGGGTCAACCTGCCTTAAGATCAGCCAAATTTCTTGGTTTCAGTCTCATTTTTTTTAATCCCATGGTTTTATTTAATTAAAGTTGTGTCACTATAGATTCACCTTCTTACAAAGCTTGGAGTTTAATTCTCCACTCGGGATATTTTCATTTATTATGACATCTCCATAGGTAAAGCATATTTGTGGCAAATTGAACCACTGATTGGTTCAAAATTGGGAAAGGAGTCCGGCAAGGCTGTATACTGTCACCCTGCCTATTTAACTTATATGCAGAGCACATCATGAGAAAGGCAGGGCTAGATGAATCTAAAGTTGGAATTAAGATTGCCGGAAGAAATATCACCAACCTAAGATATGCAGATGATACCACTCTAATGGCAGAAAGTGAAGAAGAGCTAAAGAGCCTCTTGTTGCGGGTGAAGAAGGAGAGTGCAAAACTTGGGTTGAAACTTAACATTAAGAAAACCAAGATCATGGCATCCGGCCCTCTCAATTCCTGGCAAATAGATGGGGAAGAAATGGAGGTAGTGACCGATTTTATTTTCCTGGGCTCCAATATCACCGCAGATGGGGACTGCAGGGAAGAAATTAAAAGACGCTTGCTCCTTGGGAGGAAAGCCATGGCAAATCTAGACAGCACACTAAAAAGCAGAGACATCACCCTGCCAACGAAAGTGCGTATTGTCAAGGCTACGGTCTTCCCAGTTGCAATGTATGGCTGTGAAAGTTGGACCATAAGAAAGGCCTGGAGGAACGTTGTCCATGGGGTCGCAATGGGTCGGACACGACTTCTCAGCTAACAACAACATTGTAAATTTATGATTCCAAAGTAGCCTTAACTATTACAGGGTATCTAGAACTGTAATGTTCAGTTAGCAACAAGTTTCCGCTATGAAAAGTTGTAAGAAACTCGTGCATGTATGATTACATATTTAAATTGCTTACCTATTCCTTCAGGTGTAAACAATTTAATGGATGGATTTTGCAATGCCAGAAAAGGTCTCAGGATGATACACACTTGGTTAGTCTTAGGCAAATTAACATCACCTAACAACAGTAAATATGAACAGAAGGAAAATTATTTTCATGTTTATATTGATATAAAATTCAGTGAATAGATCGGTAATACAGCTTGCAACTTGTATAGTGCATAAAAATTAATCTACTGGCATTTTCCATTGGTGCTTATGACTGAACAATTGTTCAAGAGTTTCAAATGTTTGCCTGTAAATACAAATGTACTTTTCAAGTGGACAGTTATTTGAAGTTACAACTCCCAAAACATCTTAGGGAGATATTTACGAGAGCGAGATTCGAACAGCTTGATACAGTGGTCAGATATGGGAGATTTCATGCTATACCGTACAATGAGCGTCTCTGCATTTGTGGAGCAGCAGAGGTAGAGGACCGGGCTCACATCCTATTTGACTGTTGTCTGTATAAGAGGGTGAGAGACAGGTATCTTGGTCTATATACCAAACAAATGACCCATTGGGATCCCCACATCAAAATAACTTACGTCCGGCCAGAACTTGAAAATAACATTTAACGTAGCACAGTATTTAAACAAAATGATCCGGTTAAGATCTGCATATGTGGGACTGATTGGGGTAGATTGCAAGGGCGACTCCGAAATATAATGTTAGCATATTTTATCAATATCTTAAATTTGTATTTTATTACTATTTCATCTTAAATTGTATTTTATTTTAATTCCATTTTAAATTGTATTTTATCAAATTCCATTTTGGACTGCTTTTATCAAGTTTTGGTGATGGTTTGTTGCTGGAACTTTGCACTTTGATATGGCCCAAGGGCTAATCAATAAAGTTGTTGTTAAATGTTTGCCGTCTACTTTTATGCTGCTCAGAGGACTGAAGATGGGCAGCATGATAGATGTGAACATGAGCCCTGCTGTGTTCTTTAACCTGGACACATATTCATAGCATATGATTGAGATGCATTTCCATGGACACTTGTAGTAAAGGTTGAATGTAATACTGCAGACTGTTCTTCAAGAAATCATAATTTCCTAGTGAAACAAAACAGTAATGTTTTAAATGTTTAGGCTTCTGTAGGGATAGCTCTGGTGGTGTACTAGCAGTGAAATGTACATTGTTATGCTAGAAGTATAGAATGAAATTTTCTGGCTTATGATTCATAGAAAAAGGTGCTGCACAACATTTTGTTTTGAAAAGGCCCCAGAAAGGAAGATCTGCGTGCCTGCATGACTGTTGAGTTCAGTTTGAAGAGGTAGATATTTTGCTTCCTACACATAGAACAAAAGTGATTAATGGCTATGTTCACATGATCCCTGCTGAACCACAAAGTAACCAACCATATTTTAGTTTACTGTGATTTGTTGACACTGGTTTTTAAAATTAAACTGGTTAAATTAATCACAAGGAAGCCTATTGGGGCTTACCTATCTCTATGTATCAACCATGGCTGTGTGCTTTCCTTCTTTTGCTTGTCTGCATTGGTTTGTGGTCTAGTACAAATCCCTGTTGGGTGTTTCCCATACTTCTGAATGTCAGTTGAAGTTGACAGCGGCTTGCTGTACTTGCATATTACAATACTGATACCATCTCCCCTTGAATCTAAATAATGGAGCTAGATCAGCATTAGTGGTGTATTTAGGCTTCCTTCAGGCATTTAGGTTTAGTTTGAGTGCTGTGTGTTTAGTCGGTTTGCTTCCTAGAGGGAACAAAACCCTCTTAATCTGAAGCCCACCCTAAATTACAGTTTAGAAAACCTTTCCCCAACAACAAAAAAATTCCATCCAACCCTCAAATGTCAGCATATGCTTATTGCACATAAAATGAGAACAGGAAAAAGGAGAGGGAGAAATGATATTAAATATTTGGAATTATAACATTTTATGATATGAAATTACATTGTCTAAAAATTTCCTTTCTGGCAGAATCCCAGTTTTGATGGGAAATCCATGTTGAAAATGCTCTGCTTTGACAGCCTAGGATTTTATTTAGTTATATTTGAGGACTAAAGATTATTCTTGGGTTTTCCAATGCTTTTATTTTGCTCCAGCACCGGCCCCTAGAGTCGGAAACGACTAGCACGCATGTGCGGGGGAACCTTTACCTTTACCTTTTTAATATAATCTCTTTACGTTTTTCACACAGGATTATTGACAGAAGCATGAGGAGCCTGAAGATTTTTTTTGTTTAAAAACAATACTGCTTGAATTTTCCCTCACTTTGATGTTCTGAGGCATTTGATAGGTTTTGTACATAAACACGGAAAATCAATAATTAGTGGACAGTGGAAGGCCAACATCTTATTCATTTTCCAGAAGACATGGCTCTGACAGTTGAAACAGAATCTCAGATTTACCACTCTCTCAGGACTGTATTTGGTGCAGCTGCACACCTGGTTTCTCTTGGATTCACCATAGTTGTGGTGGTGCTCACCAGACCTGGATCAAGTAAGTAAAGAGCAATGGGAGGACCATGCTGTGTTATTTCCCCAATAGTACTTGAAACATGGACAGGAATTCTTAAGATCTACTGTACAGTATAGATCGTCCTGCTGGATGATGACTTTAGCTAGTAGGTTAAGGCTGGGCACAGGGGGATGGAGGGGAGGAAGAGAGAGGGCAGGTTGAAAGTGAGTCAATAGCCTCCCTAGTTGAGTTACACTTGGACCTTGGCAATTCTAGTCACCCATTTTCACCAACACCCCACTCTGGATTTTCCAATCTCAACTGTACTGTTATATATAATTAAAACAATTAGCGGAGTGCAGAGGTAAGGTGTTGCACCTGAGCGAGTTAGATTCAATTCCCACTCAGTTATGAAGTTCTCTTGATAAATTTTGGCCAATCAGCCCCACTTACCTTATAGGATCATAGCTGTAGATACAGCATTGGGAAAGACCCCATTCATAAATGCTCCATTGTGTTCTTAGAGAAAAAAGTTACATTTGTATGCAATCCTGGTGACTGGACAAGTCTGCAGTTTGCTTGGCAAGATATGCAGAAGTGGCTTGCAATTGTCTTCCTAGGAAAAAGAGAGACTGGTCCAAGGTCACCTAGCTGGCTTCATACCTAAAATACCTAGTAGTCATGGTTTCCCAATTTCTCACCATAGGGATTCTTAATATGGGGGGTGAGGTGTTGCCCCCCGTTGATAGGGCTCGCAACTTAGGCGTCCTCCTGGATTCACGGCTCAATTTTGAAGATCATATAGGAGCCGTGACCAGGGGGGCTTTTGCACAGGTTCGCCTGGTGCGCCAGTTGCGTCCCTATTTGGACCGAGACGCCCTACGCACAGTCACTCATGCGCTTGTGACCTCCCGTTTGGACTACTGTAACGCTCTCTACATGGGGCTGCCCTTGAAGACCACTCGGAGGCTTCAACTGGTGCAGAATGCGGCCGCGCGAGTTGTAATGGGGGTTTCCCGATACTCCCATGTAACACCTCTACTCCGCGAGCTGCATTGGCTTCCGGTTGCCCTCCGGGTGAAATTCAAGGTGCTGGTTATCACCTATAAAGCCCTACATGGCCTGGGTCCGGGTTATTTGAGGGAACACCTGCTGCCGGCATCAAACGCCCTTCGCCCAGTGCGCTCCCACAGGGAGGGTCTGCTCAGGGTTCCGCCGGTGAGAGATTGCCGGCGGGTGACACCCAGGGATAGGGCCTTCTCTGTGGGAGCGCCTGCCCTCTGGAACCAGCTGCCGGTGGAGCTGAGGACTGCCCCCGACCTCCGATCATTCCGCCGGGGCCTGAAGACCTGGCTCTTCGAGCTCTCGGGCCCAGACTGAGGAGGAATTTTTAATTTGGGGTTCTTTTTTAACTGACTACAGGGTTAATTTAATTTTTTTTTAATTTGGTTCTTAATTTTTGTATTTTGGATTTTTAATTCCCTGTAAACCGCCCTGAGTCCTCAGGGAATAGGGCGGTATATAAATACAATTAAATAAATAAATAAATAAATAAATATATAATCATCTGTGATTATGACTGGACTGCATCCATACTGCATTGCCTGTGCTGAGTTTGGTCGGTGTGTGTAGCATTTGCTTTTGTTTTATTGACTACAGACTGAGCTTCATCCCACTAAGTTCATCCATTCATTGCAGTGTCTTCTCCAATCCAGTTATAATTCTGTACCTTCTGCGAGGAAAAGGTAATCAATTTCCTTTAGTGAAAGGAAGGTGACAGTGAAATAAGAGTCTTGGACGCAAAGACTTAACATGGATTAATGTCCATTTTCCATGGTGAATAAAGAATTTTGAGAATATACATAATTTTTCAGGCTGTATCCCATCTTTATTATTTTCATAAATAACTCAATGTGGAGGACATATCCAACACACCTCCCTTCTTCTATTTTCCCTGCAACAACCACTGTGAAGTGAATTGACGTGCGAAAATAGCTGGCCCAAGGTTACCCAGTTGGCTCTCATGGATAAGGCAGGACTACAACTCATGACTTACTGGTTTCCAGCTTTGTATCTTAATCACTAGACCAAAGTGGCTAACATTTAATTCTGAAAATGTATGTTGTGTTACCTTACCGTGAATATTATGTAGTATAGTTTGATGAATTAGCATTTTAAAAAAAATACTTCATTATACATCTGTTTCCTTCTTTTAACTCTCCAAAACAATCCTGTTACTCTTGGAATTTAAACAATTGGTTTTAGGTTTCACTAGGTTGTCACTTTTTTAATGGTGGGGATGGACATGTTTTATTTTTTTCCTCAACCTCAAGAGATTATTAAATTCATATTTGAAAGAACCTCAAAATTACTTATTTCACAAAAAAACTAGTGAGCTTCCAATGCTGCCATATTTAGTATTATTTTACTTGTAGTTTCTCAGTCAATATGAATCTAATACTTCACAATCTGTGGACATGTCAGTTCTTCTGTCTTGGATCACAGTTTAACTTCTTAGCTGCACGAATCTTACTAGTGATACAAGGATACAAGGCAATAACCTTGTTTTGCTTAATTTGGGAGAATTTAGGAATGTGAATGAAAGCCTTGTGTTTCTATTTCTACCCTTAAAAATACCCAGTCTAAAAACAGGATGAAAATTATCCCTAATTAGCTTCCAGATTTTGGTGGCATCTCCCAAATGTAGTATCAGCATAGTCACAGCTATGGTATACAGTAAACCTTGGATTGGATTATATCACACCAGAGTATTATTTTAAGACTTCAACAAATGAATAGAATGTATGGAGCATACATTATCTTTTCAGCCATGATTAGCCAGCAGAGATTGATTTTGCTCTCATTCCTTTCCAGGTCTGTTCTCCTGGCATCCTTTCTTAATGTCTCTTGCGGTAAGCCAGACAAATGAGATTATGTTTTCTTGATTTTTTTATCTCACATTTATTGTTTTTATAAATAACTCAAGGTAGTAGATATAAATAACGCTCCTTCCTTCTACTATTGGCTATCGTTTCTCAAATAACTAACTATGCAGGTAATCCTTGACCTATGACCACAATGTAGCCTGCCCATTACAGTTGAGAGAGTGCCTTGCTTGGTTACCTCCACCCCCTGCAGTTGTTAAAATGACTGTGTGGGTCAGAACACAAAGTGGCTGAGGGGTGGAAGATGCTGGAAGGCCTAGCAAAGGCTCAGGCCCACCTGTCCTGGGCTTCCTATGAAACACTTCAGGCTTCCCACCCCTTGGGATCTCCAGAGCCCTTGGGCCTGTTTCTCCCTCCCCACACTGGTTCACCACAGGGCTTTGGGCTCCTGCCCATTCCCCATCACCCAGTTAGCTTCTGAAGCTCTCTAGACCTGTGTACATCACATTGGGGAAGGAGGGCATATCACGCCATCCCTCAGCGTTCCTGGGCCGTGTGGCCACGTGACAGATGCAGCTACCATTTTAGTGCAGCCACAATGTGGATTGCTTTGTTGCTGAGCTGTGTTGCCTTAGCAACCCAGTTCCTTGTGGCCGCACTGAAATGGCAGCTGCTTCTGGGGATGCAGCCGTGTGGCCCAGTAACAGAATGATCCATTATGCTTCCCTAACATGATCTGTGCAATGCTGTAGAAAGCCCTGGCACTTTCTGCAACACTGCATAGACCACGTTAAGGAAACAGAACAAACTGCTTCATTGCTAGGCTGTGTGGCACGATCCCAGAAGTGACGGCCATTTTACGATCAACCCCTGGAATCCTGGAAGAGGCCATTTTATGAATGGCAATTCAATATGGCCTCTTGGAAGATGTGCCCCAACAACAAAACGTCTTGCTATGCTTCCCTAACTCAAGCTCTGGAACTCCTTGAAAGCTAAGTGAGGAGAAAGAGGATGTGGGCCCTGGTGGGATGGAAAGCAAGTCCAAGGCCTGTGGGGACCCGCAGGGGGTGGGGAATAGGGAAAGAGGCAGGAGGGCACTGCAGCATCACTGTGGTTGTTCATAAGGATTGACTTCAGGATCACTGCAGCAGCGATAACTTCAGGACCAGGTCATAAGTAGCCTTCTTTGGGGGTGGGGTGTCTGCTGTAACTTTGAACAGCTGCTAGGTGACCGTAATTTGAGGACTACCTGTACAACCTTATCTTTTATAACAAGTTCAATTTGCTGGCTCTTCATGCAAAAAGGCAGAATATTTTGTTGCACATAATAGGCGCAGGTGTGTATTCTTTACTATGGAAGTTGGGGAAAGATAGCATAACACATCTGCTGCCCTGGTTCAAGATGGTTCTCTATACCATCTTTCCAAATCTATATTTTTTTCTTTTGTAGAATTTCATTTTAAAAGTTAAGTATCATCTTGACTAGAGCCCCCCACATTGACAAATTAGTGTCTCATTAAATATCTGATGGTTTCCCAAATTTTCACATGAAGTATTCTTAAATATTTTTTGCAGCTGATGTTTATGTGGGTAATCCTTATGTCTTTTTCTGTCTTCCCTTTTCCCAGTTTTCCTTCCTCATGACAGAGGCCCTGCTGACTTACTCTCCAGAGAGCAGCCTGCTCCGGTCCTTCTCCCGCAAGGCCAAGGTCCGCTTCCACTGGGCTTTACAGCTGCTAGCTCTTATCTGTGCATTGCTGGGATTTGCCATTATCAGCTATAACAAGTACCTCAATGGGAAAGAGCACTTTGTCACCTGGCACGGCCAGACTGGCTTGCTGACAGTGGTATATGCTAGCCTGCAGTGCATGGGTGGGCTTGCCCTGCTCTATCCCAAGCTGATGAAGAACTGGACCCTGAGCAAACTGAAACTGTACCATGCCACATCAGGGCTTATTGGGTATCTACTTGGTTGTGCCAGCTTGATGCTGGGCATGTGTTCCCTGTGGTTTTCTACAACTGTGACTGGAATCTCCTGGTATCTAATTATGCTGTGCCCTATTCTCACCAGTTTGGTTATCATGAACCAAGTGAGCAATGCCTATCTCTACCGTAAAAGAATCCAGCCTTGAAAACAGTCTTAAAACAAGACATCTGTGTGTGATCGCAGAAGCATTTCTGCATTATCTGGAAGGAATCCATAACTCTGTACAGGAATACTGGAACACAAGAATCTCTATCTGCCTCTAACTTTGTATGGATTTTTTTTATTGCTTCATTTTTTCCCCATAGCATAGATACCTATGCTGTTGAACCAAATTTGCTGCAGTCCCGTTGCTGCAACTATAATAATAATTAGTATTGTTGAAGAGTCCAACCATGCCCTACTGGTGCTCCCTCACCCCGAAATGAAATCAGTAGATATATTATGGTTTAAATTATTCTTGATCTGGCCATGTACATTTACGCTTGTAAATCTAACTTGCTATATATATTTTTTAATACTCATGCTCTATTCTAAGGCCCAGGCATTTTTAACCTTCCTCTTTGAAAGATGGCTTTTATTCAATGTGTTCGGTTTTTGTTTGCAGTGATGGTCAATTCTTCCTCTTTTTTTAAAGTCACATACTATGTGAAGGTACAGCATATCCAGCTATATTAGCTAAATCGTGTGTGCTGTTCAAGGGCTAATAATATCTTTTACATTTTTTAAAAAAAGTAGAATTGCTTTGTGCAGATGAAAAATGTGAAGAAACTTCAAAAAATGAACATTCCTTCACCTGTTGTTTTTCTTACTCAAGCATATCTGTCCTGTTCCCAAATACTGTCATCCCCTGTAAGATAGAGACAACTCTTCAGCATAAAAGGTATCACTTAAAACCAATGTCCCTCCATTCTCTAGATACATTGAGATTATTGTAACTCTATTCCCAACCGATATTCTGACTTTCTGCTCTGCAGTTAAAAGACGCAAAGTTATAAAAAGGCACTTTAATTTAAAGCAGAAAACATGAACATATATTCCTGGATCACTACCAGAATTTAAACTATAGTCAGCCATTTCTGTAGGTTGCATGTTATTAGCCTTGGTTTAATGGCATAATAGGAATGTTAGCAGAGCATAATAGTGAATCGCTTATTTTGCTAACTCTCTAATACATTTTCAAAAGATATGTCCCCCAAAAGCATATGGTATCCTTATCCAGGAGCAAATAACCCATGACAACTATTCTTGTTGTGGTCATCTATAATTGTAAATAGAATTGGGAAGGAAAAATCTAAGGTGGTGTTTCCCAACTTTAATATTTTAAGATGTGTGGACTTCAACTCCCAGAATACACCAGCTGGGAATGCTGGCTAGGGCATTCTGGGACTTGAATCCCCACATCTTAAAATGACTAGGGTTGGAAACACCAGTCTAAGGGCAAGGAAGTAAGCACAAACTATTTTTTAGAAAGATGAGAAAATGCAGAGTGAAGAATACTATTTTAGCCTTATTATTATAAAAAAATGTTGAGGCCCCCCCAGAGTTTTGCATAACTTTCACAATGCACATCTGACTCTCTTTCTCTACCAATAGTTAATAGTACCTAATTTTCTCCTGCTTGGTAGCTCCTGTCATTACCTTATAATCCCTTGTATTTTTCTCTAACCTTCAGTCAACTTTTCCTGTACTTCCTTGCTATTTACTATTATAAAGGCTGAACACTGATTCTTAAAAATATACATTTTTACTCAGAAGAAAATTCACTTGGTTTATATATGCAGATGAAGATCTAATAAGGCTTATCCCACATGCAAAGAAGAGACATGGCAAAAATTCAAGGGGCCATGCATCCAAAGAGATGTGCAAAAGATTGGGAAATAGCCAGAACTGTTTGTTTCAATCTCTCTCAACACTTTATGATGCAGCTTCAGGGGTGATCTTGTGTAAGATGAGTTGAATCTGTCCCTTGGCAGTATGCATTGAATTTAGAGGTGATTCACTGTTAGCCCACAGCTTTGGCAGCTATGAAGTTTCAAAGCATAGTGGCTAAGTTAAAACTAAATTACAGTGTGATTGGTTTTTGTTTTTGACTTAAGGTTATGTTAATTATACCATTATGGTATCTTTATGAACCAGGCCACCATAGTTTATTCAACAAATTATGGTTAAAAGAAACCAAAATTTAGCAGAATGGATGAACCTATCCCATAGCACTAGCATAATGGCTAACAAAGTGTGCTGTTTCAGGTTACTGATAATCCAGTGGCATTGTAATAATGAAATATTAATTCTTTTAAACAACAAAAGGTAAGAATAAGTAACTCTCCTCTTGAGTTTCCACAATATTTAACTCCTGAACTTCCTTCTCATACTGTATTATATAGTCTCCTGTTCTCTAAAGTGAGGTCTTACAGCAAAATGATGATAGCTTGGAGTGATAGAAACTAGTCCCAAAACTGAACAGGAAACTAGTTGGACAATCTGTCACAAGTGACTGTAAACCTCATCTTTTAGACTTGTAAGGGGGAAAAAAGGCTTCTTATCCTTGCTCTGTAAATCAGGCAAAGTATACTTTTGACCCAAACTTTTCCTGCAGTTACAGACAGAAATGCATAGGCTTGATTGACAAGAAAATCCTGTCATTTCTCCAGACTTGAAGTTGTTTCATATGCACAGTTCTTTCACAAAAATGAGATATATCATGCAAGCAGAGCTTGAGAAAAGCTCATATGTGATTAAATAAATGTGCATAATCAGCATTTTCATTTATCTTTAATTCTTACATCAAAGCACTTCCGAGGCATGCTGAGATTCCTAAAGAACTTAGAAAAGGATTGAGCTTTTTCCTTTGCTTTCCGAGATGGGGAACAATCCTAATTGCTTATTTTTTTATCTTGGCTATCAGCAACAATTTACCTACTATAATGGGGTTTGACAAACATTACATTAATGTTAAAACATTTTCGGTAACCATAGTTCCTGCTTATGTTACTTCCAGGAGCTCCTTAAATATATCTTTGTTTTCTACTATTGAGAAGGGATAACACCTGCCTTCCAAAGAGGGAGAAAAGAAGAGTGATCACAGAAAAGTTTAATGGGGAAATAATATTGTGTCACAGATGAACTATTAGTACTGATGTATTTAAAGACACTCATGTTGCAGTCAATGAAACAGACTAACTTAAGTCTGACAGTTTTCAGAGACATGGCCACAGGTAACTTTAGTTACAATGTAAGCTTTGATTGCATCCCCCCCTCCTATTTTTAAAAATTAATTCAGTTCTCTTATTACAAAGGCAGGAACAAAGATTGATGATCTTGTTAAGATCTTACCACCTGGCATTGTGTAATGAGTATGAGATATGCTCTTCAATCAGTACCTAAATGTCTATATTTCCAGTGGTACATAGTTTAGATATCTGTTGCTGCTCCTTGTGTTCCGACATATATTTTATCATACAGTATTATAGTTAAAAAACATACATTAGGCTTAAAAAGTTTGTATTTGCACTGAAAGCATGGGGAAGATTAATTCCTCCACAGATAACATCAATGAATAGTTTATAACTGGTTCTAATACTACTTATTTGCCCAGTGTTTATCTATTAAACCGGTCAAGTAATGACTGCTGCCTTGATAAGAGGGAACATAGGTAATATTTGTAATCTGAAAACATCAAAAACAAAATATATGCCACCAAACTATGTAGCAAATAAACCTACCACTGAAACTTGGGGGTAGGGAAAAGAAGCTTGTACTTATAAGTGCTTTAAATAAAGATTTTTTTTAAATGCAGCAACTATGACGTACTGCCATCATGTTTGTTTTTCCTTCCTTCAGATAGATTTTGGATTGTTCAATGATACAGAAGTCGTTGGAATGATAGCTTTAGATTTTGTGAAAGCGTAACAACTTCAGATATTTCTATTAACCTTATTCCCTATTAAAATTTCTGCTTGTGTTTCAGAGGAACATTACTCATTATGGACGCAATATTTTAAGAATAGTCATTTTCAGGTCACTGAGCAATAATTTAACATAGTAGCCAAATTAGCTATGACTAGAATTAGAATCTGTTCATCAGAGCCTGTGTATGAATTCACATATCAACTCCTGATGTTCATTTGAATTATAAGCAGAAGCAGAGCTGCCAGCTATCAAGAATTTTCTATTTGACTACAATATATAAAAATACTGTATATGTTTTATACTGACGTCTTCAATTAACAAAGTCTTATTTCACACCATGGCTTAGTATTTTAAAACCAGTGAACCTTATCCAATGTCTTCATCTATATATACTGCTCTGTTCCTGCTGACATCTCTGGAATATCGTCTTCTCCTGTCCTGATATCTGGTTTCATTAACAGTTTAAGTAACTCAGTAAACTAAACGTTGATGAAGTAAAATGGGAAAGTGCAATGGCAAAATCATTGAACTAATAGGATGTAAGGGCGGAATAAAAAAATACAGATGTTTAAGAAACAAAAACCCCACAGTCATGGAAACTAATTCCCAAAATGCATTGCTGAAAATATTGTCTTTTGGAATGCAGATATGGAATGAGGGAATTAATCTGATCTCAGCCAATGCAGAAGAATTGACTAATAAAATTAGTATACAGTAGGAGCCTAGGAGAAAATGATATGCTGGAAATCAATCTTTTAAAAGCTAGTCATGAGCTTAATGTATTCCCAAATTCAGGAAAGTTAATATTAATAAAATCAAGGAGATGTTAATGTTCTATGGCTAGGTATATTAGGAAAAGAAAATCAAGATAGCTGGAAATTCTTGGGAAGGTTATAAATTGCACAATCATAATTTCCAATGATAATAATGGGAGACATCTAAAAAAATTATCTGGCTAATTAAAAATGTTATTGAATTACTGAAAATAAAACAGAAAGAATGCAGCCAATTACAGTATGTATATGAAGAAGTCCCTTGGACAGCAAGGGGATCAAACTGGTCAGTCGTAGAAGAGATCAACCCTGACTGCTCTTTAGAAGCATTAGGCTCTTCTCCAGTGAGTCCTTCCTTCTCATAAGGTGGCCAAAGTATTTGAGTTTCAGGTTCAGGATCTGGCCTAAAGAGCAGTGAGGGTTGATCTCCTCTAGGACTGATTGGTTTGATCACCTTGCAGTCTAAGGGACTTGCAGGAGTCTTCTTGGCAGGGTGATATCTCTGCTTTTTAGTGTGCTGTCTAGGTTTGCCATGGCTTTCCTCCCCAGGAGCAAGCGTCTTTTAATTTCTTTGCTGCAGTCCCCATCTGTGGTGATCTTGGAGCCCAGGAAAATAAAATCGGTCACTACCTCCATTTCTTCCCCATCTATTTGCCAGGAATTGAGAGGGCTGAATGCCATGATCTTGGTTTTTTTAATGTTAAGTTTCAACCCAACTTTTTCCTTCTTCACCTGCAACAAGAAGCTCTTTAGTTCCTCTTCACTTTCTGCCATTAGAGTGGTATCATCTGCATATCTTAGGTTGTTGATATTTCTCTCGGCAATCTTAATTCCAACTTTAGATTCATCTAGCCCTGCTTTTCTCATGATGTGCTCTGCATATAGGTTAAACAGGCAGGGTGACAGTATACAGCCTTGCCGGACTCCTTTCCCAATTTTGAACCAGTCAGTGGTTCTCACTGTTGCTTCTTGACCCACATATAGGTTTCTCAAGAGACAAATAAGACGGTCTGGTACTCCCATCTCTTTAAGAATTTGCCACAGTTTGTTGTGATCCACACAATCAAATGCTTTAGCATAGTCAATGAAGCAGAAGTAGATGTTTTTCTGGAACTCCCTAGCTTTCTCCATGATCTAGCGTATGTTGGCAATTTGATCTCGTAGTTCCTCTGCCTCTTCGAAATCCTGCCTGTACTTCTGGTAGTTCTCGATCCACATACTGCTGGAGTCTAGCTTGTAAGATTTTAAGCATAACTTTACTAGCATGTCAAATGAGTGCAATGGTGGGATAGTTTGAATATTCTTTGGCACTGCCTTTCTTTGGAATTGGAATGTATGTAAACTGATCTTTTTTAATCCTGTGGCCACTGTTGAGTTTTCCAAATTTGCTGGCAAATTGAGTAACACTTTTACTGCATCGTCTTTTAAGATTTTGAATAGCCCAGCTGGAATACTGTCACCTCCACTAGCTTTGTTGTTCCTCAGCTTTCCTAAGGCCCATTTCACTTCACATTCTAGGATGACTGGCTCGAGATCAGTGACCACCTCATTGTGGTTATCTGGGACGTTAAGCTCATTCTTGTATAGTTCTTCTGTGTAATTTTGCCACCTCTTCTTAATCTCTTCTGCCTCTGTTAGGTCCCTGCCATTTTGGTCCTTTATCATGCCCATTTTTTGCATGAAACGTTCCCTTCATCTCTCCAATTTTCTTGAAGAGATCTCTAGTCCTCCTTATTCTATTGTTTTCTTCTATTTCTTTGCACTGTTCATTTAAGAAGGCATTCTTATCTCTTCTAGCTATTCTCTGGAATTCTGCATTCAACTGGGTGTATCTTTCTTTTTCTCCCTTGCCTTTCGCTTCCCTCCTGTCCTCAGCTATTTGCAAAGCTTCCTCAAACAGCCATTTTGCTTTCTTGCATTTCTTTTTCTTTGGGATGGTTTTAGTTGCTACTTCTTGTACAATGTCACGAACCTCCATCCATAGTTCTTCAGGCACTCTGTCTATCAGATCTAATTTCTTAAATCTATTTGTCACCTCTACTGTATATTCGTCAGGGATATGATTTAGTTCATACCTGAGTGGCCTAGTGCTTTTCCCTACTTTCTTCAGTTTAAGCCTAAATTTTGCAATGAGAAGCTCATGGTCTAAGCCACAGTCAGCTCCTGGTCTTGTTTTTACTGACTGTATAGAGCTTCTCCATCTTTGGCTGCAGAGCACATAGTCAATCTGATTCCTGTGTTGACCGTCTGGTAATGCCCATGTGTGTAGCCGTCTCTTGGGTTGTTGGAAAAGAGTGTTTGCTATGACCATCGTATTCTCTTGACAAAATTCTATCAGCCTGTGCCCTGCTTCATTTTGTACTCCAAGGCCAAACTTGCTTGTTATTCCGGTTGTCTTTTGGCTTCCTACTTTAGCATTCCAATCCCCCATGGTAAGGACATCATTTTTTGGTGTTAGTTCTATAAGGTGCTGTAGGGCTTTATAGAACCGGTCAATTTCATCCTCTTCAGCACTGGTAGTTGGGGAATAGACGTGGACTACTGTGATATTGAATATTTTGCCTTTGATTCGAACTGAGGTCATTCTGTCATTTTGGGGATTGTATCCCAGTATTGCTTTTCCTACTCTTTTATTGACTGTGAAGGCTACTCCATTTCTTCTGAGGGATTCTTGCCTGCAGTAGTATATCTGATGGTCATCTGAATTAAATTCACCCATTCCTGTCCATTTTAGTTCACTGATTCCTAAGATGTCGTTCAATCTTGTCATCTCTTGTATGACCACGTCCAGCTTTCCTTGATTCATGGATCTTACATTCCAGGTTCCTATGGAGAAAAAATGTTTACAGCATCGGACTTTCCTTTCACCACCAGATATATCCACAGCTGAGTGTCTTTTTGGCTTTGGCCCAGTCGCTTCATTCTTTCTGGCACTACTAGTACTATCCCTCTGCTCTTCCCCAGTAGCATATTGGACACCTTCCGACCTGAGGGGCTCATCTTTCAGCGTCATATTTTTTTTCCTTTTGGTACTGTCCATGGGGTTTTCATGGCAAAGATACTGGAGTGGGTTGCCATTTCCTTCTCCAGTGGATCATGTTTTGTCAGAATTCCCTGCTATGACCTGTCCATCTTGGGTGGCCCTGCACGGCACAGCTCATAGCTTCATTGAATTACGCAAGCCCCTTTGCCACGACAAGGCAGTAATCCATGAAGGGGTGAAAATGGATACAGGAAGTTATATTCTAAATCAAAAACCTTATTTCCTTTTATAGGCAGCATAACAAGTGACAAAATAGTTATCTGTTCAGTTTACTAGATTTTCTCCTGAACAGTTACTACCAAAATACCTTACAAAAGTCAGAATAATTCTAATTTATGTGAGTGTATGCCATCAAATCATTGTTGCCTCCTGCTTTTTTCCTTGGTGGTGAAAGTGATCTGACTTGATTTATATCTGCATTGGACTATTGGAAGAATGTCACCACTCTTCACCTCAGTCGACCTGGCTAAGTAACTAAGTGACTTTCTTATTTTTCCTTTTACCATAGAAAGTAGGTCAAATTAGTTGGGCAAATAGAGCTGCAGATGTTTATAAATTGTAAACTTGTTTTGCAGGTGGGATACTATTATTGTTGAAATATATTTATCAGTATTCAACTGAGGGGACAATACGTGTATGCTTTTTATGCACTTTTTGTTTTGTCTTTGCTTTTTAAAATGCATTTAACTTTGAAAATTAAAAATAAAAAATAAAAAAGAGCTCATAGAGAGAAACTGGCCCAGGGTTATCCAGCTGGCTTAGTGTGCCTAAGGTAGGATTAGTAGTCAGTCTCCTGATTTCTAGCAGGTTACCTTAACCACTTTACTAAACTGGCTTCTCTACTTCTAATTCACAGGAGTCAATATATTACCTGTAATCAAGTCTTCATTAAAATCTTACCTTATATTAATGGGTCGAAGACTTCATCCAGAACTATTGTTGTAAATATCAGGTTGTCTAAACCATTCTAAAAGCGATTCAGGCTTTTAAACTGATTTAGAAAATTAACTCATTATAAATCGGTTTAAAAATCTAAGTTGAAAAAGTACTTATGCAGAAAATGCTCACAAATCATGAATTAGATCTGAATCTTTTTAAATCAAGTCCAATATCTATAAATCATTGTATATATTTTATTTATATTTATTAAATTTTTATACCGCCCTTCTCCCAAAGGACTCAGGGTGTACAGGGCAATAAATATTAAAATACGAAATTGTATTCACAGAATTGATCCAGCAACTCAAACTGACTTCTCAAACTGCCTGTGAACTCAAATTTCTGAATTTTCAGACAGTCAACCCTAGCTTTTCACATATTTTTTAGCTTTTCTAATATATAGGAACTATTTTAAAACTGTCTAGTTTAATTCAGTACTGCTTAATAGTACCTTCTCAGGGTTTCGGGATGAATTTTGACTATTTCCTTCCATATTTTCCACTTGGAAATATCACATCCTGAATCAAAAGAAAAATAAAGGCTTGATCTTGGGATCCCTTTTCAGAATATCAAGCTAAGGTGCAAAAGATGCTCAAGATTCTTCTTTAAATCTCAGAAGACTACCTTCTCCATGCTCTAACCAGGCCACTACACAATATGAATCAATCCAAAGAGACAAACCATTTGTTGAGCTGCAAAGTCTGAATATGTAGTGAATATAGGAGGAATGTATGTTAACAGGATGAAATATTTTGCCCAACCTACTAATGAATCCATTATAGTTCTGAGAACTGCTTTTCTAACAAGAAGTTGGCAACTCTCTTCATTTCTAACCTTAAAATAAAGCATGATCGTATCAACACAGATCTATGGTGATCACCCTATCATAATTGGCATCATTTCTAATATAGCTATTACAGGGAATGCATTGTACAAAGTGAATTTCTTCCACAGAAATCATTCCATGCAGATTATTTTTTACATTCAGTGGAAGGAAAACAAGGAAGTATTTCAAATCTGTTAAGGACAATATAATTCTTTCTTGTTTTTATTTTTAGAACAAGTACACAATGATTGCAACTCATCAGTGGGGTTTTCTTACTGGTGCACATAAGAAATTCATATTGGGTGAAGAAGCATTAAGTTTAAGACCTAAGAAGTAGATATATATTCAACCCTGGAAATTTAAGATCAGATAAGCAAACAATTAGGAGAAAGTTGCAGCTGGAAACACTGAACTTTAAGGTATCATGGTTGTTTTTTACTCAAGCTTTCAGGTTCAAAATGGACAGTGATTATTATGCAGGGTTTCTGTAGTGAAATGGGATGAGGAAGTGAAAAGGGATATACATACCGGTAATCTTAATTGCACTGGGCATAATTCTGAAAAAGAAGCATTCAGGAGTTTGCATGTAAAGACTTCACAAACATTTGTTATTGTATTTTAACATCTCTTCATGTTAACAATATTGGCTGCAGTGAAAATGATTTTGTGAGCTCATTTCCAAGTAGGAACTAACAAGGTCAAATGATGGGAGGTTTAGAAAGCCAATCAAGAGGCGCTCTTTGAAAGAACTGTTTATTGATACTGCAATCTGTGTTTTACTTCTTGGTTGACAAAAAAAATCATGGTCCTTTAAAAAATTATCTTAACATTTTCATATATTCTCTTTCCATTCTTTTAAGTGCTACCTAACCCAGTTCTCCACCTTTAGTTGGCTATCTAGGCAAGAAATCTCAGAACTTGTTGCCCCACATAAAAAAATATCTCAGCCCAAAGGAAAAGAGGTTAATGATCTCACCAAACAGAAAAATTAGGCATCAGAGAAATTGTCAGTCTCCTGCAAACAAAAATAGTAGTAGCATGTAACCTCCTGTGGCAAAAATTTACCCACTAGTGTCTGAAAGCACTGGTTCCTCACTAAAGAAAAAAGCTTCTTTACACTTTGAGTAATTGTAAATGAAAGTGAAGAAAAAACTAATCAAATTAATTTCCTTTTGGAATCCTAAGGAAAGTCTCAATGTTTTCTATCCAAGTATTAACTGGCAATCTAGAAGCAAGCTGCAGCCTGCATCCTTTCACTTTAAAAACAAATCAGCAAATGGCATTATTAAGACTTTAACTGCCGCCTCTACAAGAGGCAAACAGTTTTATTTGGCAGGGTTTAAAACTATGAAACCCATGGATATCGGAAATAAAAGTAAGTAACAAAGATCTTTTTTGCTTAATCAATATTAAATTGCTTAATTAATCAATAACTAATTCTGAAAGGAAAAAAGCCAAATTATCATTGACAACAATCACTGCCACCAAGTAAAACTGAAATCAAGGAGAAAACTATACATTCGAAGGGGTTGTTCTTTGCTATTTTGGTTGGGTTTGTGTGATAATTTAGCATTTAGAGCTCAAAGAAGAGCAGATCCAATAGATTGGAGAATACAAAACTCCATTCAGATTAACCAGAATTGGGAGCTAAACACAAGCACTGTGTTAATAGCCACAATGGCAGCTATAGGCTGGGGCAAATTTTATAGGTCTTTTTTAAGGAGATAATCCTTACTGAGCTGTAACCTCCTTCCTCCCCTGCCAGTTCTGAGAAGTTCTTAATTTCAAAACCTTTTTGAAAAAAATGAAACAAATTCCCAGGTCAGTTTGACAATTAACAGTTTTCACCAAAAGAGTCCTAAGACCTGGCAAAACCACAGGTGGCTCACAAATGCTGGAGGAAGTAGTTAGGAGGCATAGTGTTTTGTTCCCTGAAAAACAGGAAAGATAGGATACAAGAGAGGGCAGATGAAGGATCATTAGCAGCTCTGATACGCAGGGGCAGGCAGGAGACACAAATGCTTCATGGTCACAACTGAGAGGGGGCATCTTCAAAGGTAATGAGGCTGGATTCTTGGCTAGAAGCTTTTCCAACACTGGTAGAGTCCCGACTCTTTTCAGGTAGCAAGAGAGTATTGGCATTGGTATTTTCTTCATCTTCATCCTCCATATTAGGCCAGGCTGACTGATCTTCCACACGCTTCAATCGTTCATTCAGTGCCTTTAGAGCCAGTTGTCTACAGAATGAAAAAAGATACAAAATCTAAACAGTCTATCAGGCATTCCACTGAACAGGAATTTTCTAGCAGTAGTTACTAGAAGAGACTAAAATCATTTTAAGGCTCCGTGGATATAAACAGCTAAAGCCTCAAAACAATTCTTCTTCCCCATCACATCAATCTAATGCAGACTATGAAGGTTTTGTCACATCCACTATATATCCATATTAATATCTATAGCAATATCCATTTAACATATATTATCTATTAATATCTTTAACAGTTCATTTGTCCATTCACTTATGACAATTATTAGTTAGGTCTCTAGAAACGTATTTCTTTTCATTAACGATATGAAAATAATAGATTCTTTGTCTTTCAATATAAAGTGCTAATATTACTCAAGTTGACATTGTCCAGATATGTGACATTTAACCTTTCTGTAAAAGCACAGCCCTTGGGGGAAAGCATGTACATTACAATAATGCAGTTACTAGTTCAGGTTACAGTTTACATACACTTATAAATGCACTTATTAAATTATTAAAAAATAAACAGTTCAATACCATAACTCAAGAACAAGAGTAACAGCGTAGTAGAACAACTCTTACTGATCTAGTAAAGCAATCTAATTTATGGGCTACATGCTTCATTATATACTAGATCAAGTTTCAATCTATTCACTCTAGTATAATTATAATGAAAAACTGATTTATTCTACAACTTTTGCTAGACAATCAAGCATTCTATACAGATGTATTCCAAGAAAAAGATCAAGTGAGAGTGAGTTTGCCCTGGTGGCCCCGCCATGCAATTTTAGGAGGCTATATCTTGATCTTCTCTCTTAAGGAAAGGACCAGAGAACATGACAAACTTACTTTTCCTTTTTTTTCTTCTAAGGAAGAAAAGGCAAAGTTCATCAGTTTGGCCCTGCATTTCTTTGGAATGTCTTTTCTGTGCAGTTGCCCAAACTCTGCTTTCTTTCACAGTAGAGTTAAGAAGACAGCAGGGACAATAATGAAATAGTGTTGCTAATTGAATCAACATGTGCTTTTCTAAGAGGAACTGCAATCTCCCACAAACGATCCAAAATAAAGTTTTTAATAGACAATATAGTGTTAACTACCTACAAATGTAATTTGCTTGGGCTGGAGACCGACTTGTTTCTACCCCACAGTACTCGAGGTTTCAGCTGAAGAACATTCTTGACCAGATTTGTGCTTAGTGATCTTGTTATCATGTTACAAAGTACATAAAATAATTCAAATGGTAAAAAATTATCACCATAGTAATTCCTTTAATCATAAAAGGGATGAATAATTTGTTCCCATTGTTCCCATTTGCAAGTAATTTGTGATTCGCAAATATATTTAGAATATATTGTTTTATAAAATCACAATGGAATAGAAAAAAGATTTTTACAAATTAAAAAATCTAAAAAAAATAGTTCACTGTGCACTGAATACATTTGCTAGACTAATTCTCTTATTTCCCTTATGACACAGGATCAAGTTCTCCAACCCTGTAATTATTTATTCTGCATTTGTATTCAAACTGTTCAGAAACCACACTAACAGGAGAAAACATTTATACTACAGGCATAAGAGAATGTGAGCTGAAATCTCTAGACTACAACCAATCAAACAATTATGCAAGACAGCGCAAGAGTGCCTTCAAAGCCAATGCATCGAAAGCACATCTACAAAGGATAGTTTTATAACTTTTAAAAACAGATTTAACAAGCATGTCAAACTGCTGGCCTACTGGCCAGATGCATCATACTAAAACCGCGCCCACCCCATTGCCAGCATGGGGTGACACGTCACGTGACATCGTGTGTTTGACATGCCTGAGATATAATAATACTTTATACTTTAGCCTTATAAATAAAAACTCTTTTAGCTTTACACAATTACATTTTCGACCCAGGGTATGTAATATTTAATACTGTTAATACAATAAAATTATGAACTCCTCAAAGTGATTCTGTCTTCTGTTTTGCTCCACTGTGCTTATATGAACTTAAAAAAACATTTTGTTTAATACAACTAAACTGCTGAGGTGAAAAACAGTGTAATGTATAACAGTTACTTAAATTTTTGAACAAGATCAGAGCTCTTTCTGGATTTTAGGCTCAAAATAATCAGAACTAAACAAAAAAGGCATCAAAATGCTTTAGAATTTAGATGTACAGGTAGCACAGTACTTGACTTACAATCACAAGTGAGCGCAAAAATTTTTTCTGTTGCTAAGCAATAGTTGTTAAATGAGTTTTGCCCCATTTTACCATCTTTCTTGTCACAGTTCTTAAGTGAATCATTGCAGTTAAGTCAGTAACACAGCTGTAAAGAGAATCTGGCTTCCCCATTGACTTAGCTCGTCAGAATGTTGCAAAAGATGATCACATGACCCCAAGATACTGCAACCATCATAAATACGAGTCAGTTGCCAAACATCCTGATCATGTGACCCAGGGGATGCTGCAAGGGACGTGTGAAAAACAGTCATAAGTTATTTTTTCCAGTGCCACTGTAACTTTGAATGGCCGCTGAACAAATGATTGTAAGTTGAAGACTACCTTTGTACCTGAAGTCTAACACATGTATTGTGAATTTTCAAGTCTACAATTTCCTTTACTGACCATAAATTGTAATGTCTTTCTGTCTCATTTTATTTATTTATTTTATTTATTTATTCGTTTTATATACCGCCCTTCTCCCGGAGGACTCAGGGCGGTGTACAGAGCAAAGTAAGTATACAATAAACCAACAATACAACAAATAAAACCCCAGATCTACAAATAAAACCCCAAATCTATCAGGCCAGGCCGGCTTGCTGGAATAGATAGGTTTTTAAATCTCGCCGAAAGGTGCGAAGGTCGGGGGCCATCCGGATTTCGGCTGGTAAGCGGTTCCAGAGGATTGGCGCACCCACCGAGAATGCTCTCCCCCTGGGGGTCACCAGCCGGCATTCTCTGACCAGTGGCACCCTGAGGAGGCCCTCTCTGTGGGAGCGCACAGGACGGAGGGGTGTTGACGCTGACAGTAGGTGCTCCCGTAGGTATTCCGGACCCATGCCATGTAGGGCTTTGTATGTTATCACTAGCACCTTGAATTTCACCCGGAAGGCAACTGGAAGCCAGTGCAGCTCACGAAGCAGAGGTGTAATATGGGAGTATCGGGGAGCCCCCAAAAGCGTCCGTGCAGCTGCACTCTGTACCAGCTGAAGCTTCCGAGTGATTCTCAAGGGCAGCCCCATGTAAAGAGCGTTGCAGTAGTCAAGACAAGAGGTCACAAGTGCATGGGTGACTGTACGTAAGGCGTCCAGGTCCAGATAGGGTCGTAGCTGGCGCACCAGACGAACCTGAGTGAAAGCCCCCCTAGTCACAGCTCCTATGTGATCTTCTAAGGAGAGCTGTGAATCTAGGAGGACACCCAGGTTGCGAGCCCTATCTACGGGGGGCAGTAACTCGCCCCCAATATTAAGGGATGGAATACTCTGAATATCCTGACATGCCGGTATGTACAGCCATTCAGTCTTGTCCGGGTTGAGTTGAAGCCTGTTCCTCCCCATCCATTCCCGGACCGCTTCCAGGCAACGGGACATCACGTCAAGGGCATCACTGATGTGGTTTGGGGTCGAGATGAAAAGCTGGGTGTCATCAGCATACTGATGATAACCCACTCCAAAACCACGGATGATCTCACCTAGCGGCTTCATATAGATGTTAAACAGGAGAGGTGAGAGGACCGACCCCTGAGGAACTCCATAAATGAGAGGCCTCGGGGTCGATCTCTGGTCACCCGCCAACACCCACTGTGAACGTTCCAGAAGGTAGGAGGAGAACCACTGAAGAACAGTGCCTCCCACTCCCAATCTCCTGAGACGCCGAAGTAAGATACCATGGTCGATGGTATCAAAAGCCGCAGAGAGGTCTAATAGGACCAGGACAGAGGAATGACCCCTGTCCCGAGCCCGCCAGAGATCATTCATCAGAGCGACCAATGCCGTCTCCGTGCTGTGTCCGGGCCTGAAACCCGATTGGTACGGGTCTAGATAATCAGTATCTTCTAGGAACAGAGGAAGCTGATGCGCCACTACGCTCTCAACAACCTTCGCAAGAAAGCGAAGGTTGGAGACCAGGCGAAAGTTGTTTAAAACAGCTGGGTCCAGGGAAGGCTTTTTGAGGAGGGGTCTCACCACCGCTTCTTTCAAGGCTGCGGGGAAACTGCCCTCTTTCAATGAAGCAGTTACCACTGCATGGATCCAGCCTCGTGTCCCATCCCGAGCCGAATAAACCAGCCAGGAGGGGCACGGGTCCAATAAGGATGTAGTGGAGCTTAGCTTCCTCATGATCCTTTCTACCTCGTCCAGAGTCACAGGATCGAACTCTTCCCAGATAACATCAACAAGACTGTCCATGTTCTCATCGTCAGACTCTGCCCAGTTGGAATCCAGACTGGTCCGGATCCGAGCGATTTTGTCCAGCAGATGTTGGCTAAAATCCTCAGCACGACCCTGCAAGGGATCCTCCTTCACCTCTAGATTAAGGAGGGGGCGGGTCACCTTAAACAGGGCGGTCGGGCGATTATCTGCGGACGCAATAAGGGCAGCAAAGTAATTAGACCTTGCCCTCCTTAGCGCCGCGAGATAAGACCTCGTAAATGATCTTAGTCACGATCGGTCGGATTCGGATCGGCTGGATCTCCAACAGCTCTCTAGGCCCCGTCTCTGCCGTTTCATCTCCCGGAGCTCCGTAGAAAACCATGGAGCCCACTGGGATCTGCAACGGGTCAGGGGCCGCATGGGTACAACTCGGTCGAGTGCTTCTGTGGCTGCCTTTTCCCAGGCTTCCACCATGGCACTGGCCGAGCTATGAGCAAAGGAGGCAGGTGGGGGGCCAAGCGCTGTTTGGAACCGCCCAGGGTCCATAAGCCGCCTAGGGCGGTACCATTTCATTGGTTCAGTAACCCCACGACGGGGAGTGGCAAAGCGGAAGGTCAGCCGCAGGAGATGATGATCTGTCCATGACAGGGGCGTAACAATTGGAGAGCCCCCACCCAGATCATCTAACCACTGTCCAGATAGGAAAATCAAATCGAGCATGTGTCCTCCTACATGAGTTGGGCCCTGGATTATCTGCGTCAGGTCCATGGCCGTCATGGAAGCCATGAACTCCCGAGCCAACTCAGATGATCTCCCCAGGGATGGTAAGTTGAAGTCACCCAAGATCATAATTTTGGGGAACTCAACCACCAGTCCCGAGAGGATGACAAGAAGCTCGGGCAGGGCTGCTGCTACGCGACTAGGTGAAAGGTACACTAGCAGCAAGCCCAACTGAGCCTTAGGGCCACATCTAAGGAGGAGAGACTCACACCCGGCTATTTGGACAACAGTGGCCTCTCGCGGATACAGGTTCTCCCTCACCGCTACCGCCACTCCCCCGCCTCTTCCCTGAGCCCGAGGCCTGTGTAGCACCCGGAAACCTGGTGGGCAAAGATCTACCAAAGGGACACCACCCTCAGGTCCTAACCAGGTTTCCGTAATGCAGGCCAGATCCGCATGTTCACTCTCAACCAAATCTCGGATGAGAGGAGCTTTATTGACTATGGATCTGGCATTAAGATATACAAGCCTGAGCTCAGGTGGTTGATTATCTTTGCTCCCGGTACCTTTACTTGGCAAATGTCATACTTAAGACAAAAAAGCCTACATTTGATATTTAAAATGTTCCAAATTTAAACTCTAAACACTGCCTATATAGTTAGGATGTATTCACTTACTTGAATGAGGTTCCCAGGTAATTCAATGCATCATTTTTAAGTGTTTAGACATAATTTTTATGGAAAAAGCAAACAATGTACAGGCAACTTTATTTCATACAATCATGTGCAATTTTCTTGATAGTATTACAGAAGTAGCTTACAAATGCTTTCTTCTGAAATAGTTTTATATTTTCAAACCTAGTCCTTTGCAAACTTAAATGGTGCAATTAGTACTGTTAAAAAACTGCAGAATGCACTGGTAAATTTTAACTACAGCACTGTAAATAGTAATAACAGACTTAGTATTCAATTCTGCTGACTACTGTGAGGTTACCTTTATGTAAATATGTAACCCCATAAATATGTGGGTCAAATAAATACGCAAAGACTGAAAAAGAATTATTTAAATCTACATTTAAAAATAAACTTTCTTACAACTCACTTTTCCTAGTGTTGACAATACTGACAATAGAAAGTCTAAAGAAGTAGGCTGGAGGCCTCATGAAAAGAATTCAGCTGGATTCACAGTTCTCTTGAATCTCAACTATAACTCCTTGTTCTGGTTTAAATATTTTCTCTCCTTTGCTGCAAAGAAAGGGAATTGTTTTAAAATGCACAGGAACAGGAGAGATGTATCTTTTCACTCTTACTTTGCTCTGCATACCTCAACTTGGAAGGCTATTGATATCTTTGATAGAATATTCTGAGGGCAGAGCTCTCAATAGTAGCCAAACAAGAAAGTCCATCAATAAATCAAAGAAAGGTACATAAGGCACATAAATATAAAACATCAATTTAAAAAGGGACTACTTTCAACAGTTTTATCTTGGAAAAATAGCCATAGTTCACTTAGTTCCTCCCTTTTCCTTTCCAACATAGATTACATAAAAGTTTAACCTAGATACGTTTTAAGAAAAATTACCTCCTTCGTTCAGCATCCTGAGGATCTGTTCCCGGCAAGCTGATAGTAATAGAAGAAGGGGCTCCAACATCATAACGTTTCACTGTTTTCCGGCAGACTTTCACTTTCACTAAGATGGTGTGCACAAGATTAGCCAGCAAACCAACCACAGGTTGGACAATCTCAGGGAAGAATGTGGCAAATGCAAAGTGGTCTGACATATCCCCACGCCCTCGGCAATGCCTCTGGTAAAAACGAAGATATATCCAACTGGAAAGGACCCCAAAGCCATAAGAAGCCAAAATGTTGCTTTCAATAAGAGTAGTCAGTCTCAAAACTGAAAGAACGAGAAGCAAGAGCATTGGAACAACTTTCATTCGCACCTGAGGTATCTTTAAGACAGTACTGTCACCCATGGTTTGCTTGAGGGCCACTAAGACGCCACCAAGGAAACCCAGCATTCCATAAATGCGAACAGAAAATAAGTAAGACAGACTGAACGTCGCCATGTAAGTAAGAAGATAAGCAAAGGCCCCCAGAAGCCCAACTGAAATATTCACCACTGCAAAGAAGATCAAAAGTTCCAGGGCACCCCACAGTGGCTCCAGCAACCTTCCTGCCACCACTACGGTGGCCAGGCTTACGCCTACATCCCAAATGTGCTTTTCCACCAGGCTGTGGGTGGCCAGCGTCCATATCCAAAAGTTGGGTGGAAAGAGATATCCGGGGGTAACACCAAGTCCAAACACTGTGTCGACAGCAAAGGAAAGAAGATAGAGCAAAATGACAATGGCACATATAGATTTCACGACTACACTGGTGCTGGCTAACACAGCCAGGAAATGCTGTCGTGCTACTGGGAGGTATCTGTTCATGTTTCCCCCTATAAAAGCACCGTCCTACGAGTCACGAGAATTTGATCCGAGTATCTGGCTTAGGGTGAGGATTCGGTGGCCCGCAAGCCTCTCTCTCTTTCCTTAGCGCAAACGTACTCTCAGCTCCGTCATCTTTTCCCCCATAGCGCCCAAACGAAGTTGGGAGTCTGGTTCGAAATGGACGGCATCAGCTCCCCCGGCAGCCAGCTTTCCTTGGCTTCTGGGGCACGGAGTCCTTCTTGACGACCTCGTTCCACCGACAGAGATTGGCACGGCCGAAGCGGCTTCACGGGGGAGAGGCTGGAGTTTTAGCGCCTAACAGACGGCGAAGGCGCGACGGGGCCGGTTTGGAGGCGGCGACGCTGGCAGCCCCATTCAACCCGGGCGGAAGGTTGCCAAGGAAGGCCTCGCTTCGGCCTCTCTTCGCCGGAAGCAGAGCTCTCGCCCCCGCCACCTCCCGAGTCGCTCCGTCGAGGCCGACGCCCGGCGGCCCCGCCCCACGACGGCACGCCCGCTACGTTCCTGCCGCTGCTGCTGCTGCTGCCGCCGCCTCTTCTTCCTCCAGGCCGGACCCTGGCTTCTCACGACTCCAAAACGCAAACAAACGGGAGGGCTGCGCACGCGTGACTGCTCTGTGAGCCGTCCGGTGCCTGACGGGAAATGGAAGCTCACCTATTGCGTAAAGGGTGATTCCAGCATGCACCAGGACACAAATTCTCGCGCGAGAGAGGGGCTGGCTGGCTGGGGGGGAGCCCATGGGGTGGAAGGAGGGAGAGGTCGCTCCAGACTCTAATGAAGCACCCGGTAATACAATTTTCTAACGGTTTTCCGTCAATTATTTAAGTCAGGGGTCTTCAAACTTGGCTCTTTGGCGACTTGTGGACTTCAACTCCCAGAATTCCTCAGCCAGCATGGCTGGCTGAGGAATTCTGGGAGTTGAAGTCCACAAGTCGCCAAAGGGCCAAGTTTGAAGACCCCCGATTTAAGTGTTGAGACTGTAGAAAGAATGCAGAGAAGAACAACAAAGATGATTACTGGAGGCTAAAACATAGAGGGAATGGTTGCTGGAGTCGGGTATGTCTAGTTTAATGAAGACATGATAGCAGTGTTCCAGTATCTCAGGGGCTGCCCCAAAGAAGAGGGAGTCAAGCTATTCTCCAAAGCGCCCGAAGGCAGGACAAGAAGGAACGGATGGAAACTAATCAAAGAGAGAAGCAACCTAGAACTAAGGAGAAACTTCCTAACAGAACAATTAACCAGTGGAACAACCTGCCTCCAGAATTTGTGAATGCTCCAACACTAGATGTTTTTAAGAAGAGATTGGACAACCATTTGTCTGAAATGGTATAGGGTCTCCTGCTTGAGCAGGGGGCTGGACTAGAAGACCTCCAAGGTCTCTTCCAGCTTTATTCTATTCTAAGTCCAAGTGGATTTGATCTCTAGGAGAGGTTTTTTGGGAAGGGTTTTTTATGAAGGAATGAGGCAGCGCTGCCCTGAACGGGCAAATTTAGGCAAATTCAAAAGGGGTTGTTGTTTTTTTTAAGTGTTTCCCAACATTTTCAGCTCCAGTATGGCCATTGAGAAGAATTCTATGAGTTGAAATTCACACGCCTACAAGTCTCCAAGCTGGGAAACCCTGCCACATACAAAGACACAAAGAGCAATTTCAACTAAGAGTTTCTCTGTTAAAACGATTGTTACCCATCAGTATAGGTCAGACATGTCAAACACAAGGCCCGGGGGCCGGATCCGGCCCGTGAAGTGGTTTCATGTGGCCCATGAAGCCATCCTGGAAACAGTGAGGGAACGGCCCCCACTGCCTTGGCCCTGGCCCAGAGACCCTCAGATCTGTCCCACTCCTGCCCAGGCCCCCATAGGCACCCTTGATGTGAACGATGTAGAGCTGGCCATGCCCACCCAGTAGGCCATACGCACTCTAGCCACGCCCACCCAGTAGGCCACGCCCACCCTGGCCATACCCACCCGGCCCCTTGAGGGCAACCGCAATGCTGATGCAGCCCTCAACGAAATTGAGTTTGACACCCCTGGTATAGGTGGATGTATGGCATATCCTCTTGGAATACTTGTAACTCTTAAGTTGAAGCCCTGTATGTAGAACTGCTGTAAATGCCTAATTCAGAGGGTGTGCCACACACGTGCTAGGAGGTGGATCTGGCAGAATGCCACAAGGCTACCTAGCAGTAAAGCAGCTTTCATGTCTAATGGAGAACTAAAGCTCACAGCCTCCCAGTTTCTACATGGAGGCATGATGATAATTGTTTCAGGGAGCAGCTATGCCTGTTGATGATGGCCAGATAGGTTATTTTAGAATCTTTTATCTAATTCTCATCTGCACCAAGTATTTTATTGTAAAATAATTGGAGGGGAACTGGATATCAGGACATACTCTTTCATATTTTGTAATGAAATTATGTCACAAGAAATGTTGCAAATATTCTGGAAGTAGCTACAGTTACTGTGATGAAATAATCTCTCCCGCTGGTTTGTATGATGGCTATTGAGAAGTTGAGCACTACAGAATGGAATATACAGAGCTCTACATTTCTTAAATTTGCTCACATTCTGTATCTTTGGGATGGGGATAGCATAATTATGGCCTTAACTTATCAAGTTGCTTATTAGAAAGATTGATTTTGTACTCATCAAAGAAATAAAAAAAATCAATTTCTGGATTGTTGCCAGAGAAACAGAACATCCAGAACTTGAAGCCTGGTATTTATCTTTTCACAAACAGAACATTGCCTCATTGGTCCTCTTAACTATTGCACTGATATGGCCCAATAACTTTTTTTTCTACCTGAGGTAATAGCTTACAGTTGTCCCTAAGTGTTTCAGTGTTCAGCTAATGTTTTTTCTCCTACTACTTTTTTCCCTAAAGGCAGAGGTCCCCAACCCCTGGGCCACTGGCCACTACCAGGCTGTGGCCTATTCAGAATTGGGCCACGCAAATGGCTGGCCAAAGAGTGTGCGCATGTTTGCATGAGTAGTGGGCCAGCAATCATGTTAGAATCTGTCAAACTCCCACTGGCCTCTCTCCTGCCTAAGGGCGTTGGCTAGGAGGATGGCGTTTTGGCAGGCTTTTTGCACTTCTTATCTTTTTCTTGTCCTCTGCTGGTGAAGACTTTGTAAGCTAACTCATCTAATTCTGAAGTAAATTTTCCTGGACCTCCTTTTACTTTCTTGTAACTTCCTCCTAATATCTTCTGCCAACTGTCCTATAAAGATCGTATTCAACATTCTCTGGTTTTCGCCTCAGGGTTTAGATTGGTATATTGCCTGAAACCCTGATATATTCTCTCAAGAAAGTCTCCAGGACTCTCATCCTTCTTTTGCCTAATTTCATAAATTTTTCAGAGATTTTCGATCTTGGGGACTCCATTCTGGATTCCATGCAAGACCAAAGACAGATAATTCCAAAACCTTTTGATATCTCTGGTACCATCCGGATTCCATTCTGGCTCCATGAGGAGATATTCCCAATCAGGATCATCATTATATTCTTTCTCTAATTTCTACTCCATTGCCCCCCTCACCAACCTCCGTTCTTCCAGTGTTAGAATATCCATCAATGTCTGAATATCTGCCCAGGTGGGGTTATGTGTTCTAAAGATAGACAGAAACAGAGAGTGCGTTTTCTCTTGGTTTTCCCTATAACTGGGGTTTGCTGTTTCCAATTGTAGAAATCTGAAGTAGAAAATGGCTTGTAGACTAAATATTCAGCATGGTCTGCCCACTGCTCCTGCCACTATAGTTTCTCTCAATGGAGCCTGTATCTCAGTTTTTAACTCAGTTTTGGACCAACTGTTATAGGAGTGCCCCATTTCCTAATCTCTTTATTCTCCAGCTGCCATGCCCCTCAAGAATTCTACCATTGGGTAGCTCGTCCCATAGATAAACAAGGTCATTCTCAGGGGCCTTTGGCAAAACCAGGGAGCACTGGGTTTTCTTAACTTAGGATCCTGTGCTTTACATACAAAAGTTCCTTTGCAACCACAGTCTTGCAACAGAAATGGACTGTTTGCCAATTTCACAAAGAGCTCTAAGAACTAAATTTTAGTATGCCTTTTCTGTTCCAAGGGGGTAAATCTTACTTTTTTAATTAATTGGAGATTGATTGATCCTTGTGGCAGCCAAAAGCCTCCTGGTTTATCTAATTTTGCATATGGCCATACTAACAATAGTGAGAAAAGGCTGCCTTAGTCCCTATATCTTGCCCCCCTAAGCCAGACATGTCAAACACAAGGCCCAGGGGCCAGATCCGGCCCGCGAAGTGGTTTCATGTGGCCCGTGAAGCCATCCTGGAAGCAATGAGGGAACGGCCCCCACTGCCTTGGCCCTGGCCCACAGACCCTCCTCCTGCCAGAGACCCTCAGATCTGTCCCACTCCCGTCCAGGCCCCCATAGGCACCCTAAATGCAAACGATGTAGAGCTGGCCATGCCCACCCAGTAGGCCATATGCACTCTAGCCATGCCCACCCAGTAGGCCACGCCCACCCAGGCCACACCCACCCGGCCCCCTGAGGGCAACCGCAATGCTGATGCGGCCCTCAATGAAATTGAGTTTGACACCCCTGCCCTAAGCTATGAAAATTAGCCAATATACATCCCACTGGCGTATCCTTGGGCAGTTTCCTTTTTGGCAACTTTGTCGCCCCTTGACCATGTGCCTTTTTATTGCTGCGATTTCCCATTTTAAGGCTGAATCTCTCAGGTATATCCCTTATTCCCTGGGTATGTCTTCCATTCGGTCCTTACCTTTTATTTGCCTTAAATTCCTGTCCCTTTTTTCCTTCCCACTGCCAGTGGTTGTCTCTGCTCCTTGGTTTCTTTGGGGCTTCCAACAGTGAATTTGACATCACTGAGGACTTTCACCAAAGCTGCACATTCTTTTAGACAGTGGCTTATTCCACTCATTCAACCCATTCTGCATCAGTGAGACACACAAATCTTTGCAATATTCCTTGCATTCCAAGGCTCCCCAGTCATCGTCTTATGGGGCTTGTAGGGACTTGAGTGCAGCTGATGTATGCAGAAGCACACAGTCCTGGTCACCAACCGTGAATTTATTTTAGACCATTTACACACCTTTCAGCCATCCATCTCATAACCTAGCATTGTCACAACAGCTGACTCATCACAATTTCATGAATCATCTGCTCTAGTGTGCCTGTTCTTCATAGCTGTCTATCAGTATCACCATCCTGTTGCAGCTCCAGTCAGAGATAAAAAGCTCTTCTGTTATTCATCACTGTCTTGCATTATAGCTCCCCATCTGCTTTTTACCTCTCAGCCAGGCTATTTTTGAATGCTGATTTTTGCAGATGTATAGTTCTGTAGTTTGCTTTTAGAAAAGAACTATATTCATATTTAGAAATCGCCTGAAAGACAGCACAAGCACCTGGAGATCTCCTCCTTGCTTCATCCTTTTATTGTCAGGCTACTTCTGAATCCAGATTTAGAAGACATTCAGAAGAGTGCTTTCTTATTGAGAAATAGCTTCACTGACAGGCAACAGGTGAAGAGAAGGGGTTTTAAAGAGCATTGGGAAAGCTCCTTCTGCAGTAAAGCTTTAGCATTTGCCACTGCAGTCTGAAAGGTGGCAAACCCCACCATCTGCTGGCAAATAGTGTTTAGTTCAGCTGTAGCTGCTATACTAAAAGTGGAAACTATATTCTTTTAGCAAGTGGAATCAAACATTGCACTTTGGCACTAGCCATATCCAGTACATTTTGTTTTTAGCTTGGGTTTGACATTTTGTAAGTAATGGTTTTCTTGCAGGAGGATTAGTGGTTTTGTTCACAAATAGTGTTGCATATATTACTTAAGGAAGCTGGATTTTTGTATGAATAGAGCAAATAGTTGAATTTTTGAAGCCTAGCATCAATACCTGTTTGGGCTATTGGTTACATTTGGCATTTTGATCAGGCCCAATCTATGACAAAGCCCTGAAGTAACAAATGGCTATATGCAGCCTGCTGCCATCATTTCTGCCCGTGTCTTTTCCAGGCAAGTGGGCTCCCTTCCGAATAGTATAGCCAAGCATCCTGCTTATTTTGTAAGAATGCTAATGGGACTCAATTGTGGGCCATAGACATTCTGAGAAGCAGACATGAGGCTGAACCTTGAGTTTCCTATTTGAAAAACATAAGCTTTTTTAAAGCCCAGGGATCAGGCACACTAGAGGTACAATGACAGAGGCAATAAAACTTGAGCACTATGTTTTGGTTGTTAAGTACATCTCAGTTTGTACTTGGGGGGCAAAATGGCAGCCATATATTATACAGGTAGTCCTCAACTTACAACAGTTTGTTTAGTGACTTCTCAAAGTTACAATGGGACTGAAAAAAGTTATGACAATTTTTCACACTTATGACTGTTGCATGATCAAAATTTGGATGTTTGGCAAATGATTTGTATTTATGATGGTTGCAGTGTCGTGGGATCATGTGATCACCTTTTGTGACCTGACAAGCAGAGTCAATGGGAAAGCCAGATTCACTTAACAACCATATTATTAGTTTAATAACTGCAGTGATTCACTTAACAAAAGTGGCAAGAAAAGTCGTAAAATGGAACAAAATTCACTTAACAAATGTCTCACTTAGCAACACAAATTCTGGGGCTCAATTGTGGTTGTAAGTCAAGAACTACCTGTATCAGACTTACTGCCACTTTATTATTAACAGATGAATAATCCTTTTTTTGTGAACATGGTCTTACAGGAGTAGCATGCAGTCACTGGAATGTTATTTACTTAATTAAGGAACAGTTCTAAGGTAGAGGGCAGAACTGATAAAATATATAATATGTAAGGTATGTGTATATACTAGAATATTCTTATGTTTATGCATTACTTTGCTTGCTTTGCTAGATCAGCTTTTTTATTTTTCTATGAGGGATATGTTTATCTCTCCCAGATCACTTACCAGTATGTATATACATGATATATTCTTTTGTTGGGTAAATGAAGAGGGAATAGTTAATGATTTAACAGAGGAGACTACACAGCATATCTTGAACCTTACTTACATAGTAACCTGAAGGTTTTACACTCAAAGAAATCTTCCAACAAGTCTAGATAAGGTTATTGTGTTGTCTGTTTTAAGTCTCAAACTTTTTAGTCTCTTCTTCATGGGAATTATTCTATCCTTATTCAAGGCCCAGTGACCATCAAACCTGCCCAATAACAAAAGTCAGAGTATCTTACGTTGGGGCTTATACGTTACAAGGGTTCTAGCACAGGGGTACCCAACCCCCGGACCATGGACCAGTACCGGGCCACGGCATGCCAGCAACAGGTCCACACAAACAAGCAAAGCCCCATTCTTGAGATGCTGGCAGCAAACAAAACCACACACCCTCCGGTCCGCAGAAAATCCTCTCCCCACAGAACCGGTCCCTGGTGCCCAAAAGGTTGGGGACCTCTGTTCTAGGACATTTAGAGTCTGCAGAAATAGAAGTTTCTAGGAAATAAAGGCGGTAGCACAATCGAATCAAAAGAGCACAGGTGAGCAGGGAGCGAGAGAAGTCATAGGTATCTACAAAGGGGTGCATCAAATGCACTGCGGGATTCAGATGCTTTGTGTTTCCGATCCATTATTTGTTCAGTTCATTATAATCTGTCAACAGAAGAATTGGTATAGATTTCAGAATGCTTACTGCTTCTTTTCTTAAAGTATTTTATTTAGGTATTTGTATTCCGCATTTCTGTCTCTGTGTGACAACCAGGCCAGGAAATTTTTAAATGGATAATTGCCATCTCCATCATGCCATCACTGCCTGTTCAGAACATTGTTAAAAATAACAAACAAGTTTGTTTAGGTATATGTATTAGTCAAACATTTCCACATGCTTATCTACAAAGCTGATGACAGCTTAACTCAAACTTTATAAAGTGGCCTTTCTTTTTGGATTTGTCAAAAAAAACAAACCCAGATGTTCTGTTTTCTGAAAGTGTTTAATTATATGACGTATTTACATTTTGAAAACATCCTCTTATATTCACCAGTGATATAATCAGCCATGTTTGGCAAATATGTATAAATGGAAATGTACATTAAAAAGTTTGCTTATAAACAAAAGGCACAGACTTGCAAATATTAACCTTCAGCATATGGCATAGTCTCTGACTGATGGAAAATTGTTAGAAGATCATGTTAAAATTCTACCTATTTCTGTTTCTTCCTATGTTATTAGTAAAGGGGGAAAAAGCTATGGCTGCAAAGCTTGCTGATGGTAAGAAATAAAACAAAGAGTTTTACAACTCTTGTTCAAATATGGAACTAACAGAGGACCGTAAATTAAGCCCCATTTCAGAAATCTGATAGCAGCTTAAAATAAGACTGCAAAACTATTGAGTCTTATTTTTTTGTTTCATTCAGTAAAATTATGACTTGAGAAACAGGAACAGTAATTATCAGATTATAAGAGAATTTTATCTGCCCATCTGTTTTTACCATTTAATAATCAAGAAAAAGCTCACTGCATTTGAAGTGAAAATATGAACATTATTTAATAACTCATCCTCTGTAATAAACAATTTGAAAATATTTTACAAGGAATCACACACACAATATTTTACAAAGATTTTAGTCTTTTTTAAAATTGTTCAACTCTTCTGTACAAAACAAAATTAATGTAACAAAAAATGAATTATTGGAAGAAAGCTTTTTAAGTGAACAATGATAGGAATAGGATTCAAGCAGCTATAAGAAGAGCAACTTGATGTTTTATTTTATTTTCTTAACTTAAAATATAATATATATTTATAGATATGTATATTTTTCATTGTTTTTCTCAGATGAGCAGCACCCAACTAGACTACAGATTTACATACACTCCTGGTAAACACAGCCAGCCATCTGGTCAAAGCACAGTTCCCATATACATAACCAAACACACACTAAAAAGCTACAAGCAAAATGACCTTTAACCTTGTCATTATCAGTGAATCACCTCCTTGTCCCTTGACTTTGGAATCAAATTTCCAAGATCTTGTCAGAATCATGGATGTCCCCCTTCCTTTCCTACTTCTCTACTCTACCACAAATTTTGTCCAAACTGATTTTAAAAGGAATTAGGCATGGTAGGTGGATTGAAAAATGACTACATTTCACCTCTTCTAATATGTCTTTGTATGAAGAACCCAGCACATAGGGTCAATGGAATTTATTTTCACATAGTCCTTTACTTTTTCTAGAAAAAAAGTTTCTAACTAGGATTGACAAGGTTAAAATAAGAGTCCCTTGCTCTCTAGAGACTCTTCTTTGAAGATTCATTTTCTCCACAGCATTTTCCCTACTTCTCTGAATTCAGGAAATTGGTTTAATCCAAGTTCATAATTCTTTGCGTGGTTAATAATTACATGAGATTTTCTTTGCTGATGCTATATGTCAGTTGAATGTTCCTTTTAATTCTTCCAGTTTCATCATATTTTACTTTCTTCAGAACTATATTTTCTGCTTTTACAGCTTTGGATAATATCACCATTTTGGTTTCTTTTATGGGTTTTTTTTTTGTGCAGCCTGTGAAACTTCTGATTTCCTCAGGTAATAGAAGCAAAATGGTCATGCTTTTGGCTTCCTTTTTCCCAATGGATCCTCCCCTATCAATCAATACCAGCTTCATCCATCATCAGTGGGGAAAAAAAAGACTGGAGGAAGACTTAATGACAATATACAAGTGATTCTGACTGGGACATAGCACCAACCATTCAGACTCTAAGATAAGCGGCAGATAACACAAATTATGTGAAATGGACATTCCAGTTCCTGTTTACACAACTATTTCAAAAGAGCTGGTTGTTGCTTAGCTCAGCTTATATTTACACATACGTCTGAAGAGTTCATTTTCAGAAGGCAAAAATTTTGCTACAATAGCAGGGAAAGAGCAAAAACCTGCACATATTGCAATATGATTAGCTCATGCACAAACATCAATCTTGCCCACCCTAATCGCCTCTCCAAAAGTTGGAATCAACTTGGATTGAAAAATGGGCCATAGTTTCATCTTCCAAACGCTGATTCTCTAACTCTGGAAAAGTTTGCTCAGAACTTTGCTCTCTTTTTGTACCAATTGTGAAAAATGTGAGAAAGGATTACCATTGAACATATAGGTAAATAACAGAAAATTCTTTTCTAACCAGTGGTTTTTGCATATATCACAACTGAAGTAATTGGAGGCAGGACAGCATTTCTCTGACATGGTACTCAGTGATTCCCTGACTGATAAAAGAAGAGGCTGAATCATGTTTGATATGTAGTGATCAAGGCAATATCTACAATTTCTAAGTTCCAATATGTCTTCTGCTGCGGGTCTGTTTTTATATTTCACTTCCAGTGTTCTCCATTCTGCCACATCCTTTCCCTTCTGAACTTGAGTCTAGAATCAACTAAGGGTAAGGGAGTTATTCAACTAGAATTGCACCCAGACATTTAAAAAAATGATGAAACTTCTACCAAAACTGAAGGTGAATACACTCCAGCTAAAGCTGAACAAATGCTATAATTATTAGAAAGGATAATACTGTTCTATAAGTGGTCCTCTGAAATTAGCTCCGTTATGTGGGACTTCTTTATCAGCATTGCTCATATTTTCCTCTCCAAGAGCATTTCTTTCCCAGAGAACCACTTGTTCTGAAAATTGAGTGTCATTATCTCTCATGGCAACAGAGGTGTATCAATTCAGTGATTTATCCAATCTGGACCAAGCTCAGGAGAAATCAGTTCTATTATGTTTGTAAAAAAAGCTGCCTGGGCATAGCAGTCATTGGCTAGAACCTATAATGCTACTAAACCATCTTTCCCCTGCTGCTTCCAGACTTCTTGGCATTTCAGATTCAGAACAACTATTATTATCATTATTATTATTATTATTATTATTATTATTATTATTATTATTATTATTATTATTATTATTATTATTATTTTAAAGATATACATGATTGGAGTTTTAAAAATATATTTTAAAGCAAGCAATTCTAAATCCTAGTATGAAAAAGAAAAAAAGCCAGAAGACCCAACCAGTGCTTTCAGCAGTGACATAAATGTCCTCTTAAAACAAGGATATCTGGAAACAGACTCACCTCAAGGAAGGAAAAAAAACCCCCATAGGAATTACAAGATATACTTGCACCATTATAGAATCACTTAAGGTATGTTTTTTTAACCTGTCTTTGGTTATTACGTACATAAACACATCTGTATGTATATGTATGTAAACAACAAAATGTACTCCATTATGACTATAAAATTTCATTGGATATGTTAAAACCAAACAACCCCCCCACCCCCCAAAACATCTTGGGAGGGCATTGGCCAAAAGTCAAGAATGAAAAGAGTACCAGTTCAACTCCAGCAAACTTTAGCTTTGACCTTCAATAATTTAGCAAGAACAAAGAGGCTGACCAAGAAGTATGTCATGGTGATTAACAGTGATGATGTATGATATTCAAAAGCAGGGAAAGGCCATGTTATCCAATCAGCTTCATGTATGAATGTGAAGCACTTCAGGCCCAATATCATTTCCATATATACTTTCTGTGCTCCAAATTTTTCCCACTTTGAATATCTGTTGTTGATGAATATATACTGGCTCTAGAGCACTAGCCATACAGTCACAGACAAAGTGACATAAGGAAGACAAGAGGTTTTACTCAGACTAATGTAAAATGAATCTGGGGGTTTCAGCAAGCACACTACAGACAGTTGCCCACATCACAAAACAATCACACAATTTGGCACAATTTTGTAGTTTCTGCTCAGAAGAGACCAGGGAGATTCTGAGAGTGTATTCACAACCAGCACAATTGATTATCACTGGTAGTATACACAAGGAATAATGGCACTATCTTTACCATATATCATAGTTAATTAGAGTTATGTATTTATAATCTCCCAGTTTACTTCTGTAGAAATCTATACAAAGCCAATGAAGCAGAACTACTATCCTTAGCACCAGTGCAATTGTTGTGGATATAAGCAGTCTGGAAAAAAAATGCAGACTTGGAAGGAGACTCTTTTTAGTTGCTTACTTGAAAACGAGGATTCACTTGGGGTAGGGTTATATGTACACAAAGGAATTCGAATGAAGTTAGCTTTTGAGAGATTAAGAATTTCCTAGTCTCAAGAGCAAAGTTTACTGAAAAGCAAGCAAGTGCACCATTGGTTCTACTTCCAGATTTGTCAAGTATTTTTTTCCTACAATAGTTCCAAGCACCACATATTTGCACTTTGCAGCCATAATTATTACAGAAGTATTACGCTTTTGACTCTTTTAAATTATATTATGAGGACCACAGAACTCTTACTTCTAAGAACATCAGTAAATAATTTTGTCTGATATGCCTGCAGTATTGGCTGAGGAATGGGTTGCATTCAACTGTACACCTTCCAAGCTGCACTATTTTTTGCAATTAAACAACTGGTGAGGGTCATTATAAATGGCAGAGGCTGAATTAACATGTAAGTTATGAGATCAGAAGGCTTTTCTCCAAAATTCTGGTTTAGTACTAAACCACAATACCAAGACCACAGAAAGTTTGATTCAAGCAGAATCTGAAGTTGTTAATCAAACTGGATTGTCTTCTTCTTTAGAAAACGTCAGGTTGAAGTAATTATGACCTACAGTTTGCTTTCCAGATTTTCTTGCAACAAAGCAAATGAAATTCATAGCTGCTGAATAATTTGTAACAGGTGGCATGTTTGGATTAAAAGAAGTCTGGATTAAAGAACTGAGCATATTAAGTTGAAATGGACGCATCACTGTGTACAATATTTTAGCAGGCTTTTATAACAGCAATCACCCTTGTGCCAGAGGGAAAAACCCATGCAGTTCTTGGTGTTGCAACCAACAGTTTTTCCTTGATGAAGTTGCATTATACTGGTCTGCAGTTCCCCATATTGCCCAGAAGGTTCTGGCTCTCCTATAACATCAAGCAGGAACAAAACGGAACGGAACGAAACAAAACAAAACAGGATTCTTCTCACTTTGCTGGCTATTTCAAGTGTAGAGGCAGTGCAGTGGGGTATATTTGGCTGACGAGAAGGATCTTCTGGAATTGTCAGGGGACTGCAGGCATTTCGGTTCATAGTATGTGGCAAGATGTACTTATTATCATATGTTAACAGGCACAAAGACTGGAAACCTGCTCAAGACAAGTCCTAAAAACAGGCATTTTTTTAGGATACCAGTTGATGAATTCTAGCATTATACTTTCTTTTAATTCTTCAATAGTTGCAACCACTTAAAATAATTCCAGACGTGAAATGTACGCTTGCAAAGTCATCAGAGGTGCTCTGTTGGGGTCTGAGCTGAGTGGCAGATATTTCAACAGCCATCATTGTGAAGCAGAATGTTGTCACTTCCTCCAAGCTCAAGTACACAAACAATAAGCGTACAGTTAGGTTTCTGCACAAAGTCTAGAAGTAAAACTTTGGCTATCATCTTCATAGGTCGGTTTGGCACACAGTGCTGCCTCCACTAGGGTGGACAATATTCTTTAAAATTTAGAAGAAAAGAAACAAGAAAAGAGACTTCATCTTTGTCTAAGTCATCTCCATAATTGGCTTATCTTAAAGATACGGCAAAGCTACCAACTGAAGACTTCATAGTGATTTGGGGAACAGCTCTTAAAATAGCTAAATATGTTTTTTTTTCAGTTGGTTCAAATAAGAAATGGGAAAGCAGTAAAATAATCAACGGGGGCTGCTGGATTTAAACCATCATCATTATTTGCATTCTATCTTGTTATTCATTTTTTAAAGATTGTCTCAGTTGCTGCAACCTCCAACCTTACATGGATTACTGGAATGGTATACAAAAGGATCTTCACCCTCTTCTTTCTGCCCTGCTTGGTTTTCAAGTCCTCTTTACAGAATAAGCAGTTTAAATGAATAATACCGACCTTAAAAATCAAGTGATATCCTCTGCATTTGTGTATGTTTCTTTCTTGCTGACAATAAATGCTCTAGTGATCTTTCAGGCTTAATGTTTGGAAATCAGATGTTGAAAGATCTAGATTAAACTGTTTAGGATGAAAATAATTCATCATTGATTGGAGATGGGATCCACCTATTGAAAGGCAGAAATAACAATGGCCTAGGGAAACTCATAGCGAATTGGGTGGAATGATATTGGGGTGATCTGATAAGATTACTTTGAGTCTGAAAAGCTACTGGAATTGGCTGGAAGGTTTGCTAGGTTATAGAATCAATTTGGCAAGACTACTCCATTTTTTTGGTTATAGTGATTGGTGTTGTTTCTGCAGTTTTCATTATTGGAATGGGAAGGTACATTATTTCAGACAAAACAGTATCATCAGTATTGTTGATTAAGTACTTTTAAAACCATAATTAAAAGTCCTTCACAAGAAAACTAACAAAGGTCTCCCAGAATTCCACAGTTTCAATGGAAAAATAAAACCATGGGGCCATGTTCTTTGTATTTGGCCAACAGCTCAATGAGTGGAAAGGGGAACAATGAATCAAAGCTCAAGAATGTTCCCTGTGTGGAGAAGATCACGGTGGTCCATGCTTCCCCTTGTCATCTCAAAGACCTCTTTAGCACAATCTGCTGTGCAGAGACACCGGAAAGGCAAGGATTGATGGAGGAAAAGGGGTAAAAAAATGAGAACAGCTTCTGGACTTCTGAGTAAAGAAAGCAACAGTCCTCATGAGTGAATGCCAAGGTGCAGCCAGAATTGATGGGACTAGGCAGAAGTCATCCTCTAGCAAGTCTGGAGGGGATGATGATGTGCATAAAATAAAAAGGATGGGTTAAGCTAAATGGGCGTTTCAAAGGCAAAATGCCAAGGGCAGTGAATGGTGACTTGCAGTCAAATAGAGAAGGAGTAACTGCAAGCATAACAAGATATTCAAGGAAGGTCTGAAGGAGGCCCCTTTCCCACAATCCGAGGTGTCTTCCTGGAGAAATAAGAGAGAGAGAGAGATTTCTTTAAGAATACTTGCTTTTGTTGAAACACACACACACACACACACACACACACACACACACACACACACACACATATATATATATATATATATATATATATATATATATATATATATATATATATATATATATATATATATATATATATATATATATATATATATATATATATATATATATATATATATATATATATATATATATATATGTTTTCTGAGGTTTTCGCGGGTGTTTGTATGTGGATCTTTGGTTATTCGGGTTTTTCCCCGCGTAGAACTAAAGGTGTAGGCGCAACGTTTCGACGGAATCCCATCCGTCATCATCAGTGATTCCGTCGAAACGTTGCGCCTACACCTTTAGTTCTACGCGGGGAAAAACCCGAATAACCAAAGATATATATATATATATATATATATATATATATATATATATATATATATATATATATATATATATATATGTATATGTATATGTATATGTATATGTATATGTATATGTATATGTATATGTTTTCTTGCTGAAACTTGCTATATGTATTTTTAATTTTGTTTGTTTTAAGCAAAATGATCATGCAAATAAATCCATGCATTATCCAAGATCTTATTTCCTGTATTCCTTGTTCTATTAGAACAGTTTTGAATATCTAGAATTCTGGAATAAACTTAGTTTCATAGATTCGTTAGCAGGAAAAGAATAAATTTTACTGTTTTCAGGATAAAGAATAAAGCACAATGAGGTTAAAAGGGCACCCAGACCAATGTCTTGTTCAAAGAAATGTTAACATTCATGCCATTTTTTGCAGCATTTATTTAAGAATTACGGTAATTCCCAAAGGTTCTTTCAGATAGTCTTTTGTGATGTATACATACAATTAACTCATCAAAATTGCGTCGGGTGCAGACACTGCTATGCCTCTTGTCATGCACATTTGTTTTTTCATCTAGTCTAAAGAAACAACTCACAAGCAGCAAAAAAAAGAGTAGCTGTATTAATGGTTCTAGAGTCCAATAACCTTCGTTCTGTCAGTTGAAAGTGAATATTTTCTAGAGGCAGAGGCACAATATAGATGCATTCATAATGACTGTCAAGACTGGAAGCAGCCTCTCTATAACCTTTCCCTTTCATTTCCCCCTTCCCTTCCCTTTTTCTTTTTTCTTTCACTATTTACTATTTCTCTTTATTATTTTTATTCTTTTATGGTTTTTGCTTTGTTAAAAATTTCTTCATAAAAATTATTTTTAAAAAGTGAACCTTTTCCTTCATAGTGGAAGGAAAGTCTCTGCCTATTGTTTTTAAGTTTCCCAGGATATCCTCCTCCTAGAGCAGAGTCATTTCAGATGTCGCATTCCATATGTTTAGCATTAGCTATCCCTCCTTTCACTTACAGTTGTATTGTAATCAAAACAGACGTGGGGACCCTTCCGGTAACGTGGCTTCTCTACTAGCTCACATTGATTGCGATCTCCTGGAGGAGCTTTGCGTCATATCAAGCAAATGAAGCAGAAGATAACGGATTAAAATGATGTAAATTAGAAGATTAAAATAATAGAATACAAATGCTAACAGATTACATTATCTCCGAATATTGAACTGTTAACTGTATTCCAACCTAATTTTTGTGGTTTCTGTCCTTCCTCACATCCTTCCTCGTTTTTGTTTAACTCTCTCTAAAGTCTGTAATTGTATCAATGTAAATGGTAACTGGTGGGAGGAAAAAAAATGTGAAAGGTCTATTTTTGTGAAAATCCTCAATGGCCAGTATATATTTAAATGGGCTCCTATAGAAATAAAAATATTTGTAAACAAGGAGGAAATAGACTAGATGGACTTTTGTTTGACTCCCTAGCAGCTTGCCGTGCACAAAAATTTTTAATGAATAAAATATATTGGTCAGCTGATTGTTGGGTTGTCCTATAGCACAGGAAAGTAGGTCTTTCCAGCAACTCACCGCACTTTGGGATGGAAAGAAAAGAGGAACGGAGCAAGAAGTGTCCTTCTTCCCTCCCTTTGAACAAGACTGTTTGGAGGTGCTGCCTTTCTTTTGTTACTTGATTCATTTTCTCTCCTGAAAGGTGCTTGAGAGGAAAGGAGGGAAATTGCTTTCCTTGCAGGAATCCTGATGTTGGGGGGAGATTTTATTTTATTTTTTTTATTTTAATTCCATTTATATCCCGCCTTTCTCCAAAGACTCAGGGCGGCTTACAAGCTTAGCAGTAGCCTTCATTCTATGTATATGCCTGCTTATTAGGGCTTTCACACACACCCCAAGCGGCATTATTACAAAGTCAGCTTAATTGCCCCCAACAATCTGGGTCCTCATTTTACCTACCTCGGAAGGATGGAAGGCTGAGTCAACCTTGAGCCTGGTGGGACGCGAACCTGCACTAATTGCAGGCAGCTGGTGTTACTTAAGGAGGCATTAGCCCACTGCTCCACCAAGGTTCTTGGATGGATGAGGGAAATACATGTGTGTGCATTCATACAGGAGAGCATAGCTCCTGCCTTTCCGTGCAGCTCTCTGGTTCTAGGCAGTTTGTCTTCAACTTGATCTAAACTATATTTATCAACTTTATACAATATCATGTTAAAATTCTGCCTGCAAGTCCTACATGGCACTAAGGTTCTGTAGGTTCCTTCTTCCCCCTTCGTGGGTCTCCAGAGCAATTAATCACTGATTAGTTGTCAATCAGTCATGACCACTTTGGATTACTTCTGCTATCTGATGTAATGTATCTCTGAGCATCACTGGCTATGGAAGATGAGTTGGAGAACGCAGTTTTGTTTATGGCCTGCTGTGGATTTTCCATAGACCTCTTTGGCTATTGCAGGTATAATAGAGGAGAAGATATGTATCTTGAGCACTGATGTTATCTAGTTGGGTAATAAAATGTCTGCATGCAAACAACTAAGCTCAGAGAACACCAAGTACTCCACTACTGCTGGTGGACCAGATGCCCTTTGGTCTGATATAATGTAGCTTGTCTTAAATTATTACAAAATTTCCTTTTACATTTATCTACATAGTCTACAAAATTGTAATGGATTTGAGTTCAGATTATTGTATGTTTAAACTATTTGTGATGATATGAACATCAAACTACTTATGGGAAATGTATCTCAAGTAATATTTATTAAAAAAATACACCAGAACAAACATCTGTTAATAATAGTCATACCATCTATTATATTGTTTCTGATTTGGAACAGAACTGATTACCAATACCTTTTATCTCTGCTTGGAGAAGTTTTGTGGATTCACACTGATTGCATATTGGCTTTTCTGCTACAACAAACAGAAGATTAGACCCAGCAAGCCTTTGTGCATGGAACAGCCTGGAGAAAAAGGGAGAGAAGAAGAGAAGCAGAAGTACTGCTATCCTATTATCCTGTACTATTCTATAATTTACAGAGTTGTGTTCTGCAAAGAAGTGCTTTGGTAGTAGATTTTTTCTTAATAAAGAGCTTCAGTTTCTGAAGCAGCCATCATAGCTATCTCATTCAACTCTATCATCTATCATCTATCATCTCTATCCTATCTATCTATCTATCTATCTATCTATCTATCTATCTATCTATCTATCATCTATCTATCTATCCATCCATCCATCCATCCATCCATCCATCCATCCATGCATCCAGTGGTGGGATTCAAATATGTGAACAACCGGTTCTCTGTGTGGATGCCGCTTCCGGAAGTCCATTCTGGGCCTGGGCAGCAAAAAATTAGGTACCCGTTCTGCTGAACTGGTGCAAACCAGCTGAATCCCATCACTGTATCTATCTATCCCGCCTATCTTGTTGGGGATGGAGAAGGTCATTAACTATTTCCACTCCTGTAGTTATTCCAATAAACAATCCCTCCCCACCCATCAGCATCAAAACAAAGCATCTATTGATGCTAACAGAAGCATGAAAACAGTTTTAAAGTTATATTTTTAGGATTATTGCTATATGAACTTCTCAGGGCATTCTAGGAAATGCAGTTCTTTAAAAAAACACTGAATTTCTAACAGAATAGTACCATCATAACATTCCCCACGAGCTTTTGTGTCTAGCACAATACTGATGTTTACTGGGATGTCATTCATCTTGTGCAATGGCATCAGAAGCTGTCTGCTGTTTTCACTAAACAATCAGTTACAAGCATCCCATAATTTCTATGACAGGCACCACTAATTTTGGTACCTGTTAGTGGTTATGTTCCTTAATCCCACTGTTTTTTACAAGGACTAAGCTGAAGAACTAGTCTTATAATATTTGAACCTTTACAGCAGGGATTCTTTTTACCAACCTAGAGCAATTTCCACAGTCAATGATGGTGTTGTAGGTATAGTTAACAGAACTAAAATAGTATTGGGTTTGCTTCATGATGCAGCTGGTCTCCTTGGATTCCATGTTGTCTGCCGAGACATCCTCTGTTTAGACACATAGTACATATAATGAGTTGCAAATAAAAGCATAAACATTTTTTAAATCTTTCCTACATCATCTAAAAAGCAGTTCATCCGGATGGATTGACCTTTTCTAAAGCTGTGCTTGTGCCAAATGCTACTGATAATGGTGCAAGAATGTATGGGGGGAAAAAATTCAACAATTTATCCTATATTTCCACTTTTACCTTACTGTTTGTTTTTTCTCATCTATGTAGACATTTATTTTTTATTGTAGAAGTGTAACATTTCTCTGCTCAGTCTAGACCACGGGTAGGCAACCTCGGCTCTTTTATGACTCATGGACTTCAACATAGCTGACTCAGGATTTCTGGGAGTTGAAGTCCATGAGTCATAAAAGAGCCGAAGTTGCTTACCCCTGGTCTAGACTGAGCAGTGTTTCTCAAACTTGATAACTTGAAGAGGTATGGACTTCAACTCCCAGAATTCCCTAGCCAACCTGGGGAAATCTAGAGAATCAACTTTGTTATTGCTTTTCATTCTGCTATCCTCTACTAATCTACATTAAAGCTTGTTGTGTTCCCCTGCCCAACTAATTCACCTTGTGAAATTGACTTACATCTATTTTTTCCAGTGCAGAAGGTTAATTTAGCAACTTATTTATTGATGGCTGCACTCCTTTCTTTTGGCATGATAGATCTGATTTATTGGAGTATACTCTGGTGAAGATTTATGTGTGCTGATTTTATATTTGCGCCCTAAAGCCCCCTGAAGCTGCACTCAGAATAACTAGATCACAATTTGCTTCTCAAGATTAAAAAGCACAAAGATGAGGGATGTTTTTTTTAGAGACCTCAACCATTCAGTTGTAGCCGTAACATAGTCAGTCACATGGTAATGAAGGAACAACTGATAGTCAGATAACATTTAGTTTTATTTTCACTTTCTATATTAATCCAGCTACAGTTAATTTATAGTGCCTCCTCCTGCCATTTCATCCTTTGGGAGCTGAAAGAAATATACAAATAGGGATTTTTACCTGTTTGAAACCAGCTGTTATAGGCTAATCCATACAGGAACTGCTGAAATAGAGACCTTGTGGAAAGAAATAACAATTAGGTGTCTGTAAAAGAAAATAACTTCATGTCACAACACAGAACAAGTTCTTCGAATTAATTTTCTTTTGACATCTCCAAGTTGAAAGCAAAAAAAAACACCACACCCCCAAAATACAAACATGAATTTGTAGATTTCTAGAGAAATTTAATAGGGACGTGGTGGCTCAGTGGGTTAGGACGCTGAGCTTGTCGATCAGAAGGTCGGCAGTTTGGCGGGTCGAATCCCAAGTGCCGCGTAGCAGAGTGAGCGCCTGTTACTCGTCCCAGCTTCTGCCAACCTAGCAGTTCGAAAGCACGTAAAAATGCAAGTAGAAAAATAGGGACCACTACGGTGGGAAGGTAACAGCGTTCCATGTGCCTTTGGCGTCTAGTCATGCCGGCCACATGACCACAGAGACGTCCTCGGACAAGCGCTGGCTCTTTGGCTTTGAAACGGAGATGAGCACCGGCCCCTAGAGTCGGAAACGACTAGCATGCGTGTGTGGGGGAACCTTTACCTTTACCTTTAGGGAAATTTAAAAAACAATAAAATTACTATTTTAAAAATTTCCAATAATATTTCTGTAACTGATTGTGAGATCTATCCTAGAATGGTTCATGCTTTGTTACATCTATGCTTCTGCAGTTTATCTCATCAACGACAAGAAAAGAAAAGAAAAAAAGGGAAGAAAGGAAAAGAAAAGGAAAAAAAAGAAAAAAGAAAAGAAAAAGACTCACCATGCAGCTGCTGAGCTCCACCAAGCTAGGTTCAAGAAATCTGCCATGGTTGGCTAAATATAAATAAATAAAGGAGATATGCTTTTAAACAGAACACAGTTGCTACTAGGAAGTGAATGTAGTACTTGGGAAATCCAAGTCTAGTGAACTGCTGTTTCTCATGTGTTAATAGTGTAAATATCAATCCCTAATTTTTTTTCTCCATGAGTGTTGGGCTGCTCCAAGTTTGAATTCCCTTGGGTGATCAGCGTGTAATGATAAATATAGTAGGTGCCTATTTGAAGGGGACAACTATACAATTCATTTGGTATCGGTGAAGCTTGTTACATTAGAGTTGTCCTTTTCTAACCAGCATCAGTGTTTCATCATTTACATCCTAAAGGTGCTTTTTCAAGAGGCAATTGGACTTGGTTTTCTTTGAAGACATTTTGCTTCTCATCCAAGAAGCTTCTTCAGCTCTGACTGGATGGTGGGAATGGAAGGATTTCAGTGAAGGGACACAAGGCAGAAAACATCCTGCAGAAAGCACAGTTCCATTGTTGTTGTTGTTGTTAGCTGCGAAGTCGTGTCCGACTCATCGCGACCCTATGGACAACATTCCTCCAGGCCTTCCTGTCTTCTACCATCTTCTGGAGTCCACTTAAGCTCACGCCTACTGCTTCAGTGACTCCATCCAGCCACCTCATTCTCTGTCGTCCCCTTCTTCTATTGCCCTCGATCTTTCCCAGCATTAGGCTCTTCTCCAGTGAGTCCTTCCTTCTCATTAGGTGGCCAAAGTATTTGAGTTTTAGCTTCAGGATCTGGCCTTCTAAAGAGCAGTCAGGATTGATCTCCTCTAGGACTGACCGGTTTGATCGCCTTGCAGTCCAAGGGACTCGCAGGAGTCTTCTCCAGCACCATAGTTCAAAGGCCTCAATTCTTTGGCGCTCAGTCTTTCTTATGGTCCAACTTTCACTGCCATACATTGCAACTGGGAAGACCATAGCCTTGACTATACGCACTTTTGTTGACAGGGTGATGTCTCTGCTTTTTAGTGTGCTGTCTAGATTTGCCATGGCTTTCCTTCCCAGGAGCAAGCGTCTTTTAATTTCTTGGCTACAGTCCCCATCTGCAGTGATCTTGGAGCCCAGGAAAACAAAATCTGTCACTACCTCCATTTCTTCCCCATCTATTTGCCAGGAATTGAGAGGGCCAAATGCCATGATCTTGGTTTTCTTAATGTTAAGTTTCAACCCAAGTTTTGCACTCTCCTTCTTCACCCGCAACAAGAGGCTCTTTAGTTCTTCTTCACTTTCTGCCATTAACAGTTCCATAACACAGTCCTTTCAGCAGATCCAAGAAATCTTTCCATTCCCCAGCATACAGTCAGAGCTGAAGAAGCTTCTTGGACGAGAAGTGAAATGTCTTCAAAGAAAAACAAGAAAGTCCAGTTGCCTCTTGAAAAAGGACCTTTGGGACAACCATGACCTGGATGACTGAGAATCTCCATAGGCCAGTGGTTCTCAACCTTTTCTATATCCCCCACCCCTAGAACGCTTCTGACATATTCTCATACCACTTACAAAAGTTCGAAATAACAGCAACAAATCATGCATATACACTATAATTTTGAAAACCCACGTTTTCTCACCCTGTGGAATATCATCTCGCACCCACAGGGGTTGCGAGCACCCCTGGTTGGGAACCCCTGCCATAGACATTCATCATTTACATTTGCACATGTATGTATTCTACCCCTCAAATAGTGCTAGAAGTTTTGCTATATAGATTTGGCAGTTTGGCTTGGTCTACTACTTTTATAACTCTATAAAAAAGGCTGATAAGATTAGTCTGGCACAATTTCTCTGTGACAAGTATCCTTTTAACTCATAGGATAGGTAGCCTACATTCCCAGTTGAATTTTTTTTTTCATTCATAGGGATTTTAGAGTTCTCTTTGTCTCAACTTATAGTATCCTCCTCAGTCAAATGGAGTGGCTTCCAATTTATATTTTTAGAGGGGGAGTGGGTTGCCTTCTTCTTTCCCCTACACTGGCTACTTCATAAATTTAAATACTTGCCATTCAGTGATGTGAAACATATTTACACCCATATAGCCAATGCTTCAATCAAGTAAGATCTGATAGCATGGAATCCTGACTCACCACATAGACCCCACGTGATGCACTTCCTGTGTTGCTTGGAGCTTCTGGAGCACAGACAGATTGAAAGTCGTATGATTCTTTCTGTGTGAAGAATGAATTGTTGTAGAGAGCAGACATCAAATGGGCGTCCACCTCACTGAAGAACTTTCCAACCTGAATATCAAATAGGAGAAAAGAACGATCACATGTTGCTATTTGTAAAAAATGTTATCAGTCATACATTCTGTTCATAAATATGAGAAAATAATAATCAGTGAATGAACTGTACTAAGTAAACAGGCAGTCATATTAGAATATTGAAAAATATAACTTTGGTAATTACATAAATATCACTGTGAAATGAAGCAAGTACCCCCTATTATTTTTTTTAAGAAAAAGAACAGCTCACCTGGTATTTGTAGTCTTCTTGGTTGGAGATCACCAGAAATCCACCATCATCAATAAGCACACAAAGCAGATCCTGCAACATGGGAAGAGGGAGTGGGTGGCTGCAATGACATGGAGTGTTGCTGCTATATTGCTTTTGTTTAAGGAGGCCACTGGCCTTCTTTTTCCTCCCTTAGTTTATTGCACCTTTCTGCTCCACATGCATGCACCTATCAGCTTCCATAGGCAATTCGAAGTGCTAATTTTAAAGCCCCATGTCTTGGCATTAAGGTATCTCCAGGGCTGTTTCTTCAACCCAACTTGTCTACCTGGTATGAAATACCTGGGAAAATTTCCTAATTATTCCCGAGGAGGCAAAAAGGTTCATAGGCTTTGTTTCTCTACTTTGGGCTTTTAAACACCCCTTTCCTTGGAATCTGTGCAGCTCTCAGCTTACTTAGCTCTAGGATATTATTAAAAATTGAATTAAGAGAAATTTTGAGTCTTGAATGCATTTCTGTCTTTCTATCCATTTCTGTATTTCGATTTTAGAGTACTTGATATATTTTGTGGTTATATTTTTATATAATAATTGCTTAGTCTTGAGTGTTGTACCATGCAAGTTTTACTGTTAATTCTTACTGGGATCCACTGAGAGTAAATTGACAAGGAAGGCTAAAACAAACAAACACACAAAACATCTACTTATGCTCCAGACAGAGCAGTTATCTGGCACTGCTGCCTCTTAATTCTTTCAAGTTATGGAAGTAGGCCTCTAGACTTGCATGTGAGGACAGCAGCTCCTACAGGGTCCAAATGCACATCTCTACCAGTCATACACACACATCTGCCCAAACATGTTTCACATACCTTTAAACCTTCATTTAAAATAAATTGTTCTCAAACCACATTTAAAATCCATTTGATCTCCTTTTCTAATTCATAAAAACAGGTTCCTCAATCTACTTTTAAAGTAGAATGATTCCCCCCTCTAACCGTAACCCTATAATCCACTTTTAAAATAAATAGTTCTCCCCTCCCTTCTTTCATTTATTTTTATTGGTTAGCTGGCTGGCTGAATGATTTGCTGGGTTCTTCTACTGTGAAACCAAGAGTATTTGTTGTTGAAGGCACAAGGTCAGGAGGAAGTAAGTTTGAGAGCAGGAAGAAAGAAGATTATAAGTCTCTATCAAAGGAATAAGTTATAAGGTGGAACATTTTAAAAGGTAGGCAAACGGTGGGAGCATGAAGTCTCTGCAACCTTCACCCAAGCATAGAGAGCATAAGATCTAGACATTCTACATGACTGGTTTTAAATTGATGAATCAACTTCGAGGCAGGGATCGGTAAATGGGTGACGACAGCACCATCATTAGCCTTTTGATCTTGGACATTAGTCACTGCCTGATCCTTCCCCAGAAGAATATTCCATTGATATCAGATGTTTGCTGATCCTGTTAGCTTTCCATAAAGCCATCAGGACCTGACTGTTCTCAGTAAAACTTTGGATTCTGAATGGTTGCTATTGTCTCTCTGAGTGTGCATTAGCGTGTGATTGTGGAGATGGTTTTCCTGTGTCCCTTGACAAAGTTTCTGTTTTTAATGATTACAGTTATGGAAGTTTGCAAGCCTTTCAGAGCCAGGTAACAGCAGAGAAGCAAAGCAAATAAATAAAAATACAAATAAGGAAACTTATTACAGGTTACAGATGGCTTTTTTACTGAGCAAAGGGAGCATCCTTGCCTTCAGCAGGAGATGGAATATAAATTTCTGAATATGCAATCCAAATTGCAAACTCCTATTGTACATTGTCAATTTGAAAAAAAAAGTATCTTAGGTGCAATTTGCAATGTTTAAATTTTTGCATTAGTTGCTTTAGGCAGCAGATATTTCAGAAGCCTGTTTTGAGGGGAGGGGTGAAGGCATTGTCCTTTACATCATAACTATGTTACTTCTGGAGTCCAACTCAGTATTTCCAGAAGTCAATTTTAAATTGCTTACTTTCTGAATTTTAAAAAACAAGTGGATTTTTACATAGTCTTCTGGTCAGAAGGAGTCATGCAGTGATGTTGCAGCTATTTACCTTGTCATTAGTATCACAGTCCATCTCACAGCTTGTGGAGAGGTCACACTGCAAACCAAAAAAAGGAGGCAATAAAATCAAGGAAATTCTAGACAAATCTTAGAACTAATTTATTCAAATCCACATTTTGTCTATAAATCTTTCATAATCACTTTCTAACACTTCTATAGACTCTATAGACACTAATAAGTACATCAAGGTTGCCCATGCCAGTTCTGAAACATTGGATCTGAATACACCTCTAAAAGTGTACGAACATTCCATCACACAATGTTCTAATCACCAAATTCACTCTTTCAATTTTGGGATAGGTTGTACGTCAGAGTGAATGAATTGTTGTCATCTAGGTTGCGATGAGTGCATATGAATACATGAATCCATTGATTGGTGATACTTGCATGTGAACTCCAGGGAAAGCTTATAATGGAAGAACCAGAGGTAAATTTGGTGTGTGTGTGTGTGGGGGGGAAGAAGTGCAAAATTCTGATCAAATCCCATCCACAGGAAAAAAAAGTCTTTTAATTGACCTTGACTGGATGAATATAAACAATACAAAAGAGTTCAGAAAAAATGTTAGAGAGTGATGGATTTTAGAATTTATAGTTGTTAGTATATGGTTGTTTATGATTGCCTTTTTATATATATATACCTTGTATTTAGCTCTGGGAAGTCCGGGGGGGGGAGGGGGGTTAGGGGGAGGTGGGGGGGGAGGAGGGAGGGGGGGAGGGGGGGGAAGGGGGGAGGTAGGGAGGGGAGGTAGGGAGGGGGAAGGGGGTTTTTTAAAGGAAAACTGTATTTTTAAAACTTTTCAATAAAAAAAAAAAAAAAAAAAAAAAAGAGTTCAGAAAAAATGATTGTGTCACCCACAAATGAGAATACTGACACTTTGATTAGTGTCCGCTTAGAAAAAGGTCTGTTTCGAATAGAGATAGTTCTTGACTTGCAACCGTTTGTTTAGTGACTATTCGAAGTTACAATGCCACTGAAAAACTGACTTACAATTTGTCCTCACACTTATAACTATCACAGCATCCCCACAGTTATGTGATCAAAATTTGGATGCTTCACAACGTGCAGGTATTTATGATAGTTGCAGGATCTCAGGATCATATAATCACCATCTGCGATCTTCCCAGCTGGCTTCTGACAAGCAAAGATTCCCTTAACGACCACATGATTTCTTTATGTCTCAATGGCAAGAAAAAAAAATAGAGCAAGTAAATGAATTTGGCTGATAATTAAGATGAGAAAACAAATAGAGAAATGTATTACTATTGGCGTACAATTTTCTACATCAGCGTTCCCCAACCTTTCAGGTTGGTAGCCTGGCACCGGGAGGGTGAGGGAGGAGGGGATGGTTTTGTGTGAGGGGCAGTGCGCAAGTAGGGTTGCCAGAATGTCTGACGGCACCTGCTACTTGCACCGGCGGGGCTGTGCATGTACATGTACGCCAGCCCACCACTCAGGCTGCCCATTTGTGAATAGGCCATGGGCCAATAGTGGGCCACAGCTCACAGGTTGGGGATCCCTGTTCTACACTCTAGATAACGTGGCTTACCTTAAAAGAAAGTAAATGTACATCTATATATGGGAATATTAACTATGTTTATGATCATGAGACTAATACAAAAAATACTTTTGTCATGTTTAGTAAAACCACAAAGTGTTTTATTTTAAAAAGAGTTAACTGTCAACATAATGGATGACATTTATACAATTATATAATTCAAAATTGTCTTGCTGTTGTGCTGTTTGGTTCGATATTCATCCATTAGTTTACACAGTTTTACAAAAATTGTAAAAAACATTTTTGTTTTAAATATGTGAATATACTTTTGATTTATATACCAGAAACATATCACACTACAGAGAATTATGAATTTATCGATATGGGGGCTGAAAAAAATAAGCTATTTTTCACTGTTGGACTGCAACATTAATCCCACATTTACTATCTTGAATAATCAATACATATTTACTTTCTTTTTATGAACTGATTCTCTAGCAATATAATGAAAAGACTAATATAGTATATGAAAACGCCTACTGATGTGTTTAAAATGTAAATGGATGATTTTTTTGGTATGTATTATTATTTATCTTTAATAAGATTTATAAGGCCACCCAACTTAAACAGTATGGCTCTGGGTAAGCCTAAAGCATAAAAAACAATACCCACCCAACCTACAACTTTAATACATATACACTATAAAAATATAAATGGCAAAATATAAAATATAAAACCAAGCCACATAGCATATTAGGTTGGAACATATAATATTGTACATTTTTGTCATTTCTTTTTGTCCTTTTATTGCCTTTATATATTTTAATTTTTTCCTTCTTTTCCCTTTATTGTATATTAATGCAATATTTATTTATTTTGAAACCAGAAATTCCCCAGCTCCAACCATGCTGTTTTCAAAAGTCAAGATCCTAGGGGTGGTGGTAGTGTTCCTACCATGTTTTCCCTGAAATTAAGGCCTACTCCAAAAAATTTTGGGGGGTGGGCCTAATATAAGCCCTACCCCAAAAATAAGCCCTAGTTTTGGGACGAGGCTAAAAATCAAACTAGGGTGAGGGGAGGGGGGAGTGGAGCTGGTCCACGTGCCCTGTACCCACTCACCTTGCAGCCAGGCCTCTCCTCGCTAACTCACTTCTGCAGCATCTTCTGCAGCCAGGCCTGCATTTCTCAGTCACAGGCCTCTCCAGAAGGCCTCCGCAGCTGAGAACCGAGCTATGGATTGAATCGGTACTCAGCTGCAGAGGCCTTCTGGAAAGGCCTGACTGCGAAATGCAGGCTGGAGTTCCATTCCCATCTGCAGAATTCTTCTCCTTTGACCGCAGAAGAAATGGGCTGGCAGGGTGGGGCTGTTGGTGCCAGAGGTGAGTATAAAAGACATTCCCCCAAAATAAGACCTGATGCCTCTTTTGGAGGCAAAAAAAAGACCTGGTCTTATTTTCAGGGAAACACGGTAGGAACACCACCACCACCCCGCACACGCATGCACACTTTGATTACTTACTCGTCGTGTCTTCTGCTGATCTGTTTGATTGCTAGCAAGGACTTTAAATTTTTGTGTCCAGGCCTCCAAGTCAAGTTTTACTCCTACCACTGGGGAAGAAAAAGAATTTTATTTTTAAATGTGCAGATAGAAAGTTTAATCTGAGGAATATGAATGTTAGCACATTTGTGGGAGGAGATTTTGCTCTTCTTCTCCCTTGCAGCTTCTTGTATTCCCCTGAAAAGTCAAGTCGGGAGAACAGATGGGGAATTGAACTGACAGTGAGGAAAAAGGGAAAATCCTCCAAGTCAGCTGAAAGGACCAAAGGCAAGGACCCAATTCTATCTCTATTTTAAAACACAAATTCTGGTTTCATGATCTACATAGTTTTCATATACCCCAATGGATTTTTCACATAACTTTCCAACATAATCGCACTGAAACTCAAGTCTCAGAGATGGTGGAAGGTATATCTGGAAATAAGGAATAACAACAACAACAACAACGACCTGGCCATCGAAACTGTGCGATTATGGATGAAACGTATAACAGTGATACCCACTGTCATCGGGGTACTGGGAACTATGTCCAAAAACTTTGCAAAATACATCAAGAAACTGCAGCTTCCTGCAATAACTCCAACAAAGCTACAAAAAACTGCGCTACTCGGAACATCTTACTTTTTTTATTTTTTTAAAAAAATATGGAACGCTTCACGAATTTGCGTGTCATCCTTGAGCAGGGGCCATGCTAATCTTCTCTGTATCGTTCCAATTTTAGTATATGTGCTGCCGAAGCGAGCACAAGAACATCTTACATTTTAAGGAGATACCTGGTTGATACCTAGGATGCTGGTAGCATCCCGCGTCAACCATTAGTGCCAGTCAATTTGAGTGTTCAGTTGATTGAGTTTCATGTTTTATGAATAAAAGTTTTATATAATAATAATAATACTGCAATATGGAAAATAAACCTCTGTTTGGTTATCAATGACAGACACTCGCAGATACAGAATTTTATTATACACATTAGAAAACTACAACATTACTTTACCAACACCACACCGGAAGTGGTGCCATAGAAAATCCTGCCAAATGTGAAGATACCAAAGGAGTACTGCTAGTGACGTTCAGGGAGTGTGGTTCAATCATCAATTCAGGAGTCTACTGTGAAATGTTATGAAAACCCAGACGAGCCATCCAGAACAAGCGTTGGGGCATGCTGACTTCCAGTGTGGTGTTGGTTCACGATAACGCTTGCCCACACACCACTAGATGCACCCAAGAACTTTTGAAGCAGTTCCGTTGGGATGTTTTTGATCACACACCCCCCTCCATAGCCCAGATTTGGCGCCAAGCGACTACTACTAGGGAATTTCAAACCTTGTAAGACGTTATGACAAGTGCCTTAATTTGAATGCCGATTATGTCAAAAAGTAATGTAATAGTTTTCTAATGCGTATAATAAAAGTTCTGTACCTGCGAGTGTCTGTCATTGATAACCAAACAGAAGTTTACTTCCGAATTGCCCTTGTAATAATAATAATAATAGTTGGAAGGAAACTTGGAGGTCTTCTAGTCCAACCCCCTGCTTTACTCCAACCCTATACCATTTCAGACAAATTGTGTTCCAGTGTCTTCTTAAAAACTTCCAGTGTTGGAGAATTCACAACTTCTGGAGGCAGGTTGTTCCACTGATTAATTGTTCTGTCAGAAAATTTCTCCTTAGCTCTAGGTTGCTTCTCTCCTTGATTAATTTCCATCCATTGCTTCTTGTCTTGCCTTCAGGTGCTTTGAAGAATAGCTTGACTCCTTCTTCTTTGTGGCAAAGAACTGACCTAGGATAAAAGATCTATGGGACAAAACTCTAGATTACCTTACCTGCTGGCTTCAGATGCCTCTCTCCTATGTTCAGTTCTACAGCTGTGCTAACTAGGATCCCAACAGCACTGCTGTCTGGTTCTGATCCTCTGTAATTGGCTATTTAAAGAAAAGAGGAAAATGAATTAGCATTTTCTGATGAATAATACTCCATGACTGTTACAAGAAACTCTCTGGGCTAGAAGAAACAATCTGATAATGGACTATTTTTATGGTTTCATGAAAAGTTGTCTTCCTGCCGATGCTTACTTTCCAATTCACTTTAACAACAAAATAAAAGGCTGCTTCTTCGATTCTGCTATTTAGCAATTAAAGTCTTAAGCCACATCCAGTGCTACTGATGTGGATGGTAACCTTATCATCTGTCTATCTGTCTACTTTGTGACAATTCTATCAAATTCTGACAGCAAACATGACGAAAATTAAATATGCACCATAAAATACAAACATATGAGGCCAAAGCAATTTATTTCCCATGATATGATGACTGAATGCTCCATTCCCCCACTCCTGTCACACAAATTTGCATAACAGAGATCAAATATGGTAAGTTTTCCTATATAACAGTGTTTCTCAACCTGAGCAATTTTAAGATGTGTGGACTTCAGTTCCTGGGAGTAAGCCAGCATGCAAGCCAGCTTGAACAAGAGTTTTGTTGCAATCTCCTGAAGCTTCATATTTATAACGACTATCCAAACTGAAAATACACCAAAACTGCCTAGCTATTTTCTGCAAGATTTTACTTACGATCTCGGTAAGGTGGCTTAAAGATGTAGCCTTTATTATCTAGGCTCCTTCGATAAAAGCTGGCATTGAAGGGCTCTCGGTCTTCTTCCCAATCTTCAGCAGCTCTTTCATAGAAATCAACCACACCCATAGAATGTTATCAATTTCATTTTTCATAAAAGTAGGCCCAAAATCAAGTATATGCATAAAAATTCTAAAGAATTTTTAAAGAGGCAATCTGCTCTTCATTTGCCAAAACCTCAGATATTCATCAAACATATTTCCTATACATTTTTTAATAGGTAAATAAAACAACCGTTTAACACATGAGATTAAAAAATGGCAATAGAGAGAAGTTTTAATGTCACTTGAAGTTTACAGAATTGCCTTTTTAAAATTAGAATTGAGTTATATTATTTGTTTTAGAAGATTGCAGAAATTTCCCAAAGTAAATCCTATCAACTTTTTTTACTGGGGCAATAAAATAATTTTCATTTTGCATAAAGCTGACTGCTATTATTTTTGTTTTTTCCAAGCATATAAAATATCAGGATATTTATGACATTTATGAAGTCCCTAAAAGTTTGCACATGGTTTGGGGAATGTCAAGTAATTTTATTGCCTACCACTTAGGCATTTAAGGCAAATCAATAAAAATGTTCCTCTGAAGATTGTAGTTAATGCACATTTTTGTCTCCTACAGTATACAATTACAATAACCTCATGATTTAGGATAGTTTTTCAAGTTTGTATCACATTCAGATGTCCAAAAGTAGTGAGTTTTGTTTTGTTTTGTAGGAGACCCACTCTCAACATTCTTGCAGAAACAAAAGGCTTGTTCACATCTTTAAAAGACATACAGAGGAAACAAAAATGCTTGGCTTCATTAGAGGAAACCTTTTTCAATGCTGTCTTTTTTCAGTGGTGGTCAGCTGGGGGCTGCTGCTGATAAATGGGGCCACCAATTTTCTCTCTCCTTTGACCTACCTACTCAGAAGAATCTGGAAAATGGCTTTGATATCAGGCAATCACAAAATAGACCATATGTGCAATTCCATGATTCCCAGAGGACCAAGATGGATTGCAGAGACCAAAGAGAAGAAAGTTTAATCTATCTGTAGAAAGATGTTTATAGATCACAACAACAGCAAAAACTTACTTGTTAGGGAAAACACGGGTGATGCCACCATCTGTGGCAACAAACACAGCTAGAAGACTATATCTGCAGTAAGATAGAAATCAAAGTAAAAATTTAGGAATAGGGTTGCACATTCAAAATGTCCCTCCTTCCTGACAATCACTGAAATAAGTGAATTAGTTTTTTTGCTTTAAGAGATCAATGAGAAGCAGTTTATAGAGCACCTGTACAAGCCTGGGTAAAGATGCAGCTGCTTTAAAAATTAACAGAGATTTTTCATGTGTGCTTCTGAATCACCTCTTTCAAAAGATTTGCATAGCCCCATCCATCATTAATTTTCAACATGGTCTCCAGGCCATGTAATTTAGTTTATATTAACACAGCTGAAAACATCACATTGCCACAGAAAACTACAAAAAGATGCAATTAATCTGTGCATAATTGAATAATACCACTAGCATATCTCAGAAGTTTTATTTACGTGCTTAAATCTTGATTCTTCCATACAGTTTCCACCAGCTGTTGCGTAATTCCAGTGTCCAGGATAAGGTTGTGAAGAAGGAAGTTGTCACCTTAACAGAAAGAACAAATGTTCCAAAACCAGAAACTTGATTACCTGAATAGCCACAAGAATTTCTCCACTCACCATTTTACTCACAAAAAAGCAGTTGAAGGCAATACCAAATCTCTCCATTATTCAGTAATTTGGAATTAGGATAACCTGATCTAAATTTTTAGCAGTATTAAACTGCTTTAAAAAAAAGTGTACGTTTCTCAATGTTTTTGGAAACTCTTCTCAGTACTGTAAGTCAGCCAGCTCAAGTCCTTGGCTTTTCTTGTTCTGAAGTGGTAAATAATGTATTTCTGTATCTTATGCACACAGATTCCTAGAGTACTGTCATATTTTTTGCCTACACTAAATGTAATGAAGAAACATGGTAGAACTACATTTCCATATTTGACAGCTATGGAAGGGGATTGACTGAACTACTTCCCTTGGGAATTTACTTTTAACACCTAAAGGCTACCTGGTCAATACCTGTCCATAAAGGAAGGGAATCCCATGGCTCTTGTTTCTTAGTTGCTCAGTGCACTAATATAAAATCAGGCTGTTATGTAATCTAGGGTTTGTTTTAATGAAGTACATCTTATAGACATAAAATCAGAGAGCTCTAACCTCTGATGAAATGTGACCTGGTTATAGCCAGATCAAGCTTGAGGAAATCAATATTCCTATGATCAAATGTAGGATTCGCAAGCAACATTATCCAATGACTGCATGCTTTTTTTAAAGATAAGTCCCATCAAACCCATTTGGGCAAGCTGATTAGACATGTTCAGGGCTACATTACAACTCTTAACTGGCTAATCAATCTTCCACAATCTAATATTTTCCAGAGCAGGCCCAAGTGATTGGGAATTCTGGAAGCTGTAATCCAATACATCTGGAAGTTGCTAGAAAGCTGAATTACATCCTTGTTTTATGAAATCCACCTAAACCGTATGGTAACAATTCCCAGATACAAAAGAAGCACATCTTAACACTTTATTTAAAGAACAACAACATGCAACTTTATTTAAAACAACCTATTTTTGGTAACCTTTACCCCATCCTCCTCTTTAAAAGTAGATTTATTTATTTATTAACTAACCCACTGCTGCTTAGTAATGGATATCCCTGGATTCTCTCACTCACAAAATGTGAAGCCTTCCTTGGGATGAGACTTTCTGTCCACCACAGAGCTTTGGGGTACTTACATTGTTTGGAGTCAGGCGTCACCTTTTCCATGAGGGCAATAAAGTTTTCCAGGAATTCAGTGTTGTTATCCGACAGGTTGAGGTCTTTGCAATATTCTCTGGGTTACGAGGAAGATTTGTTGATTGGAAGGATGAAAAAGTTGCGGTTAGTTTTCTTTCTCTCAGAATTGGCCTAATCATGTGCTCAGCACAGGTGAAGCAGCTACTCAAACTAGCTGGGTATGGTTAAGACAAGGAAGGTGGGAAATATGCCTGGAGTTATTTATTGTGTCATATCCTCACCACCACCATTTCTGCTCAGAAATGTGATTTTGTGTTCAGTGTGCATCTCATTATCAATACAGATCAATACATTATCAATATAGATGTCTTAAATCTGTGAATGGGTAGAGAAAGAAATATGTATAAGAATCTAGTATGTTTCAAGTCTAATATCTGTATAATATGTACTAGTGAGTCTTTGAGAGTTGGCTATTATTTGGCCTTTTCACACTGATGTTACAGCACCTCTCAAGAGTAACCAGAAGGCTATAAACTAATACAAGGTCAATTTATGAAAGTGCAGTAGGAAACCTTGGGGAATTTATTGGCTATATAAAAACCTGTGGCATAAGTCCTTTCTGTTATTTACTGATGTCATAAAACACCACCTGAATGGTTTCTTAATGCCACCTAAAGTACAACACATAGTACTGGGAAGTACTATGCATCATTGCGTTTTCAGATTTCTGCAATAATTTTGCCACTCTATTTCTCTAAGAACTTACTGGCTTATTTTAATTCCTCCAGGGTTTGTAACTTAATTAAACTCTTGATCTGCTTTTGTGAATTTTTATAGACATGAGGCTTTACTCTGATTTTCAACACTGCACTTATATAGAAGTGTGACCGTGCTAGTTATAAAAAGCCTCTATTTTTACCAAGTATTGGAAAATAGCCTAATTTCCTTCCTCTCCACTTTTTTCTTCCAGAGTTCACTGTAGTTTTCACAATGACGTTGGGGGCGGGGAGGAGAGCAATACTTTAAAAAAGTGGATCCGTATATAAGCCATGAGATCCTTCAGTGAGATGCTAAGGATGCAGATTTGGTATCCAGTCTTTTTAGATTAGCAATAGGAAGCTTGTGGGTTTCCAGATGTTGCTGAAACAACATCTGAGCTGGGATGGTCAGTTGTAAAGAATATCAGCAAAAGATCAATATGTGGACCTACAAAGCCCAGCACTTCTCTAGAGGGAGCAGAACTCAAGCTGTGAATATTATTTTTTCATTCTAGTATTGATATTTCATGGCAGGGAATAAATGAGGTTGGTAATCTGGGACAAAGGTAAAATTCTTCACTGTCTTTAAATGGAACTATCTCTTGCCCACTTTATTTAGATTGTTTCTGAAGATTGTATGTGTCCCCAAATAAACTATTAAAAAGCATGAAGATAAGCAATAGCTATCTCCAAGCTAAAAAGTATATGCAGTGCCAGTTACTGATATAATGGGTCAATTGACACAGCCTTAAATCTTTCTCACTAAAACCATTCCAGAAATACTCACTTTCAGCATCTTTTCAATGTTCTTTTCTGATGTGATTGTATTATAGGACTTGACTGCTTTATTTGCAATGCAGAAAGAAATCTCTGTCAATTGCTTCAACAATGGCACTCTTATCAATGTTCATATCTACATATAATTGTTTTCTAACAGCAAAAGTTAGTCTAAGATGATATAACAGATATCAATTTTCTAAAAAGAAAACAGATGATATCAGTTGTTTTTTAAACTCTTCTGAACAGGTTTTTGGTGGTAAATGGATAAAAGGTGAAACTGTAAGTTAACATGGCAGACCCTATTTCTCCAAATATGGATTGCCTGTATCATGGTAATATCAAACAGTATTGCTAATGAAGCTACCCCAATCTGGCATCTTCCTGACATGTTGGGAAGTTCCATAATTTTCAGCCAGCAGAGGATTCCAATTTTGGGAAGGCTAGCCAAGGAGAACTGACAGGAGGAAGGCAAAAGTGCTAATTCTTCCTTTGCCCGCTAATTCAGTCCACAACTATTCTCTCCTTTCTATTGTATATATTTCTAGTTTTATTTTTTTATAGAAAAAATAATGGAAGTTGGAAGAGTTGTTGAATCAGTATTGTGAAGATGGGATTAATTTATCATCTTTCTTTCACTTATCTGATTGCAGCAGCATTATGAAATGTATCCAGGATGGGAAATTTCTTTCTTAATACTATATATGGTTTTCTTAATAGATTGCTTGAGTTAAGCAGATATAATTTAAATGGAATGCACTAATCCAATTAGATGATTGACTTCTTGAATGGCAACAACAACAGACTGAATCATATACAAGTGTATTTGTGCCAGTTTATTATGCACACATGCATGTAGCACCTATCTGTTTGTCAAGGGATGCTACCCAATTCAAGTGTCTATGGAGATTCTCAATTATCCATGTCATGGTTGTCCCAAAGGTATGCTTTTTCAAAAAAAAACTGAAGAAGCTTCTTGGATGAGAAGCGAAATGTCTTCAAGGAAAAACAAAGTCCAGTTGCCTTTTGAGAAAAAAAACACCTTTGGGACTACTTAATTCAAATGTAGTCAGAAGCCTTGGTGAATTAAGCAGGACAAGATCCTGGAGAAAACAACAAGTTAAGCATTTGGTGATTGGAGCCTGAGTTACTATCTTGAGAGGTGCTCAATTTAGAGGCACAAACACCTTGTTTCTTGCTTTTCCTTTTTGGTCTTGATATGGGATTTGTAAATGAGGGATAAAAAAATACTTACCTCTCTCTTAATGGAAAGAGGAGAGATGTAGGTTCAATGATTTGTGAAAAGAGTAGAAGATTCTCTTATCTATAATGCTTTGATACAGAATTGGTTTCCCTCAAAAGATGCTAAGGCAAAAGTTGGAATTTCTAACAAATTCACATATATTTCATCACTTACTGTGCAACTTACCATATGCTGTCATTAGATATGGTCTCTTCATTTATTGTGGTCACAGTCCAACCCAATAATTAAAATCAGTGCCACTTTTCTTTTCTTTTGGGTTTTTTTTGGGAGGTGGGGAAGGTCAAAAGTTACCCATCTTTAATTGACTTTATATTAAATATGCAAAATGTTTTTTCCCCTGAAACTCCACTCTTTGAGAAAGTGGGGGACAGGATAGGAAAGAGTGGAAAAGGGACATATGAGAGAAAAAACTAAAGATCTGTCTTACTTGTGGAACAAAACAAGATTCCACAACGCACAGAAATTTTCAGGACAGTCACAGTGAACCGCTCTTCACCATAGCAATAGAAAACAGGATGGCCAGCCATGTTTTGCTCCAAGATTATGCAGTGAAAAACTGCTACGGACACATATACAAACTGTAGACATATCTGTACCCTTCATTTAGACAGATAGGTGCTGGCATTTGCTTGCAAAAGTATACGCACATTCAGTACTGAGCTTTATACCGTATATTAAACTATTTATCAGCTCAGACTTTTAATGGGTTAACTTGTAAGATTGTACCTTGCTGTGAGTCTATGCGTCTGCATATATAGATCATTGTGAACTGTAAAGATATATAACAAATCTAGGCTTGTTCCCATCATAATTTGCCACTATCTTTCGGAGTTTCTATTCAATTTAAACAACAAAGTTTGCATGATCTAGTTTTGCATTGCCAGTTATCAAGGCCTGGGGTTGGAAATAGAATGTGTATGTGTATTCCTGCTTTTTTATATTGTAGCTTTCAGAATTAGATATTAAGAAATAATTTAGAACAGGATAGAGACTGCAATTTAGAAAGTGATTTTTCTGGGTTCATGACTAATGTCACATGGGATATCCCATCAGGTGGCCAGATGTAAAAGATGATAACTGCCTTTTAACAGTAATGTAGCTGAGGGGATAGCAGTGGGTGCAATTTGTTTAAGGCATCTGTTGCAAAAAGTGTGTTCAATACAAAAGCCTGTCCATGTATAAGTGGAATACATTTTGTAGATAAAACTACTTAGCTATGTTGCATAGCCACAAAATCAGTAAGTCCCTTAAAACGTCAATTCAAATAAACAGAGGTAATGAGTTTGAACCAAGTAGCAGGTTCAGTATGCATCTCATTTGTTAGATCCAACAAAATGAAGGTATATGAAAACAGAAGCAATTAAAATATATTCTGTAGAGTGGTTGGATAAGATTTGATGGTCACCAGTTTTTAACCATTTTTTCATAGAACTAAAATACAAATTTATTTTGCTTTAATAACCTTTTGATTTTCCATCACTGTACAGTATGTTAATGCAACATAAAATCCTGGGCCGCCCAGTTTATTTTGCTTCTTGAAGAGCTATAGATAGATAGATATACACAATATTTTATCCACCTATGTATCTACACAAATATGTACAAATATGTGCTTGCACACCCACAGATAGATTATTAGTGATATATGGTTTCTGAAAATTACCATGGACTATTGGCCATATTAGTAATGATGAGTCTTCACAGCATATTGCTGAGCATTATTGGGGCTGAATGGCTAATAAATAGTGTAGCTGGAATTTAAAAATGTCATAAGTAATCACTAGGAATGAATGCTTGCAGCCTGTTTGTTCTGATATAATCATAAATCTACATTTCTTAACCTCTGATAGCTTCCAATGGACTACACAATACCTCCTAGAATTTGATAATATGGCTATTGGTCATCTTGGCTGCCACTGGGGGGAAGTGTGGTCCAACAAATGTAGAAGAAATCAGGTTGGGAAAGGCTGCACGTGATAGATCTAATTAGATATTGGGTTGTAAAGAATGTTTTCAGAATAATAAAAAGTCTTTCCATTTTATTTTATGATTATCTATACATCTATACAAAAAAGGACATATTTTCAAATAAATCTTAAAAACCTAAAAAATTGAATATAAGCTATTATCCATGATTTATAAAATGCCCCACAGAAATCATGTATTTCTATGGTGCACAGTGTTTAGTGCAGAAAAACATATTTATTAGTTATAGGGCAATCAGGAATTCAAAAATTCAGATAACAACTAAATGATGACAGCAAAGAAACAGAACAAATAGGCCTATGGTAGCTATCTGGATTTTTTGTACTCTAGATTTGGTAGCCCTAAATGATTAAAAACTACAAATTTTACAGGTCTCCTCATGTACTATCATCCCCAAATGCAAAGCACAGAATGCAACAAATGTCAGTGAACCCCATTCTCAGAAGTTGCTAAACTAGAATCAACAGAATTTAAGAAAATAAAATATACTGCCTCATTCATCCAGGTAGAGTTATCTGGAACTTGACTCATGGCAACTGGACTTCTTTTTGGCTTGAAAAGCAGTGAAACATTTCAAACCAAAAAGAAAAGAAGTCCAGTTGAATGCTAGTTTCTAAGCAACTCTGCTCAATAAGACCAATACTGAATGGTGCTGTTTGGAATGGTTCAGCATTATATGGAGTTCAGCATTGTATGAGTCTCATGCATTTTTAAGACTGCAATCCTATAAATACTTACCTGGGAATAAAGTCCATGGAATACTTCTAATTATTTATGTATAGGATTGCTCTGTAGGATTAATACATCTCATAGCTGCTTAAAAATGTTAGAATGTCACCTATCCATTGTATTATTCTGTCTTATATAAAGCTGAATTTATTAAAATGGTGTTTCTTCTGTTTTCTTACTCTATATCCTTGACCGATGTAAAGGGTCAAGTGAGGCCCAGAAGAGGCCCAGTTTAGTGCATCTTTAAAAGTCTGGGTAGAAGGGCTTATTTCTGACAGCATGGCATGCTTGCCTGAGACTCTGATTTTCCCTGTTCTAAAGAACTATTAAAGATGTAAGAGCTCCATCTTTATTTGTATTTGGCCTTCCGTGGTTGGGAGAGCCAAATAGGTTTCACCATTGCAAATGATTATCACAAACATTTGTCATTGTAATTTCATTTGTATGCCAAATATATCACCAGTTTGTCAGATGTAGGCTGATGTTGTGGTGCCCATAAATCTAGCAAGATTTATTTATTTATGGAATACGGAATTCTGTTTTTCCCCCAAATCTTAGATAATATATAGTTTTCTCCCTCCCCAGTTTTATCCTCAAACTGTTCTGTGAATTTGAACCTCCCCTAGGCTAGTGTAATATTCTGACCCCCTACACTGGACTGGGTAACAAATGTTCTGTTCTGTAGATTTGAAATAATTAAATTTGAAAGAGTTGAAAGAATAAAATTTGATAGAATAAAGCTTACAAAAGGCAGAATTTGGATTTTATGTATGATATTACTATATAATAAGTCAATAATAACGTGTGTATAGGGCAAAGGGAATAGCCTTGAAGGACAGGAAGAAATACTGCTACCAAGTCAACAATCAGATAAGAGGGTCTCAAACCTAGACAAAGAAGTAACATAACGAATCATCTCAGACAAGGCCTTCCTAGTTCGCTCAAAGATAAAATGAGGAAGAGAGAGCACAGTCAGACTTTCAAGATTTCTACTACTATAGCTGTCACAATAAAAGTAGTCCTGATCAATGTGATTTCTTAGGCTGGGCTAATTTAGAGATTATTTGGTGGAATTTTTTTCTTACATGATCTCAATAGGATCAAAATATTGCTGTGCACTGGGGTTTTTTTTGAGGATTTTCAGAAACTATACTTATATATGTGTGCTACATATGCATCTCATATGCAGCCATACATATATATATATCTATATATATATTCTTCTTATGTAGGTGAGTGAACAGAAGGTGGGACAGCTATGCTGCCGGCCGCCAATGATAGCACAATGTAGTGTAGGTGGCGGCAATATAGTCCCCAAGACTGGCACACAGGCAGACAACAGACACACAAAAAAAGGAAGAAATGATCAAGACATTGGCACAATGAGAAGGTATATCAGTTCCAAAGGGGTCAGGAGTGATGGAGTAGAATATCTGAAGGTGTGGCAGGGACGGAAAAAGGGTTGGGGAAGGGGAGTTGAACCACTCCCAGGATCGGTGGTTAAATGGACACCTCAGCAAGCTCACACACAAAGCTACCTTGGAGCAATGAATACATGTCCCTCGGACTCAAAGCTGTTTGGCAGCAGGTATTCAAAATCTGCAACAGAAAGGTAACATTATGCGGCGGGGAGTTGAAATGAGAGAAGAAGGCAGCTTCGGTTTCAGAAGATGACAGAGCCAGAGCAAGAGGAAACGGGATTGGGGGAGAGAGAAAGAGAAAAGAGACAGGAATAAACAGAAGAGGCGAAACCACTGGCTCATTTAACAAGAGAGAAAGGAGAGAATACACTTTGGGCGCTCACATCACACCAGAAGAAAGTTATAGCCAATAAGTTGCCAACATTGAGTGGATTTGGTGAGCTAATCATATATAATTAAAATTCCATAATCTGTAATTAAATATATTTGACAGATTGTATATATATATAAAAATATTGATTTGGGACTATATATAATTATACCTACACACATATATATCCTCATTCTTATATATATATATATAAACACATATATATGTATGTTTAGTAGGTCATGTGGATATCTCTCTCTTATTATGAAATTACAAAGAAAAGAAATCACATGCTCTGCTCATACAAAAAGAGAATTACTAAAACAATATTTTCTAAGAAAAATTATTTTTCAGGCATCAACATGGCCAAACCAGGGTCCTTTATGAAGACAGTCCAACCAAAGACTTACCCACATCTAGAGGCAAAACACAATGCATTGTAGAGTGCAGCAGCTGTCTTTTCTAGTAGACAGAGATCTCAGAGCATTGCAACAGCCATCCCTCCTTGGTTAGAATGTGGAAAAGCCTCTGAATTCCATAGAAGCAACTTATGTAATCAAATCAACCGTGGGGCATTAAATATGGTCAATATTCCAAGAGAATACTGAGCTCTGATAGTTAAGGCACCAGGCTAGAAACCAGGAGACTGTGAGATCTAGTCCTGCCTTAGGCATGAAAACTGGTTGGGTGACTTTGGACCAGACACTGTTTCTCTCAGCCCAACTCACCTCACAGGGTTGCTAATGTAGGGAAATAAGAGGAGGAAGGAGTATCAGTATGTTTACCACCTTGATGTATTTATAAAAATAATAAAGGTGGGATATAAATATATTGTGTAGGGACGCGGTGGCTCAGTGGGTTAGGACGCTGAGCTTGTCAATCAGAAGGTCGGCAGTTTGGCGGTTCGAATCCCGAGTGCCGCGTAACAGAGTGAGCGCCTGTTACTCGTCCCAGCTTCTGCCCACCTAGCAGTTCGAAAGCACGTAAAAATGCGAGTAGAAAAATAGGGACCACTACAGTGGGAAGGTAACAGCGTTCCGTGCGCCTTTGGCGTCTAGTCATGCCGGCCACATGACCACGGAGACGTCCTCGGACAAGCGCTGGCTCTTCGGCTTTGAAACGGAGATGAGCACCGGCCCCTAGAGTCGGAAACGACTAGCGCGCATGTGCGGGGGAACCTTTACCTTTACCTATAAATATATTGTACATGTTTTATCAGTAAATGGTTATTTATTAAAATGAGGAACAGGTATGTTATAGGGTTATATTAGGAGCAGAAAAACCACACTGAAATTCACCCTCAGGCATGAAAAGACTGGATGACTTGGGGCACTTCACAGGTTTTTTTTCTTGGGAAAAATGGAAAGAGAGAGGCCTCTATAAGCTACCTTGAGCTCCCCAAGGAAAGCTGAGATATGAATTGAGTAAATGACTCAATCAATTCAATAGAACTACAGGGTTCTATTAAATCATAACACTGGAACAGCAAAATAGGACAAAAGATATATTTAATACAATCAGCACAAATGCAAGTGGTACTCACTAGTAGTGGTATAGGTATTGAATGAACATGATCGACAGTTTTCCAGAAAAACAATGATGCCTATACTGTAATCTGTACATTACAAATGTTTTCCATTTTGTTATTTGGTTTTCTATGAGTTGGTTAAATTTCAATAAACTTTTGGTATGCTCCTTAAATGTTTAACAGATGTTACCATGTTCTGAAAGTTTGATTTTGCAAGTTTCCTTACACTTAATTCTCACTATCTGAAAAAGAGAAGTAAGAATTCTTGTGGTATAAAACAGAGATAAAAAAATCCCAATGTCCTGAATTTCTATTGTCATAGGGAAAAAGGGGGCAGGAATTATTGTTATTTTATTGAAATTCTGTGTTTTATAATATTATCCTACGTAAGTTTTACCCAGACATATCTCAGGTAAGTAGGCTTATAAGCTCAATTTAAGATGTGCTTTAAAGGTAAAGGTAAAGGTTCCCCCGCACATGCGTGCTAGTCGTTTCCGACTCTAGGAGCCGGTGCTCATCTCCGTTTCAAAGCCGAAGAGCCAGCGCTTGTCCGAGGACGTCTCCGTGGTCATGTGGCCGGCATGACTAGATGCCAAAGGCGCACGGAACGCTGTTACCTTCCCACCACAGTGGTCCCTATTTTTATACTTGCATTTTTACGTGCTTTCGAACTGCTAGGTTGGCAGAAGCTGGGACGACTAACAGGCGCTCACTCCAAAACATAACTAAGCTAAGCTAAGCTAAGCTAAGCTAAACTAAGCTAAATATATTTACCATTGCTTCTGTCAAATGACCTTGCTAAAATGGGTGAGTTCCCCTACAAATTTATTTTTATGAGAAACAAATTTCTTTTAACTAGAATTGACATGCCCTCTACACATTATGAGACATCTCTCCAATGGCATTGCCATTTTGCATTGAATTATATATAATTTTCATCCATTTCATTCCTGACCTCTAGGAATAATTGATGGAAGCCTATGCCATAAATGATGGTGTGGGAAAAGAGAACTAAGTGCCATCGTAACAATGCTTATAAAAGGTAAAGGTAAAGGTTCCCCCGCACATGCGTGCTAGTCGTTTCCGACTCTAGGGGCCGGTGCTCATCTCCGTTTCAAAGCCGAAGAGCCAGCGCTTGTCCGAGGACGTCTCCGTGGTCATGTGGCCGGCATGACTGGACGCCAAAGGCGCACGGAACGCTGTTACCTTCCCACCGTAGTGGTCCCTATTTTTCTACTTGCATTTTTACATGCTTTCGAACTGCTAGGTTGGCAGAAGCTGGGACGAGTAGCAGGCGCTCACTCTGCTACGCGGCACTCGGGATTCGACCCGCCAAACTGCCGACCTTCTGATCGACAAGCTCAGCGTCTTAACCCACTGAGCCACCGCGTCCCTTCAACAATGCTTATACTGTGCTTCAAATCCTTGAATTACCTTGTGCAGCACTTTCGTGTAATTCTTAACAAGTATGGTAAGCAAAATGAAATCCTGTGGAATCTCCCTGGCCAATTTTCACAGAAAACGATTGCCAGGACCATTTCTGAAGCCAATTTGTGAGACAGGGGGTGGGGGTGGGGGAAGCAATGCATAGCAATTTATTCAGCTTTTCATCTAGAAAAGTGGTTCGGAACTATACCACTATTACTGCTGTCAGTGGTTATTGGTGGAGAATCAACATCAATAACTTACTGATTCTCTCTTGCTTCTGTCCAGGATTCAGACTGAAATAAATCCCCAAAATTTTGATCCAATCAAAACAGTGCACCCAATTTTCTACTTGATCAGATGTACTGATAGCTTCAATCTGGACACTTGTCTACACTTTTATGGTTCTTTCAAAAAATAATCTTAAAACAATAGTTCCCTTGATACAATAAAAAATAATTTAACCGAGGCATAATTTAGTTGAACTTTTTCTGGATAGCTCTTTATATAACCAACATTTAAGAAGGGTTCAAATAGGCATATATTGGGATTCAATAATATTTCAAATAATAACAACTGAAGGTTTGTAATTGGATTTTAATTGGCTATTGTGCTTTTGTTTCTTTCCCTTTAGATTTGATAGGAGGTTGAGGAGACTTTTGTTGCTGCAAGACTTGAGAAGTTCAGGACAAGGCAGGGATTGTCACTCACTGTTTTCAGTGTTTCAGAAGAAAAGACATAATTTCCAATCTGCTGCTAACAGATTGGAAAGTGAAAACAGTGGTGGTATGGTTTACTCTCCTAGTTTATTATTTTTTTTAAAAAAATCATGCCACTCTTTAAAAGTAATGAAAAATTAATATTTAGCAAATATTTAGCAAAGAAACAATCATTCTGAATCATATTTCTTTTTCAGTAACCCTACATTGCTCCAGAAAAAAGCAACAAGCTATTTAAATGGAATAGTTTCACTATCTCCTTTATTGAAAATTACAGAATATGTATCAGTTCCATCTATTCACCCCTAATCATATGATGGGTGATACTATAATCTGGATTATTTTGGTATTAAAATGTAATAATACTTAAAAAAAATTAAGGAGGCTAATCATTAAGATTAGGACTAAGAAATTAGTCCATATCTTCAACTCCTAACAAATCTTATCATTATCTTCTCCTCTAGCCAATCCAATCTGCAAACATCAACCTCTGCCAGGCTCATTGGCACTCTAATCACAATTCCTACAGTGCTGCAACATTTAGTAATAATTAACACTCTAGACTTGGCAGCAAGATCACAAACATATATAATTGACTGCACAGAAGAATTTATTCTAAAATAATGGCTTAACTAAAAAATAAACACCTCCCCCCATTTTTCTAGGAATATAAAATCATGCCAAGCAATGATTAAAAAACAGCAACAACAGGAAGGACTTGCTGGCCTTAATGGTCATAACCACAAAGGAAGATTTTGCTTTGACCAAAATAAAAATAATTGTTGACATTTCCAACATGAAACATAGACCAGTTTGCTAAAAAGAAAGAAAGAAAAAGAAAATGTATTTGCAATCATTTGTAAATTGCAACCTTTTTGCTTATTTCATTGGAATGTCTGCATAAGTCTCTAAGGTCAAGGCGCAAATGAATGAGAAGATAAATGCCATTGTACTTTGTGTTGCATATAGCTCCTAATTCACATAAGAATGAAACGGAGGCACAGCATAATCAGATTTGCAAGGCTCTGTTGGCATAGCCATTATCAATAAAAGTAGTATTAGCCTCCTATGGAATTGATTCCTGCTCTGGTCTATCTGCGGGTGGGGGGGCTGACAACAATCTTGCAAATCTCATTGTGCTGTACCCCTTCTCCTCCTTACACTCATGTGAATTAGTGTGGCATCCGTCTGAGCCTTTGTCATATTTTCGCCTTGATGCAGACTTAAGATGTTTTCCCCTGGTAACAATATATTGCCTATCTCCATTAAGGTTATCTTCATTACTTTCAACAGGTCTCTCTATACCAGACTAAACAATAGTCAGTTAACTATCTGTAATGCATGAAAAAAACCTGAATGGCTTTGCACCATTTACATTCAGGGGCAAGAAAAGAACATAGACTGAGGCTTCTGATGGAGTTGAAGTTTGGAGTCGAGTTTGGCTCTTCAGGAATTGCAGCGAGTTCCTTGGAGACCCTGCCGCAATTCAGGGTGGTTCTTTGCAAATGTAAGCATGGTTACTTGCATCCTTCATATCTACACACTACTATCTATAGAGCCAAAATGTGTGAACCAGATTTTTTTACTGGGATAAAAAATTACATGACAACTGTGATAAAATGAATTTTCTCTCTTTAAAATTATTTTTATCAATATAAAATAAAATAGTGACTACCCTAATCTCCAGAGTTTGTGTGCTGATGCCTATAAAGATATTGCACAGATGAAGTCCCCAAACTTCAAAAGTCCCCTTTTGCCAATATGGGCTTTGAGGAAGTGAATAAAACTTTCTGATTCACTGCTTTGAAGCCCGGAGAAAAAACCCTTAACTCAGCGACATTTTCTCCTGTGATGCGTATAGAGGCGGCTTACCTTTAATATATTAATAGGTTCTGGGGTGAGGAATTGTACCAATATAAATGTATATTTTATATCTACCTTCTAAGAATAGTGTAGTATTTTAAGTCTCCTTCAGCTTCTAAATCTCTTTTGGAAGAAAGGAAAGAAAGAAAGAAAGAAAGAAAGAGAGAGAGAGAGAAAGAAAGAAAGAAAGAAAGAAAGAAAGAAAGAAAGAAAGAAAGAAAGAAAGAGAGAAAGAAAAGAAAAGAAAAAGAAAGAAGTAGAGAGGGATAGCTGTTGCAGGCTTTCCCTTGAAGAATATCCATTCATTTTTCCTATTGGATCAATCAAATTCATCAGACTTGTATTTTTCGATTAGCTGCAAAATGCGCTTCAGAATGCATCAGTATAAACAGATGGATTGTGAAACTATCAAAACCCCTCTCCTCCTCCCCCCCATGTCTCCCACAATGCATTGCAAAATGTATGTGGCCCTTTGTGAGGGCAGCACAGCCATAGGTTGGACTGCTGTTTTCGAACAGGACTATAAGGCAGGGTCTGGAAACAAGCCAATGAAAGGAGGAAGAGGAAAGGAATACAAAACACTAAGTAATTATTTTCATCAGCATTGCCAATACAGGGTCAGGAGCAGGCAGCTCATTGCTGATAGAACAGGGCTGAAAACTCTTGTGCTTGACATCCAGTCACTGATAACGTCTTAGTGTGGCAGTGTACAGCTGTGTATTTTGACTGGGGTCTCTTCTCAGTGTCTTTTTACATGATGTATCTTTTCCTATCTACCTGCACCATTTCCTCTACTAAGTGCTTAATTTGGGCTTCCCAATCTGAGCAGTATCCAGCTTTGTTAGGAGTTACAACTCTTAGTATTCCCAGCCAGTGTGGCTGAACTTCCATAGATCTGAGACTTGCTTAACCTCATGAAATTCTGCAAAACTATAGAACCTTGGAAATTTCACTCTTGATTGTAGCTATGCTTGTATCTAGGGGAAATTTGGGTCAAATGAAAACCATATATTTATTGCAAGGCATTTCAGCTTCGTGTCTTTTTGTGTGGAACAGGTCACAGTCTAATAAGAAGCAGCCCTCTGGGGCTTTCCTGCATTTTGTGTTAATTAAGTGCCATTTCAAGTCACACCTCTCACTTTTATATGGATACCGACCCTGGAGATCTTGAATTATGGAAGTAGCCAAAAATATGCAGTATTTTATTTTTTTGCTTCTTTACTTTGATGAAATAAATGTTCCAAACATTGTTTTCATATAAAATAGATAGTTTTGCTTTTACTACTAAAGGGGCTTTAAAAATTCACTCCTCCTCCTTCTCCTGTCACAGCTGGTGCTATGGGTACAACTTCTACCACAGTCTTTTCATAACAGAGGTCTTTGATTTGTAAAGTATATTATTTAAATTAGTTATTTTAGAAAATATAACCACATATTTCTTTTTTTTAAAAAAAAATATATGCTCAGGTACATGTATATGGGAGCCATGGTGGAGCAGTGGTTAGGATGCAGTATTGCAGGCAAATTCTACCCACAGCCTGCAGTTCAATCCTGACTGGTTCAAGGTTGACTCAGCTTTCCATCCTTCCAAGGTTGGTAAAATGAGGACCCAGATTGTTGGGACAAGATGCTGATATTTGTAAACCTCTTAGAGAATGCTGTAAAGCACTATGAAGCGGTATATAAGTCTATGTGCTATTGCTAAGTGCTATATTCAGTACTGTATACAACCTCTAGTCTGTATTTAAACTAAAGTGCTATTATAGTGCTTGATATACAAGAAAAGGAGGAGGCAAGTGAACTCTATAACGATCAACCCTATCTTACTAATTTAGGTTTGTGTAGAGGATGGAAAGTTTTAGACTTGCCCTTCTTATTGAGTTTTGAAACCATTACCTCAAAATTTTATGAATGAGTAGGAGAACTAAGTAGACTGAATGTTCACAACAGTATCTTTCGACTATGTCCCATCTCCTATTGTGATAATAGTTTGAGATAATAAAGTAAAAATAATAATAATAATAATAAGTTTGAGATAACAAGTAGCCAGAAATCTCTTGTTAAGATTTCTGTTAATGATGACGATGCCCATTGTGAGGATTATGGTACTTTGGCTTCAAAAATTCTGGTGTGCGAGCAATGTAGACTCATCCTGAGGTGTTCTGCTCCTCCCCCTCTCCCTTCAGAGGAGCTTAAAGGTTTTCTTGAGAAAGTGATATTAGTCTCTGTTTCCAAACCTTTGTGAACCTGGAGGTTTCGGCACAGCCCTGTTCCATTCAGGTTGAGTTGTCTTGAAGAGAAAGGTAAGCACAGGAAGAAGGACAGGGTAAGAAAATTTGTAGGAAAGGTGTGGGGCAGGGGAGAGGAAAAAGCAGGAAGGGTGGAAGATATATTTTTGCAGGGAGGAAGAAGAGCAGGATTTTAAACTAGCTACAAGAAACCTTAATTGAATTCAAACATAACAGTTCCATATGAAATTGGCTCATCTTTAACGATACCGGATTGAATCTCTGAGCAATGTACAGGGTAGGAGTGGGGAGATCAGTAGTGGTGAAGCTATTATGAACATAACAAGACATGTTGCTTTCAAATAAAGAGTGGTGGAAGAGTATAAGGAGAGGGGGGCAGGGGAGAGGAGAGGGGAAGAGTTTGGTGGTGGTTCGCAAGGTTAGGCGTGGCAAACGGGCAAGGAAATGGGCAAGCAGGCCAGGTGGTGGTGGTAAGGGAGAGTGGTGGAGGTCTGGAGTGAGGGGTGGGGGATACTGGACACAGGTGAGGAGAAGGGGGTGGTGGAAGGGTAGTGGTCTAAGACTGAAAATACTTGCCCTTCAATTTGCTTGGTACTGTGTGAATCCATCAGAGAGAGAAAGCAAGAAAAAACAAACAAAAAACAGAAAACAAAAAAGGGGGTTGGGTGGAAAGGGGGAAGGGGGTACAAACAATATTTTATTCAATTGCTGTTTGAATAAAAATATTGTGTATCATAATCATACCAAAAGGAAACCTCTTGCAAAAAACGACATGAAAAAGAAATAAGCCAAAATAATAGTAATAATAATAATAATAATAGTAATAAAAGTACCAAAGGCCACAGTAAGAAAATAATAAAAATGTATAGATATAACTCGATCTATAGATATATATATATATATTATATAACCAACATAAAAATGGAATTCATTAGCAAACAGTTTGCAACAGTCTTGATCTAGAAATGTTCTTACTGAGTTAGCAGACCATGCAAAATTCATGATTAACAAAAGACACACACAGAGATTGAGACAGAAGGAAAGGAAAGGAAGGGAGAGAAATTCAGGGCAGTGGACCACGCCTGAGCTCATCTGGCAAATGGGTAAGAATGTGGCCATTCACAGTGAAAGGTAAAAATAGGACAGGAGCTTGGAATCAACCCTATGTGGCAGAAACTTTCTTTAAAAAAAAGCAATCCACATTTCCTTCTGCAAAGGAAGCTGGAAGTCTTTATCATGCCTGACATTATAGTGCATGGGGGAAATCACATAGTTTATGAAACATGACCAATTTTAAAAAACAAAAACCTGCCAAAAAGACACATATAATTTCCTGATGAGAGAAAATAGTCTCAATGATGACAGAAATTGTTGAAGAGAAATATATGTGCGTTAAAGTGACATTTAGGAGAAAGCTTGCAGCTTTATGGCAGAAAGGACATACTTGTTCATATGCAAAAGACACCAAGTATAATTTTCAGACAGGACTGGAAATGGCTCCTGCCTGAAATTTGGCAGAGCTGTTGCCAGGTACTACAATGACAATATTAACTTAGATAGACACTAAATAAGGTAGCTACTGTTAGAAGCAGGGAAATTGAAGACCAAATCCAGGTTGTATTATTTCAGGTTGGTTTTTAATTGGAAAAGGAACCTGGGAAGCATCAATCCTGCCAACCTAGTCTGGTGAGGGTAATCAGAGAGCTCTTCCTCTTCCTGACTGAATTTGAACTACTCATTTGTTGGTTTCAGAAACCTGAAGGCCAGGGCCTGATATGGTGTCCCTTAGCATGCTAGTTCAAAACCAAGAACCCAAGTGGTAATCTCAACTACATGTAGTCCTTGACTTACAACCATTTGTTTAGTGACTGTTTAAAGTTACTATGGCACTGGGATAACTGACCTATGACTGTTTTTCACACTTATGACCGTTGCAGCATCTCCATGGTCACGTGATCAAGTCTCAGACGCTTGGCAACTGGCTCATATTTATGACGGTTGCAGTGTCCCGGGATCATGTGATCACGTATGAGCTTTTGACAAGCAAAGTCAGTGGGGAAGCCAGATTCACTTAACAGCCACGTTACTAACTTAACAACTGCAGTGATTCACTTCACATGTAACAACTGCGGCAAGAAAGGTCGTAAAATGGGGCAAAACTCACTTAACAACTGTCTTGGTTAGCAATGGAGATGTTGAGCTCAATTGTTATCATAAATCGAGGACTAGTTGTATAATGTGTAGCAACCTAAGGCCTCACTTGAGAGAGAGAGAGAGAGAGAGAGAGAGAGAGAGAGAGAGAGAGAGAGAGAGAGAGAGAGAGAGAGAGAGAGAGAACACATAAAGTCAGAGATGGCCACTAATGGTATTTAGGAATGATGTTGGGAGATAGGGTGAAGATAGGAACTGTCAGATAAGAGAGGGGAAAGTCAACAGCTGCGTCATGGAAGAAGAAAGAGGCTTAGAAGGTCTCTCTCCCCAAGCTTTCAGGCTGTGAAGGAGATGATGGGAAATTTGTACTTTTAGACTTGCAAGATTCTGTTGATGTAGTCTTACAATAAAGTACAATTAGCTCATCTAGCCATGTTTCTTAACTGTTCTACTTGGGAAGGCTGACATCAATCTTGAAATCCTCCTTTATAGCTTGAGAACTTAGATGGGGTCCTTTCTGAGTCTCATTCTCCACCACGTTCTTCACCCAATACGCAGCTATGGGCTATGACCTCTCTTATTTGACCCTTATCTGACGGGGGGGGGGGGAGGAGGGGTGAATGATCTCTTCTCCCTGTCTCCCAAGGCCATTCCCATGTAACTTTATACCAGAGTAGGATCCTTTTGAAGCACAGACCGATTCACAGCAGATGCTCTTTGGAAAGTATCATCTCTTGGCCTGAGACATACATTAGGCCTATCTGATTCATATTTATGTTTGTTGCTATAATCCTTCCCAAAACTTCTATCAGGTTGTACAAGAGAGTTGTTGTTGTTGTTAGCTGCGAAGTCGTGTCCAACCCATCGCAACCCCATGGACAATGTTCCTCCAGGCCTTCCTGTTCTTTACCAACTTCTGGAGTCCATTTAAGCTCACGCCTACTGCTTCAGTGATTCCATCCAACCACCTCATTCTCTGTTGTCCCCTTCTTCTCTTGCCCTCAACCTTTCCCAGCATTAGGTTCTTCTCCAGTGAGTCCTTCCTTCTCATTAGGTGGCCAAAGTATTTGAGTTTCAGGTTCAGGATCTGGCCTTCTAAAGAGCAGTCAGGGTTGATCTCCTCTAGGACTGACCAGTTTGATCATCTTGCAGTCCAAGGGACTCACAGGAGTCTTCTCCAGCACCAGAGTTCAAAGGCCACAATTCTTTGGCGCTCAGCCTTTTTTATGGTCCAACTTTCACTGCCATACATTGCAACTGGGAAGACCATAGCCTTGACTATATGCACTTTCGTTGGCAGGGTGATGTCTCTGCTTTTTAGTGTGCTGTCTAGATTTGCCATGGCTTTCCTCCCCAGGATCAAGTGTCTTTTAATTACTTCACTGCAGTCCCCATCTGTGGTGATCTTGGAGCCAAAGAAAATAAAATCTGTCACTACCTCCGTTTCTTCCCCATCTATTTGCCAGGAATTGAGAGGGCCGGATGCCATGATCTTGGTTTTCTTAATGTTTAGTTTCAACCCAACTTTTGCACTCTCCTTCTTCACCTGCAACAAGAGGCTCTTTAGTTCCTCTTCACTTTCTGCCATTAGAGTGGTATCATCTGCATATCTTAGGTTGTTGATATTTCTCCCAGCAACCTTAATTCCAACTTTAGATTCATCTAGCTCTGCCTTTCTCATGATGTGCTCTGCATATAAGTTAAACAGGCAGGGTGACAATATACAGCCTTGCCGGACTCCTTTCCCAATTTTGAACCAGTCAGTGGTTCTGTGTCCAGTTCTCACTGTTGCTTCTTGACCCGCATATAGGTTTCTCAAGAGACAAATAAGATGGTCTGGTACTCCCATCTCTTTAAGACCTTGCCACAGTTTTTTGTGATCCACACAATCAAAGGCTTTAGCATAGTCAATGAAGCAGAAGTAGATGTTTTTCTGGAACTCCCTAGCTTTCTCCATGATCCAGCGTATGTTGGCAATTTGATCTCTAGTTCCTCTGCCTCTTCAAAATCCTGCCTGTACTTCTGGTAGTTCTCGATCCACATACTGCTGGAGTCTAGCTTGTAGGATTTTAAGCATGACTTTACTAGCATGAGAAATGAGTGCAATGGTGCGATAGTTTGAACATTCTTTGGCACTGCCTTTCTTTGGAATTGGAATGTAAACTGATCTTTTCCAATCCTGTGGCCACTGCTGAGTTTTCCAAATTTGCTGGCAAATTGAGTGTAGCACTTTTACTGCATCGTCTTTTAAGATTTTGAATAGTTCAGCTGGAATACTGTCCTCCACTAGCTTTGTTGCTCAGCTTTTCTAAGGCCCACTTCACTTCACATTCAAGGATGTCTGGTTCGAGGTCAGTGACCACCTCATTGTGGTTATCTGGGATGTTAAGCTCATTCTTGTATAGTTCTTGTGTGTAATTTTTCCACCTCTTCTTAATCTCTTCTGTTTCTGTTAGGTCCCTGCCATTTTGGTCCTTTATCATGCCCATTTTTGCATGAAACGTTCCCTTCATCTCTCCAATTTTCTTCAGGAGATCTCTGGTCCTCCCTATTCTATTGTTTTCTTCTATTTCTTTGCACTGTTCATTTAAGAAGGCATTCTTATCTCTTCTAGCTATTCTCTGGAATTCTGCATTCAATTGGGCGTATTTTTCTTTTTCTCCCTTGCCTTTCGCTTCCCTGCTTTCCTCAGCTATTTGCAAAGCTTCCTCAGACAGCCATTTTGTTTTCTTGTATTTATTTTTCTTTGGGATGGTTTTAGTTGCTACCTCTTGTACAATGTTGCGAACCTCTGTCCATAGTTCTTCAGGCACTCTGTCTATCAGATCTAATTCCTTAAATCTATTTGTCACCTCTACTGTATATTCAACAGGGATATGATTTAATTCATACCTGAGTGGCCTAGTGCTTTTCCCTACTTTCTTCAGTTTAAGCTTAAACTTTGCAACGAGAAGCTCATGGTCTGAGCCACAGACAGCTCCTGGTCTTGTTTTTACTGACTGTATAGAGCTTCTCCATCTTTGGCTGCAGAGCACATAGTCAATCTGATTTCTGTGTTGACCGTCTGGTGATGTCCATATGTTGAGCCATCTCTTGGGTTGTTGGAAAAGAGTGTTTGCTATGACCCTCGTATTCTCTTGACAAAATTCTATCAGCCTGTGCCCTGCTTCATTTTGTACTCCAAGGCCAAACTTGCCTGTTATTCTGGTTATCTTTTGGCTTCCTACTTTAGCATTCCAATCCCCCATGATGATAAGGACATCATTTTTTGGTCTTAGTTCTATAAGGTGCTGTAGGCCTTCATAGAACCGGTCAATTTCATCCTCTTCAGCACTGGTGGTTGGGGCATAGACTTGGACTACTGTGATATTGAATGTTTTGCCTTGGATTCGAACTGAGATCATTCTGTCATTTTGGGGATTGTATCCCAGTATTGCTTTTCCTACTCTTTTATTGACTATGAAGGCTACTCCATTTCTTCTGAGGGATTCTTGACCGCAGTAGTATATCTGATGGTCATCTGAATTTAATTCACCCATTCCTGTCCATTTTAGTTCACTGATTCCTAAGATGTCGATGTTCAGTCTTGTCATCTCTTGTTTGACCACGTCCAGCTTTCCTTGATTCATGGATCTTACATTCCAGGTTCCTATGGAGAAAAAATCTTTCACCACCAGATACATCCACAGCTGAGTGTCCTTTCGGCTTTGGCCCAGTCGCTTCATTCTTTCTGGCGCTACTAGTAGTAGCCCTCTGCTCTTCCCCAGTAGCATATTGGACACCTTCCGACCTGAGGGGCTCATCTTCCAGCGTCATATCGTTTTGCCTTTTGGTACTGTCCATGGGGTTTTCATGGCAAAGATACTGGAGTGGGTTGCCATTTCCTTCTCCAGTGGATTACGTTTTGTCAGAACTCTCTGCTATGACCTGTCCGTCTTGGGTGGCCCTGCACGGCATAGCTCATAGCTTCATTGAATTACACAAGCCCCTTCGCCATGACAAGGCAGTAATCCATGAAGGGGACAAGAGAGTTACCTACTTGTAAACACTTCCCACGTCAAAAACATATTTGTGCCAAGTTTCCATGCTAGGGAAGAGGCTTTGCAACAATTCTTTTTCATAACGTAACTTTTCATCCGGAAAGTATGGGATGGCAATTTTCCCCCCTAAGCAATAATACTGCACCAAATGCTCCTACAAAACATTGGAAGCATAAATATAGAACATAAAATAATGGAGTTGGAAGGGACCTCGGAGGTCTTCTAGTCCAGGTATGTCAAACTCCCGACATCACATGACATTGCACGGCATATCGGAACTTTTCTCCCATTACCAGCAATGGGGTGGGTGCGGTTTCGGCATGACGCATCCGGACCATGGGCCAGCAGTTTGACATACCTGTTCTAGTCTAACCCCCTGCTCGATCAGGAAACCCTATACCATTTCAGACAAATAGTTTGCCCAGTCTCTGCTTAATAACCTCCAGTAATGGAGTACGCACAACTTCTGAAGGCAAGCTATTCCATTGGTTGATTGCTCTCAATGTTAGGAAATTTCTCCTTAGTTCTAGGTTGCTTCTCTCCTTGATTAGTTTCCCTCCTTGTCGTGCTTTTTGATCCTTTGGAAAATAGTTTAACCCCCTCGTCTTTGTAGGAGCCCCTTAAGCAGCTTAGACCCATACCCCCCAACTTAAAACTAGATGATCTTTATTTTTTCTTTCTATAGATAGAGAAGTGGTAGCTTAAATAGCAGGAGAAAGATGATTCTCATTTCTTCTTAGTGTCATAGTTTTTTTTAAAGAAATTCTTATTGAAAGGATTTTTTATATTCCCAAGTAAATTGGAAAGGACTTCAGCTGTAATGTCTTTATGCAATGGGGTTAAAACTAATTTAATTAAAAGTGAGCAAGTTGGGGCAGCGTCTAGGCTAGAGATATGCCAAATCACCCATCTTTTAACTATTTCAAGAAACTCATGGTGTGGGCCTGATTAATATTATACTATGTCCAGAGTACTTGGAATGGTTTGTTCCGGGGCTGGATCAGTCCATTTAAGGGTAAGACCACTCTGCGATTGATGGTTCTAGCCATTCTTTGTCAGAAGAGCCTATATGCAGGTAGTCCTTAACTTACAACCATTTGTTTAGTGAATGAAGTTACAATGGCACTGAAAAAGTGACTTCGGACTGGTCCTCACACTTATAACCATCAGAGCATCCCTACAATCATGTGATCAAAATTTGGATGCTTGGCAATCAGCACGTTCTTATAATGGCTGCCACATCCTGGGGCCATGTAATTACCATTTGCTATCTCCACACTAACTTCCATCAAGGAAAGCCAATGGGAGAAGCCAGATTTACTTCATCGCATGTGATTCACTTTAAAACTGCAATGACTTGCTTAGCAATAACGGCAAAAAAGTTCATAAAATTGGATGTGACTCACTTACCAAATGCCTTGTTTAGCAAATGGACATTTTTTTTTAAAAAAAATCCCATTTATATCCCGCCCTTCTCCAAAGACTCAGGGCGGCTTACGATCTAAGAAGCACAAATCAATGTGCTTAGCAATAGCCTTCATTCTATGTATATGCCTGCTTATTAGGGCTTTCGCCCCCCCCAGCGGCATTTTTACAAAGTCAGCTTATTGCCCCCAACAATCTGGGTCCTCATTTTACCTACCTCGGAAGGATGGAAGGCTGAGTCAACCTTGAGTCTGGTGGGACTCGAACCTGCACTAATTGCAGGCAGCTGGTGTTACTTAAGGAGGCATTAGCCCACTGCTCCACCAAGGCTGGTCCCAGTTGTGATTGTAAGTCAAGGACTACCTGTATTTTGAAACCCATTGGCATAAGAAAATCTTCAAGATGTCATTCTTCAGCATACATTGTAAGGAATCATTCTAAATTTCCTTGAAGGTGAAAATTTTTTAGTCGCCATAAGTAACAGCGTGAGTATGGAGTACAAAAGGTGGGAGAAGAGAGAGAGTTGAGAAAGAAGAGGAATGACAGAGACAGAGGGACAGACACAGGTAGAAAAAGGCAGAATCGCTCAGAACAGGATGTTAAAAACTCCCTTGAAAGCTCCTCACACCCTTTGATGAGAGAGCAGAGCCCAGGATCACACACAAGGGGAAGCAAACACACAAGTACATAGATTAATTGTAACTTAGTGAGGACAAGAAGCAAAGAAATTCAAACTTTAAATAAAAATAAGGATGGCTTAAAACAAATTTAAACAAAACAGAAAGAAACATGCAAAATTTCCCAGTTTTCAAATTAACCAGCTGCTATTATAATCTACCACACGAAAAGCATATAAAGTAACAACTCAACCTCATCTCCCCTGGATGTTTTTAAACGTTCATTGCAAGGGATCTGATAAATCGTTTCATCTCTGGGAAGCCTGCATTATTCTTTCACAAATAAAATGAAATTTTCTTTTCTTCTCTGGGTAGGAATTTTTTTTTAATTTGATACATTTTTAAAAGCGTTAACATTTAGGCATTTTGCTTTCTCTTGGAAATCATCCTTAGGCTAGCTGGTGGGTTTAGGGTCAAAGGGTATGTGAAAGGACAGGAGGAAAATAAAAACATATACTTACACTTCACCTGGAGAATCTGGTCACTTAGATTAGCTTGGATGTAAGATCTGCTGTAATTCGGTAAGACCAGACCTAAGCTGGAAAAGGAAAAGAGAGAAATCACAGCGTTATCAAAGCAGCTGCACTGGTGATGAAAACAGTCTGAATAGAAGACAATAACTGAAGATTTATAGCAGGGGTGTTAAACTTCCAGCCTGGCCGGGTTGCATCTTATGGAGGCCGTGCCCACACCAGCTCCGGCAATGCAAAAAAAGTCTCAGTATGTCACGACACGTCACATGATGCGGCAAGTTTGACACCCATGATTTACGGCAACAAATTGGCTTGCGAGATCATCAGGGTTGAAGACTGATATATCTGGAAGGAATTGGACTGAGGCCACCTGTCTTAAGACCTCTATGAAAGTGTTGGATGTTGCAAATTGTCCAAGGAACATTTAATGAACTGATGTTATACAAGACTGAATCTCAGAATGGTCTGTCTTTGTCAGGAATGAAATACAGCTAAGAATAAAACCAGTATCTTTAAAGGACACTTGTTGGAAGCAGAATTAGAAATGAAGATTTGAGGAAGTTAAGTTTACAATGTCTTTCCCAGGAGAGTCTGTTTGCCATGCCATATCAAGACTTCATTCTGAAACACAAATTCATGGCAGACATAAATATCTCTTATTCTATGCATGATTCTCAGATAGCTGGATTAGAAACAACTGGCTATTTGTTGAGCCATCTAGTGATAAATTGGTTTTCCTAGAAAATTTCAGAGGAATATATATATTTGCAATAAACAACAACACACTAGATGGCAGCCTCACTTAACAGTTTCTGGTTGCAGATTTCAAACATGATATAATCTTCATATTATAATAAGTAGCTCCCTTTTATTACATTATAGTGGGAGGATATATACATTGGAAAAGTGTTATGCTTTAAAAAAAATCAATGGATGCTTCTTCCCAGATTTTATTTCTACCCTTCAAGACCTAAGGGCACAGTCTTCCGAGTGAGATTCAAGGTTTTGGTTATGGTTTTCAAGGCCCTACATGGCATGGGTCCAGAGTACCTCGGGGATCACCTGCTGCCGGCGTCAACTTCCCTCCGCCCTGTGCGTTCCCACAGAGAGGGCCTCCTCAGGGTGCCACCGGTCAGAGAATGTCGGATGGTGGCCCCCAGGGGGAGGGCCTTCTCTGTGGGCGCCCCGGACTTATGGAATCAGCTGCCAGTTGAGCTCCGGATGGCGCCTGACCTTCGCTCCTTCCGACGCGATCTGAAGACCTATTTATTTGAACAAGCCGGCCTGGCCTGATGGGGGATGTGTTGGGGTTTTTTTTGTGGGTTTTTTATACCATTATTTATTGTTTTAGCTCGGGCTCCTATTTAATTCCCTTTTAACTTTTGTATTTTGCATTTTATATGTGCCCTGTTCACCGCCCTGAGTCCTTCGGGAGAAGGGCGGTATACAAATATAATAATAATAAATAAATATAATAATAAATAAATATAAATGGATCCACAAAGAACATCTGCCACTGTATAATTCAGCACCAGCCATTTGTAGCATCAACCGGCTATTGCTCTGCTGACATAGCATTAAAGAAGAGAGGCTTTTTATTTCCACAATGATAGCTGGATGATATCATAATCTCTAGAGCAGAAGTGTCAAAAAATGTCAAGGGGTCACCTTTCCTGTCCTCCTAAGCACTCACAATAACTACCAATGACTACATTTGTTACACTGTTTGACACTGAATTGTTCTTGTACCAGAGTTTCTACTAGTGTGCTGTGATTGACCCAGTTTTCAAAGGGATGATCTCAAAAATACTCTAACAGACTTTATTACTGAATTCTAAACATGTACTTCGGTGAAAAATAAAGAATTTCAAAACAACTTAAAAGATCAAGCCACTATGTTGTAATCCTTTGGCTAATATTGGCTATCAACTTTAGTAAAGTTGCTTTCAAGTTAGACTGACTTCTGATGGCTTATATGGACACATCTGTGTAGTTTTCTTTAGAAAAATATAGGTGCAGTTTGCCATTATTTTCTTCTGGGATTTTTTAAAAAAACCCCCACAATTTAGCTTAAAAACTGGTTTCCTAAGGGGATCTCAGCCTGAGTACTCACCAGAAACTGCCCTGCTTAGGTTCCCAAACTAACCAAGATTGGCTGAAAGCTCTACCTGCTAAAAGGTTATCTGTTTAAATCATTATGGTCAATCACTAAACCTTTGGCACATTAGATAAAATTCTGAAGAACACAGTCATGAGACAGAGAGAGAGAGAAACAGAAAGAGAGAGAGACAGAGAGAGAGAGAAATAGAGACGGAGAAAGAGAGAGAGAGAGAGAGAGAGAGAGAGAGAGAGAGAGAGAGAGAGAGAGAGAGAGAGAGAGAGAGAGAGGGGAATGCATTTGTGGTGTCTTTTCCCCATCAGCAGAGAATTGCATCTCTTAAGAGTATTTCTCCTAAGCATTCTTTTAATCATCACTTCCGGAAGAGGTACTGTATAACAAATAGAAGAAGTCTGTGTTTTACTTGGCTACTTCCTTACCTGTAGTTTGTGCTTTTGATAGGTGCCCAAGTATAGGTTCTATGAACTTTATCAATATACCCCTGTAGAGTCAAAAGGAATGAATGACTAAATAGTGCTCATTACATTTATGAAAAACATTAACTAGCTGATTTCAAAGATTTTTGGCCACATTTCATTCTTCCTCAAATAAATGGTAAATAAACCAATGTACATCACAATTAACATTAAGTATATATTCCAGTTAATCTAACCAATCCCAACTACTAATCTAGTTCTTGTATTCTAATATATTGGAAATTTCTGTGAAGTCTTTTGAGATTGTTCTACATATAATGAATTTAAATGTTAAGACTGCTCAAATCCAAAAAGACTCTGGGAAGTTTGCAATATTTGTAATATGCAAGTTAAAAAAATTGATGACTGTCCAGACCAAAACAGCACTCCCAACATTCATAAAAGACACAACAGGGTCTCCACAGATACCTTAACATCAGGTGTAGGAACCAAGCAAGTCTTAAGAGACTTGGCCAAATGGAATAATGATTTAATTCCATGAAAATCATATTTTTCATATCCTAGTTCCCAGCTCCCTGTATGTTCCAAAAAAGGGCCACTCTTTTTGAAATCTGGCAGCTCAGACTTAAAAGTCCAACATATTTACCTCATCAAGGGATTTTATCAGAGTCTTAATATATTGTTGATCTTTATTTCCATCTATCATGCTTCGGCGAATCTAAAGATGGGAGAACAGAAAATGCTATCAAGTTGGGTGGGGATACATAACAGTGGTAGCACACAGGAACTGCATTTACAGTTACCTTTTTATATACTCTTCTGTTCAAATCCCAAGAAAATCTCTTAACAGGATAGGATCTGCATTCATGCATGATTCATACTATGGTATAAATGCACATACACATAAATATGCAATTTACTATACAGAAGTATAAGAAATAATTATGTAATTACAGGTAGTCTTCGACCTACAGCCACAATTGGGCCCCAAATTTCTATTGCTAAGGGAAACATTTTCTAAGTGAATTTTGCCCCAGTTTATGACCTTTCTTGCCACGGTTGTTAAGTTGGAAGGGACCTTGGAGGTCATCTAGTCCAATTCCCTGCTCAGGCAGGAAACCCTATATCATTTCAGACAGTCTCTTCTTAAAAACTTCCAGTGTCTAGAGGCAGGTTGTTCCACTGATTAATTGTTCTAACTGTCGGGAAATTTCTCCTTAGTTCTAGGTTGCTTCTCTCCTTGATTAGTTTCCATCCATTGCTTCTTGTCCTGCTTTCAGGCGCTTTGGAGAGTAGCTTGACTCCCTCTTCTTTGGGGCAGCCCCTGAGATATTGGAACACTGCTATCATGTCACCCCTCATCCTTCTCTTCATTAAACTACACATACTCAATTCCAGCAACCGTTCCTTGTGTGTTTTAGCCTCCAGTCCCCCAATCATCTTTGTTAAATGAATCTGGCTTTCCCATTCACTTTGCTTGTCAGAAGGTCGCAAAAAGGGACCACAGGACCCTGTCATAAATATGAGTCAGTTGCCTGGTGTCTGAATTTTGATCACATGACCATGGGGTTGCCGCAGTGGTTGTAAGTGTGAAAAATGGTCATAAATCACTTTTTCCAGTGCTGTTGTAACTTTGAACGGTCACTGAACAAACAAAGTCGAGGACTACCTGTATACATAAAGACATTATTCCAAATTGCCATCACCAGTACTGCAAAAATCCTGTTGTGACAATGTAGCAGTAAGTTTGTCAAAGGAAAAAAAATCTGATGCTTAGATTTGTAAAAGTAAACTTTGTAGAAGCTTACTATTCTGCACTGAGAAAAGATTGCTACAATGCCATTAGAATCTTTGTTTTTAAATAATTGTATCATAGTTTTTGTATTTTCATTTTTGGGGTTGTTGTAGGCTACTCTGATAGTCTTTGATAGAGGAACTATATAAACATTAATACAAATTTTTTAAAAATAGATAATTACGGTACATATGTATTTGCCTCAGATAAAGCAGAGCTGATCTATTGTTATCGCTTACCCTTTCTTTGTTCTCATCCTCTAGTTCAGCATCAAGGAAATCCAGGGTTACAGGTTCTTGAAAATTGATGATCTGAAAGAATAACCCCAAAGTAGTGATAGGTGGACTCACTGGAGAAGAGCCTAATGCTGGGAAAGATTGAGGGCAATAGAAGAAGGGGACGACAGAGAATGAGATGGCTGGATGGAGTCACTGAAGCAGTAGGCGTGAGCTTAAATGGACTCCAGAAGATGGCAGAGGACAGGAAGGCCTGGAGGAACATTGTCCATAGGGTCATGATGGGTCGGACACGACTTTGCAGCTAACAACAACAACAAAGTGATGGGTGGTGTGAATGAGATGAGAATTCAAGATTATCATTCTGTTCACAATAAGCATGTCAAAACAATCCTTGTTCTATGCCTTGACAGAGTCTTTTTTTTGCCTTCAAGTCAGTGTTTATTTATTAAATTTATATGCCGCCCATCTCACTATCCAGTGACGCAGTATTGATTCCTACTGACTGCCTGGACAAATCCCTGCAGTTTTTTTCTGGCAAGGTCTTTCAGAAGTGGATTGTCATTGCCTTCTTCCTAGGGCTGAGAGACAGTGACTGGCCCAAGATAACCCAGCTAATTTCATGCCTAAGGCAGGGCTAGAGTATACATAGTATAAATGCTGTTATAAATTATGATGTTCAGTAATTAGAGATGCTGACAGTTTGTAACTGAAACATTTTGTACAAAATGCAAATGTATGCTGTTGGGAGTAAATAGAAATTTTCCATATACACATAAGAATCTCAGACTTAGATGTACGGGGAGCTGTAACTGGAAAGAATGCTTTAATTGTAAAATTAATTCTTCTTCTGTAAGACACTTAGAACTGATTCAGAGATAAGGCAAGCCATCCCTTCTTTTAAACAATGTATCAATAATATAGGTAAAGTAAAGCAGTCCCTTAGGATTTTACTCCGCTGCTTGTTGCTGACTCTAGGGGGCAGTGCTCATTTTCATTTCAAGGTCATTGAGCCAGTGCTGTCGAAGACATTTCTGCAGTCATGTGAACAGCATGATGTCATGGACCAATATTGCCTTTCAACCTAAGTGACACCTATTTATCTACTCGCATTTGCCTGCTTTCAAACTGCTAGGTTGCCAGGAGCTGGGGCAAGGATGGGAACTCACCCTATTGCATGGCACTCAGGTCTCAAACCAGGGCTGCTGGCTTTTCAGCTGATAGGCCCAGTGTCTTAACCACTGTGCCATCATGCTGCCCCTATTAACAATATAACCTTACCTTAATATCTCGTTATATCTGTTCCTAATAGTTTACTTAGTAGTAGGCAAACTAAGATCTGTTGATTTGCCAGGATAGAAATGAGATATGAAGAATGGATGATTAAATGCATGTTGTCTTATAAAGGCCAAGTCAGAAGCACTCAACAAGACCAGACTATTTCATTATAATAACAATGCAGAGCTGTTAATGGCTTCCGCCATCAAAAGATATGAGACTCTCAGCCCATTATGCCACACTGGCAGAAAAAAGAAGTAAAAAAAATTGAACCTTACTTCTATTATAAATAGAGCTTGTAATTGATAATTGCCAGATTTCTTCTTTATCATGTTTCTAGGTTTTGCAATCAATATACTTATCAAGAGCTACATCCTTGAATCATTGTGAGACTTCTAGAAGCCCGGCACATATATTCTTCAATAAATGATTCACTGGATGACTGATGGTATGTTAACCAGAAAGTTTTTTCTCAAGGCTTCTACAGCAGGGAGAGACACCTCTCTGTTGGAATGGGACATCTTGCCATGGCTATCTTGCCATGGCCAACTCGCCATGGCCAACTTGCCATTGCCAACTTGCTGCAGCTAACTTGCCATGGCCAATTCAAAATGGCCAACTCATGGTAGGGCAACGTGCTGCTGGATAATTCAACAATTCAATTTAATTATTTAAAATAATTTTTAAAAATATTTTAATTTTTGTCATTCACATTTCATTTTGTTCCTCCTTTGGCATCCTTTCTTTAATGATTCTATGCCAACATTTTTTTTAATATTACTGTAATTCTTGTCCTGTGGTGAGTTGTTCTGTAGTGAGTTGGCCATGACAAGTTGTCCTTTGGTGAGTTGGCTGTGGTAAGTTGGCTGCAGCGAATTGTTCTAGGCCCCTCTCTTGATCAATCTGGACTACAACAGAAAGCTAGAGACTCTGAATCTAAAACTATTTCTGGGCCTACCAGAGCATATGGCAGGGACGTGTGTCTGTGAATGATTGTTTCAAAAGTGTCTGCTTAGAAAAAAGTTCTTTGTCAAACCCCACTGGGCAGGTAAAAAAACAGAAAGAAAAGAAACCCTCAACAGTTTTTGGGAGGGTTTTCAGTGGATTTTACACTGAAAGGATGTGACAGTGACAAGACAAAATTTGAGAAGCATAGTAGGGCTTTAGGTTATGTGCAGAACCAATTTGACATTTCAGCAGTCACTAGAAATGCATGAATTTAAGTGAGAAATTATATTGTACTTTTATTTATTTATGAAAGGCATACGATAATGTGAATATATTTATTTCTTGTATCTTATATACCAGTTGGAACTGAAAGTTGTGAAGTGTGATAGAAGTGCTATGTGGTAGAAGTGAAATGACCTAATAAATGAAAATGGTTCATCAGTGAGCAGAGGTAACAAAAAAAAATTGAGTTTGTTAGAAAGAATACATATGGCCAAGAAAAGCTTTGCTAGAATCTATTCCATTTTGTGCATAACTAACCAGTTTATTGTAATAAAAAAGATATTAACGTAGCACTTAATACCAAGGTGTCAAAGAAAAAAGTGCTTTCATTGGTTTGAAATTTCCAAACCAAGTTTTAGGATACTAAACATTTTTTGTGTACAAATGTAATCCGATTTCTAAGTAGGAAGAAATGCAAAAATGAAACCAGACATCAATGGTGTGAAATTAGGATAGAGTTCTACCACATTACCAGGACAAAATTTTACTAGTCACTTTTCAATCTTTACTCCATCAAATGCAGGTCTGAATGCCATTTGAATCAATCAATTAATTAATGAAGAAAATAGGAACTTGTTATTTGGAAGCATTCAAAACTACCGTAGTCAAATTCTCAAGTGTCCAGAAAGATATATTCTACTCATATGCCAAAATAATGTCTTCTAATTAGAGTTGAAAGAACAAGGTACTATTTAAAGACAGGCATTGCTATGAAAGTTGTTTGGATTTAAGACACACACACACACACACACACACAAAACACAGAGAATTATGGCTGTTCCTTGGGTGATTTTACTGTGCTGAATAATTTGAACTGTTATTGATCAGAGTCACAGTGAAGTGACTAAATAAATTGCTATGGTTTCTGTCCATCTCTGCCACATCATCTGCCTATTAATAAGGCTGATGAACTGAGCTGGAAATTTCTGCCAATGAAATGTAACTCAATCTGATCAATGCCATTTTTCAATTCCTTAATTTCTGGCTGCCCTTTCAATGACAGATTTATCTGACTAGTATTTGAGCTAGAAGCCTGTTCTTTTTGCTCCATTCTGATGATTGCAGAACTTCTGAGATAAATTAGCCTAAGGCTTTCATCCACTCCTTTTCTTTTGGTTAATACCCCCGAGCAAGTAATATTTCATAAAATGGTCTAGCTAATTCTTTCCTATACTTGCTAAGAAAGAATGAGAAATACATATATTATATTGTCAAGATGAGCCAATATGTGCTTTGTGACTCTCAGGAACATATTTTCTTTTCTTCAGGGCTTTTTTCCTCATAGAATGCTCAGAACGGAGTTCCGGCACCTTTTTTGGATGGAACCTTGTAGGGTAGGCAAGGCGGGTTATATGACATGTGTGAGTTCCGGCACCTTTTTCCTTTACAAAAAAAGCACTGCTTTTCTTCTACTTGAAGCACATGAGCATATTTGCCCACAGTCAATGAATTCCACCCTGCAGCCAAAACAATTATTTAAATCCCAAATATCTGAATTTCACACTGCCCAACATCCTTAGTCATCATCAATGCCAGTAAGTTAGAACAACCATGTCTATAAAGACAAAGGGAATGACTGAAGTGAAGGTTCAGTTCAGTAGCTCTTGTCATTTATACATGATGTGCATATTATGGAACTTCAACTGCAGATTCCACCATTAGAGTGGGCTTCTATATTTCCTAATCCAGTTAAACGCCATAATTCTGCTATGGCTAACTGATGAGCAGATATTGTGCTGTTCCTGTCTAATGTATATTCTCAAATTGGCTATTTTTTCTCACTTTGTTGCTGAGGAAATTAAGCAGGTCGTCCCTGTGTGTTTATTTGAGGTAGCTACTCCTTCAAGGATTGCCATGTTTAGCATACGCTGCGGTGGCTGACTTGCATTTGACACCCATGAGCAAATGTGTTCATGGGACAACTAGCTGAGGGACATACTATCATCATGCAGTCTTATGTATATCTTCGCATTTAATCCAGCAAAGTCAAGTTGAGCTCCGGATGGCTCTTTCCGCCGTGATCTGAAAACTTACTTATTTGAACAAGCCGGCCTGGTCTAATGGGTTTGGGGTATTTTTAATTTTTAATTTTTAATTATTTATTGTTAGGGCTAGATTAATTTATTTTAATTTTTGTATGTTGTATTTTATTGCCCTGTACACCGCCCTGAGTCCTTCGGGAGAAGGGCGGTATAGAAATTAAATTAAATAAATAAATAAATAAATTGAGCTCAGTCCCTGGAAAGTATCCGTAAGATTATAGCCTCAAAATCCCACTTTTTTAAAAAAAAGGATAAATTACACATTTTGGTGTTAATGTAATTAGCTAAATCTTTGGATGCAATTCTAATTTAAGCTTTGAAAATCTCTCGTCAGTTATAATGCTCATCGACATTATAATGCATTTAATAGTTACATCTTTTTTGTCTTTGTGCAAGGGGCTCCATGCCAAAAGCTGATTGGGCAAGGCTCCCAAGAAGAACACAGCTAAATCAAAAGAGTTGGCCAGGCAAACATTTTACATAGAACTATCTCCTTCTACCCATCCCCCACCCTGAAAGTAGCTAAGCAATAAACCAAGAAAGCTGACAAACGTTAAAGTGCTGAAAATGTTAAGCCTTGTAAAAGGATTTAAAGTGTGAAAAGCAAAAGTTCACCACTGTTTCTTTTTAAAATTTTTGCAGCAAACTGTACTGTCAGATTTGGTGACAATGATGTGTGGATTTCAAGATTGCATGAAAACCATCCCAAGGGTTGCAAATACAACCTAAGAGTGTTTGTTGGCCCTCTCTGGTGAGAGACAGGATTTGCAAGTCTGTTCTGCTATTATAGACATAGGGAAAGATCAATTTTCTGGAAGAAAAGCTTTACACCTGACTAGATTAGAGAAAAAAGTCCTGCAGGAAGTTGAGACCCAAGGTTCTAGGAATGTAAAGGAATGAACATCAAAGGGGCAAAGAATGAAAGAGAGAGAGTGGAAGGAGTGACGGGAGAGTTCACAAAGTCACAGTGAAGGGGGGAAAAATGATGCTTAATTCACTAAAACGTTTTGGGCCAGAAAATTTATGAGTGCTACATTTCACATATCCATTATAAACATTTATGCCAAGCTTTGATTATTAGTCAATAATAAGTATATGCAGCTATACATCCTACAGAACAGGAGGACTGATCTTTTCAATTGCCAAGCTCACTTTCTGGCCAGATGGTGGCATATGGTGGTCAATCTGTGACTCAGAGGTGGCTAAAATGTGAGTGGTGCACTTGTTTGTAACAGCTGTTTGAATACGCTTTCAGTCTAATGGAAAATTGCCACCATTAACATTTCCACCCAACTCATTAATTCCAATCCAGGCAGTACGAGATACTCACCTTTAGACAGGCATACTCAGTATCCACATAATAGCAAGAATGTCTTTTCAGGAAAAATGAAAGAGGGCAAGCTTATTGCAGTTAGTTTGGGGGGGGGGAAATGGAAGAGCTCATCATGATAAAAAATGGTGAAAGAGGAAAAATTGTCTTTCTAACACTGTCTGTTTTGCGGTTGCTGCTAACACGATGGACTAAATCACTACATATTTTTGCAATGATTTTGAATACACATTCACATGCCCAAAAGTATTCTTACCGGAGGTTGCAGGTTTGGATGTAGCAATACATATCCATTCAAGTCGATAGCAAATACATAGCCATTAGCACCCAACTAGATGGAAAGACAAAAAAGAAAGGAAAATGCTCCTGAAGAGAAACAGATTACATCTCAAAAGGACAGAATGGAGTTGTGTCAAAGCTTCTTTACCATGATACTCTGTGTCACCTCCTGCTTATCTAATACCCAACTCAAGCAGAGAATAAAGGTCCATCACATTTTCTAAATGAAAGGAAAGGATTTCAGTTTGCCTTACTGTAGTGATCTTCATTCGAAAGATGAAAGACAGTTTGGGGGTGAAGTAGAGAATTTAGGGAGGACACTCCTAAGAAAACTAACACCCCTCTTCCTATCCTGCTTCCTTTTTTTAAAGGACAGAGTTTGAAGAACATAACATCTTCCCTACTCACATTGTATCGTGGTGTCAGCTTCTTGATATCATTTAGGGCCACATCAATCCCCACAACACCCAGGATGAGCTGGTTCTGAAAACACATAAACAACAATGACAGTTTCATTCATTACATCATTCATTATTCTATTATTTGAAATTGAGCCAGTCGAGATGCTGACTCTATTAATTTCTACTGTTTGTGTCTAAGGCAGCCCTCAACCTCTTTGAGTAGTCCTGACAGGGAATTCCAGGAGTTTTAATCTGGCACATCTGGAGGTGACTGATTTGGAGAAGGAGGATAGAGTATGCCATGCCTACTTCCTCCACAGAATTCATTGGTCTAGTTAGTATATAACAATCAACTCATATACTTTTACATTTTACAATTAAATTGTTCAAAAACTAGAAGTGGACAATACGTAAGTATACCTGAGAAACTAATGGAAATATCAACATGTTTTCACAAGATGAATTTAGTATTTCACAAGATGAATTTTGCTTCAGTATTTGGGAGAAGATGTGTTAATTTCCTGAAGCAGGCTGGATGCAAGGTAAGCTGTGAGCTGTCAAAGAATTTCCAAAACCCCTTCTTACAGCAAGAGAAAGTGTAAAATATCACAATATTTAGTCAACTGAATGTCTGTCCGTTTAATGCTGAATAGAGAGTTGGAGGACACATAGTACCAGATATCTCAGCCGTGAATGAACTTTGTCACATTTGTTGTAAGAGGTCATGGTGGTGCAGTGGTTAGAATGCAGTATTGCATTCAAACTCTACCCACAGCCAGGAGTTCGATCCTGATTGGCTCAAGGTTGACTCAGTCTTCCATCCTTCCGAGGATGATAAAATGAGGACCCAAACTATTGCGGGCAATATGCTGTCTATGTAAACTGCTTAGAGAGGGCTGTAAAGCACTATGAAGAGGTATATAAGTCTAACTGCTATTGCTATTGATGCCTGCAGGGGTCTCATGACCCCATTTGGCTTGTCAGCTCAGTTTAGAATAAGGGGATAGCTTTCTTTAAAGAAGTCCAAGTCATGGAGCACCTGCTCCAAGTTTACACACCTCTGCTCCAGTACAAATTTGAACTATATGTTCTTTTCAAATGTAGGAACATTATGTCATGGTGTTTTACTATTTGCATAAGCATTTCTAAGTAAATTATTATTGTATTGTATTGTATTATATATTATATTATATTATTATTATATCATATCATATCATATCATATTACATTACATTATATATAATAATAAAGTTGGAAGGGACCTTGGAGGTCATCTAGTCCAACACCTGCACAGGCAGGAAACCCTATACCATTTCAGACAAATGGCTGTCCATATTAATTTAATTAATTAATGTCACCTAAATCTATGTCATAACTTTTCTGTATATCAGTTATTAGTGGCATCCCAGAATTCTCTGGAGTCAAATTTTTCTTCTAATATTCCAGCAATTCTGAAAACTGCACATAAGCAACATCCAGTGAAAGAAAATGGGAGGAGAAGAATATTAGTGCTAGTAGCAATGCTCCCTGCTCCCATAACCTCTCCTAAGGGCAGATGGGTTGTAGTTTTGGTCAGCTTCAACTACCTACAGAAACAAGGAAATTCATTGCCTTTTGTACTGTGGTCAAACTGAAGAAGTTCTGTACTTTGGCTCTTGGCAGCAACTCTGTGGTTTACATCTTTTCCATTCCATTTAGGATAACATATGGTGGTTGTTATAGCTAAGTTCTCACAACTACTATTGCTCTGCACTAGTCTAGCTGAAATCTCTCTTCGACAATGTACATAAGTTGACTTACTTACTGCTTACTTACTTACAAACTTACTGCTAAGTTTGTAAAGCCGCCCTGAGTCTTCGGAGAAGGGCGGGATATAAATGGAATTAAAATAAATAAATAAAAAATAAATAATAAATACTTTTCCAACAATATTAGCGAAGACCCTGCTCTCAAATTAATTGATTATGGAATTATCAGCTGTTGATTGGGACCTTTCCTTTTTATTATGTATGTTGGTTATTTCAAATTCTTGATACTAAATTAAAATCTTAAAATTAAAAGCTCCATTATGTGTTTGATGTGACAGATCCTTTTAAAAATTAATTTTATTGAATTTTCTTTTGCAGAATTAAAACAATATAACAACAACAACAATAAAAGTTGCCCCATTTTATGACCTTTCTTGCTACGGTTGTTAAGTGGCAAGTTGTTAACTATAGTTGTTAAGTTAGTAATATGGTTAATAATAATAAAGTTGGAAGGGACCTTGGAGGACATCTAGTCCTACCCCCTGCTCAGGCAGGAAACCCTATACCATTTCAGACAAATGGCTGTCCAATCTCTTTTTAAAGACTATCTTAACTTGTTTTTCTAATCTGTTTTTTGAGGTACTGTTTTTAATAGGTTGGGCTGTTTTTTCCCTTTATGTAAAGACGGATGCAAAAAACAAGTTAAATAGTTTCTCCCTGTTGCTTGTCACCTTCTTGCCACCTTCTCCCACTAATGGGCCAATCATTTCCTTCACTTTTTTCTTGTTTTTTACATGTTGAAAGAAGCTTTTTTGTTATTTTTGACTTTTGTCACAAGCCTTAGTTCATTTTGAGCCTTAGCTTTCCTCACTTCATCTTTGCAGGCTCGGGCTATTTGCTGATATTCTGCCTTAGTTATGTGCCCCTCTTTCCACTTGTTATACTTTTTTTTTAATCCCATTTATATCCCGCCCTTCTCCGAAGACTCAGGGTGGCTTACAATTTAAAGCACAAATCAATGTGCTTAGCACATGCTTGTCCTTTTTGTCTTTCAATTTACCAGAGAGTTCTTTATGCAGCCATGCTGGTTTATTTTGAGAACTGTTATTTTTCTTCTTTGTTGGTATCGTGCTAGACTGGGTTTTTATTATCTCACTTTTCAAATTTCCCAAGCTTCTTGAGTTGTTTTCCTATTGAGGATTCTCATCCATGGAATCATTCCCAAGCTCTAAGTTTATTGAAATTAGCTCTCTTAAAGTCCAAGACACTAGTTTGAATGTGTTCTAAATGCTTGTGCTTGCATAATGTTGAATTCCAATATTGCATGATTACTCCCCCCCCCAAGGTTCCTGTGGCTTCAACACCTTCTACTATCATTTCATCCCTGTTAATGAGAATGAGGTCCAGTATGGCTAATCCCCTAGTTCCCTTCTCTACTTTTTGGGAGACAAAATTGTCTGCTAGGTTTTCTTTAAATATAAATGTAATGTAAAGAAAAGAGAAAAAAAGTAAAAGAAAAGTGATAAATAAGACAGAAATGAAAGAAAAGAGATAGAAAAGAGATGAGATAAAGAAATGGATTCCAATCTTTACAACAGTTATAAATGCATTTATATTTTATTCCCTCTCTTTAAGGTTACATTGTAGGAAACAGAGAGATATCTGGAATACTAGATGCCTGAAAAATCTGGGGAGGATTGTTGCACTCCCTTACTATGTGAACGATGATTGAAATATCTAATGGCATCTACCAATATCAATATCCTTTGGTAATATTTTATCAGAGGCTTGCAAGGCAGAGCCAGAGAAAAATGCAGTCTGGAAGTGAATTTCTTATGTGCAGTGTTCACCCTTTAAGTGGTACATGTAGCCAGGCTTGGTGTGATTTAAAGAACAACTTGTAACTCAAATTCAAAAGGAATATCTGATTCTCAGCATTGAGGACTGGACATTTTGCACCTAGGTTTTCTGAGCTATGGCATAAAACACATTAATCCTGGGAGTCACACCAGAGTATTGGAGAAACCAGGCCCTTTCCAATGACTGATGAAAATGCATAGCCAGCCTTTATTGGGTTCTTCTAAAGAAAAGTACATTTTTTTCTTTAAAAAGACACCTGCAAGAAGCCACCGTGTCAACGACTAAATGGCGCAGCATGGGATGCTCATTTCAATGGAGCTGCCATGCTGCTTTATGAAGCCATAACTAGGCTCCCTGGAGAATAAATGGCTTGGTCTTTGGCCTTGTCACTTACCTAGTTGGGAAACAGATCATTGCCTGCTGAAAAGCAAGCTGACATAGAATGCCATGGCAGATCTATTGCTGCTAATAAATCTAAACAAGTAGGGATGTAGGAGCATAATGCAGATGAGACAGATTGCTTGTAGACATGCTGTGAATCTACTCACTGGGGAGAAAAAGAAATGTGTGATCTACTTAGTGGCACTTGTTCATCTTGCCATATAGAGTGATAAAGTGTACAAATATATAGTCACTACATTTGTGCTGCTGCATTAATAAAATCTTCAATAATATTATTTGTTATTATGTGACTCCTTTGGGCTCCCCATGAGAGGCCACAGAGCCAGGTTTTGACTCCTTTTTGGAAGGCTAGGAGAGTGAAGGCCGTCTCATCCTGGTGTGTGTGTGTGTGTACAATATTCCACAAGGTGGGGCAACGGCAGAGAACTTATCTTCCTAGGCGTTCTTCCTTGGAGTTCTTTAACTGACGGTGTCCATTCCTTCCCTGCATGACTGGGTGGGATGTGCTAATGTAATGGGACAAAAATGGCTCTGTAGGTAGCCTAGCCCTATGCCGTGTAGGGTTTATAGGTCATAACCAACACCTTGAACTGAAGCCAGAAGCAAACTGGGACCGAATGTGTCCTTCTTTGGGTGACCAGAATTGCCCATGTAGCTGCATTCTGTACTAGGTGAAACTTCTGGATACTTTTCAAGGGTATCTCCTTGTATGTACATGTACAGTATGTTGCAATAGTCCAAACGAGAGATGATCAGGGCATGAGTGACCAAATGGACAGCCTTCATATTCAGGAAAGGGCTGTTTCTGTCTTACCCAATGATAAACAAATACAGGAATTGCAATCTGATAACACAGATAATACATGTTGACCATCCCTGATGAGGCCTTTAATCTTACATATCTCATAATTAATTTGGGTCCAAGTGTATTTTTAACAGATCATTACTTGCTCTCTAAAACATTGTCATAGTTTTTTGAAGACTGTCTTCAATGTGATTCCACAGCAGAGGAGAGCCAGTAAATTAGGCATAAATTATTACTCATGATAAATATCCTAAAATACATATAAATCCATACAGTTCACCATTTCAACAGTTAACTCTAAGTTTGATAGCAATAGCATTTAGGCCTATATAGAATCTCTCCTATTTCAATAATACACAATTTTGGCTTTTCGCTCAATAAACAAAATGCATTGCATGCCAAATATATTCTAAGAAGCATCTCAAAGAGTTCAATTTCAGTTGAGTACAAATTTAATAAATACAATTAAACTCTTCCTGTTTAAATAAAAAAATCAGCTTACATTAATGATGAAATAAACATAACTCTGCTCAGTAATTTGCTTGTATTCCTGCACCCATGTTATCAAATGAATAATATTTGTCAAAATAGGTTTGGTGTGAAAGGATAATTTAGTTTACCTGCAATGTAAGCTGAAATTATGGATGAATGAAATGGGACAATTTTGTCTTACTCGATTGTAGTAATATTCCTTCACATGTTTGCCATTCTGGACAGATTTAACATCATTTATATGCTTATATACTTTTACATTCCCTCCTCATAATTGCCCCTAAACTGTGATTATAAATGTTTAGGACAATTTATTGGTGTATTATTTTTGCCTATTGTATTTTTTTTCTTTGTTTCCTATACTGTAGGACCAATTCATTCAACATATATAAGAGAACGTTCTCCATTACTTGCTGATATAAGATATACCTTCAGAATTATATTATGGGATATTACTGATACTAAGTATGTTTAGAAAAGAAACACTTCCATTTACAGTTTTGTTATACAAAAAATGTTTGTGAATCTAACTGCATTCTTTTTAGCGTATGAATATTGGTTGGTTGCTGGCTTACTGTCAGTACTGTGGAGTCCCAGGAAAAGTGGCAGTGTCTCTATCCCATCTTCTCCAACATGTTGCCCTCCATGTGTGGTGAACTATGATCCCCAGAATTCTCAGTTATATCTGGTAGGCACCCATTGGGAAAGGCTGTTGTATCTATTTAGCATCTTATCTTTTGTCTGTCCGTCCATCCCCCAAAATACATTTAGAAGATTTGATAACAATTTAGAGCCAATTTCAAGAAAACATGATTGTCAGTTGAGGATGTTACTTGACTGAAAACCAAGGAATAAATAAAGGAATACTGTGGATTCTCTGTGGAGCACTTGGACAAAGCAAAGGGGATGAGGGGATAACAGCAACCACCCAATATGATTATGGTGGCAGCTTCTTGCAACATAGGAACATACCTTCCATTCACTGCTCCCACGAGACTGACTATCTTCAGTGAGGTTAAATACAGGAAGAGTGCCTGTTATCACCAAACCCAGGCCCTAAAAAAGTAACAACAACAACAAAAGTAAAATATGGCATTATCTGTAAGACTGTAACTGGCCCATTCAGAATTATAATAGCATCTCTAACTCATAATATTGAAGAGTGAAGCAGTTAGACTTTGATCCAGAAAAAAATGGGGAGAAGAAACCATCTCAAGATTAACAGGTTTGGGAATCTGAAGAGATACTGAATACTAAATGTATTTATCTAATTTGAACCATATTACAATGTATGAATCACACAAGCAAATGAAAGTGGGGAAAAACTGGTTGCAATATTTCATAAAGTTGTTTTCCTTACCAAAGCGTCCTGATAGACATTGGTCCACTGAACTTGCTTTGCTTTGTTTCCGGCCAAGACCATGGGCCTTCCTAGGACATTGAGATATTCCTGCAGGAAACGGAAAGAGACTAAAATTAACAACACATAACATGCATTCATCCAGAAACATGAAATATAGCAGTATGTGTATATCATAGCATCATTTGTACAGCAAGCTCACACCAGCGTGTCTTTGAGGATTTATTTGTTTGACAATTTTAGCAGCTTTCAGATTGAGAAACAGCAGACTCCTCAAATGCCCAAAGCCACTATTCTTCCAGCTGAAGCAATCCAGATGTGCTGAATTACAACTTGAATACACTTTTATCAGCTGGAAAATATAATTATTGCAGTCCAGCAGACACTGGAGACACATGCTAAATAAGACTGCCTGAGCAATCAATTTTGTCAAAATGTTTATTCAGTCAATCTAACAGTTTCACCTTTAACTCATAGCTTAATTTAATCTAGTTATCACTAAACCTGGAAGCCTGGCCTCTTTCAGCTCATCTCCAGCACAGTCTATAAACTGGCAGCTTCACATGTTTCTACTGCATTAGGGTCCAAACCAAGTTGTACCTGCACTGAAACTGCTTGGACTTCATCATAAAACTAGTGCCAATTATATATATTTTGCCTCTAAGTTTTATCATAGTGATTTATACATATTATGCTTTTTATCTTGAGTTTCAGAAATATAGCTACAGAGTTCTATTAATGACTTATACTATTTACTCACTTTGATTACCTTTAAACCTAATCTAAAAAAAATATTTTAGAAGCTGAACCTCATTTAAGTTAGTTTCAGAGTATTTTTTAGTTGTGATATGATATAGTTTTATTATTGTCCAACTGCTGCAGCTGGCATTGCTGGGGAGGGCATAGGTGCAAATTTGAAAAACAAACAGTAAGATAGATAAAATATCACAATCCACATATTGGAGAAAATAAGCAATCTAAAACCTGTTTCAAAGGTATGCTATCAAAATCTATTTTTTTCCATACAGGGAAAACAGAACATTGGTCTCTATGGAGAAAAAATATGGGTTTTTCTATTGAATATAAAAGCTGGGGAGAGATATGGAATACAGTATTGTTAATATCAGCAAAACTTTAAAAATACTGCTAAGCTTGTAAGCCACCCTGAGTCTTCGGAGAAGGGCGGGATATAAATGGAATTAAAAAAAAATAGTGCTATATACAGATGATTTGAAATTTATTAATTCATCTATTTACAACTGAGAGGCTGTGATGAAATATATTTTTGATATCAAATGTGCTAGGATTAGCCCCAAATCTTGGATCAAGATACTCGGAATGATCTCAGATATAATAACCTCGCAGATGTATTGAATTCTGTTTGTATTATTACCCATTTTTTACAAAATAATGACCAATATTTTGCAAAAAAACATTTTTTTTCAGTTCATTTGGCTTACATTTTGAAGATTACAGACTTTAATTTACCAAATTTGTGAGGTATGGCGGGGAGAGAGAAAAAGCATTTCCTTGCCTTGCATTGGATTCTCTTTAACTATTCTTAAAAGATTGCAGGTTGCAAAACCCCCAGCTTTTAAATGGCTTTTGACCCTGTGTCTCCCAGCACAGTCACACTGAGATAAAGGTCACAGCCCAAATGCCCAACTGCTCTTTCCCTTCAACCCTATAGCTTGTAAATCCCTCGTCCACTTCTGCAACTTCCTTCTCAATCTTCTCAACCTTCCCACTTTTCTCTCCATCAGAGCTTTGTGCAGAATCTTCATGCTCCCCTGGCATAATTACATGTTCTCCTCTTTTGAATGGCAAACACTGCAATAGGAATGCAGAAGCTTCATACAGGGTCACCTGCTTTGCATTCAGCATGCTTCTGCATGAAATTGGCAAGCCTGTTTGGAAGGAACTCTTGAACAACTGTTAATTGATTGTCTCACAACCTTCATTTTGAGAAATGATAACCTATGTATACAGAGGCATGCTGCCATTCATACTGCCATCAACATCCTTTTTGGAAAAGCCTTAAGAGGGAGAGCTAGAACACGGAGAAAAGATAGCTTTCATTACATTTTAAAAGTGTTTTTTAATGCCCAGTAGAGGCCTAGTTGCCTTACATCCATGCTATCATTTCTGCTGTTTTAATAATTTGAGCACATGAACTGTACCTTAGTGCAGGGGTCCCCAACCTGTGGGCCATGCCCCACTACTGGGCCGTGGCCTACTGGCCACTGGGCCACAGAACAGGCTGGCTAGTGCACGCACACTCACGCTAGCGCCACCGCTGCTACACAAACAGGGTGCCATGTGGAGAACACAGGGTGCCACACGGTGAAAACAGAGTGCCATGTGGCAAAAATGGGGCAGTGCTAACGTGTGTCATGCAGGCGCTAGCACTGCCCCATTTGTGTCACGCATGCTCGCGGCCCCATTTGTGTGTGTGTGTGTGTGTGTGTGTGTGTGTGTGTGTGCGCACACACAGACACATAAAATGCTTCCCCCTCCCTTTCCCTCTGCTTTAGTGGAATGGTGCCTTGATGATTTTGCAGACAACCCTGATTGTGAAACTTCTGATAATTTAAGAACCAAACAAAAAGATAGACAAGAAGAGATGGGATGCATATTTATACCTGACTGACCAATGTACTCTCTAGCTGACCAATGATTTTGAAACCTGATGACCATGGGTTGCATTTTTCTTTGCAAGGTTTTTCAGAAATGCTTTGCCCTTGTCTCCAATAAGCGACTGACTCACCTGGCTTCCTGCCTAAAGCAGGACTAGGACCCACGGTCTTCTGGTTTCTAGCCTAGTGCCTTAACCACTATGGCTGACTGGCTCTCTTTTGGAGAGGGGCAGCAATAATGGTGCTGAAAAACTCCTCAAGGATTTCAGTGTTTTTGGTGACATTTTTTTCAGCAGATCTTCCTGCAAGCCACCAGACAAATACATTCCCTCCCCCTCCCAAGATGAGTTCTGAAAAGTAGGGACAAGAAATGGACATTGGCAATTTATTTTATTTCCTTTTTCTATGGAGGATATGTAAGCTGGTGGTATTTGTTACTTCACACTGGATGATCGTGAAACCTTTGATGTCTCCTATTGGTTAGCTGGAGGGTGCACATAAATTGGCATATGATGTACTCTGCATTTGTTGAAAAGATGAAGTTAATTACAGGTCAGAGTCCATTTCTTTTATGATGAACTTGGATGGACTGGTCTTGCAAATATGTCCTGAGTCGGCAGTGTAAAAATAGAATTATTGAAAGACAGTTTAGAGAGAAGACATGAAGAAAATGCAACCTAGCTCATGTATTCAAGAAATGCAGTCTTTAATGAGGACATCTCTGAATTTCAATGTTAAATTTAATTTCATGATTTCATACAAGACTTAAGGATTTCTGCATGAACAATTTCTACCATTGGGGGAGCTGAATCTGATTTAATACACAATAATAGTAATGAAAAGCATCTACTCCTACAAGCAAAAGTGGGAGAAGAAAGAAGTAATACATGCTTCTGGAAAATAAAAGTTGATATAACTTTCAAATGAATCTATCTTATGGTACCAATGAAAACAAAATCCCACAAATAATAATCATAGATCAACTTTGTCACATGCAAAGGCTTGTCAAGCATTTCTTCATGTGCCTTAGAGAACCCGTGAAACATTGACTATTTCTAACATAATTGAGGCCCTCTTGGCTATGTTAGATTGAGCTTAAATTAGACAACAAAATACAGAGTTTCAGATGGGCAATTAAAACAACTTTATCTCCATCTGTTTGAACTACTTAAAAAAACCTATACTTGTTGCCAAAATACCATCATGAAAAGAACATCTGTGTGCAGGAATCAAGTACATGCATGAATTTCATTGTATATTTATTTGCATGCTGGGAAGTACTTGGGACTTCTCACTATATGTGCGCATTAGACTTCTGCGCATGCCTTATCTAATGGTAATCTATATGCTGTGTTGGAAGAATCATGGTTCATCCAAGCGGGGAATAAACATGGCAACTGCTTTGGGAAGAAGGTTGTAGTTTATTGCAGAGGAAAGCCAGACAGAAAGATGGATCCAACAGAAAAAAAAGGACTGACCACATGTGGGTAGTGGGTTTTTATACCCCCTGGACTCTATTGTTTGGAGTTATTTCCTGTTTCAGGCTTTGTATTTCCTGTGTCATGAATTCTGTCCTGAATCTAGGTGTGCCCCTCTAGGAATCTTGATGGTTGTGGGTATGTCCTATTATGTTCCCTGCTTCCCTGGGGCTGTGACTGATGTTGACTCTAGAGATCTTTCTTCCTAATCCGTTTCCTGACAAGATTATCACATCTGCATTCCTGCAGACTTGGTTTGTGCTTGGGACAGAGAGACTTGGGGGCAGGGTTGGTTTCTGCTTTTAAAATCCTTTAGGGATATATATTCTGCCCTTTTAATATTTCCTTCTCTGGGGAGCTGACTTCCCACAGCCGGCTGCAGCTTCATTCGAGTAGTGGAAATCAGAGTTTTCTCCCATATTCTGCATTTCAGTGTGACACCAATGTAAACAAGGGAGGAATAGTAATGGCACAATTCCTTCAGCTTTCTTTTCGGACTTCTTCAGCTTGTAGAGAAAGACTGAATCTATTAAATACATTGGAGCTGATAAACCAGAAAGCTACCAGAAGAGGAGCAAAAAGAGGCAGAGAGTTGAACCCTTTATGAACATATATTGAATTCTGCCCTTTTTGTGAATTCTGCAGGAATGATGGTGAGCAATGGGGGGAGGAAATAGTGGGAGGAAATGGTCGGGGAGGGGGACAATGAATGGGTGTGGAAAAATGGCACCAGCATTTCCATATGCTAAAAGTCACATTGATTGCCTGTTAGTCTTGGTAAGCAGCATATTGTAAGGGAGAGCATGTTCCAGTCAGTCCTTACTGTCAGCATGAAGGAAACACACACTTTCCCCCCAAATCAATTAACCTTCCCTGCAGGTTGCCATGGAGAAGCGTGGCAGGCAAGAATTTCAGCCTGAAGCATCAAAAGAATGTATGTATTATTTCCGGATGATGTAGTACAAGGGCGGGGGGGGGGGAAAGAAAGGGGTGGAAAGGCAAAATGGAGTGGGGTGGATGAGGAGGAAGCGATATAGGCAGAGTGAGAGAAAAAGAAAAATAGTGGTAGAAATAGAATGACTGAAAAACATTCTGGAGAAGAGTGGCAATCAATAGAAATCTGAGCTATAAATTCACTGAAGGTCATGCACACCTTAATTCATTATTATAGCAGGAAAGTTATCTTCCCAGCAGTGTGCACTCAATCATGGAAAGCATTTATCTGCCCTAGTTCTTCAAGGACTGGTCATCATATCTTGCTTTCCATATGATTGTCAGCTTTAGTTGGCCTCTTGGCAAAGTCCTTCTAAAGCCACAGAGAAGTCTTTCTGCTTAAGTACTGGTAGAATATGCAAACTTCTCAATTCTGATTCCATTTTCTGGGACCAAGCCAACAAGCAGTGATGCTGTACTTGTAACATTTCTAAATGATTTCTGAATTTCCATCCTGAAAGTGGAAAGGAATGCATATATTTCATGTTTGTGAAGACCGCAAAAAAGTGTGTGTGCACGTGTGCGTGCGCATGTGTGTATGTATGTGATATCAAGACTGTGGTGCAAGAATTGCTTAGTCCTGCTTACTCCTAGTTGTTTGGAAGCTACCTTCAGGTTCACAAGTATCCAACTGGAATGGAAGAGGACCTGGTGGGGAGGCTAGTTCCGATTACGATTAGCTAAATCCATGGTGGTAGCCATTTTTGTCAATATACCCATCAAATGCTGTTAAAATTCCAAATATCTCTCCCCTTCCCAAACAATTGCCTGCTGCTGAATTATTTCACAGTATAAATGTGCAGCTACTATAACAGAAGTAAGCAAGAATGTAGTCCCGTTTCCCTTTCATATCCTAAAAATGCCATTTTAAAAGATTACAAGTATAGATGTATGCATTAGTTCTTTTTTGATGAATCAAAAATTGGAAAAAATCTTTCTTTTCTGTATCATTTACACCAATTCATTATTAGGGGAGACAAGTGTGCCTCCTTCCTCTCTTGGTTGCTGTAAAATAGCCAGAAGGGAAATGGAGTTGAACGATTGATTCAGCCCTATTGATTGTTTGATTTATAGCCCGTCTTTCTGCCAGGAGCAAAAGGTGGAGTGCTTAGCATTAGAAGTGATTTCCCCTCCCCCCCATCTGATTTTCCTGAATTTTCATGAGAAAGATCCTCTCCAGGGTTGAAAAGCTTGGGAAAAATTAATGGTTATCAAAGTGAGCGGTGGGGATCTTGCCATCATATCACTAGCCTGAGCAGCACAAGTGAACTCAGGCTGTGTGTCTGGAAATTCACCAACTCTCTCACGCTTTTGCTTTTTATTCAGCAAGTAATTAGGTTCTGGGGTTATGTTGAGCATTTGAAAGAAGCACTTTGAAAAGTCCATTACTGTAAGTGAAGTGCCCCTCGTGGAAGCCTTGATGCATCCACATCACAGCTACTTTGAGGCTTTCTCAGGTTGTCTGTACTTGAATAGACCACATGTTTGAAGAAATGGCCCATACAGATGCTTTGTGCAGCCTATCAAGTGATATTAAAAACCAAATCCTGTGGACAAAATGACTTAAAGTTTATAGAAACCAATATTCACGGAGTAAAATTGAGTAAAACTGTCTCATTCTTGTCCCGATAAACATGTAATTGCATAAAAGTGTCTGTGCTTGTGGGGTGGTGGTGGTGTGTATGGCTGCCGTTTCATTATTGTGCTGTTGATTATTCTAGACAGACAAATATGTAGCTTTTAAAACATATTTAATAGCAAGCACAATTGAGGCCACTAACTTAACATCTGGCACTGCTTACATAGCAGCCTCACTTTAGTACCTAATTTCTGCACAGTAGCAAATGCTCAAACATTTTAAATCTGGGATATAAATGGCTCTATTACTCTGCTGATCTGCTTCTCTCTGAGACTTCAGGCAGATGAAATCTGACGTGTTTGATGACAGGCAGTTTAATCATAGACTCCCATAATTGGACTCAAAACTTAAGGCAGCTGAGAGTCCAGTTAAGTGTGATTATTTGATAGGCATGCTTGTTGTCTCTTTTGTGCTTCAGTGAAACCAACACAAAACCTGTTTGCTGATGCAAGGCTCTTTGGGGAAATAGATAAAACGCTGTCAGTGTTTATCCCTACCACAGGAATGTATTTCAGCAAACTCTTTCTAATATGTGTTGCGGTGGTAGAAATTAAACAACTAATATTTGTTCAATGAAATGGTTACAAGCAAAATTTTCCCACGGTGGTGAAAAACTACTCCTTTTGTACTTTTTAAATGAAATGTGCCTCTGTAGATATAGTTGGAATTAAATTTATAACACGATCACATCTTAAACATTTATTATTTTAAAATCTATCATCATTTGCCTCAAAAACATATTATTTTTTTGCAGTTATGCTGGGAAGTGGTTTTTGGTTTTTTTGCATTTCCTAGGTGGAAGGGAAAAAAGGGCAGTCTTGTGTTCAGTTGCCTGTATAATAATTAAGGAAGGTACGATAAACATATTACAGAAGAATTCTATCAAGATGTCTTGAACAATAGGGGACCTCTGACCCTAACAATACTTGTCCTTCATTATGACATAAAGTGGCTACCCTTTAATTTCATAAAAAAACATATACAAGCAATTAATTTAGAGTACTAATAAGAGAAAAATGATGAGAGAAAAGTGTCAGAAGGATAGAAGTTTCATCTAATGTCACCCGCCAGTGATTTCAGTTCTGCTCATGGCTGGTATAGGTCTCTCTGGTGGAGAATTAAGCAAGTGGAGTGGTCACCTTAAACAGCAGATACCACCAGTTTGGGAGCTGTCCATTGTATTTAGCTTCCACCATAGCTCCCAAGTTGGTCTGCCACTCTCAAGCTGGCCACCACCAGTTCTCAAACAAGATTCAAAATGCCCATCCTGGAAATGACATCCTATTGCATTCATTAATGGAATGTCTTGGGACAGGTGTACTGTGTTTACAGGATGTGATTGGATGTTCACACACTTAGGAAAAGGCATACAAGTGCTAATGTTTCAAGTGGCAGTATTTGCTGTTTTTTTTCCTCTTCAAAGGTTTCGTTCATTTTGTTAAGCATTGAAGGCACTAATGCTACACTTCTTCTCAAGTAGTGCTTCATACATGTTTATTTTAAGAAAAAGGAGAACAGCTGGATGGAGGAAGGGAAACATTTAAAAGTGAAAATAAGAACTTGAGGTTGCATGTTTGACTCTGATCCATCTTGAAGAATTGCAGATTCCTCTCCTTTAGATTTTATCAGGAAAGGCTTCATACTGTCTGTTTGGCACTTAAATAATGCTGCTAAATGAAACAGGGCAACATGCCAGAAAGTACAATAAGGAATCAGCAGATCAATTTGTTGCTAGCTCCACTGGAGCCCCAGAAGGAAGCCAAGGGAGGAGGGGCATGCTGGTCCAATGCCCTGTCTATCCCTGTTCCTTAGCTGAAGCTCTGAGTGAGGGGTAGCAGAATGAAGTATGCATTAGAATAAGCTCCATACTGCAGCTCTCTTTACTTTTTCCCTCCTAAAGGTGTTCTGCTCTTTAAATGCATAGTCAGGAAAGACTTGGAAAGTGGTGACGGTGTAAAGTGTGTGGTGCTGTTAACAATCTGCAGCTTCACTGAAGGAAATGCACATTTATTTGTTGATTTAGAAGGGACTGGACAGTCTGCACAGATCTGTGGCTGAAATCAATGAAAACTATAAATATTTCTATTGGCGTATCTATTTATATCAATCTACTATGGGAACTGGCTTCACGGAGGAAAGCATATATTTGTGTTTGTTAAAATATTTTCATATGGAAAGCAAGTCACTTGGACAATAATAGATTTTAATTCATATAAATATTATATTTAATATATACTGTTGAGGTCTTCACTAATGATTATAGGTATGTACTTGCATAAGCAATCATGGGGTTGTTTACAACTGATACCTTGCAGCCACCTATAGCAGACTCCGTATCAGCACTGACAGGCATTACCCAAACATACAGTTTATTGCATTTTATCTGTCAAGATAAAAACAGAACAATTATTTCCTTAATTCATATGACATACCCTCATGTGCTGCCTAAGGGAATCAAGAACCTGATACTAATCTATTGCTCTTGCCCTGCTTATCATTTGACAACTGCAGTATTAAATAATGAGTTGGATATATGAAGCAGCCATAAAAGCCAAATGGCAAACAGAACACAGTGTTATCTGCTAGCATCATTTTTCATATTTATTTTCAGCCAAGCCGTCAGCATATTCAACAGTGAGGTCATCTGGCAACAGGTTTTTAGATGACAGGATGTCACATTACAGTGAAAGTGTAAAACAAAGGCTAAGAAGATCTAGACTGAAGAGAGTGACCTAGATATTGATTGATACTAGACCTCTAGTCCAATCTAAAATAGAGTATGTAGTTCTATTTTCTATATAGTGTCTTGTATTCTATAGTATATACAACACAGATACTATATTGATACACCAAACAATTAATGAATGAATATTGCTATAGAGATGGAATTGGTTTTGAGACAACTGGGGACGACAGAACTATTTTGCTTGAGCAGTATGTATGACCTATGTCTCACAATTCTGATGAAGGATATGCTCCATTCTCCTTTCTCCAAACTTCTTTCTCCAAAGCAACTAAGTTTAGGAGTGGAGAGAAAGCTTGGCTCAGGAGAAAGTATGCCCTTTAGCAGACCATCCCAAAGACACAAAGTATATCTCTAAACTCCTTTCTAGCAGATGATTCAGAAATGGAACAGATTAGCCTCCCCTTGAGGTGATAGTGGAGAAGGTGCAGGGTTGAACTAATTGATTTTGCATTTATTTAGCCTATTGTCTGTGAGCCTCCCTCCCTCTCTCCCTCCCTCCCTCTTACTCTAAGAAGGCATTCAATCTTCTACATTCAAAAGCACCAAGAAAGGGGATTTGGTTTGCTTTAATAGAACCATCAAAAAGCAATTCATCAAGAAGTAAAGGAACAGGGCAAAATGAAATAGTGCAAAAGATGCAGTGCAATTTTCTCTCCTCCCCCCCCCCCCCCGCACAGCTCTTTGCTAATCTCCACATGTATTTTCATCACCCCAGTTCCGAGACTCAAGTGGAGGACCAAAAAAATCAAGAGTGGGATTTCAGCTTTTATTCTGTGAAGCAAAGGAGAAAGATATATAATCTGGAATATATTTGAAAGTCAAAAGCTGATTTCACCCTGTTTTTAGCCCTCTCGGTATTGGAAACAGAGGAAAAGATTTACCCATTGGGAAAACTCACTCTGTCCCTCAAGCACCATTCTCTGAATATCACATGTAATTTATGCCTAATTTCCCAATCTGCAAGATACTGTATTCTAGATTACACATCCCATCGTTCTCTGATATTAAATTTGGGTTTAAATATGTAATTCAAAATAAAAGAAGAGTACTAGCTTTGTGGAATCTATTGTAAGGCACACACTACTAATCCAATAAGGCAGCAGCTGGCTGTGCCTAACCGGCTTTGGGTAGGTATTTATGATATAACTTTAATAATGATGATAATTTTAAAAACTAGAGTTGTTTCTTCCTTGTATTTGGATATTGGACAATATTCATTCAAACTGCCATAGCATCAGATGAAATACATACACATTATTGGAAGGAAACAGATTATCAGCTGAAAATCAAAATGTAGATTCTGCAGAGCCAACCTAAGCAAAATATTTTAGGATTGCTTCTGGCATCCATTTTATTTAATGTTGTTTTAAACATGCAAATAAAGAAGACAGAAAGAAATAGCACGAGTGTGGGAAGCCATTCACTCAGAATGTTATTAAGATTGGCAGATCTATGGAGGTAGCAGTGTATTCAGATTAGAGTTGTAGAAACAGAGCAATCACTTTTTGGGGGGAAAAAGTGAGGATTAAGCTACATGTTTTAGGCATGCACCTTTCATTACTTTTTTTCAATGCTGACAAGGGTTCAGTTACTTCTGAAATCAATTAGAAGTGCATCAGAATCCACAGTTTGAGCCATATGTAAGTGAAGGTAGAGCAACAACATGAGTAGAGTTGGCAGGATGACAAAATTGTATAACACTCTAGTTTTTCAGTACAGATTGCATGTAGTTAGACTCAGGACCACGTGTCCACACTAGAACTATAGAGTAGGATTCTCCTAAGAGTTCTTTTTGCTTGGTTTAGGAAAACTGGAAGAAGTTTCCTTACTGCTCTGCCCAACCTTGAGTCAGGAGTTAGCAACATCCGTATAATGTTTAATGTCCCTTCCTAAATTTTATCTTGCTCTATTGTTTTGGTTTCAAGTCACTGCAGTAAACTGATTTACTTGAAACTAATAGGTGATAAACAGATTTGACACACTTGGAGGCCACTGTTTGATCATGTTGGAATAAGAGAAAAGACACTATTGCAATGCCATTGTAGCTAAGGCTGTCTCAGTCACGGTATGTCATATGCAAATGATCCTCCACAACAGTGTTTCTCAACCTTGGCAATTTTAAGATGTGTGGACTTCAACTTGCTAGCTGGGGAATTCTGGGAGTTGAAGTCCACATATCTAAAGTTGCCAAGGTTAAGAAAAACCAGTCAGTCAAAAGAGATAGATGACGTTTATTAAAATAGGTAACTCATTTCATAGCTCAAAACCATGAAATGATTATAACAGGAAATTTCAATTACCCAAACATCTTTGAAAGTCTAACTGTCAAACAGAAGAGGTCAGATAAATTGTTTTTTTTAAAGAGTGAAACAGATTATTATGAAATCTGGAACAAATTGTATAATTGGTTGGAAAAAAAATATATGGAAAAACTTTTTGATTCAGCAAAACACATTGATTGAGAAAGATACTGATCAAAGGAAAAATATTAAAGTGGAAATTAAGAATATAGATGATGGGATCTACCAGAGAGAATATTTAAAAAAGAAACATTTGTTTGAATATGAGGCTTATGGATTATAGAAATTAATTGTTAATGATTTCTCTTTACAAATGTAAACCCAGCAAACACACTGTCAATCAACTATTATGTAATTTATGTTTTAAAAAATCAATAAAACATACATAAAAAAGAGGTTAGATAAACTCTTGACCAATACTGACATTAATTTTCTCTTTCAAGTTGAGACTAGGAAATTTGCTACAATAGATTTGGTCCAAGGTAAAAAGGAGGAGTTGATTTAAGGTATTAAAATAGTGGAAATTTTGAATGCAAGTGTTCTTGACTTTAACAACAACGAAGGTAAAATAACAATCGAGCAGAAATCATGAATTTTAGAAGGGCAGTAAAGAGAAATAGTACAGAAAATGTCATGACAAGAAAACCTTAAAGGCAAAGGTGTTGCAGACAACTGGGACTTCTTGAAAAGAAAATTAAGAATGACACAGCCTCAAGTAATACACTGGGGAAGAAAGTTAGGAGTCGTTTAAAAAAGACCCAACGTGGTTTAATAGGCAGCTTCTGAGAGGCTGAAGAAGGATGTGTATTAAAAATGGAAGGAACAGAGAATAATTAAGGAAATTTACAAAGCCTCCACTCGTGAATACAGGCATGAAGTCAGGGAGGCAAAGGTAGAAAACAAGCTAAGTTTAGCAAGAGAGGCAAAACTATCCAGAAAAAATTCTTCAAATATGCATGAGCAAGAGGAAAACAAAAGAGGCTAGGGGAGTTATTGCTTCATCTGAAACAGGTGGGCCACCATGGCCCCTTTATGACATGTGGACTTCAACTCCTAGAATTCCTGAGCCAGCCATAAGGGACCATAGTCGCCCATCTAAATGGAGGTCTAAAGGGAGAAATCTATGTTGATGTCCAAGTGAAAACATGAATTTAATTGCTGCCTTGTTTTTCTACTGAAAGGAAATAGTAATTTGAGTGGCACTGACAAAGAACAAACACAACACGGGAGGGCTGCAGGTCAGTAGGAATATAGTAGAGGATATTCTCTCTTGGCCCTGATGAAATACATCCTAGAATACCGAAGAAGCGGATTGAAGATCTGCCAGGAACTGTGTCAATTTTCTGAAGGAATCCTGAGGATGTGCCAGAGGATAAAAGAGCAAATGTGATCCCTTCTCTCAAAAAATCAAGTGGGGGAGCCCAGTCAATACTGACCAGTGAATCTAACATCAATAACTAGAAAGATATTAGAGCAAATAATAAAGCAGGGCATTTATAAGAACCTCATGGTTGCTAATAGTCAACATGGCTTTGTCAAAAATAGGTCATGTCAGAGCTTTTCTCCTGGTCTACATAAATAGAAATGGCAGGTTCATAATCTTTGGAGGTTAAGACACTAGATAGCCATCTCTGAAAGATGACTGAATTCAGGGCTAGGCAACCTTTTTCAGTAAAGCATCATGGAGGCCCAACAGAGAAAAGATATTGGCAGGCATGCCAATACCATGATGCTAGGTGATTAAAAAGAGCCCTAAGATAATCAGAGCACATTTGTAGAAGTTGCTCTGGAACAATATATTTAAACTAAGAATTGGTGGGGGGAATTTTATAATCCATTTGCTCTATCTTTTCTGTCCCTAAAGGAACAAAGCACGAGGAGACCAGAGCATCAAGAGAAGGAGAAAGAATTAAGCAATCCCACTTCTCACTTCATTATCCCATTGCTTAATTGGCACCTCCCTTCCCAGTCCCTGGGCAAATGACAAGATTCTCAAGGTGACATTAGGGATTTTTCTGAGATAATGGGCTATAATATTGGGCAACGTCCACCAGATGGCATGCTTACACCATTGTATATTGTCTTCTCAGCACAAAGAGAAGTATGAATTGGAAACCCAGAGGGGAAGCTCCTGTCAAAATTTGGACTCGCGTCACCAGAAATAAATATTCAGTAATGAGCTATTAACCTTTATAGTTCCCTAAGGGGGAGTGGACATGCTAAATACTTTGCTGTAAAACTGTACGGGATCCTGCTGAGCTACACAGAAATGCATTTTGCTACGATACTTCTAATCAGCAGAGATTCCAACAAGAAATGCCAATCTTGACCTAGAAAAGCAGTGGTTAGAACTGGACGATACTGATTTTTGTGGGATTGATCAGGAGGAATATGGTAAGCCTTGCTCATTGTGGATGGTCGATTGTTTTTGATTATTTCTATTTAATCTATGGCTTAGCATTCTGGAAGATGCCAAATCTAGTCCACAAACAGGGAAATAATGAAGTCCTTGATTGTCCAGGACAGGGATCTGCAACCTTGACAACTTTAAGACTTGTGAACTTCAGTTCCCAGAATTCCTCAGCCAGCTGGCTAAGGAATTCTAGGAGTTGAAGTCCACAAGTCTTAAAGTTGTCAAGGTTGCAGACCCCTGGTCTAGGAGGTGTAGAGCCATGGAGAAGGCCTTGAGGAAATATGTAGAAGCTGCTATGAAAGGGCCAGAAGCATACCATGAGCCCTGGGAAAGGATATAGTACTGTATTAGGAGGAGACTCGGGATGGCTCCTCCCTGACTTAATTAATTAATTAATTAATTTAATTTAATTTAATTTAATTATTGAATTTATATACCGCCCTTTCCTGAAGGACTCAGGGTGGTTTACAGGGTATAATTTTTAAAACATTAATACAAAAATTAAGACCAATTTAAAAAAGATTAAACTAAGTCCCTGCAACATGTAAAACCCCAGTTAAAACCCCAATTAAAACTCAGCCTGAGCCGGAAAGCTCGAAGAGCCAGGTCTTCAGGTCTCGGCGGAATGATCGAAGGTCGGGGGCAGTCCTAAGCTCCGCAGGCAGCTGGTTCCAGAGGGCAGGCGCCCCCACAGAGAAGGCCCTCCCCCTGGGTATTGTCCGCCGGCATTCTTTGACCGGCGGCACCCTGAGAAGACCCTCCCTGTGGGAGCGCACAGGACGAAGGGAGCTTGATGCCGGCAGCAAGTGTTCCCTCAAATATCCTGGACCCAAGCCATATAGGGCTTTATAGGTCATCACCAGCACCTTGAATCTCACCCGGAGGGCAACTGGAAGTCAATGCAGCTCGCGGAGCAGTGGTGTTACATGGGAGTAACGGGAAACTCCCATCACAACCCGCGCGGCTGCATTTTGCACCAGTTGAAGCCTCCAAGTGGTCTTCAAGGGCAGCCCCATGTAGAGAGCGTTGCAGTAGTCTAAACGGGAGGTCACGAGCGCATACTTCCTAGGGTATAAGAGCAAGGGGAGGGAAAAAAAAACCAGGCTTGCAAAGTTCTGTTAATATAGCTTATCTCAACAAAGCATATTTTTAGTCCCCTTGTAGAGTCCAAAATCTGGAAAATTTTGGAAAGGATACCAGAGTTCAGCTTGGGTCTCTTCCTCCTACTCAGTTTCCTTTGCATTAAGGTGCACCCTCCAGAGATAGCTTTGTGACAACGTCTTGTTTATACTCTAGCTACCTCAGGAGCTCTAGATTTTGGAAAGCACCCCAGTGACAGCCAATTTAATCTCGCCCCACACCTAACAGCAGCACCATCTGTACAGCAGCTGCTTGCCTATCATCCCTGAATCACATACTTCTTTTCACTCTGTGCTAAGAGGAACAATCTAGTGTCACACTTTATTCCACACAACTAAGACCGGTTTGAAATGTTTGCTTTGAGGGGAAATTGTCAAGCATGAGGCTGCTTGTTCACAATTGTGTCAGGGAAGAGAGATGTGCTTTTTGTGGAGTTAAACTGTTTCTAATCTGCCCACAACACTATGAATTTTCTTTGTCTTTGCTAATAACAAAACTTCAATAGCAGAGAGGCATGGGTCTTGGATGTTTCTGCAGAAAACAGAATGGCAATCTAAAGTTAGATTTCTTCCTTCAAGTGCAGTCTTATGGAGGAAGTTCTCAGCTATTGTCTACTTTCTTGCCATTCATTGCAGAGATCATAGGATTGCAGTTTTTGGTTCTTCATAATATTGCTACATTCCTTCAGTCTGTACTGTATATTTCTTAATAGGAGCTTAGCTTTTATTATTCATTAGAATTAGCACAGGTAAGACAGTGTGACTGTGGTTAAAACTATCCTGTGAGTTTCTGAATTAACCAGGGATATGTATAGTAGCTTTCAATTTAACTATGACAAGCCAGCAGTTTCTTTGGTCCTGACCACAGATCCACATCTCTGTGTGAACTGTGGGGTAGGGGTTAGGAGGATGGAGATTACTCCACAAATTATTTTTTAAGCTTTGGACTTTGCTGATAAGGAGTGAGGAATAAGATGGTTTAGCTTCTTATAGGACAAACTGTTCACAAGAGAAGAAGGGACTTCATATGGACTTGACACCAGTCTTTTCCAGAAGAGTACATCAAGACCTGAGAGAAGAAGATGAGAAGTGAAGGAGCCGGCTGGTAGCTAAAATGGACTAAACAACTTTAATAGCTGTTGACGTTAGTCTATGTACTATTGTTTTCTATCTAGTAAATCTAAAATAGGGCTGAGCAGTTGACATTAATTAGGATTTATAGGTACTGAATGAGACTTGAGGAATAGTCACTGAAGTGTTGTCAGCAACTTTGGGAAGAAGAGTGGTGAAAGGAAACAACATTGTGAGAAGACACGGCCAGATGAACCCAAGGTTTGACTGGAGTTGAAAGTGACCAAAAATAAGAATATCATAGATACACCTGCCAGAGAAATAACTCCCTGTCATCTCTTCCAGATGGTAAAATGCCAGTTGATTAACTAAGCCCTTTCCTTGGACTTAAGAGTGACAAACAGAGTAATACAAGGAATTGGGGAATGTATTGTGAGGAACCAACCTATTTTAGGCTCACGTTATATGGTGTTAAGAATTATTTAGTTAGAATGCATTTGAGAACAAATGCAAGTTTACAGAAAAAAAGACCTCATTGTGTCAGGCTATAAGTTGGGAGGTGGGAAATAAATGGCTAAAGAATGAAAACTGCTAAATGAAACTGATAAAAAGTGAAATTACATAAGTATTCTGAGGCAGCTTGGTGTGTGTGTGTGTGTGTATCCATATCCCACTTGCTTAGTTCTGTCTTTGTCTTGAATGAAATCAGAGAAAAAACTGGAAATGGTCTTGGCCTGTCTCTTTCAAATCTTGAACCCCCTATCTGTGCAACCCCAGGGGTGTGAAAGTATGGCCCTTTTATAATTTGTGGACTTTTAACTCCCAGATCTGCCCCTTTGAAGTAGGCATTTACAGATTTAATTAGGGCTATTGGAACAGGCAATGTATCTTGACTTCCTAGGCTGACAGTGCTTGGAGCACTTGAAGTTCCTAGAACACATAAGGTATAGGCTTCAATTACATAATATTAACTCTACAATTGTTAACTCTACAGTTACATTTTTCGTGACATTTGTTTTTAAATATTATGTATAAGGTAATGCAGAATTCAAAATACTGCACTAATCAATGGAAATTCATGCAAAAAATATTTTGAAATGTCATATCAAAGTTAGAGTTGGGGTTATTATGTACAATTATGAAAAAGAGCTTAGAATCAATAACTCAAAAATCAAAGTAAGATCAGATCGTAATAAATAAGGGAAGAACTATAAAAATAATTCCCCCCCACACACAACAGTTCTATAATTAAATACAGTGGTTCTCAGTGGATGTTTGTAAGTTCCAACATGTGGACCTTTTTCTATTATACATGATGCAAGTCTCACCTACTGTAAGCCCAAGTGATTGAATTGTTGGGAGCTTCGGTTTCTAGCTGCTCCGGAAAAACACCATGTCCCTTTACAATAAAGGTGTTTATAATCAAGTGATGGTAAAATGGACAGCTCTAATATGTATCACTGAGATCTAGTTAGGAGGAGAAAGGAAAATAGCACTGCCTGAAATCATTCTGGTTGGGTTTTAGATCCTGTAATTTAGGCCCTGTAATTTTTTGGGAGTTGATGTTCACAAGTCATAAAGGGTCCATAGTTTCCCATCTCTGCTCTAACCATTGAACTGGATTGATTCTTCAAGTATCACATTATTACAACATTGCAGAATTGTTTGTTGTAAATCAGCCAGCCAGAAATGCTCTCTTTGTGTTCCTTTCCATTCCATTCCTGCCTCATATTCTCCATCTACAATCCAGCCAACATTCTTGCCTTGAACTCTAATAGGAAGATTTTATTTTATTTTATTTTATTTATTTATTTTATTGTTTAGTTTAGCTTAGCTTAGTTTTAGTTTAGTTTAAGGTAAAGGTAAAGGTTCCCCCGCACGCACATGTGTGCTAGTCGTTTCCGACTCTAGGGGCCGGTGCTCATCTCCGTTTCAAAGCCGAAGAGCCAGCGCTTGTCTGAGGACGTCTCCGTGGTCATGTGGCCGGCATGACTAGACGCCAAAGGCGCACGGAACGCTGTTACCTTCCCACCATAGTGGTCCCTATTTGTCTACTTGCATTTTTATGTGCTTTCGAACTGCTAGGTTGGCAGAAGCTGGGACGAGTAACAGGCGCTCACTCTGCTACGCGGCACTCGGGATTCGACCCGCCAAACTGCCGACCTTCCGATCGACAAGTTCAGCGTCCTAACCCACTGAGCCACCGCGTCCCTTCTTAGTTTAGTTTAGTTTTGGTTTATTGCTTTGCAAACCTTAGGAGTTTTTCTAAGATTGCCAATGATCTTCCTCTTGTGTATAGATGGCACCATATGGATCCACACTGGGAGACTGAATTTGCCATTACCGCATAGGCATGATTATATCTTGTTCTTATAATTGAAGCCTCCTGGAAGTATTCTAACCCTTGGCTTGTACAAAGCAATTCTGACTCAGTATCACTTCACTTCACTAATACATCAGGTTCATTCCCCCCCCCCAAGTGGGATAGGAAGGAAGGGTAGTTTTCCATTCTTTTTTCAGCATATATGAACTTGGCTTAACAATTCTTCTACCTATCCCTTTTGCTGACTTTTATTGAAATGCTGCATGCATCAGTTGGCATATGTAACAGCTGGAAAAAAGCAGACAGGGGCTATCACAAGGGCAGAAATGCTCATTAGTTTCAAGCATTAAAAGAAATCGTTTTCAAACTGCTACTGAAGCTAAACAGTTGGGTTATCCATCTAAATAACATCAACTTTGTGTATTTTTTTTCCCTGGGTTTTGAAAATCAGGAGGCCTGGGGAAACAATTATTTCAAAAATGGGCTCCTAGGAGAGGTTCGGGCAAAAACTACAGATTGTTTCTGTGTTGCAAGAATCACCCAGGTAACTTTTCTCACAGTATTTATACATGTGTACAGATGCACAAAGCCCTCTGTCTCACTTTCCTCTACTTCCCCCATTTCCCCTGTGGCTTTAGGCCTGGAGATTCAGGCATCATTTGAATGGAAAGCTATTAGCTCTGCCTCGTCACCCCATTTCCAGGGCACTTATAACTCATCCCGTGCTCTTTCTCTTGCTTGTTGCCTGTCGGCTTTAATAGTTTGACAGATCTGGCGACTTGGCTTGGTCCTTGACATGCTGATTCAGGCACAAAGTTTTAATAATTAGTTACATAAATACAAGTCCCTTTAGCAAGCACACAAGCACTTCCTTCATGAGCAAGTCTCTGCTGGTTTGGATATTAGTGCAGCTTTGTATGAAGATGATCAAATTAGGAGGAATGTGAGGCTGTAACAAGGGAACTAACACATTTTTGTGAGCCAAGAAAATGGCAGAACAGGAGTACCGAATAAGTAATTAAGACAACTGGCAAAGTTACATGCACATTACATGAATCTACTGAGGCAGAGCAGATCTCTACCGTATAGTAGTAATATGGAAATATAGGATGTATGGAAGATATTCCTCTTAAAGAAATGGCTATGGCTTTATTAAACAATGGTGCTTTGTACACAGAACAAGGCAATCCATGATATTGCCAGATAAAACAGCTCTGATAATAGGACTGGAGACATTTGCTGGAACTTCAAATTCTGCTGTCAGGAGACAAGAATGGTTCAGAAAGACTGACTGACTTTATTAGCATCATCTTATTCATTCAAAGCCAATTCATGTTGTGATGGGGCTGATCCTTTCCTGTGTAATAGCCTGTCACATGCTCAGATTCATATTTCAATATAGCATGGTTGCCAGATTCAGGAGTGAACTTAAATAAAACCCTGAACTCTTTTGAAAGGAGAACATTAGAAACTTTTTCTCAAAAACTAAATTCTAAACAATACCGTCTTATCACTTTCTCTATGATGTTCTTCTATTATGTTTTGCGTCAACAGTATTTCCCTCAAGAACTAAGAAAAAAGTAATAACTATAGTATGCAGGTTTATACAAATTACAGTAAGTTCTTCCCACTGAAACGGGTTACAGGTAGTTCTCACGTAGTGACCATTTCCAGTTATGATGGACCCCCCCCCCCAAAAGGTACTTATGACCCAGTTCCAGATTTGACAGTGGCACCCCACCCTCCAAAAGTCACATGACTGCATTTCAGGCACTTGACAACTAGCTTGCCTTTATGGATGGTAGCAGTGTTCCATGGTCACTTGAGATGATTTTTATTTTTTTTTCTGGAAAACTTCCTTTACAATTTTAAGTTGTAAGGCTTTCAGGTTACTAGAGACTTGCTCAGATGGCTGCACTGCTCATGCTTATCCTTTTTTCCCCTAGGCTTTGTCTCTTTGGTTTTTTTTTTACAATATTTACTTTTTAAAGTAAAATTTATCTTTTATACTGTCATTGCAATATACATGTCAATGGTGCTTTTTCAAAAGGCAACTGGGTTATATTTTTTCTTTGAGGAAGAAATTTCGCTTCTCATCCCAGAAGCTTCTTCAGTTGTCAGAACTGAAGAAGCTTCTTGGATGAGAAGTGAAATGTCTTCTTCCTCAAGGAAAAAACATAGTCCAATTGCCTTTTGAAAAAGCACCTTTGAGAAAACCAGGATTTGGATAACTGAGAATCTCCACAAACTTTGTGATACATGGTTTTCTCTTTCGTTATGAGCTACCCAGAGTGACCTTTGGTGATATGATATGAATTTATATAGTTACATAAATTTAATAGACAGACAGACAGAGATACCTTCATTTTGTAGTGAATTGATTTAGACTGCTTACAAACAAACAAATGCACCTGGAGTTCCTCTGATAAGTCAGATGACTTACAAACGGATCTCTCTTTTACATTCTCAGGTATACAGGACTGAACTCAAAATTTGTACTCAACAGAGTTCTACTGAAGAAAAAAAAGTGGGAGGGAATTTCTCTTGATTTCCAATGCAAGCCTCACTTCTGCTCCCCACGCAGTTGTAAGAAAAAGAGAAACCCCAAATTCTAGCTCTACAGTATTGCCTCCTAACCCCCTTCACAAATGAAATAATTTGGACTGAGTTCACACTCATCTTTTCTTACCTGAGTGTTGATTCGGATAGCACCAATGGAAGGAATTTCAAAATAATAGCCTTTAAAAAAAACACACAGACACACACAAAATTAATGTTAGAAATTTTTTTAGCATCATCTTTTGAACTGGTTTCAGGACAAAATCCTCTTTTTAATCCAATATTTGGTACAACTGATGCAGGCTACATGCAACAATGAGTTAACTAAGCTCAAACTCACTAAATTTTGACTGCGTCATCCCCAAACAGCTTCCTATCTGAGATCCAGAAATTCTGTTGAGATAAGCCAATACAATCATCATGTTTAAGGACGGCCTTGAGCCATTAATTTGGTTGGATTCAACTCAGCTGACCTGCTTTGGCACCATCACCTACTACTTTGACAGGTGGCGAGTAAGAGCATCTTCTCTTCTTCTGCCTCACCACCAACTGCCAGCAGTCAGTGGTTTCTTTCAGACACCTGACTGGATGGCAACATTCACTAGATATGATGGACCACCCAGGCAGATGCCTAATCCAGGCCACCCAGAGCAAGCAGACAAAGTGGACCTATCAAAGTAGAGGCAACTCCATTCCAGCATTCAACTAATTAATATCCTCCAATGTCCAACTTCCCCTAGTTCAAATCCTTCACAGTCTACAAATACTGCATAGCAGCCATGTATCTTGCTGATGAAGATTTGCTAGGATGTGGGGTGTGTCATCTGCAATTCTCCCCCAATTAATACTTTAATCAAAGCCTGTAAAACCTGAATATTAATTTACATAGTCTTCATGGTAGTCGTACACATATAGGGGGTATACAGAGACACACACATGGAAAGAGGTATTGAAACTGAATTCCCATATCTTTTAAACTAAACCAAACTAAGACAGGTAGAAGCCCAAAGAGTCCATTTTTAAACATTTCTATTTCTGTTTTAGTTGCTTGAACATATTTTCAGTGATCAGGTACATTCTTCTCATATGCAGAACAAGTCTGATACTTTAAATTCTTTTTCTTTTCATCCATCCATAAGCAGAAGAAAAATTGATCCCTGTTCTTAGAGTTTTAAATCTAAATTGCAGCAGAAAAGAAACTACAAAGGCTAGACATTGTAGGGGAAAGCTTGTTAGACTATGGTGGCAAAAATCAGGAATCCGGCAGCCCCTTTTCCAACTAACAAATATTACTGGAAGACATAAGCTTTTTTGTGCTTCAGCTTTCTTCATCTAACTAATATGAGATTTAAAGTGGGAAAAGGTGGGAGGAGCGAGGGGAAGATGGTTTGTTTATATAGATGCAAGTAGAACATGGGACAAATTACAAATACCTTATCAACTAACAATTGTATTATAACAAACAACACAATAGTTGTCCTGAAGCTGCTTTTTCACGAGGCAACTAGACTTTCTCGTTTCTCCTTTGAAGACATTTTGCTTCTCATCCAAGAAGCTTCTTCAGCTCTGACTAGATGGTGGGGAATGGAAGGATTTATAGTATACTATTTGCAGATAGCTGATCATTTGCAGTCACAGCTGAAGCAGCTTCTTGGATGAGAAGTGAAATGTCTTCAAAGGAAAAACAAGAAAGTCCAGTTGCTTCGTGAAAAAGCAGCTTCGGGACAGCTATGACCTGGATGACTGAGAATCTCCACAGACATTTAACACAACAGTTACAATAAATAGCAGTTATGAGGTAGAGGTTTCCCTTTTCTCATTATAAATTCTCGGATTTTTTTTTAACGGTCAAGCAAAAAACATTTAAATTGTACTGAGTGCATGGAGTGAGAGTACTAGCAATTAATTTCTTTTTTCGGAAGTGTGAAGAGGAGGTGAGGGAATTTGTGTTATTCCTGGAGAAATAGTAGTCTGGGCACCAGGGCATTTTGAGCTGATCTTCAGGGTGAGGAAACTGTTAAGAGAATAGGAACTGTTAAGCGGAAGGCAGGAGCAAGCCATTGAGGAGGAATTTGGAAAAAAGATTACAGGATTCAGGGATGGAGAGAAACACAAGAAAGAAACACAGCATAATCCTGCTTGATTTTAGTATAATACTGGATAAAGAGAAACTGGGACAAGCTTTGAAGATTCTATTAATATACCCTACAGGAATAAATTAGTATTCCGGAAATCCTTGCAGGTCTGTACCTTGGCCTGGCCTACCTCAAAGACTTGATGGGTCCCAACTGAATGAAGGTTTGTTTATGTGGACTCCAATTGGTCAGCTGGAGAGTGAGTATTGATTGGCTCAATGCCTTTTGATTTTAAGAGCAGCAGAAATGAAGATGATCAGCAGATCTGCTTCAAGCAGTTTTGGAGGGGAATGGAAATGGTGTTGTATGGAAATGCCCTGCCTTCTTTTTAAAGTAAGTTTGGATATTGGCAAAAAACAACAATTCTCTCCTTTTTTTGGGATCAAAAAGTGCCTTTCCAGGAAGGCTGTTATGATGTAACTGGGAACAATCGGAACAGCAATAATTACAGTAGTGGCCAAAATTGTGGAAATCTTTTGGAAAAAGTGTACAGTAGAAATGCCACCTTTGGATAGGTTTCCACCAATTTTTCTTCTAATTTCTTTATAACTGTAGCCTTGTTCACTTAATAATACTATTTTACATTGCTTTCTGGGTGACCAGTCAACTCTTTGCACCATCGTTTTAATTTTATTATGTTTTACAAGCTCACTAAATGAAAGAATACAAAAAACCCCAACCAACTTGATAGCGATCACATAACATATTGACAAATGTCCTCCTCTCACCTTCAATACATGACATCAATAACTGAATCCTACTGTGATCTGATTGGCTCATTGCCAAAACAAGATGACACCTGATTGGCTCTCTAAACACTCATGCACATTGGCTACAATCAGATGAAGGAAAGCCACCTGATATCAAGTTGTGCTTCCTTTTTCTGGTTATTTGGTTATATCTTTTCATAGAATACAGTACAGATAATTGAACAAACTATGTTGCATTACATTCTTGATTAAATTATCTTTCCATTGATATATAATTTTATGGTACTACTCCCAAAAGAAAGTGGTGTTATTAGCCATCAAACCTCAAAAATACACTTTTGGCCACTGCTGTATAGTATAGAGTAGTGTAAAGTGTTGAACGTGATCATGGAGACTCAGTTTAAAGTCTGCTCTGAGCCTTGGTGCTTTACTGTATGACTTTGGGTCAGTCATTCTCTTACCCCGCTCTATCTCATAGGATTGTGGTTGTGGAGAAGAATTGGAGAAGAAGCACTATGGATGCTGCCTTGAATTCCTAAGGCAAATGTGGGATATACATCTAACAAATAACTATGCACATCTATGGGTCTGTTTGGCATATAGTTGTACTGGGAATACTAATCCTGTTGTAGATATTAACCCAGATGGATTACCTGGGGTCAATCATTCTATCTCAGCCCTTGGAAGGAGGCAATGACAAACCTCTTCCAAAATCTTGCCAATAAAACTGCAGGGACTAGTCCAGGGAGTTATCAGGTGTCACGACCGACTCAAAGGCACACACACAATACAATAATAACAATAATAACAATAATGACAATGACAACGACAACGAGAACAACAATAACAATAACAATAATAATAATTGTAGATACTTGGGCCTCAAAGCCATGGCTGGTTCTCTAGCACCAGTGCATCCATCAGGGCCATTTGCTGGGATCTCTTTCCAGTCCAACTCTTGGCAGCTGTGACCCTCACTGTCTCCAGCATTTTTCATCTCTCTACAGCATCTACCTCTGCAGACACTGATGTGCTATTATATTTCTTCAATTTTGTAAACAGGGAAGCCAAGATAGTTATAGTCACCAAGAGCTAAATGTTGAAAGGCTGATCTAAAAAGATGCAATAATTTATCTCCACCATTTCAGTTCAGATTTAATTAGCAATTCTGGGTAAAAAAACCCAGAACTCTCCAAGAATGCAAATAGACTTTCTTGCTACAACCTTGAGATCTACTGTGGACTGAAAGTTGCTTAAACTGTATGGATATAGCCTTTACTGTACTGCTGGGGCTGTAGAGAAATTACTTTAAGAGTGGGAGTGGTGATTGTCCAGACTTAGAAGTGGTTAGATGATAATGTCATATTATATTGAAACTGAATTGCCTCCAAAAATTCTCCAGATTGTTATATGAGTGAATATTAATGCATTCAGCACTGAACGATCTTGTAATCCAAGTAACATTGAGAAATAAAAGAATGAAATCATGTGGAAAAGTCTGATCGGGTGAGTACTAACCATGCCAACATCAATTGCTAGATAGAATGAAGGATTAAGGTATAGGTTGGGGTGAAACCACAAATTTAGCACCCAGTTATCAATTTTTGGTGGTACTTTTTTCTTTTTAAAATTAATGGTTTTAATGAATGCAGATGATCTCTGAGTGGCAAATTGTTTCCATTCCCACTCCTTAACCCCAAACAATGCAAAAATATCCCAAATTGTTCTGAAAATCCACAGCATCATTCTTCCTAAATCAGAAATCAGGGTGGGAATAGTATACAAATCAACAATAACCCCATATGAAAGGTTTGGAGCGGCCTCAGCTGGAGATGTGGTGTTTTTAAAGGTCAGGAGCCAGAGTTTGACTCCCCTATGCCTCAACAGTTTTCACCCCACATCACTATCTGTTCTTTATCCTACCTGAGGGCAGTTTATAAAAGTTTCTGGAATGACTTGAATCTGGTCATGGGATGGGACTGTATGTAACTCCAGAGAAATGTTGTGGTGCTTAAGGTAAGTGCTGTTTCTCCTGAGATCCTGGTGCTCTTTTTACAAACCAGCTCTAATCACCAAGATTTATATAAGTTGTAAATGTCTATCCTTGTTTAATCTGCATTCCCCTTTTGTTACAGTTTTTTTTTCTCCTGTGATTGAAAACCGGAAGTATTATGACAGCTTTCTCCAACCTGATGCTCTTCAAATGTGCCATCTAACTAATATAATAATGGAACATACATTTTACAGAAAACTTTTCTCTCACAAGATTTTTGTCCCTTGCTCTTTCTTGCCCTCTCAATCATCTTGCACCTCATGCAGCTTCTGCTGTGCAACAATAGAGCCATGAGCTTTTCCTTTCTGGCATTTTGAAAGGAGCCGGCTCTTTTTATTCTTGAGAAAGTTATGATGGTAGCTAACTATCGGTAACAATAGGATACTCCTCTTGTTCTAACTACCTACATCTTTTTCTCTCTCCTTCAGAAGTTCCTGCTGTTTACAATGGAGCTTTTCCTAAATATGATGTCACTGTTGCTGTCCAAATATCTTTGATGTCAGAAACCCAGACCTGAGGGATCAGCAGCAGGAGATTACAAAACTCTCAAGAAACAAAGGGTCTCCTCCTGCTTCATATGCCCTTCAGAACAAAGGCTGCAAGAACAAAAGCAGCACACAGAACCTTCAGTCAAAAACAGGTGGGCTTTTAAAGAGAATATGGGAAAAAAAGGCAAAAGGAGGCTGAAGGGGTTCATATAGCTACAAGTCGTTAAAATACGTAAGTCAACAACAAAAAAAAATCCATGGGGCTTAAATAATTGTCAAAATCTCTCTCTTTTCTAAAATTAAGCTCTTGGGGGGGGGAGAAGCTAGATGTTACAGTACGTAAGGTTCTTATTAATATTCTTATTGAGAGTCAGTGAATAAGCATCAGGTATTTTACATGAATAAACAGTAAGCAAATATCAGGACTTCCGAATGCCAAAAGGGAATGGGTGGAAGTTGAAAATAAACTGGCAAGATGAGTGGCAAACAAATTTAATAAATAAAATAAAATAGAAAATTGCTGGTAGAATAAAGAGTAAGGAACTAGGTTCCTGTTTAGTAAAAAAATTTCACATCAGTTGCACACATCCGATGTACTTGTCTAATTTTAATCACAGTGCTTTATTTCTGAAATGATTTACAAAATGCAGTATGTTTCCATCTGTGTCTTCCAAGATACCTTATAACCTAAACTAAAGGTCCACTCAACTAACATCTGTTGGGAACAAATGGAGTGTGTTTAGTATAGCACAATAGCTGGAGGTTCTGAAAGTCCCTATCCCAACTGATCTGGAGATCCCTGAGTTGAAGAAGCCTAGTTTACTATTAATAAAGTGAAAAGATCCTCAAATATCTTACTTCAGTTGGGTAACCTTATTAATTTATTGAGGCTTCAGTGACATCTTGGAGCACAGCAACAAAAGGACTGTTGAATAAATTTTCATCCTCACCTTCAAATAATCTGGAATTGTACTGACATCAGTTTCTAGGTTAACTCTGGTAAGCCTTGTTCTATAGCAGGGTCTTCAAACTTGGCCCTTTTATGACTTGTGGACTTCAACTCCCAGAATTCCTCAGCCAGGCACACTGGCTGAGGAATTCTAGGAGGTGAAGTCCACAAGTCATAAAAGGGCCAAGTTTGAAGACCCCTGTTCTATACAAATTAATTAAACTCAGTGAAGCAGTTGAGGCAAAAATAAATAAAAAATAGCTGTATTTATTCAAACTTGATTTTTAAAAAGTTGAAAGTAAACCTTGGCAAATGATTCTGATCCTGCATTAATAATAATAATAATAATAATAATAATAATAATAATAATAATAATAATAATAATAATAATAATAATAAACCTTTATTGTCAAAGTACATGTGTACATTGAGATTAGCTGAGCCTCCCCCCTGTGCTCTCTCCCCCCAACACACAGTGACAACAAACCCTCCATCCCACCACACCATGTGAACCAAGTACACCACACACCGGCCTCCCAAGTCAATTCTGCATAAGATTATGTCCCATTTAAAAGCCTAACAGCCCACGGATAAAAGCTATTTTTCAGCCTGTTGGTACGGCTGGCTATATTCCTATATCTCCTACCGGATGGTAGGAGAGTAAAGAGATACCGTCCAGGGTGTGAGTCATCCCTGAGAATCTTCCTCACTCTTCCAAGGCAACGAGCCCTGGCGATGTCATCCATTGGTGTTACTTGATGATATGAAAAACGTGGAAAGGATTGGCCAGAAAATGGCAGCAGCTAATATAAATTGAGCAAAACTCTGAGAAGTTTTTTTCCACGAAGCTTCTCTACTTGGATGCAGTGGCAATCAAAACACTTGCAGACATACAATGATGCATGATGACGGCTGGAAGGAGGAAGAAATACTTAAAGCCTAAAAGGGAGACTAACATCAGAATTACAATGAGAATTAGTTGCTGTGTGCAGTGCTGATCTGAAATGGAAAAGGACAAGAAAGCAAAATGGATGAAAGAGAGAAGTGGGCACTTGGTTATTCTGTCTAGAGATATTTCCACAGGGCAGAACAATGGGAAGATGGATTACTGCCAGCCCAAAGGTTCACAGACTTCCACCACCTGCTGAAAGATACAGACGGTGTGAACAGAAAGCCAGCCCTGGAGAACAAAAGGGCACAGGAGGCAATTTCAGATAAATGAGAGACAGCCAGAAGGCTTCTGATACAGAGGAAGGTGAGGAGATTAAAAGACTGTCTGAATGTGACAAGCCATCAGAGCAGTGGATGAGGTGGGGAGCAGCTTCAGAGACCTTATAAAGGGGTCTATGGCCACATTAGTATCAGAGAGCAAGAGAGGAAATGAGCCAAGGGATAATGTCTCCTGACCCTAACTGTATACAGGTTTTGGTATTACCCAAACTCACGCCCTTCTCATTTTTTCACACAAAATGAAAGTTCTGTTAATTCTGGTAATGTTCCTAGAATACCTTCTTTCCACAAAACAAACAAGCCAAAGCCGACCCCCACCCTCACCCTCCAGTTTAAGGAAATTGCTGAATTTTGTCCTTAGAGTGGAATCACTTTCATCTATCTCTTTCCCTACCCTCATTCTCCCCCAAAGAAAAGTCTATGCATTTGTCAATTGCTGGTATACGATTGGTGAAGAACTATTTTCCATGGACATAGAAAGTAGGACCAGAAAGAATGGATTTAACTTGCTGCCACCTAGACCTCATATAAGTATTAGAAATATTAGAAAAAAACTAATCTGTACAACTATGGAAGAGTCTGCCTGTGGAAATTGTGGGTTGGATGGAGGTATTGAGGAAGAGGCAGAAAAACCACCTCTCATGAGTACTTTAATTGATCTTCTTATATATTTTAATAGGTTGGGCTATATAATCTTTGTGATCCTTTTCAGCTAAATAATGTTATGATTCTCCTAGGTAAATTTATCTGGCAGTGCATTAATCATTTAATCTTTCAATATGGAATACCCTCTTCTTCCAATATAAAGCTACTTTATATCAGCTCTTCCCTCCAAATGCTGTCCAGATTTGTTGGGAATGTAGTTCCCATTCTCATTCCCAACAGTCCATCACCAAAACACAGAATGATAGCTGTGAAAAGGGGCACGTTGCCCACTCCAATCTCTGGGAAATAGCAAGCTAACTTTTGACCAGCAAAGGCTGTGTCCCTTTCTCCCACTTTATATAGTACAGTAAGAGGAGGCAATTTTGCTCCTGAGAAAAATTGAACATTTTGAAGAAGCAGGAGAAGGCAACCTACCTTTGTTAGCACAAGCCATCCACTGCAGGGGAGTGACATCATAGTTATGCTGTCCAACAGAAAAGGTGAATACTCGTACCTGGAACAAAACAATCAACCTATAAGGAGTATGTCTACCAAAGGGAGAGAAATTTGGAACATCCAACAGTAAATGAGTGTATCGTTCCCTAACTTTATCCCATACCTAAATGGCTTCATTGTAAACTCTTGTAAATGAAATCTACCAATATGACCATTCAAAATACTAGCAAAAATTCCTGCAACTTGAATAGCACAATAGTGTTAGATCTATCTGTTTGACCACTACTCACCTTCTTTCTTAATATATATATAAAAACCTGCCATTTGTCTTAAAAATGTGGAAAAGCCTAGTGTATCTTAAGAGATGCTGAGAGGGATCTAGGACAACTTGCCATGGTCAACTTGCCATGGGACAATTCGCCACAGTCAACTCACCATGGGACAACTCGTTGCAGGACAATTCAATGCTGTATTAATAATTTCATTCAGTTATTTTAATTATTGGTGACTATGTTTTTGTCAAAATTATTGTTAACTCTTGAATTTCTGGACTGACTTTATTATTATTGGCCACAGTTCCATTGAAATTAATATCCAATATCATGTCGATAGCATTCACCGAATCTCATTACTGTGATGATATGTGAATTCTCAGAGCCATGAGCTCAGCTTCTCTGTGTTAGATCCATGCAAGCTAGAAAGGTTTCTCAGGAAAGGATATATGGGTGGCCTCTGGTGCTGATGAATGCATCTTTAAGGGAGGGGATATATATATATATATATATATATATATATATATATATATATATATATATATATATATATATATATATCTCCTGCTGATATATAAGAAGGCAGAAGTCTGACTTTTCCTCAACCTCCATTGTCCATCTGATCCCTAATCAGGTTGTTGAGAAGATTATTGTGTTGCAGCTTCAGAAAATACTGGAGGAAATGGACCCCTTTCAGTATGGTTTCAGGTCTAGACACGGACCAAAAAAGCACTGACTGAGCTTGGGAAAGTACATCCATCCTTGCTCTTCTTGACCTTTCAGCAGCTTTCAATATCATCATCATGATATCCTCTTGGATCAGCCCTGGGTGGTCTAAGGAAAACAATCTTGTATTGTTATTATTAATTTATTGCTGGTGAGTTATTCTCAGACTTTTTTTTTGCTTTTCTTGCATTGTTTCTCTCTCTCTCTCTCTCTCTCTCTCTCTCTCTCTCTCTCTCTCTCTCATTATATTGATGTTTTTAATTGTGTTTTCCTCCTGTAGTTTATTCGTGAGGTGGGCTGACATATAAATGTAATAAAATAAATAAATAATCATAGGCACAAGTGTCTTTAACCAAGTATGCTGAGTAACTCAACATAGAGAGCCTGTTGGGTCTAGTGGTTAAGACCACCAAACTAGAAAGGGGGAGACCATGAGTTCTAGTCCCACCTTCATCATGAAAGCCAGCTGGGTGACTTTGGGCCAGTCACGCTCTCTCAAGCCAACTCACTTCACAGGGTCATTGTGAGGTAAATAGGAGGAAGAAGGTGTGTTGGATATGTTCACCACCTTGCATTATTTGTAAAAAAATAAAGGAGGGATACAAATAAATAAATATATACATATGCAGGAATTTTTCAAGAGACTACTGTGCATTACATATTGCTTTGCTAAACATATGAGAGAATAGTACCTGACAGTAGTATGATGTGAAGAACACTCGTTACAATTTATAATGCTCTGTTTAGGAGCTTATTTTTTGTTAATGTAAATATCTATGACAACCTCTGGGATAGATGTAGGAAAAAAGGACCGAAAATGCAAGAGCATATTGATTTGATTCACCTTACTTACTAATTGATTATTTTGGCAGTGTTGTGGCAAAAACTAAACCATATGCAAAATGGCAATTGGCCATGCATTTTCAAGCAGCTGTTATACCCATATTGATTGATCCAAAGAACCAAATATTATTTTATTGATTTTGGATCATATTTATGAAGAAATCAAACGGTTCTAGGCAGTCTTGCTTTATTTGTTTGTTTAAAAGAGTTATATGGTCGCCCATCTAAAACAATTCTGGGTGGCTTACAACAGCACTGTTGTTGCTGCTGAATGGCTTCTGCAATAGCCCTGTTGCTCAGTTTCATATCAAGGAAAAATTTGCTTGGTTGTCTTAATCAGCGCTCACATGCGTTCACATTTTCTAAGAGGAAAAACCTAGTTGTCAAAAATAAAATAAAATAAATGTATTATATTATGGAAGCACCCAATCCCCTTTTATCGAAGGGGGAAAACCCCATAAGCCCCGTAATAATATACACAAAATACTCTTGAAATACTGTGCATAAATAGATGCCCTCCAGCTTCTCTTATTTCCAATTTCATCCCCCCTTCTCTTTGAGAAGGGGAGACAAAATAGTTCCACAGCTATTGGATGTGCCAACGTCTTGCTTTGATAATATCACTCATAACTCCATCATCCTTAGACCAGGCTACTCATTTCAAATGGGAGTGGTCAGTGTGTCCACATCAGTGAGGTAGAAGGGGCAAACTTTGTTTCTCTTTGGTGACCTCCATCTTGTGGAACAGTTTTCCTTTGAGAGGTTCAGATGACACCTTCCCAGCCTTGTTTCAAGAGGGTTAGGATTTTCCATACAACTTTACAATATTAATGCTGCAGTGATTAGACTGTGAGTAGCATCAAAAATTGCTCTTATTCTTTTTACTTTTGTTTTTATTCTGTATTGTTACATTTATTATGGTTTTATTGTTGTTTATCTGGGGAATATTTTATGTTGATATGACGTTGGTTTATATTTACCATCCACAGTTTTTAACTATACCATATCGATAAATATTTTTTCTCTCTTCATGCAATCATTATTTGTGTCTGATAGAAATTGCAGAGGTAAAGAAAACTCTCCTGTGCTTCCTCTTCTTCACTTACTGGGAATTATGGATACAGTATTGTCTGGAGGGATTCCCTGTATTTCAGACTTTCAAATGAGAGGCCTTTCTAATCACATTGGATTACAACTTCTATCATCGTCACCTTGCAGAATTTGAGTTCTATAAATTGAACCCTTTCTCTGGAGCCATCTCACACTTCCAATCAATTAAACAAACTGAACTGGGTTCTACTTTGGACCTATTAAAATATTGGAGATCTCTTTTTCTTACCCTCTCTAAAACATTTCAGGGGATGTTAAATTAATCCTCACTTTCACCTTTCCAATCAACAAGTTCTCACTGACAATTTCCATTCTCAGATGTACCTATTAACTGAAATTAAATTGAGATATTGGAAAACTGAGGATGAATTTTGAAGGCATCATGACAACTGTCCTACTTCTAATGCCCACTAGGTGTTAGTTACATTAATAAGACTTATATCCAATAAGTTAGAAAAGTAAGGTCCTTCCCTTCCCTTCCCTTTCCGCTTTGTCCTGGCACAGAAGTGACTGGGGACTGCTAGTATTTGTAATCAGCAACATTTTGATAGCTACAAGTTTTCTATTACTCATGCTGAGTAAGAGTATCCTCTCCCAAAAAATGCAAGAGACATAACCCTCTCCTTTATTTCTTTGTATGAAAAGGGAGAAAGAATGTGAACATGAAGAGTGCAAATATTATGTGACTTTGAGTCTACAGTAAGCCATTTAATTTTTTTTAAAAATTCCATTTATATCCCGCCCTTCTCCGAAGACTCAGGGCGGCTTACAAGCTTAGCAGTAGCCTTCATTCTATGTATATGCCTGCTTATTAGGGCTTTCATACACCCCCCAAGCGGCATTATTACAAAGTCAGCTTAATTGCCCCCAACAATCTGGGTCCTCATTTTACCTACCTCGGAAGGATGGAAGGCTGAGTCAACCTTGAGCCTGGTGGCATGCGAACCTGCACTAATTGCAGGCAGCTGGTGTTACTTAAGGAGGCATTAGCCCACTGCTCCACCAAGGCTCTTATTTGAACTTCCATTAACAGGTTGACATTTCATTATACAGTTGACTTCAATGGGATATCTCAAAAATCCCACATATTAACAAAAGGTTTTTTTCCCCTTGTAGAAACATCCTCTACAAACTTTCAAAGGAAGTTCTGTCCATTTTTCCTTCTGGCACTTCAAGGTCAGTGCAAGCAATAAAACCAGTGCCGTATGTTAGACGCCCCATTAAAGGGGCAGCGGCTCAGTGCAGGAGCAGACAGGCAGGAAGATCAACTGTCTAAATAGCTGGCATCAAATGAGGCAGATAAAACCTGAGTTAGCTGCTCCTGTCTGTCCCCATGACTGAATTGAAGCAAGTCAGACAGCTGGGCCTTCAATTGTTTGGTATTTCTACAGGAATAAATCCTATATTCAAGTATTTGATTATATTGGCACTGTTACTGACTCACACAGAAATCCTCATTGAGAAAGATTATCATTGTATCTGCAGTAGAAAAAGATAGGCAATTTATGACTTTACCTGCATTTTCTTCAGGAAAAAAATCGAATGTGCATATGGGGCAATCAGAAGAAGGGTATTTAACTTAGCCACTGCACAGTCATTTTCTTTGTTGTAAAATAGGACCCACCAAAGTCAAAGGGTGAAAATTTAGAACAAGACAAATGGAATAAGGAGAGGAAGGTGTTCACAAGTTGTTGTTAGGTTATGGCCAATTGCACAGTTAGCCAGAGGCTTAGATTGGATTTGGCATTTTTATCTCCCAATCGAGTCCTTTCTAAGGACTTGAGATAACCAGTTGTTGGCGTTGGCTGGTGTTAAAGGCATCATCACAGGATGTAAGGCAAGCTATTCCATGTAAATCTGCATTTTGCAATAATTGTTGGTGATTTTGTCAATGCTGATAGTGTTCAAATGGTGCTCCAGATGTTTTGGGATTGCACCCAAGGTGCCTATTACTATTAGTAGTACCTTTGCTTTCTTTTGTCACATTCTATTTCTATTTGCAGATCTTTGTATTTTGTGATTTTCTCCTGTTCTTTCTCTTCTCTACTGCTGCCATGTCTGCTATCCAGACTTTTTTGCCTGTCTTCGTGACAATTGTGAAGTCTGGAGTGTTATGAGGCAGGTGTTGTCTGTTTGGATTCTAAAGTCCCAGAGTACTTTAGCTTCTTCATTTTCTATGACTTTTTCTGTTTCACAGTCCCACCAGTTCTTGCTTGTAGGCAAATGGTATTTCTTGCAGGTCTTCCAATACCATTGTTGCTACTTTGTCATGCCATTGTTCATAGCCAGCCTGTGTGATCTTCTTGCAGCAGCTAACCAGGTGGATCAGTTTCTCCAGCTTCTTTGTAGAGACAGCATTTGCTGTCTGCTGCTGTCTTCTCAATTCTGGCTTTGTATTCATTTGTTCTTAAGGCCTGATCTTGTGCAGCCAGAATTAGCCCCTCTGTCTCTTTCTTTTAACTGGTCTCCACCATTGCCAGGTCTCATTATATGCTTTGCCTATATACTGGCCATGTAATATTTTGCTTTGCCATGTCTCTTTCTATTCTTCATTCAGTCTTTATTATTATTTTTACTTTGCATACCCTTTCATTTAGATAGGATTTCCTGGCAGAAAACAAAAAAAACCTGTAGATTTTACAGAATTCCTTTTTCTGGACCCCAGGAAGAACTGACTCTACTAGCTTATTCATATGTGTTGAAGCTGAATTGTAACTAAATGTGATTGCCATGGTAGAAGAGTAAAACAAATCCTGATTCATTAAGTCTCTCCCCAATTATCTCTGCTAAAGCACAGGTGAAATTAAGAACTTTTCTAAAAAAAATCCGGGAGACCAGATGGTTAAGAACTTTAAGAGTCTATTTTAACTTGGAGGCTATGCAGAAGAGATTCCTTTTTACAGACTGAAAGCTAATAAATGCAACAACGTGAGGTCTCTTTTAATAAGCTGATTTAGCATTTTTGTACACAAGAAATGCAAGAAATGCAACCGGCTGTAGTAATATCGGCTGCCTACCTGGGGACATAATATAGTCATGTCCCAAGAGGAAGTTCAGGCTGAACACTCACCGTCTTGTTGGGTCCATTATACTTCTCAAAAACATCTTGCACGCGATCTTCTCCTCCATCAGTAAACATCATGATCATCTTATTACAGTTGGCTCTTGTGATGTTGGACTATAAATAAGCAGAGATTTCAGCAAGTATCGGACGCAGAACCAAGTACATTTTTTTTCTGGGAGAGATACAATCTAATTTACAGTACACACTGCATTTGTAAGGGCACTTGATTAAAATAAATTGTTGGTGGGAAACTGGCATTTAATGTATGCAGTATGGCTTCTTCAAGCAACTTTTCTGTAACCGAATGTGATTTTGTGTATGCTTCTTCCTAATAAAAATTTCTTTGCAAATTTTTCTTAAATATGCGTATTCCCATATACATATTTTGAGTTGTAAACATTACATTTTTTTAAAAAAAAACCCTGCAGATTTCAGTGTAGAATTTGAACTCTGCACATTTGTATACATTTTACTTGAGACTTTGGACTAATACTTTTCCTATCTAAAGAGAAAAACAAAACCAACACACAAACAGGTTGCTGACTATGTAAATACAGACGCACATGCCTTGGCACATATATTTTTCTCTATACGGAACTCAATTCAATCAGGGTGTATTTTTCAGACTTTTGGATAAGCCAGTGAAAGGAAGTGTATGGTTACAATCCTTATGTGTTCCTAGGATGGCATTTCACTATGGAGGACAACCATAGGGTATTTGTAATGGGAAAGAGCAGAAGGCAATAGATGTCAAGGTTATCAGTTCTACTTCTTTCCCATCCTGGTTGCTGTCCTCTAAAGACACTGGCAGAGAGACATCTGTTTTCTTTAGCTATTCTCCACGGGTGAAGGTGGTACAGATGAGCAAGGGAGAGGGAGTTGCTGCCGGGACCAAAATTATGTTGTGGCTATTACCGCTCAGCATTTAATAGAGCTATTCATCTTTATTTTGTCCAACGTCATTATAACCCTTCTGATCCAAGTCTTCTCAGATGGATCCTGCTAACTTTATAATGAAATGGAAGAGGCAGCTGTTTCCAATGAAATTTAAGTACCAGCTGCTGGAGTTTTCATTTATCTAGGAGAAAACACCCAGCACTGAAACCTTTTCCTTGGTTTCAGCCCCTCACATGCTCAGGAAAAAGAATAATTAAGGTTCCAGCTCTGTTTGTCATCTTAACAATTAAATATTTCAGGGAACAATTGCAATGAAGACAATTCCAGAGATGCCAGGCTGTTGGATGAGCAAATATCCTTCTGTTCTACCATATCAGAAGACAGAGCCAATGTAAGGTAATGGGGTACAGGCCTGAATATTTTAAAATTTATTGCAAGGAATAAATGTTCCTTGCTTGTACATAGGAGATACAAATTGATACAAATACAAATCAGATGTCCTTTTGGCTAATGAACTACTCTTGCTGGTGGCAGGATCGAAACAGCAGTGTTTAACCAATGCCTGCTTGCGTTGTTGCTAGTGGTACAGCTAGTTCTCAATTTACAATTATAATTGACTCAGAATTAAGGTCATAAGTCATGGTAGTCATTATGCAGGTTACCATGTGACCATATAAGATGTTATGACCTTTTTACAGCAGTTAAGTGAATGTGATGGTTGTGAAACAAATCTGTTATACCAAATGATCGGGGTTTTTTTTGCCAAAAAACTAAGTAGTAAACTGTGGAAACTGGCAAAAAATGTTGAAAATTGTGATCACATGACTATAGAATGCTCTAAATAGCTGTAAATGTGAGCCAGTTACCAAGCCAGTTACCAAAATGACCATGGACCATCAGAATTCCAGAACTGGGTCATTAGTATCTTTGGGAGGGGGGATTTTCATAACTTCAGTGGTTGTTAACTGACGGCTACTTGTATTATCCTCAGAATAACCCCTCTCAATCAAGAAACAGGTTTAGTGACTGTGTCAGTTATTATCTTGGTCCAACCTGCCTCACAGGATTGCTAGGTGTAAAAAAACCCTCTCCCTCATGGTTGATAGGTGTGAAAAAGAATCTTGTATTTTATCTCGAGTACTCTGGGAGAGAGATGATCTACATATGGGATAAACAGAGGAATACAAATATATAATGTGCTTACAATGTAATGTGCTTACAAATGGCAATTTTTACCTAGTGCAGAAAATTTAAAATACAATAAGCTCTGTGTTCTGAAAAGATTCCTATGATGCAGGCATTCTGGAACTTGCAGCTAAAAGGGGAAATCATTGTGGCTTTAATTGACAGATTCCACAATTCTTCACAGTCCTTTAATATTTTTTATCAAAGACTGTTGTGCTAGGCTAGTGTTTATCTTGTATGCTAAGATAACAGAACAGAATATAGCAAAGGGAGACAATGTTCGTGGAATGTTGTGCTAAACTGGGTTCTCATGGTAATGGAAGCTGTAGTAAATCTCAAGAGCAAAGCTGCAGTTGGCAAACTAGAAGGTTACATCTATCTAGGGAGACAAAACAAAGGAAGTGAATTGTGGCTGCCATCAAACATTTGACACTGTGGAGTGAATGGGCCACACTGAGTGTTATAACTTGATGCAGTTCCCAAGGCTCAAGGAAGAAATCATGGCAAACTTAGATTAAGAAAAAGTGACAAGAAGCAAATGTCATAACAGGCCCTTTTAAGTAAAAATTTAGTGCCCTGTCCAGAGTTCTGAAAAAGGACAACCTTGTAATTACAGGTAAACACAATGGATTTCTTTCTTTCCTTATGGCCTCAGTATTATTCCATTTCTATTCTCTTGCTCCAAAGTCGCATGCAGGATTTCTTTCCTCATTTTATTACAGCATCAACTCAAATCCACCAGTAGATTTTTTTGGCTGAGTAAGAGTTGGAGTTCAATTTTTCTCAGGTTGTTATCCAATATACAGGCATATTTATTTAGTGTCCCATCAAGGAAAACTAAACCAACATAATCACTTTTGCTTTTTAACATAGTAATGACACTAGGAGAATCTGAGACACAAACATAAAATTCCAGGAATCCTTCTGCTTAGACTTGTCAAGGTCAAGCTAAAATTTCAAATACAGAGATTTTCATTGTTTCCACCCCCCTTGATAGTTGCTGGGGATAGATTGGGAGAATCCTGCACTTGGGTGCTTTCGGCAAACAGAACACTAAAAATTCTTCATATGACTTTATATCAAATTTGGCCCTTCTCCAGCTCCATATTTCTTTGCCTCCATCTTATTTGAAATCTGGCATTTTAACGCTTAACCTTCCACCCTCCCAAGTTTAAACCCTGGACTTACATTTTGCAATTGCTCAAAGGCATATTCAAAGCCAGCCTTATAATCAGTGGTTCCTTGGGCCTCCATTCCTTCTACATCCTCTTTGAAGACCTTCTTGTTGCGGATATTAGCTTGGACTAAATGTTTAAAACAGGACACAGGTTGCGCCTTCTGGTTAAACTGAAAGACAGAAAATTATAATCCATTAGACTAGTTAAGGGCACCATGCAAAAGCTGCTAACCTGATCAGCTTCCACCAACTGGGTTTAGTGAATAACAGCTGTAAATGTTTTGAGTAATACTGAGCCATGATAACATACTTAGGTCAGCTGAGACAATCAATTGAGGAGTCAAGGAAGGTCAGAAGAAAATTACTACTACTTCCAGAGACTGACTTTCCTTTAAAATATGATTGTATCCTATTTCAAAATATTGGAACCCTTCCAGTTGATAAAGTTTCTGCAGCTGTGCTGTTCAAGATCCAGCTATAAAGGATGTAAGAACAAAAGAAGACACACAGCAAAGGGACAGCTTGGTTTCCCACTACCCTTGGAAATGATGATCAATTGCAATATACTGGTAAGGACCTGCCTCAACTAGTGCTAAAGCAAAACTCTTGAAACTGGCATTGTTTCAACAGGAACTTCTATTGAGAGTTAGTGATAGCAGTAGTAGAGCAAGGCAAGATCTAAATTCTTCCCACATGAAATGTCACATTAAAACTGTCCTTTCAAACCCCTTCCTAGTGTCCAACCATCCGGTTTGATTTTAGCCAATCCATAGGTGTGAAGTTGTTATGGGAACCGGAGTGATAAAATGCAGTTCTCAAGATTTCAGTTCCTTTGCGGTCCAGTCTTATCCATATGGAGATAAGGCAGATGGCTGCAGGCATACCCCTCCCATCTTTTACACTCAGAGAGGGTCATTTCAAATAAGGTAAAACAAAGCAAAGGAAATACATCTCAGAGCCCACAGAACCTCCCCCCTCTCAACAGAATGGCAGTACCCTAAAATGGAATGCACAAGCAAGTGAAATGGATTAAATGAATTGAGGGTCGGAGAGGTTTCAACTTGTAGTGAGTGTATCTTAGAGAGAGATCAATCAGCAGTCCAAGATCTATCCCTGCTTTTTTGCATGAGTGGGCATATAAATATCAAGATTTCAGCTTACTATAACCTAGGGATAATGGGAATTGTAGTTCTATTTTAAAGGGAAGGAACACAATGACCTCAAACTGATATTTCCAATTACCACTGCAGCTTGCAATTAACAGGGTTCTCTAGGAGAAAGTATGCCAATTAAAATGCATAACAAGTGCACAGCGGATATGCCCACTGGGGAAGATAGTTTATGGTCTTCCCACCCTCTTGTGAAAGGAAGAGCTGCAGATTATACCTCCAATCACACAAAGAAAGATGCAGTTTGGATAAGGTTGTGCTAAAGAAGTGCAGAAAGGAGTGGCTGAAATAAACATGGTTTCCCCCCTAGGCTGGGGGTCACAGCCCTCTTACTGATGACCACATTCCGTACTCAGGTTTCTGTAGGAATAGACTGACATTAAGGAATAACAAAAACCTTCGTTCCTGTTGAGAGTGATTGAGAATTGAATGAATTTGTGGATAGCATAACTGGGATTGCCCAAACATATTTTTTGCAGGGCATTTTAATGCTTTATCACAAGGTCACAGCCTCAGTGAAGTGGGTGCTCTATGCTAAATTGTTGTTGGGAGAGAGCAGGCTTCTCTTGCATAGAGTTTGGCCAGCAGGTGAACTGAAAAAAAACAACACTCATTTTTGCTTATGGCTTAGTTTGCTGGAAATACAGAACATTAATTTAGAAGGCAGTGATCCAGCAAAAGTAACGAGGCTAGACTTGTTAATTAGGCCAGCCATGTTTCTGCCAGTCAACAAGCACATGATAGGGTTACGGAGAATGATGGAATTTTTATTTTCTTTCATGGTGTGCCTTAATTCTGACTTATAAAAAGAGCAAATTTACAGGACTTTATTGAGGGGAAGAAGAACAAGATTAATTTAAGTCAAATTAAACATTAATTCAGGAAGATAACCTAAAATACATAGTACAAAACTGAAAAGTACTTAGCAGGCAATTCCTCAAGCTTTCTCCATGTCCTTTACGCTCAGGATCAGGTTTTGGGAGTAAAAACAGTACATTTGCTAATTGTTCCTGATGTGGCCAGGATTGTGACAGTTGGGGATTCATCCTATCTGAAAATCTGTCTTGGAAAATTCTAATTTTTCAGGTGGGATGCAGCTGAGCAGCAGAGATGCCAATATTAAGAAAACCTTCAGGGGACACCCATTAAGAAATGACAGGAAATTTCAGGAATGACACCTCCTTCTAACACTGCCAGGAAAAAAGACATTGTCCTCCTGTAAGTTTGCCAGCTGTTAAAAAAAAGTGTGTGTGTGGGGAGACAGTAATAAACCACTAACTTGTGGCCGATGGAAAAATTGGCATGCCAGCTAATTACAGTTCAGGCTTGACTCTTGGACACTCTTATTAGTTAAACAGAAATCTGGATCTGGATGAACTAACTTTAAAATCACGGCACCACTGACAACTTTCAACCTAGTGCCTTCCAGTTAGGTGGGGATGTTGTAGGTTTGCTCTTCTCAAGCCATGGTCTATTTATTTCTTGCTAAAGTATCCTCCGAAGTCCTCCAGATGGCTTTCGTGCCTGAAGCAGAACTATAACTCAAGTCTCCTGGCCTCTAGTCTCGTGCTGTAACCATGCACCATTTAATAATTTAAATTTAAAATAACTTTAAAATCTTAGTCTGTCCTCTGGCAAGGAATTCTTGAAATTATAGTCCAAATATGTTCAACTCTCAGTTTCCTATTTGATTTATAGGTGATGCATAATGCTGTCAATAAATAAGTCTTCTGCTGTCAAGAAGCTACAGATTGTACTCCTAAATTGTTTAGGTTTTCCTTTGTAACAAAGACTGTTGTTATGGAAACTATTTAAGGAGGAATAAACTTGATTTAAAGCAATCCACCAGGCCCAGTGGATATAAATGGTAAAGTTTTAGTGATATTTTAGATTTTGTTTTTTGGTTTGGACACATGAAACATTTGTCCTACAGTGCCAAGGACACCACGCTGCCAGATTCACTTCACATGTATACATACTGTACATATATACATAGGCTCTGTCCCTCAAAGGCAGAAAAATGTTGAAGGCCAGTACAATAAATAAAACATTAGAGTCAGTGTGATGTATAGGATGAGTATTATATAAACCAAAGTGGGATTTTCATCACTGAAGATAGCCCTCCTCAGCTGTGCTAGTCACTGGGACCAATTTAGCTTATGGATTTGTCAGCCTGCTTATGCTGTTCTACACATCTGTGTTCTCCATCTCTCATGCACTTCCCACCCTTTCTACTGAGAGTATTTCTTGAAGCTGTGATGGTACCATTCCTTCTTATCTTCAGAAGAAAGTTGGTATAAGAGGGACCAGTGGTTCTCAGGCTAGTGTCAACATATTCCAGCTGTGAACTTGAAAATAACAGCCAAAGGACCATTAACTTGGAAAGAAGGGGGGCGGGGGAAGAGTCTAGAATTTAAACTCTGGAGCAACTATCCAAGCATACATACACACATACATACACACACACACACACCCTGCTTTGTGAGATAACATAGGCAGATTTTTCTGCTGTATTGGCTTATGTTTTGTCTGTAATGAAGTATCAGAATTTGGTAAATCGTGTCCAAAAGTCTACTAACAAGCCCTTTCTAGAATAAGGGATGGAGAGTCTACAGTTCTGTCAGCCCTTATCCAAACAAATAAGGATGGATGGGAAGCAAGACCTACCCGCAAAAAAAACCAAAACCCTCTCTCAAACAACTATAGAAGAGAGGCAAGGTTTATTCTTCCATGAGCTGAATTTAAAATAAAAAACTGGAAGGCTTTTCAGTTTGAATGGCTGAACCCTTCCTCTTCCATAAAGCACCATGTGCTTGCTAGAGAGCTGAATGTCATTCATAGAGATATCTAAGCTGAATTAGGTTGTTCCTTACTTTTTCCAAGCCATAGCAGACATGAGAGGACACCTCTCCTCTTCCAGAAGCTTAACACTTGCCAGAGGACTAGGAGAGCAAACAATAACAGGTAAAAAGGACCCTCTATTTTAGATTAGGGACAGGGATATGACAGGTAGAAAGAGGCTGTTGAGCAAGTGGCTGCGATCCTTAGATGTCCCTTTCCATGTATCTATCCAGCCGGAGGCAGCAGCTTGGGAAGACATTCCTAAAAGGAGTTCAGCTTTGCTAATGCCGCCAATTTCATTCTTGATCTTCTGCAGCTATAAACCACAACACGTTCTTGCCTGCAAACGAACCTTTCCAGGTCCAGGAAAGAGCCCAGCCTCTTTCATGAGCATCATCCTCTCAGTCAAAGCTTTCCTTTTCCTCATCCTTGTCATACCTACTGGCTATGTCCCTCCCCTCCCCCCCCCCCCGCAACTCCCACCACAAAGAACCACCTTGTGCAAACAGAACGGCTTGTCAAAGCTGGCACAGAGGAAATGGCAGTGTAGGATGCAATTTATTTCTTGCAGGTGTGTTTTGTCATTTGCAATCGATCAAAGGCAAAGAACAGTCAGGAGTGTGGGAAAAGGAAAGGTGACAGAAATGGTAAATTGGGCTGCAGGAGCTGCATGAGGCAGAAGCCAAGGCTTCAGATGGGCATCTCCCTCTCCCCCACTCCCTGTTATACAAGGTAACAAATCAGACAACTAAAGAGCACGGTTGTTTTCGCAGGGCTGATGTGGCATTTTGGTTTGAGATGTTTTCAGAACTTGTTTCTTAGAGAAGCTATGGTTTAACTCCTAGAGGCTGGTAAGTACAAGAGCAGGCATTAAATGCACCACATCAAACCCAGGATAACAGCTTTGGTCATTAAGTTCTCTTGCTGCTGGAGAAATACTTATCTTGCTCCTGAGTGGTTGGTTCTTTCACCTTTACTTTTCTGTCACCTGTACTATCACGCCTGCCACTGATACCATTGAATTTATATGAGCCCTGAGCAGAAGCCACATAGATTGGCTTCAGTATGAACTGTGAACCATCAACTTCTTCCAAATTGTGCTATTATCTAATAGCAATGAAAATTAGGTTTTAGGTTTAGGTTTTATTGTATTTGTATACCGCCCTTCTCCCAAAGGACTCAGGGCGGTGAACAGGGCATACATAAAAAATACCAGATACCAAAATTAAAAAAGAATTAAATAGTAGCCCAGCTAAAACAGTCAATAACAATATACAATATAAAAATCCCCATTAAAACCCCAACATATCCCCATCAGGCCAGGCCGGCTTCTTCAAATAAATGGGTGTTCAGACCGCGTCGGAAGGAGCGAAGGTCAGGTGCCGTCCGGAGCTCAACCGGCAGCTGATTCCATAAAGCCGGAGCGCCCACAGAGAAGGCCCTCCCCCTGGGGGCCACCATTAATTGATGAAAGCAATAGTCTACTGTGGTGATGGATTCTCAAGTATTTATAGCATTTGTATTGTAGTTATTGCAATGTAAATAATCATATATCATTGTAGATTTATTACTATTGCACTATTTGATACTCTTTCATTCAAATGCTTTCGATCAGACCTTTGGATTGTAGGAAAAAGTTTGGCACTATGCTGAAAAATCCAAAGAAGTGCAATATCTAAGCAAAAAACATGTCTATCAATCTGGATTGTGAAAATTGTCAATCTATTTAACTTCAGATAAGTTGAGTTTTCCAACATCCCTAGAGAGCAAAGATTTCTTGCAAGCTTTCTTTCTTTTATCTTTAGGCATATATGAATTGCTACAATACACCTGACAGTTTCTTATGGTTAGCTTGTAAATCTATAGACTATGGGCCTGTCCTTTTTGTCCTATGTGTACCTTCCCCACTTTCATCTGCATGATTGGCAGCATATCTCACAAGTGTGAACACAGGTATTAATTCAAAAATGGTTGCATGGTCACATTACAGTAAAAGGGAAATATGACATTATGGTGCATTGATATTACCCTGTAACAAATTTTAACAGATCTGCACACAAAGCACTCATGTTAGTTACACCTTTATTTAGTGGCCAAATGACCCACTATCACTCAGAATAGAGGTGTGCTGATGTGAATTCCCTTTGCTAAATATCTACACAACAATTATAATGTTTACCAATAGGTTGTGGTACAATTTAGTGCTATTCAATCTGCTCTCTTTCCTAAATGTGGGCATGTATATTTATGTAAGAAAGGATATATGTGGTTTTTATATTTATAGGTATGTGCATGTGCCTATAACTATAATGTAATTAAGAGAATCTTAATAGAATCTTAATAGAGAAATCCATCAATTACTGCTGTGGATGGTATGACAATGAAGAAAATATTAGATTCTGCATCTCGCTTCCTTATTTTGTGTGCTCAGCACAAATCTGCATATACTCTCTTGGTCTGCATTCCATTTTTAAAAAAAATCTGGAATGAGGAAGAAAAGCATTATTGAAGATATAAAAGCAAATATAGCCAAATTCATAACAAAACTAGTATTAAAGATGGTATAGGCTACTACAAGATTTCACAATGCTTATTAGCATTTATTATTTCTATAATTACACTTCCCAATCCAGTGGGTGCCATATTGGTGGAAAGCTGCCTGTGTCTTTGCCCCTTACTTTCCTACCATAGTCTGGCTACTCACAGAAGCAACATTAACGTAGTCATCATCTGAGAGTGTGTCCAACATGTCATAGACTGAGGTCTTCATCAGCTTCAGTGTCAGGCCACTGACACTACCACTCCTGTAACAGAAGATAAGGTAGAGCTCATTATGCATCTCTTTCATTAAGGGCCTTTCCTTGCTTCCAGAAGCATGACCCAGCAACGTATTTCCTTTGCTGTGACTCACGAGGTTGCCTTCATCTTGCTCCTAGCCCGAATCTGAGACAGCTTAAGATTGCTCTTAGCTGTTCTAATTTCAAAATGCTTTCCCCCATCAGCAGGCAACAAACTGTAGGAACTTAATCACGAGTACCTTCGGATGTACTTCAGTGCTCATTCTGTCAATCACAAGTCACCATAGGGAGGAATCAGCCCACCCCCACCCCCCGCCCAGCACTATGGTCCACTTCAGATTGGTGAGGACATATTCCTCCCCTCAGGTTTCTGACTCAGCAGTGTCCTTGCTTGTTTCTTTCAAATAGAAACATTCTTCAGTCCATATCCAGGAGGGTTTTTTGCAACAGCCATTGATAATTATTATAAGCTTGATTTGAATCCACTCCAGAGTCAAAGCTTTTTTTTTTAATCACCCACAGGCTATAGTTTTAAAACTAGTTGATTAAGCAGCACATGCCACTAAATGTACCTGGGACCTCTGAATAAATAAGCATAGGATCAAATGTTAAAATTCTTCCATTCTCATAGCTGTGATAATTAATTCTCACAGCTGTGAGAATTAATCCTTTGTTGGAAAAGATGGAAGGTAAAAAAAGGAGATTCCTGGGATCAGCAAATCAATATGGATGACTTGTGGCTTTAAAAGCTTTCCAGCCTTATTGCTGTTTACCTAGGCATAAGTTATGCCAAATTAAATAGGATTGATTTTCCAGCAAAATGGGTTTTAGCATATGTGCTGATTGCATCTAACCTTTCTTTCATACACATCTGTGCCTTCAAAATCTTGAAGCAATATATCCTAGCTCAGCTGCATACAACTGCAACCCACTGCTCACTAAATTCCCAAAAGGAATTTAGAGCTGACCTTGAAAGAGCCATTAAGGAGGGACTTAGACAAGGGATTATGGAGTCCAAAGACTGAAGCAAGAACAAAGAAAAAAATTTAAAATAACCCTGTCTTGTTTTTGTTTAGTAAAAGATGGGACAGACAAAAACTCGGATAGGCCCAGATTCCTCCCAAAGCACTTTGAACACAGCTGGGCACTACAAATAGGGTGCAGATTGGTAAAGGAAACAGCAAATTTTAGGCTGCTCCAACTCTGAGGAAAGAATGGCCCACTCCTATCTCCTCACAAAGTTTAGAGCTTTGGGAGAGTTATATATTGACTGTGAGGGAGGAAAGTCTTATCCTCTTTGTCAGCCAGATCAGCCAAATCCACTAATGTGAGGAGAGCTTTTGCAGTCAGATTGTCCTGATATCTGAAGCACCAGGTATGTTATATTTCCTTTCCATGATTATCTTATGCTGCGGAAACAGCCTCTCCTGCCCACTGAGCCTCCAAATTCATTTCAAGAATTTTAGCATTTTACTGGGACCCAAACAATGAGATATAGTCTGAAAATATGACAAGTGGAAAATTGTAGGGAAAAATACTCACACATCCACAATGATCACCATGTCTTTTGGAGATGAGGCCCCTTGAATGTACCTGCATTAAGCAAAAAGAGAAATAAAATGAGAACTTGCATTCAATAGACTTTGTGAGTTTAGATAAAGGCTGAAGGTATCACTATAAGGACCTGCCTTACTACCTTTAGCAGGCTCAGGTAGCACCTTTAAGGGGGAAGTTTTGGGGTGCTATTACAGAGAATTCAACCATTTCAGAAAATTCAACAATTTCATTAAGAGAATAAAGACATTTGAATGTTCTTTTCAAGATTCCACAGTATCTTGAGCTGAGCCGGTTCTGCTGAAGAGATGGACAAAGAATAGCATGGATGTTGGCATAATAATTAGGTGTCAGTTCATACAAGCCACATCTATTATTTATGGTCAGTCCTGGAGAGCTGAAATGTGACTAGACAGTCTCTTAGTTGGGAAATCAGAGCAGCTTAAAAGATGAAATAAAAAAAGAAGCTTGTATCCATTTGTTACTTTGATCTACTACATTTGTACGTTTTCTGGGCACATTTCTAGCTATTTTTGTGCAATCAAAAATGTATAAAACAATTTTTAAAAATGAATACAGACTAATTTTACATAATGACTAATTTTACTTTTGATTCATTTTTTTACTTTATAGTTTTTGGAATAAAAAGAAAAATCTCCCTGGAGTTCAACTCAACTCCTTGTGATAATATGGATGCATTTGCATTATTTGGGAGGCAGTGGTTTCCTATTGTTATTTTGTTTCCGGACGCATTACTCTAATATCTATAGTCTTGAGATTTCCTGATGGTTGCCTATCCAAGTGCAAACCACGTAAGCCTTGCCAGATGCTATGGACTTTTTAAGAGACTGGCAATGAAATTACAAAGGTTGCAGACATGTGCTCTCTTTAAATGTAAGTTTGCTAAACTGTGACCTCTTCATTGCCTTTAAATAGATTTATATTTATTTACTTACTTATTTACATTTATTAGTATCCTGCCTTTATTACTTTTACAAATAACTCAAGGAGATGAACCTATCTAATACTTCTTCCTCCTCTTAGTTTCCTCACAACAACAACCCTCTGAGGTGGATTGAGCTGAGAGGGAATGAATGGCCCAAAGCTGGTTTTCATGGCTTTGAACTCACAGTCTTCTGGTTTCTAGCCTCCTGCCTTAACTACTAGACCAAAGTGGTTGACAAAGTATTCCACTAAGTACCTAAACAATGTTATTTCCTATTGTTCTAGATGAGCCCAAAGTATAAGAACAGCTAATTGATCACCAAAATATACTCTTCTTGGCACGTAGTTCTCTACAGATTCCAATTCTCCTCCAGATGTTGAGAATGCCATATTTTTCTATGAAATAAGCTTCTACATGTATGTGAGTACACCATTATCTAACCAGATGCTCACTAGTCACCTTTTTAAATTCATTTTGAGATCTTTAGAATTGGTCACTTCCTTTGCTATCTTGTCTTGTGTCCTTCCACCCTATCATGCCATCTAAAACAATCTCTTTCTCCCTCTGGATCATGTTGTTTCAGAATGTTGCATTATTTTTTTCTCCAAAATCATCTCTGGTTCTTCCATTATTACAATTCATTGAAGCACAGCATACAACTTATAAGTAACCTATGGAATCCTACTTTTAACCAAAATATGCAATATTTTGTCAGAGCAATGAAAACGGCACTGCAGTGGCACACCATAAGCATTTGCCCTTTGATACCCCTGGAAAAGGGCAGAGTTTGTATCGCAATGCCATTTGTATCACTCTGCCCACCCCCTTCTAGCCTGCAGAAGCTGCTACCCACAACATCCTATAAGATACCAAAGGAAACTTTCTGATGCATATTTTAGCCCTTTCCTTCATAACTAAGGACTAAAAAAGTAAAATAAATCTATTCTTTTATTTCCATTCATTTATTTACAATCTACACTTTTATTTCCATGGCTCCATAGCAATTTATTACATCCTCCTCCTTTCTCTTAGCTTAACAGCTTTACAATGTAACAGCTTTCCTTTCACTTAATTCATTTGTTAATTCATGCTCTTTACCGTGAATTATGTCTAAAGGTCTAGGCAAGCTAAGCTGATACAGAGGCTAACCTGAGTTTAAAAACCTTGGTAGGCTAAAGGTTTTAGTTCAGGCACTGGCATTGGTTTTACTCTTTCACCCTCCATTAGCATACTGTTCTGTACCAGCCTGTTACCGGCCTTGCAGAAAGGCAACCCCTGTACAAACGGCAGAGGCTGGAAAGCGTCTGAGGCTGGAAAACGTCTGCCAAGTTTATTACACAAACAAACAACAAAACATGAAACAAGATACCGGAGCTTTGATCCTCAAACGGAGCGGTTGCTTTCAGCAACCAGCCCTTCCCCAAACACTCCCTTTATTAGAGTTCAGGGCGTGGCCTCCCTGTGCCTCCTTCCGAGAAGTCCCACAGCCTTTCTCTGCTTGCTCCTGCTTGACTGCCTCCTGCGTCGGGCGTCCTTGAACAGGGCCAGCTGTGGGTCATCATCATCCGCACTGTCGGGCTCGCGCAGCTGAGTCTCCACCAAGTAAGAGGGCCCTGGCTGGGGGCTCTGCGAAGCCTCCAAGCCATCATCAGCAAGTTCATCTTCAACACCCTCCTCCTCCCCCTCGTCTGAGTCATCCGAGTCATCCGACCCGGCTGCCGGACCCACAGGCTGACCCTGAATCACAACACATACATCATAGGTGAGCAAATTATTCAAACAAGGAACCATGCCAGTATCTTCCTGATTATGATCAAGGAACACATGATCCTCTTTTTTGTGATATAAGAGCAGTCGAGAGAACCGACTTTCGAAGAGAACAAAGGAAGATTAAAAGAGAAAGGGCGTGGCCTCCCTGTGCCTCCTTCCGAGAAGTCCCACAGCCTTTCTCTGCTTGCTCCTGCTTGACTGCCTCCTGCGTCGGGCGTCCTTGAACAGGGCCAGCTGTGGGTCATCATCATCCGCACTGTCGGGCTCGCGCAGCTGAGTCTCCACCAAGTAAGAGGGCCCTGGCTGGGGGCTCTGCGAAGCCTCCAAGCCATCATCAGCAAGTTCGTCTTCAACACCCTCCTCCTCCCCCTCGTCTGAGTCATCCGAGTCATCCGACCCGGCTGCCGGACCCACAGGCTGACCCTGAATCACAACACATACATCATAGGTGAGCAAATTATTCAAACAAGGAACCATGCCAGTATCTTCCTGATTATGATCAAGGAACACATGATCCTCTTTTTTGTGATATAAGAGCAGTCGAGAGAACCGACTTTCGAAGAGAACAAAGGAAGATTAAAAGAGAAAGGACTTTTCTTCATCATCATTTGATAATAAATACCTTGAAGAAAACAGTGCTAACTTGCAATGGTTCCAGAGATACAAATTTACCAAGTTGCATAAACCACGGATGGTTGCATTTCATGTTTATGAACTGTCATGCATGAAGATACAATGTTAATGAATATATATTCATACACATACATGCCCACAGACACACTCAGGAATGCAAAAATGCAACTATTAATCCATTGTCTAGTTCAGAGGTGGGGAACGATGGCCCCTTTATGATCTGTGGACTTCAACTCCCAGAATTCCTGAAAGTTGAAGTACACAAGTCATAAATAGCTCACTGTTCCCCATCCCTGGTCTAGATCAAACAAACTCTGGAGGGTAAGCCAGTCAGCAATGCTAGATGGCCTCAAGGATGTGGAATGCACTAGAGTCATAGTGTTCTGCTGCTGTACCTCAGATTAGAACTTAAATATTGAATTCTATCATATTTTTAGTAGTAAAAATTCTGTTGGCACACACATCTATGTTACAATTTTACCTTAAGATTCCTCCTTCCCATATCAGTGGTTTCAAGGACCAAACTATTTAAAAATGGTAAGAAGACAATTACTTGACTCTTTGTAAACAATAAAGATAATTTTTTAAGAATTCCCCTTGTTTTAAAACAATGCATATTAAACCTAAATGAATATGTTTTTCTCTGTAAATCTCAATAACCTTGTTTTGTCTCCCTTTCTCTCTCCCTTTCTCTTCCTTTCTCTCTCCCTTTCTCTCTCTCTCTCTCTCTCCCTTTCTCCCTTTCTCTCTCCCTTTCTCTCTCTCTCTCTCTCTCTCTCTCTCTCTCTCTCTCTCTCTCTCTCTCTCTCTCTCTCTCTCTCTCTCTCTCTCTCTCTCTCTCTCTCTCCGTAAACTGATTTACAGAGTTAAATTGGAATAAAATGTAGGGAGGACAATAGGGATGGATAGACCCCTGTTTTATTTCAGACACATGATATACAGTCAAATTATTATATATGCAGCCCAATTTTTTTTTTAAAAAAATTGGCTCATCATGTAATCAGGAGAAATGTTGGTTTGGGTGATGGCAGGAACTGCTTCAGCACTGATGTACTGAAACATCTACATCTGCAAGCAGTATGCTTGCTCTAAAAGGCGTATTGGAAAGTATGAGCTCCAGCATCTAGTATAAGTCTACTTCATTCATAACACTAAGTCATAACGTGGTGGGTACTTTTGGGCTTAGCATTACACGATACCATCCATTACACATTAATATAAAGTCTGAACCATACTGGCATGGCTCGTTCAGCAAAACATTTTAGCAGTGCTATGTGTAAATACAGTTATAATGGTCTCTAAGAAACTCACAAACAGGAAATCAAGATGAGATATTTTTCCTGGTGTGGCTCCCCATCCATTGTTAATTGAAGTGACACTATTAATAATCAGAACACTGCTTACAGTCATCATGATAAGCAGCCCTCGCAATATTGCCCTATTTCTCTTTAAACTATCTTGTTGAAACTGTTCCTGATCCTTTTGTTGGTTCAGGATAATGTTAACTTCTGCAAACTGGATCTTTTTGCTTCTCTACTGTAATACCAGATCATTTATGAACCAGTTAGAAAGCTGCACAGCCAGGACATACCTATGGGGAAATTAACTATTTACATCCTTCAGGGCAAAACCTGTCCATTAGTTCCTGCAGAGCATCTTTTTCTTACCCATTCCTAGGAATACCAGTCCTCTTATAAATAAAGACTGCTCGCATTAAGAAAGTAAAAAGGATGGTTGGGATTGGGAAAATTAATGGGTCCCCTGCTAAACAAAATCCATAAACATAATGATCAATTAGTGCCAGTATCCACAGACTATTAATGATGTGGCCTGGCTTTTCCTCCAAAGAACATTACTCCACTGAGCCTCATTGAAAGGGCTGCTCCAATTTGCGCGCGTGCGCGCGTGCACACACACACACACACACACACACACACACACAAACACACAGACTGCAGACTGCCTGCCTTCCAGTAGTTTTCTTTCTGCTCAGTTCTTTTTCTTCCCCGTTAAACCCCTCCTCTGGGCAATTAGCAGAGAGTGCGTGTGAATGCAGTAGAGTGGGGTGACAATCAGGAACATTGGCTCTAGGGGACACATTTTTCCTTTTGATGTTTGCAAGAAACTGACAACCCAAGAATGGATTTGTAGCTCTTTCACACACATTGGTTCATTCAGCTCATTCCTCTTTTTACAGCTTCCTCATTTCTATGTGACAGGAGACACCCTCTGGAAAGTTGCTCATGAACCGATAAGCAGAGTGCTTGCCTGCCAGGCTGAGTTATTCCCCACCAGAGTGCAAAAATGCGCAAAAAGCATTAAAAAAATAGTTGCTTCTGCAGAAACAACACACCTAGAAACCATTATTTGTCTGTCTGTTTGCATCTATCTATCTATCTATCTATCTATCTATCTATCTATCTATCTATCTATCTATCTATCTATCTATCTATCTATCTATCTATCATCTACTGTAGTGCTTTTTTTGTAAAAGAAAAAGGTGCCGGAACTCACACATGTTATACAACCCACCTTGCCTACCCTACAAGGTTCCATCCAAAAAAGGTGCCGGAACTCCGTTCTGAGCATTCAATCAGAAAAAAAGCCCTGTATCTATCTATCTATCTATCTATCTATCTATCTATCTATCTATCTATCTATCTATCTATCTATCTATCTATCTATCCATCCACCCACCCACCCACCCATCATCTCAAAATGCGTAATATACCCCACAAGCTAATTTTCCCCCAAGACCTTCTTCCTTAGTGCCTGATATAATGTATCACAGCTTCTGTCATCATACAGTCAACTTGATGCTTATTTCCTTGTTTGCATACTTTGAAATGTCAGTGAAATATTTTCAGAAATCTCATAGGCCAGAAGTACCCAACTAGTAATCCCTCTGCATGTAAGAATGATACTATTTGCTCCTAAGATCTTACTTTGGATTACTCTGTATCACGTATATATCAGAAATGTATCATCATAGAAGAGCTATAATTCTTCAGACAGATACATGGAATCATAAAAGCTGACCCAAATCTGTCTGATATCTTCATATCACTGTTTTGTCAATCATTAGCAATTGAGCTAGAGAGTGTCAAAGGATGCTCATCTTTTAACAATTAAGAAAATTAAATCTACTTTGACAGTACAGAAACCTATGAACGGGACAGTATAAGTCCTGACAGGATCAATAACTTCAGGGAGCGTCTCTGTCTACCTGTTTTTATGTGTTGGACACAAGAAAGGGAAATAAAAGCTACCTGCCTATTATCTACTGTTTGGGAGCTATGCTTAGTTTACATTTTGATTGATGACTAAGAACATGCAAAATTGTGGCACAGAAAGTGCCACTTAGCTCTGTTAAAAATTCATTGTAATGTTAAACTGTAAATAAAGCTAATGTTTCCTCTTACATCTACATAAAGTCTGATCCTTTCCTCAAAGAAGCTAGAGGGAGATGTGATGGCACAAGCTGGCTCAAACAGGATCAGTCCCAGCATGAATTAATTAGTGCTTAATTACTATCAATTATTCAGCATTACTGGGAATTGCTTGTAAATGGACAGCCTTTGATTGCTAATCCCAATTACTAATGTTATCTAATTGGAAGTGATTATATTTTCTTTAGGGGTGATGCTGAGCTTTATGCCTTGTGTGCAGCAAAGAAACATTCTGCCTTCTTCTCATGCATTGTGGCATGTTGTGCAATGAAAGGAGATGACTTCACTGCAATTTCTCTGCCTTGTCTTGTAGGACCAGAATGTAATCTTGCAGGCTTCTTGGAAGTTCAAGCCCACTTGAAGGGCACTTCACTGTAAACCATCTGGAGCCTTTAGAAGTCGACTATATAAACACCTCTATAAAATAACAAATAGCAACTACCTCAGAACTGAACTCTCTGAAGTTTTTAAGCATTTCCTAAACTGAAGCGTAGTTCTAGTGCATGTAACTTGGAAGGTCTTCCAGGTGAAGAACAATAACTACCCCCATCTCGGTTAGCAGACAAAGTACAACCTGAACTATCCATGCAATGCCCATTGACTGTCTTCACACATTACCTGTGGGTTTTATGTTTGCTTCAGCTATACTTTGCTGAGCCTGTCAGAAACAAGCTAAAATTAGCACTGCAGAAGAGTATGAAATCCTCTTGCGGAACGAATTTCAGGTTTGTTTTCTTTCAGTTCTAGCTTTGCTCATTACATAGCTCTTAGGTTGGTTAGGGAGCCACAAACTGACCAGGAATAAGTCAGAAATGAACTTCAATGGCTTACCATTAAGGCTAGTTCAGGACTTCCAGGGTCCTAGACCAACATTTTAACTATTGCCCTGTACTGGCATGACATGTAACAGACAGTAGCAAGGAGAGTTGTTTTATCTCTTTGCTCCCATCTAGTGGTGATCCTGCAAGTTTCTTGGACTGCAAGGCGATCAAACCGGTCAGTCCTAGAGGAGATCAACCCTGACTGCTCTTTAGAAGGCCAGATCCTGAAGCTAAAACTAAAATACTTTGGCCACCTAATGAGAAGGAAGGACTCACTGGAGAAGAGCCTAATGCTGGGAAAGATTGAGGGCAATAGAAGAAGGGGACGACAGAGAATGAGGTGGCTGGATGGAGTCACTGAAGCAGTAGGCGTGAGCTTAGATGGACTCCAGAAGATGGTAGAGGACAGGAAGGCCTGGAGGAACATTGTCCATAGGGTCGCGATGGGTCGGACACGACTTCGCAACTAACAACAACAAGTGGTGATCTGGATGTTTGTACCTCAGATATGGTGCCTTGATATTATAGCTTCCTACCAACTCAGCCATAGAGTTAACTGTTTGTGTGATTCCCCCCCCTCCTTTTAATGGACAGAAACAGCATATATTGGCCTCTACCATAAATTACCTCATGAGTGGGGACAAGTATAATTTAATGCAGCCTTCACACGAGTTTTATAAACCTTTGTGGTTTAAACACTGGGAAACAAAAAGAAAGGGAGAGAGCAAACACTATCAAAAGGAAGGTAGTTGATTTCTGCATTGCTTCAAATGCTTCTATAGAGCCATGGTGGAGCAGTGGGCTAATGCCTCCTTAAGTAACACCAGCTGCCTGCAATTATTGCAGGTTCGCATCCCACCAGGCTCAAGGTTGACTCAGCCTTCCATCCTTCCGAGGTAGGTAAAATGAGGACCCAGATTGTTGGGGGCAATTAAGCTGACTTTGTAATAATGCCACTTGGGGGGGGGGGGCGAAAGCCCTAATAAGCAGGCATATACATAGAATGAAGGCTACTGCTAAGCTTGTAAGCCGCCCTGAGTCTTCGGAGAAGGGCGGGATATAAATGGAATTAAAATAAATAAATAAATTAAAAAAATATATGTGGTTGGAGACCCGATAAGGAATCACAATGGCATGTCAGAGGATGCTATAGCTGAAGTCTTACTAAACCAGGGGTGTCAAACTCTCAATGTCACAAGACGTGCTGTGACATATCGTGACTTTTTCCTCCATTGCTGGAGTTGGGGTGGGCGCGGTTTCGGCATGACACATCCAGCCCGTGGCTCACGACACCCCTGTACTAAATCATGACCTTTTAATCTTCCCCTATGTTTTTTTTTTTAAAAATCTGGAAATAAGCATTACATTCTAATGCAGTTGATTTCCTTTTTTTGTGCTCATCAATCTGGGCACTTAACTAAAGGAAAGTTACTGTTTGCCCAGCTGTTGGCTTGCTCTAACCCTGAGCTAGCTGGGTTTAGGCAAGGCAGCCCAAATTTAGTAATCCTTGTATGGCAGCATCAGTGGTTTTGAAGAAGAGGATAGCATGCCACTATAGCAGGGGTGTCAAACTCAATTTCATTGAGGGCCGCATCAGCATTGGGGTTGCCCTCAGGGGGCCAGGTGGGTATGGCCAGGGTGGGCGTGGCCTACTGGGTGGGCGTGGCTAGAGAACGTATGGCCTACTGGGTGGGCGTGGCCAGCTCTACATCGTTCGCATCAAGGGTGCCTATGGGGGCCTGGGCAGGAGTGGGACAGATCTGAGGGTCTCTGGCAGAAGGAGGGTCTCTGGGCCAGGGCCAAGGCAGTGGGGGCCATTCCCTCACTGCTTCCAGGATGGCTTCGTGGGCCACATGAAACCACTTCGCGGGCCGGATCCGGCCCCCGGGCCTTGTGTTTGACATGCCTGCACTATAGCAAGCGGAGGCATAAGTAAAAGGGACATATTTAATTCATTTTACTCCCTGAATAAAATAAACCTGGAATGGAAGGTAAGAATGCAATAATCAGTTACTGGCTGGCAGCTGAAAACTCAGTTGGCTTCCAGTTCTTTGTGCTTAGCTGTTGATCACAAAGAGCTTGTGTTTGGTTTTCTGAAGGGGAAAAAAAAAAAGCTCTATCCTGTTAGCATTCCAATTTTCCAAAGATCTAAAATGGTTAGAACAGCCTGGAGCAATACTGAGTAGGCTGTAAATTGAAGTCAAAAAGGTTTAGTGGTAGAAAAGCTGGTGGTCTGAAAGCCCCCTTTACTCGCTCCCTATATTTTAACGGGAAGCCATTGCAATGGTCATCTGAACTCTCAGTATGAGGAATCAACTTTCCGCTGGTGCCTGGGGAAGATAAAAACAGATTTTTAAAAAAAACCCAATTTCATCAGAAAGCAGCAAACTTTATTATGTTTTCTTGTGTGGGGACTATGCTTCAGGGAAAAGAAAGCCATTTCTAAATTATTTATTGCAGAGAAAGCTGTGTTAAAGCAAACCAACCTCACAAAACTGATCTGACTGAATTAAGCCTGTTCACATTTGCTCAGCCTTTAAATCAGTTCAATCTACCTGAGTTGTCCCTAGTTCAGTTCAAGCAATCCTCTTGCATGATGGCTCTCTTCTCATGATTTTTGTTGCAGGGCTTCTCCTCCTGATTATCTCATCCGTGGTACACTGAGAGCCTTTATAAAGCTCTATGACCCACTGTTGCTTCAAACACCCAACTAGTAATCCTCCTGTAGAATACAATTGAACTACTATTGCCAATCTGAGTCTGTCTCAACCACCTTCCTTGAAAATATTGAAGTGATAGGAAGAAATTTATTTATTTATTTATTTATTTAATTTAATTTCTATACCGCCCTTCTCCCGAAGGACTCAGGGCGGTGTACAGGGCAATAAAATACAACATACAAGAATTAAAATAAATTAATCTAGCCCTAACAATAAATAATTTAAAATTAAAAATTAAAAATACCCCAAACCCATTAGACCAGGCCGGCTTGTTCAAATAAGTAAGTTTTCAGATCACGGCGGAAAGAGCGAAGGTCGGGAGCCATCTGGAGCTCAACCGGTAATTGATTCCAAAGGGCTGGCACGCCCACAGAGAATGCTCTCCCCCTGGGGGCCGCCAGCCGACACTCTCTGACGGCACCCTGAGGAGGCCCTCTCTGTGGGAGCGCACAGGACGAAGGGAAGTTGACGCCGGCAGCAGGTGCTCCCGTAAGTAATCCGGACCCATGCCATTTAGGGCCTTATAGGTAATCACCAGCACCTTGAATCTCACCCGGAGGGCAACTGGAAGCCAATGCAGCTCGCGGAGTAGAGGTGTTACATGGGAGTATCGGGAGACCCCCATCACAACTCGCGCGGCCGCATTCTGCACCAGCTGAAGCCTCTGAGTGGTCCTCAAGGGCAGCCCCATGTACAGAGCATTGCAGTAGTCATGACAGGTCCTGATGAAAGTTAGAAACCATATCTGATCCTATGGCAAGAGGGAAGAATGAGACTCAAACATATGATGGAAGAGAAAGATCTGCTCAGTGTACTATGCAACATACTACAGAGAAATGCTCATTTGCAAGAAAGCAGTTGTAAGATGATGTGGTCCTTTAAAACTCCTTCCTCCTCATCTAAGCCCCCTCTTTGAACAAAATATCCCATTTGGGAGACAGCTAATCCTATAATAGTAGAGCCAGTCTTCAATGACATATTATTTCTATTCTTGAAAGAAAAAAAAATGCAAAAATACTTACCCATTTTTCTTTTCTTTTCTTGAAAAAAAAAGTTATTGGAGTGAAGGAGAGAAAGAAGGAGAGACAATGGCAACGAGGAGAATTTTCCAATAGATGAAATTAAGAGAATAAAGGCAATTGGCTTATTCCACAATAGGAATGGAGTGGGCAGTGGAATTCCAAGTGCCATCCCCGAAGAATTCAGATATATGCTACAACATTTGCTTCTTTCAGAACAAAGAAGACTCTTTTGCTGGCGGCCAATTCCCTCACTTAGCAAGCTCTCTGCAAAAAGACCTATTACTTTTCTCTCTAATCCATCCCTTTAATCCACAAGTGAGGAAAGTTAATAATGAATATGCACCAATTGTCAACAATTAACTGGAATGTTGCGGTCATTAATTTTTTGCCAAAGAAAATCCAATCATTCAGAATGCACACTGCCACTCAATCCTATTTGTCAAGAGGTGACACAGCATGGCTGAAAGTATAATTGCCCATCTGGCCAGCTAATATTTGAGGAGGAAACCCACCCCCCACAAGTGAATGTACAGTAGAAAGAAAACCCATCAACACTTGCCAATTAGTGTTCTGCATCTTGTTGGCATCACTTATCATTTAATACATACTACCTATGCCTTGCATGTACCAACAGCTAAGTAAAAATTAATTCATTCAATTTTGTATAGTCGTCCATCTCAAACAAAAGTGACTCCAGGTGACAAACAATCATCAAAATTAAAAGCAGTTACAACATAGTACAAAATGAAATAAAGACCTAGATAGAAAGCTGGGTCTTCAAAGCCTTAAGAGAGATTAAGAGAAGGGAGAAAGTTGCAGGGGACAGGGGCTACACCAGAGAAGGCATATCTCCTAGACTCCAAGACACTGACCAGCTGACATTCTTTAGCTGATGGAACCTGTAGCCTGTCCAACCTGCCAGACCAAATTAAATGGGTAGAAAGCACTTGGTGAAGACAATCCTCAGATAATCTGATTCCAAGCCATGACAGGCTTTAAAGCTGACAATCAGCACCTTGAATTGCACCCAGAAACACACAAGTAACCAATGTAATTCACGCAGTAGTGTCAAATATCTAATATCATCCACTACCCATGCAGTCATATTTTGCATCAGTTGACGCTTCTGAATGTTTTTCAAAGGCAGCCCTATATAGAGCACATTGCGGTAATCCAAACAAGAGTCACGACTGTCAGCAGAGCCTCTTGGTCTAGGAATGGGTGCAACAGACACACAACCCAAAGTTTACAAAGGCTCTCCCAGCTACAGCTGTCACCTACTCTTCTAACAGAAGCCATGAGTCCGGAAAGAACCCCAGATTGTGCAAGAGGTCTAAATATCTAGAGTCACTCACTCTTGCCTGGGTTGAATCGAAGCCCACTGCACTTTGTCCAGGCCCCTACAGCCTTCTAGGCACTGGGACAGGATATCCATGGTATCACTCAGGTGGTCCAGGATGAAAATATAAAACTGGATATCAACACCACATTGATGATATCTCACACCAATTAACAGATGACTCCACCCAGAAGTTTCATGTAGATGTTAAATAGGAGAGGAGAGAGAACCAAACCCTAAGGCACCCCACAAAGTACAGGCTGTAGGCTGGATCTTTCAACACCAATTGGAGCTGATCCCAGGAGAACCAGTGCAATACAGTACTATCCAAACTGCTGAAGCCAGTCCAGATGGATACTATGATTAATAGTATCGAAGGACGCAGAGGGTGAAGAAGAGCAAGGACCATTCCACTCTCTCCAGTGGTCAATGTGGTTTCAGTCCCATAATCCAGCCTGAACCCTGACTGAGAGGTCATCCAGGGTTTTTGTGAAGCTGCGATGCAACCACACTTTCCACAACCTTTCCTATAAAGGAAAGGTTGGAGACGGCATAAAAATTGTCCAGGCTAGTTGGGTCGAGCAATGACCCCTTGAGGGCCAACTATCAACAGTAAAGGAACCAACAGTCAAAGCTATATCACAGAGTAGCTTCAGGTAAAGTAGCAATGAAGGGTTTGGAAAAGATATTCAGGGGCAGAATCATGCAGGGAATGTTTTTTTCTCCTGTAATATTGCTTGGAAGTAAAAGCTGGACTATGAAGCAGAATAGAAAGAGTATTGATGCTTTTGAATTTTGGTGTGGGAGAAGACTCTTGAGAATAATACCACAAACAGCTGAGAAAATAAGCAAATGAATCATAGAAAAATCAACCCAGAGTTCTTCTTCAAGGCACAAATGACCAGATTCAAATTTCATATTTTGGACATATTATGCAAAAGCCTAGATATTTGGAAAAGGCTGTAATGCAGGGAAAGATGAAAGGGGAAAAAAGAGGACATCCAACAGCATGGTGGAAGGACTCTATTACTGAGACAATGGATACTCTAATCCCCAACCCCGGGGCCCACTACTGGACCGTGGCCTATTTCAAATTGGGCCACGCGAGTGGTTGGCCGGAGCTCATACACGCAGCTTAACTTGCGTGAGCAATGGGCTAGTGGGCACTCGTGTTCATGCGCCGGCTCACCACTCATGTAAGTCGAGCTGCATGCATGCATGCCAGCCTGCCACTTGCACAAGGGCTGTGAGTGCACCTGCCTGTGCCTGCCCACCACTCACCTGGTCCAGTTCCCCTCCCCCCCAGCTGGGCTGCCAAGTTGCAAAGATTGGGGACTGCTGGTCTAATGGAAGACATGAAGAGCTAGGTTGGGGACAGATCATTCTGCTGAAAATCCATCTGCCTGGTCATTAAGAATCAACACCAACTTAATGGCACATCATCATTAAATAAATATGCTTTAAAATTTAACTGGCCAAGGAAGAGGTGACCCTGGATTTACTTTTAAGTGGAACCTAGCATGTCTTTTATTATCAACTTCTAGAGAACATGAAATCATGAGAGCCTGCTCTTGATTCAGATTGTATACATGGACCTTCCAGAGGAATTTATTGAATCCCAAGAAAAAGCATGCTGTATGTAATGGACCCATTATAACTCTTTTTATGTTCTAGAATCTATACCTTAAAATATCTCTATTGTATTGTATAAGGAAGGCCTTGAAAATGAAATTTGCATTATCCTGTCCTTGCCAAGACTGTTCTACAAAATCTTTAGGGATTTGTTGCTCCACACATAATTATTTGATTTTTTCCCATTTAAAAATGGATGCATAATATGAACTATAGACCACAGTGAAAGTATAGGTTTGAAGATATTTATTTATAGGTCTTAAGCATCAGCCTTTTCAAAGCACTGTCTGAAGCATTTTCTTAAAAGTAAGAAGCTTAGGAAAAAGAAATAAACCTAGAGTGAAAGTTGAATGGAAGGATGTCAGCCTATGCTCTTTAGCGTACCCTACAGATTCATTTCTTGTAATTTCCTTATGCTTCCACTTTAAGAGAGACCTTTGCCTATCATGGATTATTATGGTCAATCTAGTTTTGCAATGCTGAGATAAATGCACATCCTACTGTATCTATAATTCTCTTTTGTAAGGGTCAATTTATTGCTTCTTTCATGATACTTTGAACATTTGGTTCTGGATAGCTGAAGGTGTATGAGCTTAGATGATCAAAGATATAGTTTACTATCTTAATTCAAAATGATGATAGCCGGAAGCCTCTTTGTTCATATTTAAGTAATTTCAGGTTGGCAGCTTGGAAGTTGGACTGGATATGAACCCATTAAGGACCATTATGGGGTCAAAATGGAAAGAGGCTAAGTTTTGTGAAAATCTCCTTTAGTTCACTACTCAAAGCATGTCTCACTGTCGGTATGGAGAAGATTCTTCTTAAAATCTGTGTCAGATGCCTTGACTTTTAGCTCCCTTACCTTGCAGCTATAATAATTCACCTTCAGAATGAAGCAGCTCAGACCAGCAATACCAGCCAAAAAAGGCTTGAGCTATTTTGCATGCCTGTACCAGCTCTGCATGGTTTGGAGAAGGCCTTAAGTTTAAGGGCTAGAACTCAAAGCAACTTTGGCTGTTTATACAAAGAAATGTTACTGGTCCCTCCCCCCCCCCCCAAATTAGACAGGATATGGTTTAAGGAAGACCTTCCAAGTCCAGTGAGAGTGGCTGGGTAGCCTGCTTGTGATATTGTTCTGGGAATCTGACTGGGCCCAGAAAGTGTGTGTGGCAGGATGTTCCTCTCTCAGAAATATCCCAGCTGGATTTTGGGTGTGGCATCAACTGAGATCTCAGGACAGTGGTGTAGCAATTGTCATCCAAGAATCTCTTAAGATTTTTAATGGTGCTGCTCTTCAGGTTGCTGGATGTAAGATCCTGTTCATTAAGTTGAGGCCTTGGGATTATTTTATTTTATTTATTTTATTTTAATTCCATTTATATCCTGCCCTTCTCCGAAGACTCAGGGTGGCTTACAAGCTTAGCAGTAGTTGAGATTGTTGCTATTGTACTAGCTTCTCTGCTGCTGAGCTGCTTGACTATTTCTGGATTGGTGGATGTTGGCCTTTCTGGGTAAAGCAGACAGAAAACATGGCTAGATAAACTAAATTTACTTTATTGTAAGGCTACAATAATAGACTCTTGAAAGTACAAACTTTCTGCCCTCCACTTTTAACCAGTTACTCCATTGGGGCAGAGTCTTCCTTTGTTTCTTTCAGTGACCATTAAGTGACTGCAGGCTCCTGCCCCTCTTATTTAATTGTTTCCTAGGCAGTACATCTTCCCCTATTTCTTCAATAGGAACAATAATGGTGCAGTGGTACAATGCAGCATTTCAGGCAAACTCTGCCCACAGCCTGGAGTTCGATCCTGACAGGCTCAAGGTTGACTCAGCCTTCCATTCTTCCAAGGTCAGTAAAATAAGGACCCAGATTGTTGGGAGCAATATGCTGATTCTGTAAATTGCTTAAAGAGTGCTGTAAAGTCTGAGTGCTATTGCTAATATCACCCATACATTCCATTACAGCCCTGGTGGCGCAGTGGTTAGAATGTGGTACTGCAGGCAACTGCTGACTCCCGGCTGCCAGCAGTTTGGCAGATTAGATGGCTCATTTTCAGTCAGGCCTTTATATGTGACAGAAATGGCATCTGTTGCACTTTTGAGGGATCTCTGGTGAGAGCGGGATAAAAGTTGTGCATCCATCCTTGCCCTGCTTGATCTCTCAATGACCTTCAATACCATCAACTATGGTATCCTTTCGGATCAGCTCCAGGGATTGGGGGTGGGTGGCACTGTACTGTGCTGGCTCTCTTCCTTTCTCTGGGTCCATTTCCAGATGGTGATAATTGGAGAGATTTCCACCCTCAGTCCCTATAGTGTGGCATTCTATAGGGTTCGGTGCTCCCCCTTTTCCTATTTAACTTCTCCATGAAACCATTGGTTGAAATCATCTGTTCTGTATACTCTGCCCCTGGCAATTTAAGCAGTGTTGTTGATATCCTATCCTGGTACCTGGAGGCTCTGGGGACTTGGATGTGAATAACAGGCTTCAGCTGAACCCTGTCAATAGTGAGTTTGGGTATTGGGTCCTCCAGCTCAGGGGTCATGCCGTTTTTGGACTGAATGGGGTTGAACAAATAAATAAATGGAATACTCTACTTTTCCTTCTTTTTGCTATCCAGCCAGGATTTCCTGCTCAACATGTCTGTCCCCTTCCTGTTTTTGCAGGCTACTAACGCTTGTTTGAACAAGAAATGTAGTCTCTCAGGTGAGAGAAAAAGCAGATAGTACAAGGAACACCAATCACCTCTTGTGGGAAAAGACAAACAGGCCTTTTTAGACAGAGGCGAAATGAGGTGTTGAAAAGAAGACTGTTTATCCTTCCATTTACAAGGCAAAGGCATTGTAATTTCCTTTCTGTGTCTGTGTCTGTACTATGTCTGTAGGAGGCCAGTCCTCTTCCCCCAATTTACAAAAGCTTCAAATAAATGGAGGAAAATTAAATCTGAAGCACTCTGCATTTGCCCAGGCATAATTAGTATTGCTAAACCAGTGCCTTTACCTGAGCTACTCCTAACTGATTCAATCACACTTAACTTGCTGTGTGGCTAAATTGACGATTACAGCTTTCACTGAAATGCAATCTGTCACCATGCGAGGTATTTATCTCTCTGTCCTTCTAGACTGAGAAGCGTTTGTTTTTCTGTTTTTGTCTCCCTGCTGCCGCTGCCTAAGGTGAAAGCCCAACCCAAGCTGCCTGCAAAATAAGACAAAATTTACAATTGCAACTTTGTTGGGAAAGGCGGAGGATTCCTGCCTCTTTTATCTGTATCTAAGGTTATCATCTCTCCATCTTCCCTGGCTGCGCTCCCACTTTTCTCCCGAGACACAATGTGAGGGAGGAGAAGAAGCCGAAGCAGATGAGAGCTGCAGCTTGGATGCCCCTGTCTGTGTTATTGTATCCATTTTCCAATGGCAACGATGTGTGAAATGAAAATTGGACAGAGCTGGCTGCTCACAGACCTGGAATTTCATACAGACTAGTGGAAGGAAGGAGGGAGGAAGCAGAGAGACAGAGAGGTGTCAGGAAGGGGGGAGAGTGTCTTCTGGATGGCTGCACACACCCATGGCCTGAGTAAGCCCTACTTCAGTTTAATAGACCCTTGGAGTGGAAGTACCGCACTCATTTACATTTCATTACTCCAAATGCTCTGCTAGCTCAAGATATTTGAGAGCATTTAAAGAAGCAGAAAAGTTGAAGAGAAGCCCAGAAGGGTTGTGGAGTCCCTCCCTTCTCTAATTCCTTTTGCTACATTCTAGCAGCCATTTTATAAGCATCTCCTTATAGGAAATGCTGCCCTACGTGACACAGATTTTCTCTTAGGTGTGATCTATTTCCTGCCATTTTTTCCCACCACAAAGCCTTTTCTTTCTATAAAGACTGGGATAGAAGATGGTGTGTGTGTGTGTGTGTGTGTGTGTGTGTGTTTCTGCATATGCGCCAGTATGTGTCATTACAATAATGTTCTGCAGAAATAGGATTATAATGTGATAAATAACAGAATAACAGAGTTGGAAGTGACTTTGGAAGTCTTCTAGACCAGCTCCCTCCACAACAAGAAGACCCTATACCATTCCAGACAAGTGGCTGTCCATTCTCTTCTTAAAAGCCTCCAGTGATGGAGCACCTACAACTTCTGGAGGCAAGCCATTCCACTGGCTAATTGTTGTCACTGTTAGGAAATTTCTCCTTAATTCCAGGTTGCTTCTCTCCTTGATTAGTTTCCCTCCATTGTTTCTTGTCTTGCCTTCTGGTGCATTGGGAAATTGGTCGGAACCCCCCCCCCCATCTTCTTTGTGGCAGCCCCTCAAATACTGGAGCACTGCTATCATATCACCCCAATTCTTCTTTTCACTAGATTAGGCAAACCCAATTCCTGCAACCATTCTTCATATGCTTTAACCTCCAGCCACCTAAACATCTCTGCTGCTTTTTTCTGCACTCTTTCCAGAGTGTCTACATCTTTTTTATAATATAGTGACCAAAACTGGATGCAGTATTCTAAATGTTCTTTTCACTATTTCCTCTTCTCTCTTACCAAACCCACAGAAGAAATAAAATGGAAAAAATATTCTGACCAGAATCTCTTGGTTGCTTCCGATAATGATCTCCAAAAGTATGACTAAATATTCTTTTACTAGTCTGTAAAATCAGAAATGATAATTTACAAAATCACAATATCCTCATTTCAATGTTTTCCCTTTATATGAGAGAACTAGGTAATCAAACCAGGAAAGTTCATGTGATGTCCAATATTGGTAAGTTAATAAAGTGAGATAACCCTAAGATATATAGCAGTTTTAAAGCTGTCTTACCATCATGGAATTTTAGACATACTTAAACCTGGTTTTGTAGAAAATATGGAGGTATGCCTGCTTGCTTTGTTCACCTGGTTTTAAAGGAGAGGTGGAGCTGAATTTACTAGCATAGTACTTCATGGCATTGCGGCATATTACGTTAGGATTTCTGATTAAATGTAACATCCAAAGATGGCCAAGGACTCCTGATGGTATCACAGGTTTTATTTACAACTATGCTTAGGTACTGTATAAAAAATGAGTGAAACTCACAGGAGACAAACTTGAACCAAAATTGTAGCGCATGTCTGATATTAAGAAACATGAACAATGAAATGATGGAGATACTATCTCCACAGTTCAAAGATAAAGTAACAGGAGAAATTGTCTGAGAATTTGTTCAGTTATTTTCTTTGGAACTTTGGTATTCATAGGAAGGTGTCAAAAATGGGTACATGTGATGCAAAATCAAAGAACATACAAAAGAGCTGGGACTTGTGTTGCAAAACTGCATCCTCTATCTTGCCTTTTTAAAATCTCCCTCCCATGGATATTATTGTTTGACATATTGTTTTAAGGATCCATTCAGACAATTGTTGCTTGCCTGGCAAATAAATGCATATGTATCATTCATTTGAGAAAGGAGATCCAGACTCACAAGCAGTAGTTTATTATGAAGTGAATTTTGCATCTTTCTAGTAATGAAACTTCAGTATCGTATATTGTTGCTGAGAAAATGCAACTTAACTCACTCAATCTAATACTTTTAATTCCAATGCAATTGCTGTGGTTAAAAGAAATTGTCACAAGGATGAATTCTACATTACTTCAAAAGTATAGAAGAGCTAGAGCATTTTTTTTAAAAAAATAATCTGAACTAAGCATGGGGCCCTAATATAATTCAAGATTTTAATTTGTGTAGGGGAGAGGTAGTTTGATCTTCCCCACGCCTGTAATTTAAACTGTCCAAAAATGCTTCATTCAAAACAACAACAACAACAACAACAACAACATTTGAATCATTTCTGGCAATAAAAATCTCAAGAAGCCCTCCTCCCAATCTAGATCAGGGCTATAATGAGAAGTAATATATTAAACCATCATAGTTTGCTTGCTCCTGGAACCTCTTTTGGTTTGGGTCATCTACAGCTCTTGCTAATATCCATTTGATAAAATCTATTTCTTCTGCAATGCATGTGCTCCATTTCGGGACCTTTTCTTTTTCTGTTTTCTCCCTTTTAAACCTACAGTATCTCCAGTATCTCAGTACACCTCATGATTTGCTGATTGAAGAGGGAAAATGGAATAGCAAATCACATAGTCCATGTGCCCTGAGTATGGATAGGGTTTCAAACTCTGTTATATTACTACCATTAGGGGGGCAGCTGTTGCTCATCTCAATAAAACCTGAGACTGTATATTGCTTAAGAAGTATTTGAAAAAAAAAGTTATTGTTAAATCTAGGCATCTCTTAGCTTCACCTGCACAATGCCAGAGAAAGGTATTTCCTGGAAGCCTGAGATCATTTTTTTCTCTGATTTTTCTCCAAGGAAGATTAAAATATAACAATAATAAATAAACTGACTTAAATTTTGAGCTGGTCCATTGGCCTCAATTTTGTGCTAAGTTGTTTTATTCTTTCTCAAATATGCAGCATAGTAATTACCCACTCCACTATATCCCTCTACTTACCAAGGCCTTCTTCGGACGTCATATAGGTCAATCTTATTGGGGGCTCTCCATGGGGAGGCTGCAATGAAAAAAAGCAGTAAAAATATAATGATTTTTGAGATATCAAATGTGTTGATATGAGGGAACTTGGAGAGAGAGCAAAGCTGACATGGAAAGATTTCTCTGCCAGAAGTTGTATTAAGCAACAACAACACTGGAAAATGTGAAACTGGGAGGAAAAGCAGCTGTAACTTTGTGTTATTCAAATACCTATTATTGTCACAATGTACTGGCTCTGAAAGAAATGTGTCTAAGGCCCATATTAATCTGAAATGTTTGAAGTTGATTTTTTTTTGCACATTTCAAACACTGTTCTTTATTTTGGAACATGTGAATTAGAAAGCAGTTAACATTTCAGCCAAACACATCTCTTTTTTCTCTCCCTCCTTTGAAAATACACATTTTGCTATTTTGATAAATAAGTACAAGGTGTATACAGTAATGGAGGGCATTACTGGGCTTCCCAGTTTAACTGGCAGTTGGACCTTGGGACTTTTGACAGAACTTTTCTATTCCTGCCTCAGAATTCTTCGAAGATTCGTATGAATGATATGTTTATTGCCATTTATATTTTTCTCAGGAATTCAGAATAGCATTTTCAAGCAGAGAAAGTATGACTTTATCAAAGCCAGTAGGTCTGGAAAAGCAGTCAGCAGCCTCAGAACTTCATATAGGTTTGCAATCCAAATTTTTATGGCCAGCAGAATACCTGAGGCTCTGCTACTGAAAACCAGCGGATGAATACTGAAAATGAATGGTGTGATTTCTCACCATTTTTATAAGGTTGATACTGTAGTGTAATTCTTACAGAAGGATTAGCACGGTATTTTAAAAGGCTTCACATTCCCCTTCATAGATTAGAGTTGCTAGGAATTGGCCAGCATTCAAATTACTTGTTTAATTAATTAAACAAACAAATAAATATGAACCTCAGTGTCTTAGTTCTGTCTAAATCAAGGCAAGAAAAGTTAGGAAAGAAAAACCACTGGGTCTTCTGCAAATAATTTTATTGCTAGTACAACAAAATCCAGCCTCTTGCAAGCCCACTTCAGCACTTCTCCAGATCATCCTGCACCTACTGAAATTAAGGCAGAGTTGCTTTGGGTCTATTTCTCATGATATCTCCTCCTCTGGGCTGAAGTGATTCTTCAGTGGTGGGCTGATTTCCTTTCCTTTCTTCCTGGGTGCTGCTAGAACTTCAACTCCTCAAATCCATGATATTCCCCATAGACATCACCTCTTTGTCCACATGGACCTTGGTCCTGGCCAATAATGATAAGTGCTTCCAAAAGAACCATGGGCAATGCCCCAATTTAAAGTAGGCCCAGCGGACACTGCATTTTAATTTGCATAGCATCCCTAATGTGGTCCAGGTCAGTGTGGAAATTAAAATAGTAGTTGGCCAATGTATAAAAATCCCAGATATTTTGTGAAAAGGCAGGCAAATAAAAGGACACAAGCCTTGCTGATTCCCTAAAAGTTGCCCATGGACGTCATAAGTTACCTCAAATGTTTGGTGGTTGGCAGAGCACAAGAGGACCAATCAACCTCTTTCTCTGACATCCCTACCATGTGAAGAGAATAAAAAAGATGACCTTGATGGAAATATGTAGAAACTGTTAGCTAGGCAAAAGGGGCAGAAGCAATTTTTAATGAGATAACATTAGGAAATGGCTCGGGTACATGCCTCTCTAATTCACTGGTGTATAAGAAAAAGGAGGAGAAAGATTCTGATACTGTAGCCAGGCTCAGTAAAAGTACGTTTAACCTTCCTGTGGGGTTGATTTCAAGGTCTGATCTACTTAGTGAGGCTGGCCATACCTTGATATCCGGAATCAAAAGGGAGGGCAGAGAAATAAAGAAGGCAGAGACTTCATTATTATCTAGCAAAGAAGCTCTTATCTATCCTATTAGGAAGAACAGAAACAATGGCCCTTCCCTAACAATGAGTGGCCTAGGATGATTAGGAAAGTAGTGCACTTTACTTCTTCTAATGTGAAAGCCATGACTGTGCTTCTACTCCTACTGTAAAAGCTCTGTCCTCAAATGCCAAATGTTTAAATGCAATGCCACTGTTCAAATTATATTTTCACTCTGTTAACTGAGAATGGCACAAACCTGGATAGAAGCGGGTTACCCCTGTAGCACTGCCAAAGACTTGCCACAGCAGAGACGGGTCATCTTTTCTGTTTTCCACAAACACATCCTCTAAGGCTTCTGTCCAATTCAGTTCATTGAGAATTACAGTGGCTGCAAAAGAGGGAACAAGTTTAGTGTGCTTAAGGTCTAGAGACCTCTTTGACAAATGTGATTGTTCTCTGCCAAGGAAAGAATGCGAGTTGCTTTTGTGAAAGGATATATGCCCTCCATTAGCAGGATATATTCACTCCATTAGGAGAGCTGTGAAGAGTGACATCAGCTGAAGGATTGTTCCTGGCAATGCCCAGCAACTCTTGTGGAGCTGATTATCATCAATTTGTCACAACAATATAGCCTGCATGCTATACTCCTTGACCTCTTGTTTATATTGCTTATTTACAGACCACCTTTCTATCAGAGATGGAATAGGAAGTGCCTAACAATAGTAAAAAAACAAAACAAAACGCTGAAAGCAATTAAAAGCCAAATAAGAACATACCCCCCAAAAGGCCACTTAAAACTTCATTAAATTAAGATAGAATTTAAAATTCAGAACAGCAGAAAAAAGTCTGTAAGCCAAGCACCTGTTTAAAGGTAAATGTTTTTGCCTGCCATCAGAAGGCCAGCCATGAAGGACACTATCAGTGCTATTATCAAGGTAATGATTTCATGAAAATACCATGCATAAATGGGTTTATATAATCAAACATCAACCGAAGTATTCATTAAGAGCAGTGATAATCAATTGACTGTGTCTGAGACGAAGTCCAAAGAGACATGGGTGGTATAAATGATTTAACGCATTAGATTTAATAACTACGTAGGAAAACATTATACACAGAACCAGGTGAGGTGCTCTTAGACTAGAATAAGTTGAAACAGAGAGCTTTTGTTTGTTGGTTCTAAAAGGAAATAACCATAAAATATAAAACCATTTGATAGTGTGTGCAGTAAGGAATTAGTTTTCTGGCATAGTATAATTTGTGATGTGTCTCATATAATGTAATATAACATGATTATAACATAATATAATAATATACAGAGAGAGATTAATAAAAGAGATTACCTAAAAAGTACCTATAAACTATCAAAATTTGAACTGAGCCTTCTCACCAGATGTAATAATTTTGAGGGTTGTGCACTGTTCATCTGAAACTTGGAAGAGGATGGGGAAGTGCTATCTGGTAACTCAGCCCACATCATCTCCATGTATATTGACAGCATCCAATCTGTGAAGGCGATGGCATTGTAGCATGGCAGTCTATGTGTGCCCCCTCCTTCCTGGTGTTCTCACCACCAACATTTGGTAGTGCAACTTTAAGGCTTAGCAAGGTAGTTTGCAACACTTTTAAAATGACAACAGGGTAGCTAAGGGAAAGGATATTTTGTCTGTATTTTGATGACTTGGAGCATTATTTAAAAATGTGGTTTTTCCCCCCTTTTTAATCCTGGTGATCCTGACTACTGCATCCCTCAGCTCAACTCATGGTTCAGAGATAAGTAAGCGAGTATTATTCACCACGCTGATGGAGGCTGATGGAAGCTAGAATCCAAAACAAGTGAAGAACTCTAGAGATTCTCCTTTCTCCACTTTCACTGGGGATATATCTAGAATGTCTTACCCTCTTCATGACACTCTGTTTTCAGTTCCCCAGTCCTTGCCCAGTACTCCTCATTACAGTCAGACGTCTTTAACTGGATGACAATTTTATGGCCATCTTAAAGTCTTCCCAAGAATAAAATTCCATGTACCATGATAGTTCCCCATACAGATGCGAAATATTCTGTCGGTAGCCAAGTTTATCCCTCCATAAACCAGTTCAAAAGAGAGGCCAAATGAGAGAAATAAAGGGACCCTACTGAGGTTATTCCCATTCTACATTCTTGGTGGCTTTTGTGTCTATTGCAAAAGCAATTAAGACGCTGACAAACAGAGGCTTTAAATTATTCAGCTATTAAGGAAGGTGATAAGCTCAAAGCAGCCTGACTGTATGATTAATCAGCTGGGGCTGGGATTTAAGCAATGTGCAGAAGAGAGACATTTGGTGCTTGTCGCTGCCAGCCTCCTCCTTTTCTCTTTTAAAGGAATCTTCCACCCCCGAAAAGGTGCCAGTAACAGTACTCAAGGGAGAGAAAATCCCAGAAAGCAGCTGAGAGGAGCTGGCAGCTGGACGATTGGGGAGAGAGATGAATTTTGAGCACCGGCTGGCAAGATGAACAGGAAACACCAGCCCCACTGACAATTATTGTTCTACTCAACCGCTCACATGCATTTTTAAGAGATCACATGTCACTCTTCCCTGACAGAGGATATCAGTGCTAAAAAGCAGTCAAGATATATACTTGAAATATTTTACAAGAGAGCACCAACTAAATTTCCATCATTTTATCACCCAGGAAATGGAAGACAGCTTCATCATGTTTAGTCACGAGCCCAAGATATTCCAAAATATGTTATCAGGCCCTGGAGTCTTGCCTAAAAAGATGGATACAGGAGAGAACAGCACTCCACACCTTTGTTAGCTCACACAAACATCCCTTCACCTCTCATCTGTTTCCTGATGCAACTCCTCTGGGAAATGCTCAAATGTATTATGTATGAATTGTGGGCCAATTTCCTATGTATTCTCTTGAATATATCAGTTGTCGCCTTTGGCTTCCCCATCAGCTGTACTGATCATTATACAAATATATTTCCAAGAATATAAAGGCACCACTCTTCCATGTGTACCCTCAGGAGATAGAAAAGAACAGCTCTTTGCCCTTCACTATTTGGAATGTGGTCCAGAAGAAATTCCTCATTCACAACCGTGCCAGAATACTAAAATAAAATGGGAGACTCTACTTTCATTAAGTATTATCATAGAATTATATCCAGTTTTCAAGTTATCCCAGGTGCTCCAAGTCAGAATGGCTGTGAATGTGAATGTTTACACAAACAATATCGAGCTTTGTATCATGTTATGGAGATATTGCCCCGAATTGTCTGGGGTTAATGGGCTCAGGTGGTATTTTGAAAACATATGAGGTATGTTTCTCTTGTAAGTTGGCTGTTGAAGAAACATTGTGAGCAATTTTCTGTTCACAGCAGAAACTCCTTAGGAAAAAGCAACTTGGATCAAAAAGCAATGGGAGCTTATAATTATTCTCATCCTTCTGGAGTCCACTGTTTCTTTGGCTCTGAGTTAACCAAATACCAGTTGTTGCATAAACAAATGTCATGACATATTTGAGAAACAACATCTAATCTCCTTTGTGCATTTAGTTCTATGTTATCTTTACAATTGTCTGATCTAGCCCCAAAGGATCATTACAGATCATTTGCTTGACCAGGAGACAGAAAAACCAGTGCTTGTTGTTAATTCTGTTTAAAGAAATCTACTAGCTTTCTTCCAATTGTGACAACAGTTCTGGCAAATACAATTTCAAGGATCTGGCTAGATTCCTACTGGTACTGCTCACAGATAATTATTTAGGGGTTGGCTTTTTGCTCATTCCAATTCTTTTTGGAATGAAATAAAAAGAAAGCTGGTAAAAGGGCTTTCAGTTAAATGTTTGGAATACGTATCTCTCAATGTTCCAGCTTAATGGATTGTGGAAGCTCTATTCTAATGCAGCACAATGCCTATCATAAACCTGTTATATATTGTTGGACACAAACCAGAGGGCACATTCTGGTTGAATCAATATGATTTTTTCCCCTTCTGACAGTTAGCAATTATTAAAGCTAAATGACCTGCAGGCGTGCTGGAATCCATGGTGGAACTGAATCAAATATAAATTAGAACATAGGGAATCTCGTGGCACAAACAAGCAGCTCTGATCAGAGGATAATATAGTATATAAAGAAGTCAGGAATTTGATACAGATACTGTAGTTTACCGGAGTATGGGGTACCCTTCCTCAGTCTGGTGCCTGCTAGAAGTGTTGTAGTCCAGAATTACCAATCAGAATGCCAAACCAGCTGACAGTCTGGAGAATATCTGATTGGGAAAGGCTGGTTTGAGAAATTTCCTATCCGAGTAATGGTAGAATGAGGAAAATCCAACTGTTCCTTTGACCTTACATCTTGAATAAAAGCTGCAAATATCTCTGACACAGCCTCACAAACATTTCTAAGTAAAATCCACATGCAGTATATCTGAATTTTAAAACAACTTGTTCTGCTGAAATCGGGGTGGGTATGCAACTGTAGGAAAACATTAGTTATTTGACAGCTTCCCTCCCCCCAAGGCACATGAGAAACAATCTCTTGGGAATTTGTCCCATCAAAGTTTCTTTTTAGTGATCTAAAGTTGCAGCAGAACTCATCCAAATATTTAGTGCATTTTTTGCCTAAAGGATACAGGACACCCCAAACAGCAATTGACATCTAAAAGCTTTGTGAGGATTCAGAATCTCAGCAATCGGCCTTAGTGCTTCCATTGCTGCATTTTGAAATATTAGACTCTATTTGTGCCTCATTTCCCTTAATAACCGTAATGTTCTGCCTGGTAGGCAGGATTTGATGATAAACCTGTTAGTATTAGGCTATCAGTCACTGTACCGTCATGGCTCTTTTATAACTCGTACAGATAAATAAAGGGAGCCCTTAACATTTAAACAACATCGGCACAGTTTCTTCCATCTTGGGAGAAGGATTACTGTATCATTTCTGTGAAGTTTGTTCAGGCAGACAAAACAGAAATACATTTCCTTTCCTCCTTCCTTTTTCAAAGATCAAGGACCTATGGGGTGAGGAGAAAATACTTTTACCTCTTCAAGCACCTGATGTAAATCACAACCTCATTTTTCATAAGATTCCTAACTTGCATAATCTTCATAACTTCATAAGGTTTAATTTGACATCCAAATAGGAACAAATAGCTTTATTTGTGGTTTCTTAACGTGACTTGCTTAAGCTGTTAACCAATCCAGAGGCTACAGCAGATAAAAAGGAGGAAGAGAAGTAGAAGGAGTAACAACAGCTAAGCAGAAACATTATGTACAGTTTGCAAATCTGCACAGCTGACTCTTATTTCTTGCATGCTGAACAGATTATGATTAAAACAAACCTTAGTGCAGTAATGAAAAGAAAAAGAACCCACAGGTCCAGGCAGCTCTACAGTTAGTTTGCTTCTCATTTTTTCTTGTGTTTCTCAATCCCTTGCAGTCCCTCTTGTCTTTTCTTCTTAATATTTTCAGTATCTCATTTTAACACTTAATTGTCTCCCTACTGTCTGCTTCTGTTTCAGTTTCTCTGCATCCTTCTTAAAATGCGTTGCAAATTTGATATGCATTCCATCCATCAAATCATCAAAATAATTAATAAAAATGTTGGGCTGACACTGGCTTTACCATTTGTAGGGGATGCGGCATATTGCACGGGTACAATTGAGGTTGAATAACAGAGTCTATACTTCATCTTGCTAAAAAAGTAATATGTGAAAAAACTGACTGATCGAAGCTCTGATAAGTAATAAAATTGAGTATCTATGATCCCATCTGGTGACAATCATGGCATTCCAACCATGACTTCACTGGGACCGGGGCAATTAACAAAGATGATTACTTAATAAAAGTAATGAAATAATGAATGAAAGTGGCCTGATTTGTGGTATAGAGTTGAGGAATAGATGTGAAGAGGCAAAGGGAAGATTTAATTATCAATGAAAAGCTCTAAATGTACTTTCTGGAATATGGGGTCATCTATACTTTGGGGATACATATTTGTTTACTGCAACATGACCAGTATTTCAAATTTTGACTCTAGGCAGCTTGCAATAAATGCAACAATAAAATTTAATAGTAGAAAAGGTACACTTATGGAAAAAGACTACTATTATTAAACTGTATCCATAAAATGTCTAAGTGCCATCATCTAATTTGCTAGAAAAATGTCATAAAAATCAACTACTAAAATATTCCCTCCACAAAGTTTCTTTAGAAAAAAAGAACATTGTGTTTTGACAATGCAAGCCATCTTAACCTCAGGGGACAAACTTTACTAAAGTTGGGGAGCCTCCAAATCATCAATTCTCCCTTGTCTTATCTCCCCAACATTTAGGACTCAAAAAAGACCTACTGACAAGGATGAAACTTTGGCAGCTGCGTGCCTCTGCATTTCATCTTGCCTTAAGATTAAGGGGGGGGGAATGTTATTTTCAAGTGGATTAAATGTAGAAAAAAACAAATTTGATTCATCTGGAGATTGTGAGAGACTGAAGCCTTGTCAAGGATACTATAACAGGTGTGGATTTGAAGCAGATGGTTCCCTTAACAAAGTGAACTTGTTGATATGTATTACATAAGATGTTGGGGGTGGGGGTTGGCTGGGAGAATTATTGTTTAAATATGTGAATTGGTGTTGGAACCTCAGAGTTAGTTTTTCTTTGACATACCCAAGCTGTGTATTCAATAAACATTAAGTTTTTCAGTAATGAAATGAACCTGGAGTTTTATTTGAATTCTTGAGCTGGGTGTTGACACCTACTCTATTAGATCTTATTCAATTTTCATCCAGGGTGTGCATATGAAAATAGGAATTCATATATAGAGTATATTTGCCTTTAATTGCTCCAATGAATGGTGATAATGAAATAAAAGATGGTGAAAAATGTGGGACATTCTGAATGAATGTGATTCAGTACTGAGCAATGTCTAAGCAAGCATGTGTGATACCCTTTGGTTGCTCAAAGTATGTATATATCACTTGTAATATTACTGGAGATAATAGGGTTGGGGATGTGGATATACATGTAAATAATGCCAGATTGTTGTCAGCAGGGCTTTTTTTGTCATAGAACGCTCAGAACGGAGTTCCGGCACCTTTTTTGGATGGAACCTTGTAGGGTAGGCAAGGCGGGTTGTATGGCATGTGTGAGTTCCGGCACCTTTTTCTTTTACAAAAAAAGCACTGGTTGTCAGAGAACCTAATGATTTACAACAAATGTTAGACTGTATGATTTGATTTCAAAATTGATTTATCAAAGACTGTGGTAGGTGTGTTACATGGAGGAAATGGAGTGAATAAACTAAAAGTGATACAAGTGGCAAAAATTAAGATTTTTGAATTTGTATTTGTATAACTTGGTAGAATGCTTACTAAATGTGGAAAATCAGATGAAGAAATTTTAAGATATGTACACATGCATAGGAAGGTAGTGTAGTCTGTAATGAAGAATGAAGACGGTTGAAAGAAGTGAAAATTGCTCTTTAGAAGAGAGTGCATGGAGAAGAGAGAGAATGGTAAAATTAACCTGAATGCAGAGGGAATGGCAAATTTAAAAACTGTTATGGTGATGCTAGAAGAGAACGGGAGCTGAAACAAGTTGACTCGAATAGATGTGGCCAAATGAAGTACACAGAGATAATTCTCCTATCAAGAGAATTTAGTAAAGATCAAACTGCAGGGAACTTAAACTTGGAGAATACACAGAAATGGACAAAACAACAGCACGCTTACAGAATAAAATTTTAACTAATTTAAGCAAGAATTATTTTTAGATATACAACACACATCATGCAGTATGGTAAATATAACTACTAACAGTTTTTGGCTTCTAAGAGGGCCTGAATGCTTACTAATATTGTAAAAGAGAAAATGTGTAAAAAGGGGGAGACAGAAATCATTTATTTTCTATTACTATGGTTTGTTGCACAGTCAGGTCTTTCCAAGGACCTGGGATAGGCAGATCTGGAAGTTTGATGGTGTTACAGATATTGTCGCAGGGTGTAAAGCAGCCTTTTGCAAACAACTGAGGAATATGCCAATGCCGATGGCATTCAAGTGGTGCTCCATTTGTTTTGGGATTGCACTCAAGGCACCTATTATTATTGGTACTACCCTTGCTTGCCTTTGTCACAGTTATTCTATTTCTATTTGTAGGTTTTTGTATTTTGTTATCTTCTCCATTTTTTTTTCTTTTATTCTGCTGTCTCCAGGTACTGCCATGTCCACTATCCAAACTTTTTTGTCTTTCTTATTGACAATTGTTAAGTCCGGGGTGTTATGTGGCAGGTCCCTGTCTGTTTGAATTCTAAAGTCCCAGAGCAATTTAACTTCTTCATTTTCTATGACTTTCTCTATTTTATGGTCCCATTAGTTGTCATTATTTTTCTTTTGAGGTACAGTATTTTCTATGGAAGGGACACGGTGGCTCAGTGGGTTAGGACGCTGAGCTTGTCGATCAGAAGGTCGGCAGTTTGGCGGGTCGAATCCCGAGTACCGCGTAACAGAGTGAGCGTCTGTTACTCGTCCCAGCTTCTGTCAACCTAGCAGTTCGAAAGCACGTAAAAATGCAAGTAGAAAAATAGGGACCACTCCGGTGGGAAGGTAACAGCGTTCCGCGCGCCTTTGGCGTCCAGTCATGCCGGCCACATGACCACGGAGACGTCCTCGGACAAGCGCTGGCTCTTCGGCTTTGAAATGGAGATGAGCACCGGCCCCTAGAGTCGGAAACGACTAGCACGCATGTGCGGGGGAAACTTTACCTATATTTTCTATGGAGGTATTTTAACTTGCTTCATCTATCTCACTTCATTAATTTTAATTTGCTTTGTCTATCTTCTATTTCACACACACACACACACACACACACACACACACACACACACACACAGAGAGAGAGAGAGAGAGAGAGAGAGAGAGAGAACATACATACACCCACACATATACATATACCAATACAAAGTAGTAATATAAAGGAAATTTTAATTTTAAGAAATTAAAATTAAGATTTAAAATAGTAACACTGCAGAGACAGTTAAATTGACAATATCTACATTTGTTATTGACTGGAAGCTCCATATAGACTCTTTGTGTGAACTGGGAAAAAATAACATTACTTATAGTTTTGATGATTAAGAAAAAGACCCTCAGATCATAGAAAAGAGAAAGCTTATTTTAGTAATCATAGAATAACAAGTAATTTTTTATTTGTGTTTATAATTGCTTTAAAGAAAAAAGGAAGCTACTTCTATTTATGTCTATTTTTTTTCTTTTAGCATGTTTGGCTTTTTTCCCTTGCTTCCTCTTCTCCTTTCCCTTATTATTTCACTTTATATTAGTTCTTGTTAGTGTCTTCTGTTTAAAATTCTTAATAAAACTGTGTTTTAAAAAGGAAGCCTCTATATATTATTAAAAATGGTATTCCCTAGTGTGAGGATCTAGACATTCCTGCCTCTTCTGTGATATCAAAATAATATTAATAGTGATACAGAGATGTGTCAGTAAGCAGGAATTAAATTCAATTCCCTGCATGTTTCATTTTTATATACATCAAAATGGTTACGACATACTGTAAAACCATGTTGTTTTGGTATCTGCCATGTAGCAAAATGTTATGAAATGAGCCATCTTGCCTTACACAGCATAAAATAGAGTAAGATATCAAAATAATATCAATAGTAATACAGAGATGTGTCAGTAAGCAGGAATTAAATTCAATTCCCTGCATGTTTCATTTTTATATACATCAAAATGGTTATGACATACTGTAAAACCATGTTGTTTTGGTATCTGCCATGTAGCAAAATGTTATGAAATGAGCCATCTTGCCTTACACAGCATAAAATAGAGTAAGACAAGAAATCATACTAAATATATTTGATAACTCTGGCAAGTGTATATATTTCACACAGAAACAGACTGTGAGAAAGCAGCACAATAAAGTACATATGTCAGCCAAAAGACAGTATCTGTTCCCCAATTTCGGCATGAGTACTGAAAAAGTCAACTCTAGGCTAGACGGGGGGGGGGGGGGAGAAAACAGAATATACAAAGTCACATCAATATCACTCTAAGATTCATTTTATACCTCAGAATAAAAATATGAGGGCTATTAGATAAAAATAGCATAGAGCAAAAAACGCCATATCAGCCAGCACTACCCTCAATCACATTTCTAAAGCTTATAGGAAAAAGCTATATTGTGATATGAAATGCCCTTGACTTATGGCTTCCCATCAGCTGCCCTGCTCATCACGTGTGTATCCCCAATGATAATTCTGATGTTCCTTCGTAGAGAGGCTCCTTTTATGCAGATAGAACTGCATAGCATCTCCTCAGTTGGAATGACTGGGGAAACTGTATGGGAGTAATTGTATATTGTATATCACAATTGTATAAACTGTATATCACAATTTCTTCTGAAGCAGCAAACCAGGAATCTTCTGGTATTCTGCAGCTGAAAATCTGAACCACACAGTGAATACTTTGTGCATCAGTTGGGCCTATTCTGGACTGGGAGACCTAATTCATGGACATCCACACTTTGGTTACCCTTAGGCTCCTGCAATCATACCACATGAGGCTATCTTTGAGTATTATTCAGAAATTGTGGTCAAAAAAATCAAGCAGTTACGGGTGTACTTCAATATGGACTTGTAAAATGCTACTCTGTGAGCTGCGCTGGTTGCCAATGGGCTTACAGGTGCAATTCAAGAAGCTGAGGGTCACTTATACATGGCATAGGACCTGATCTGTCTCCAATAATCTCTGCTTCTCCAATGAGATCTGGCAGAATTGGCATGCTGCAGATCCCATCACTTTAAGAAGTGTGATCTTTTGTGATTCAGGAGTTTGTTGTAGCACCTGCCCTATGGAATAACATTTCCCCTAAATTTGGACGGCCTTGGTATTGGCAGTATTTGGGAAAGGACTAAAGACCTGGTTCTTCCTGAGCCAGGAAGTTATGTGATGCTGTTTTAAATGTGAGTTGCTTCTGTTGCCATGTATTTTATGTATTTCTTCTGAATTTTTTAAAATTTCTTTGGAATCCTTTTGTAAGCCAACCAGAGTTGCATGATTCATGGGCAGCTACTGTAAACAGATTGAAATAATAAAATAAATCTTCCTACGGTTTTTTCTTTTTTACTTTTTTAAAAGCAACGTATCAAGTTTCTATTCATTGTGTGTATAAAAGAACCTTTGAAACTGTACAGACAGTGCTGTTGGAAGCTTAGAAATCACAGTGAGGAATAATTTGCTAAAAAACCTGCTGATGGATGTGTCTTCCTGATCATTAAATGCTGTTTGAGAATATGTGTGTTCAGTCTGCAGGAAAAGTAGGAAAGCAGATTTTGTAATCGGATTATGCTGGTCTGAGCCATAAGAGGAATACAAAGTTTAAGAGCAGTCAGAAAAATTAGATAAATGAGACTAAATGGAAGCAATCTGGACTCAACAATCTCTCAGGGCAACATCAGCCAAAATCCATGACTCTATGATCAAAATGACCTTCAAGCAGCCTACTAAAATGACACATGAATAATATGTAAATAGGAGATCATTGGTGTAGTTTTTTGTGGGCCATGGTTTAAATATTCAGATGAATATTATTTATTTATTTTATTTTATTTTATTAAATTTCTATACCGCCCTTCTCCCAAAGGACTCAGGGCGGTGTACAGGGCAATAAAATGCAACATACAAAAGTTAAAAAGAAAATTAAATTAATTAGCCCTAACAATAAATAGTTAAAATAAACTCAAACCCTTAGTCCAGGCCGGCCTGTTCAAACAACCAAGTCTTCAGGTCACGGCGGAAAGAGCAAAGGTCGGGAGCTGTCCGGAGCTCAACAGGCAGTTGATTCTAGAGGGCTGGCACGCCCACAGAGAATGCTCTCCCCCTGGGGGCCACCAGCAATCCAAATGTATGGTTGTAACCCAAAGAACTAAAAAAATGGTGAGATCAGAGATAAATGAACATAAAAAGGGACAGATCCCTGGTCTGTCTGTTTGAAAGGCCAATAACAAGAGATTGTGGTGTTGTAGTTCAACACATTATGGAGAGTACATACTAACTTGATGTAGATAGTGATAATTATCTTCTTGACATGCCATTCACACAAGCGTTGCTATGTATAACACAGACATTCCTACATTGGTGAGCTGTTTTTCAAAGGTACGCATTAAGAACCCTTAATTCAACCTACAGGAAACAGATTTGAACTTGCTAATGAATGATAGGTCAAGTGAAATAAGCTACAGAATTTTATCCAAATTTTGGGCAGAAATTTCCTTTATAGAAGTGGAAAGAAATGTAAGAGGAATGTTTATGCATCTCTGTCTGCTTCTTCTGGATAAGAAACAAGCATATACCACTGACCAGCTTTCATAGTTTTACAACGGCCATTTTTTAACCACAGATATAAAGACTGTCTAAATTGTGTTCCAGAATAACCTTGTTCACATGGAAAGCTGCTTGTGGAAGCCTCTAACTATAGCTCTCTTCTCCATGTAATCACAAAACTTCATACCACAAGGCCTGCAGTAGAACAAATTGCATTGTCTACCTGCTGAGGTGCTTTTTGCATGAAGACAGTTGCCATGGTGAGCAGTGAAAGCAGCCTCCCTTTGGTGGCAGGTACATATTCTCTAGCCTTGAAGATTACTGCTTACTCCATTTGGTCCACAGTGAAACAATTGTAATGCTTCTATCAATGTATTTTAATGTTATTTGATACAAGAATATTTCTTCTTCTTTTCTTCTGGAAAATGGAATTTAGTACAGAATTCCTGATAGGTGGCCAAATCTTTCTCAGTTTGGCTCACTTGTGACCAAGCTGAAGCAGGCCTTTAATGGAATCAATCACACTGGGGATGATATCATGGGGAATTTGCTATCCAAATATACCAGTCCTAAGGGGGAGTGGGTGGAGAGGAGACAATTAGCATGGTTACAAGTTTCTCCTTATAAGTTCATTAAAATCTACACAAACTCAGTGTGAAACTACCAAGTCTGCTGTTCATTCAAAGCAAGATGTAAGAGAAATTATTGGAGAAATTAATATTTTGTTTTCTTTGTTCAGTTATTATAGAGATTGAACATTACCAGTACATTTAATGTTCTTCTCAGCCTGAATAATGCAAATATAAAGCTATGTTTGATTGATTTAATATTTGATTGCCAGTAAGAAAATCATAAAAGAAATCAGAGAAAGCATCTACAGTGATATGTGGGAATGACCTTGGAAGATAGGAGGAAATGCTGTAGCTTAGGCAGCAGTCTGATAAAAGAAATCTGATTCTGAAGGAGGAGTGGGGGTGGACAAATTGTCTCAGAAAAGACACTCCCCCTTTATACTTTTTTAAAAAATCTACTGCCTCTTTCATTTCAGCCTTCCACCAAGCATCATACTGTACTTCTCATGAGGAGAACACCACACATTTCAGTGGAGATCTGTAACATATTTTTCCACTCTATTTTAAGCAGCTTCTATGTGGCCTAAAGTCAACTTTACATTTGTTCTGTTGGAAGTTTAATGCATTTCTAATACCTTTTTATACAAGGATTCATACTTTCTCTTCTTGCAGTCATTCTGCTTTTGCTTTCATTGCTTTCACTGCTTTCATTTACTTTCATGTCCATTTCTCATTTTTAACACTAATAGGAAAGATCTGACCTTGATTCAGAACTTTCTGTTGCTGTTGTAACCTTCAATAATTTTCTCAGTCACACTTATTTTCATTCCTGTGTCATGCGTGTATATGAATACACTTCTACTCAAACAATGTGTTTGAAACAGAGATGTTCAGAAACCAATCTACAAACTCGGAGAACTAACCTTCACCCTCACAGAGAGATACACATAAAATAGTGATCGTTCTAATTCTTTTTTGGGTCTCTGAAATGCCCGGTCATTTTTTTTCTGTATTCTCCTACATTATTTGCACCCATTCATTTGTGTTGACTCACAGGACAATTTTCTCTCCTGGATTGCATTTATTCATAATGTTGCACAATTTTTCACAAAACTCATCTCTGGTTCTTCCATATCCTCTCTCACTGGAACATAATATGCAACTATCTATTTATATGAATCTGTAGTTTTGTACACTTTCATTGCAATTGTGACTGTATGTAGGTAATCCATTCAATGTTGATTTTGAACTGGCTTTTGTTAAGGAGAAACCACAATCTTAGTCTTTGAACAGGACTGTATTTTCAAAACCCCCACAGCAGTGTTATGAAACCCAATTCAAAATCTCCCTAATGTTATTCCTTGATTCCCCATCATGGATGGTAAACAGAAACCACAGATTTTGCAAGAAATACAAGCACAAGTTGTAACGGGATTGAAATGAACAAACGGTGCCTCTTGATTTCCTGAGCCGGAATTTCTGTGCCACCTTCCCAATACTCCACCCTCATCTAAGAATTTCAACACTGAGGCAATGGAGGGGCACTATCGCTAGCTGGCACGCTAATTAAAACATTTATATAACACTCTCCATAGTCACCCGTCACTACACACGCTAATTGCATTTTAATATATTTTTTAATTTACCATGCTAGTTTTAATTAAATCTGTAATCACTTGCCAAAGAGGGGCGGGAAGAAGGCGTGGCCTAGATTCTCGCTCTTCCTGGGCAAAAAAATTGCTTTGAGCCTTCACATTTAAGCTAATAGTGGATTCCTCCATAAAAAAAGGAGCACCAAAAGGAGGGAAGAGGGAGCTTAATGGCAGAAGAACAACAACCTGTCCAGGAGGGAGGAAGTCTGAACAGGAAAAAACTTGTGAGAAACCAAGGTTTAATCAAAGCTTAGAGAGTCTCCTTATTAAGCAGAATGATTTATTATCTTAGCATTTTAATATGTTTCCATTAAAATCAGACATGAGGCAACAGATGATATAGAGACGAGAAATCTCTTTGAACATGACAATCCATAATATGTTAAACTCTTTTTTTTAAAAAAGTATGTCTTTCCATCACAGGGAGGTTTAAAACTCCCTGTACCACATTCCTTATCCATTAGACTCTACCAATAGTGAATAAAATCCTTTTCATAGCCTTAGCAGTTTTCATGACTGTGTTGCTATGGGAAAATGTAGTGCATGATAATCTGTGTAATATTTACTTAATAAATATTTCTTTTCTTTATACCTTTATTTTTGAATTTATATCCCATGTTTTAAACTTCCCTTCTCAAAGCTCAAGGCACCTAGCAGTAAAAATGAAAATAACAAGAGACTCATGCCTAAAAGAGATTCAGTAATTAAAAGCATGGATTAAAAGAATTAAAATATAATTTAAAGCACATGGATACTGAGCATCTATCACTATAGTGCATGTACCTCCTAGTGAACAGGATGCAAGCAACAATATGCGAGCTTGCAAGTTAACCTGTAGAGACCTTAGCGTGTACAGAAAAGCATAACTATGCTTGAAGTGAAATTGGTTTTTACTGTGCTTGTGATATACTGTTCAAAATGTGCTGAAACTAACTGGGATTGGTCTTACTATTAATAGAGTGTAGTGTATATGGCAGCTGCTTGTAACTAAGTATAAATCTTCTCGTGTTACTAAAGTCAAGTCATTTATTATAGGTTATGGATTCAGACAATACAAAAACATAATATTATATACTTGTTTTTTAAAAAGTCTGTGATTATATTCCATCCATTTTACTATTAATGAAGCATTAAAATTACAGGTTACATTACAAACCCACAAAAGCAAAAATTATTTTAGGATCTCTATCTGCCAAAAAATAAAAAAGCATACCTAGAATTCTTCTACTTATCCAATAAAGGTAAAGCTAAAGGTTCCCCCACACATGCGTGCTAGTCATTTCCAACTCTAGGGGCTGGTGCTCATCTCTGTTTCAAACCCGAAGAGCCAGCGCTAGTCCGAGGATGTCTCCATGGTCATGTGGCCGGCATGACTAGATGCCAAAGGTGCATGGAATGCTGTTACCTTCCCACCGTAGTGGTCCCTATTTTTCTACTTGCATTTTTACATGCTTTCGAACTGCTAGGTTGGCAAAAGCTGGGACGAGTAACAGGCGCTCACTCTGTTACGTGGCACTCGGGATTCGACCCGCCAAACTGCCGACCTTCTGATCAACAAGCTCAACGTCCTAACCCACTGAGCCACCGCATCACTTATCCAATAATTTTACTAAAAAGAGCTATGTGAAAGCCTCAGTTGACCAAAGCCAAAGAGACAGGGTTCAGTTTTTGTGATAGTATCTGATAATGACAGTGGTATACAGGAGATTTTGACTTGAAAGCAAGAGGAGTAAAATACATAAAATAAAGAAAAACAGATATATTTGTTTGCAAAAATAACCAGAAGGGTAAATAGATGCAACAAATATGAATTAAGCTTGTTTGATTTTCTGGAATGGAACTGATGAATCCTGCAGGGAAGTGAAGGTTTAGGCTTAATTATGAAAGAAAAGCTACAAATTATGTCAGCAAAAAAATTAATTACTGTCATTTAGTTTGTTGTGGGTGTATTTCAAAGTGTGAATTCGTATGTTGATTATTGTTGTATTTTTTTTACACTCCAGTGAATGTTGATGATGGAAAAAAACAGGGATGAAGTTTTGGAGAAAAATAGTAACTGAATGAATGTGATGAGAGGAGGAAAATACGTTGAATGTGAGAATAAGAAGAAAGGAACCACATTAAAACTGACAAGGTGATTTCTGAACCTACAAATGAATAAAATTGTGACTATTTGCTGAGTATCTGCTTTAAAAAGTCCATTTCAAGTATGTGCTTATCTCTCATCTTCTTTTTTGCATTGCAAAATAATGATTGCTGCAAAAAAAAGATGAGAGAAAGTTATTGTATAATCTGCAGAGAGATTAAAAAGATGATTGGAAAGAATGTAGTCAAACAGAAAAAGAAATGGTTAAGACTGAAAGAGGGAAAGAAAATTCAGATTGGTTTTGTTATAAATAATAAAAAAAATGTTTTAGAAGTGAGTGACAAGGACTAAACAAAAAGATCCCAGTAGAAAGGGGTTTGGAATGAAATATAAAAGTGATTAAATATTTTGGGTTGAAATTGAAATGAGAGATTATTTTCTTTGAGAGAGAGAAAATGTCATCAAGGATTACAGGTTACACATACTTGAGCAAAAACTACATTAGATGAATTAATGTACCTTTGTATACAGTTTATTAAAAACGGAGAAATGGAGTAAGAAATGTTAAACTGTAGAAATGCTGGAAGAAAGATACTGGGTGACATATGATCTGCAGATAAGGACTATGTATAATGCCCATTTTGTCTTATGGAAAGGAGGGTTGGGTACGTCAGGAGAGACATACAAGTGAATTGTGGCAGGAGTGGGGTGCAGTAAAGCAGGAACAGATTGGGTCAAGGCTTATGTAAAAAAGAGAGTTACTATTAGGAAAGAAGTATGCTGAAATGGTTTGATCATACAGAGGAAATTAATGTGGATCAAAACAAACCTATAAAGAGGAAATGTGAGAAAATCGTGGTTGGTTGCAATTAATAAAATCCTGAAAGACGGAGAAGTAAGAAATTTAAAGAACAGGAGACTTGAGAAGTGATGCATAGACTTGGTTGAAGCAAAGATGGCTTGCAAGGACAAAAATGGTTTGGAAAAATATAGTGAATGATTTTGCTACAAACAAGTTTAACCAATCTTTTCTTTTCCTTTTCTCATCTCAAAAACAACACGATGAAATATTTTAACATTTAAACAATCTATTAAAGTTCTTAGGTGCAGTCTTACACACCCAATCTTCAATGAAGTGTATGAATTAGGGAAATGATATGAAAAGTGTTCTGTTTTTCTGACTTACCATGAGCCAACCTGAGATGGAAACTGGACAAAGAAATAATTTTTCTAGTGCTATTCTTTAATATTCCAAAAGGACATTTAATGGATACAGAATAATAAGATATATGGGTAAGATATAGGTGAGAGAAAGATCCTTCCCAACTTTATTGTACGTATGTGAAAGCCAACCCCTCCTCAGTCAGTAAACCCAATTGTGTTAAATGAGGAGCAGTGAATAGAAGACTTTGTTCCAAATGCTCTAGTTCTAATGTTACATATTACAAAGATGTGATGCCGGATGCGTCATGAGAAACTGTGCCTACCCCATTGCCGGCAATGGAAAAAAAGTCATGATACGTCATATGACGTCACATGACGTTGCGAGTTTGACACCCCTGCCTTCTAACATAAAAATCATGTGAATGAGAAATCCCAAGGTTATGAGACTACATTTTTTAAAAAACGTAGGATGTTTCCAAAGTCTGTCTTCAGTGATATGGCTGAAGACAAGAAACAGCAAAATAGAAGAACTAAAATATCTGCTGAATTCACTAGATCAAATGACATCTCTTTCACTAATTTTTGAGAAATAACCGAATTTTGCACAGACAATGAAAAAACAAACAAACCCTGAATGAAAAGAGGGTACCGCCCTTGGTGCTGAAAAAAGACCAGTGCAGTCCAGTGCAGCACAACCCTCTAGATTGACGACCCCTTCATTCTGGAAAAAGATGAATTTTAATGAGGAAGGGCTCTTCATTATATAGAGCAGGGGGTCTTCAAACTTGGCCCTTTTATGACTTGTGGACTTCAACTCCCAGAATTCCTCAGCCAGGCATGCTGGCTGAGGAATTCTGGGAGTGGAAGTCCACAAGTCATAAAAGGGCCAAGTTTGAAGACACCTGATATATAGTTTCTCTGTAAAAACATCCTACGGTCCATAGACACTTAATGTTGTCAGGTTAGCGACCCAGTTCTCAAGCTGCTTTCAGGTTATCTGTGGAAGGTAATGGATTATCTCAGCATGAGACAGTATGTGAACAGGAACCTGATCTGGAAGGAGCATTTGACATGCTTTTTACCAGAGGCTCTGTTTTAGCTATTTTTGTGAGGAGTGGTTTAGAAGTTCCTAGACACTTTGCAGAAGATGCACCACTTGCTAATGTACCAAAGTCAAGGCTCCCTGCTTTGGTGTGATATTTTGCAAATCTGAGCAATAGATTGCATGCATAATAGCCCAGCACGAGGCGTGGATCCAGTTATCTTAACTATGGAGAAAATTTCCCTTCACCACCTCCATGAAAAGGAAAGTGAAAAGTGTGGCTTCATTTTCCCTCAATGACAATGTCAGGGGCACTAAACTCACGATGCTGTAAGTAAGGTCACTGCATTTAGTACAAACCACTTGGGGAAACAAGAATCCCAGAGAGAGGCAAATGGAGAACAAAAAGCAGGAATGGAAAGAATTCTAAATTGCTGCAAGCAGAAGCTAATAGGCTGCAATTCAGCTGGGTTAGAAAGGAAAATTTGCTTCCCTGAGGAAATTCAATACTGCCCTAAATACATGCCAATGTCCATTCTGAAATATAATAATGTATATATGCAGTTCTCAATAATGGGTGTTAATCAAATTCTGTACTTTTCAATTTCAGCCCCCACAAAAAAGGAAAAGAAAAAAAGGCTGTTTCTATAAGCTCTACTGTTCAAAATGTCTTGCCTTCAAAATGTATAAATTTCACATTATTATTCAGGCATGATAGCGCCAGAATAATTAAGGTTGCATCAAGAATATAATAAGGGCTAAAACATTTAATATCTCCAAAAGAACACGATCAATCTTAATGAAACTTTCTAGGGGGTTAGTTCCAAGGACTTTTCAATTTTCTAAACAGTTATGGTTTACAGTACTTGAATGTTAAGGGGCAAAAACTGGGTTTTGAAAGACAAGCAGTGTGTTCCCACTCCCTTTGAAATGCATTTTTGGCAAAATACAGAAAATTCATACCAGGGGATTTCTAGCTTCAGTAGTTTAACATAGACGATGCTTCTAGAAATATAAGCATCTGTTTTCCTATTGAAAACAATGGGGATAGTTCTTTAAATGTTTTGGGTGAATCATTTCTCTAGAAAGTAAAAGAAGATCCAGTGATAGGCTTTGAATTCTGCACTAAGCCAGGACCTTATTTAACTGGGTTTGCCTTAGTATACTAAATATATCTAGCCATTATGATTTGCAAGTCATGGTTTATGTCAGACACAATCAATTGTGACTTATTCAGTTTTTAAAACATGGCTTAGTGCAATGTGCAAGCTCAGCCACTAGAATGTGCATTTTTGTTTGTGCACAAGCATCTGGCTTGGTAGAGATATCCTTCAAATTTACTTTCAATTTTTCATCATTAGATCCTGATTCATATCTTTTTTTTGGAAAATGTTTTATTAGTTTTATAGGGTTAAAAAGTAAGGTAAGGAAATGGGGATTTGGAATAGGGTAGTGGAAAAGTTAAGGGTAGGGGTTGGGGTATATACATACATTTGTGAAGCAATATGGTTGGGTGGTCAAAAGTAACAAATAACAAGTTGTTTGTAGATAGTTCAGGTTGCATCAATAAAAATTCCCTCTCTGATTCCCTTAATTTTCACATAGTCAAAGTAATTAAGTTAATACATTTCTAGTTATGAACTAGTCAATTAACAAAGGTTTCAATATAGTTAGAGTAATACATATCAAAATCCTGTTTTTAAGTTTTACCTAATTGCAATAAAAATACTCTAAGGTAGCCTATAATATACAAAAAAGAGCTTACTTTTTGGGTAACCTACAATTCCCTATTTCAATAAAAAGTAATTCTCTTGTCTACAAAACTTACATTGTTCATTACAAATCATCCTTAGTCCATCAAAAGAAATTTTTTAAGTTCTGTCTTTACAAATCCCAAAAAAGAGAGACAAATCTAAGTCTTTAAATCTAATTCTCACCTTCTTTTTGTGCCAATCAGGCTTCCATCTTAATGCCTTTAAGTTCTCCAATGTGTCTCCCTTTCTTCCTCCACCTCTTATTTGAATCCACGGAGACCATCCAAATGACAGTTTTGCCAAGCTAGTGTCCCCTTTATAATCATTGAGGTATTGCTTTAATAGCTCAGTTTTTGATGTTTGATGTGATATGATTGTCATTAATTCAGTCTGATCTTTTTCTTGTTCCATTTCCATCTGGGTTAGGTAGTAAGTAGTAGCTAATGTGATCATTTGATTAGCTGGATCCTCAACATACTGTATTTGGAGGCCTTTGATATCTTTGCTCTTAATGTTGCTTTCTTGGGGTATTGTTGTTTTTTGAATTGTAAGTTTTGTAGTTAAAGTTGCAATTTGGACTTCAAAGTTCTCTGTAGGCTGTGTTTGTTGCTCTTTGAAATCTCCTATTTTAGTACTGATTTCCACTTCTATTTGTTTTTGGGTTGTCAGTTCATCATTTAAGGTCAAAGTTTAGTTTGGTGGCTTTGAGTTATCAGGTTTATCATGCAGTTTGGGATTAATTTGTTCAGTTATAGCCAAGATTGTGTCTAATATCAATTTGTAGTTAAGTGGTGGGATATAATCATCCATTTTGTTAGTGTTTACAGCTAAGTCTTCCATGGAGGCTATTTTAATAAGAGTCAGTAATTTTCTACCTCCAATGTTTCTAAAAGTTTTCAGTGCCAGGTGTTTCCACACTTCTCTTTAAAGATAATATCAGGGACAGCTCTCAGCTCTCAAAATAAGCAAAAGGTTTATTTGCAATTCCAGGTTTAGCCACAGGATGTCATCAGTAGCATATAGAATAAGTTGTAAAGTTCTTTTCTTTTTTTCCAAATTAATATAAGGCTTTTGTATAATTAGTCCATTCTTTTTTCCTTAGTTCACATCTTAAACAGAAAATAAGGTAGTAGATCCCCACAAAATTAGGAGCTTTTTAATAAGTAGTAATGAGATTATTTAGTTTGTTTAATAAGCTAGGGTTTTTTTTCCTTCAACGCTTTTAAGACTTAAAATGTTGATCCCCCAGGTATACAAAAGCCATTTTCTCAAAAAGAGGGGGGAGAAAATTTTCAGAAAAGTCCCACAGGCAGGCAGTTAGGGGGATAGAAAAGGAAAGGTCTCACCCAGGTCCTCCAGATTGCTTCGTTGTGCTAGATGGTGCTTTTGGCTTTTGGCAGGGAGCGGCTTAGTGATCAGCCATGTTGATGGCCGGTCTCTTCTTCTTCGGGCCAAAAGGAGCTGCTCCAGATTCAATCGGAGGGATGCCACCCTTCCACGATCACAGGAGGGTCTCCTTGCAGTGGTCGCCCCTCCAGGGCGACTTTCGACCCTTTTCAGGGTCTTCCAATGAAGAAGGATCGGACAGCAGGGAGGGAGCTCTCCCCTGTGTGTCCGAAAGCGCCGCACGTGCAAACCAGAAGCCCTGATTCATTTCTCACTTGAAGGGCAGATTTCCCAAAGTGATAATCTCCATGTGTATGGATTTACAACTCTTCATGCCTGAGTTAACTAATGCTAAATGGGTAAAGAAGATTCAACTACTCCCTCCTACTAACTAATAAAACTGGCTATTATAGAATCTAGAGGACTTAAGCTTGTATCTCCATCCTTTTCTTTCTTGGTTTAGCCTGATAAAGAAAGCAATGACAAAATCTTTCTGGAGACCCTCCCTCTGTTCTAACCTGAGTTTACTAGATCACACTTGGCATTTTATTGAAGATAAGTTGAGCTTCTGAGCTAGCTAGGCCTTCAGAGGACACCACATTATGTGATGGGCAAGTGCAGAGTCCTTTTCATTACTATTTCATGGCTAAGATGTAAGGAATGGTGCAATTGCCTGGGATAGGCGTGTATTTTCTGTATTGGGGGCGGGGACAGTTGGCAATGAGAAATACTTGTTCTGGCTACTGGGAGCACATTTCCATGAACAAGAGATCTACTGTTCATTTTCTTGCTTGTGCTTGCAATCAGTGGCTGAATCACTTCACTTTTTCCAGTTCCATTTAGAGTTCAGTGTTTTCTTAAAAATGCCAAGCATTTTAAAATCTAATTTTTTCAGAGCTAGATTGAAAGCTCTCTTCTTTAAATGGTTTAGTGATTTTATTGCTCATAGTATTCCTTTTATTGGAGGCATTTTGGTCCTAATGTATTAGTTCTATGCCATTATGCTGCTCTTTTCAACTGCAGATTTTGTATTTTGCATATCTGGTACTGTTGGGTGATTTGAAAGTATTAAGGTTGATTTTCTCAATCTAGAAAGCACATTGGTACTTGCCATAATGTAAATAGGCTTCACACCTATATAAGAAGGGACTTTTTATCATTTATGGTGGACATGTGATAAGGCAAAGAAATATTGGATTAGGATTCATATATTAATGCAGAAAATTCTTAAAGTGAACATAAAAATTAAACCAGAAACTTTCCTTCTGGGTCTAATGGAAAGAGACAACTGGAAAAAAAATGGAACTCTGATTTATATATGATGACGGCAGCAAGATTGCTCTATGCACAAAAATGGAAGGATGCATTGATTCCTACCATGGACAAATGGTTACAAAAGCTGATGAAATTAGCAGAGATGGCCAGATTAGCTGTGCTGATAAAAGAAAAGAACACAAGTACTTTTGTTTCTACTTGGTACCTGCTTCTGGACTTTGTGCTTGAGGTAGAAAAAATGATATTATGATTTTAAGTTTTACTGATTAGACTGATTTGGCGATACAGAAATGGCTAGTGCAGGGATAGGCAACCTTGGCTCTTTTATGACTTGTGGACTTCAACTCCCAGAATTCCTGAGCCAGCATGGCTGGCTCAGGAATTCTAGGGGTTGAAGCCACGAGTCATAAAAGAACTAAGGTTACCTACTCCTGGGCTAGTGCATACTACTATACAAACGTAAAAAGTTGAGATTTGATTTTAATGTCTGATTTTACTGCAACAGAGAGAGTCGGAAGTCAATGTCTTTTGTTTCTTCCCCTACCCTTCTTCACACCTTTTTGGTATTCCCTTTTTCTACTGTTGTCCCCTATTATTTGCTTTTGTATGCTATAAATGAATAAAACTAATAAAAAAAGAAAAAAATAAGAAATTGTATAGTAACAATGAGAACCAGTTTGGTGTAGTGAATTCTAATTCCACTTTAAGCACAAAGCCAGCTGGGTGGCCTTGGGCAAGTCACTTTCGCTCAGCCATAGGAAGGAAGCAATGCTAAACCACATCTGGAAAACCTTGACAAGAAAATTGCAGAGACTAGTCCAGGCAGTTTCAGAGAAATGGACACAACTGAAGAGAATAACAAGAACAAAGCCCTTACAATAATATTTACTATTTACTTAGCTTTCATACTAGGGTAAATGATGTAGAATTCTGTGTAGAGTGGGATCAGCTGATTGAGAACTGAGAATATTTTATGGTAGAAATGGCTATTTTTTATTCCTATCTCATACTACATGCAGCAGAGTCTTTTCCCCTCACCCTTTTATTATATAATAAAAATTGAAGGCGAGCAATTCTCAAGTACAACAATCCAGCTTGCCATTAGATAGAAGCAAAGGCTTAGAGCTTTCTATCTTCTCATGGCATTTGGTGAACCTCTGGATTTTTTGTCCTCAGAACTGGCATTCTTAATCTTAGTAAGAACTAAATATTAGGATTCATTTGGACTTACTCCCAGGTAAGATTCTGACATGGAACTGTAGACTTATTTGCTATGTGACGACGACGACGATGATGATGATGATGATAACAACAACAACAACAACAACAACAGGAGGAGGAGGAGGAGGAGGAGGAGGAGGAGGAGGGCTTTGGAAGAATATCTGAAAGACAATGATGAAGATGCACTGAAATTAGTATATCAGGAAGGCTTACTGGAGAGACCAAACTGGCCTACAAGAAAGACCAAATGAAGAACAGAATAGAGGCATGGGAAGACAAAGCACTACATGGCCAGAACATTAAAAAAATAGCTGGGAAAGCAGATAATAACAAGACCTGGCAATGGCTAAGAGCAGGAGAGTTGAAGAAAGAGACCAAGGGACTAATTCTGGCTGCACAAGACCAAGCCTTAAGGACAAAAGCATACAAAGTCAAAATTGAGAAGATAGCAACAGACAGCAAGAAGCTGAAGAAACAGTGGACTACCTGGTAAGCTGCTGCAAGATCGCACAGACTGACTACAAGCAGCGGCATGACAAAGTAGCAATAATGGTGCATTGGAAGATCCGCAAGAAATATCATTTGCCTGTAAGCAAGAACTGATGGGATCATAAAATAGAGAAAGTCATAGAAAATGATGAAGTTAAACTGATCTGGGACTTCAGAATTCAAACAGACAAGCACCTGCAACATAACACCCTGAACTTAACAATTGTCAATAAGAAAGACAAAAAAGTCTGGATAGTGGATGTGACAGTGCCTGGAGACAGCAGAATAGATGAGAAAGAATTGGAGAAGATAACAAAGTACAAAGACCTACAAATAGAAATAGAAAGATTGCGGCAAAGGCAAGCAAGGGTACTACCAATAGTAATAGGCGCCTTGGGTGCAATCCCAAAACAACTGGAGCACCACTTGAACACCATTGGCATTGACAAATTCACCATTAGTCAATTGGAAAAGGCGGCCTTACTAGGAACTGCTTCCATCCTGTGACGATATCTGTAATACCATCAAACATCCACATCTGCCTATCACAGGTCCTTGGTAAGGACTTGATAGGTAGACAAAAATGCCAAATCCAGTCTGAACATCTGGCTGACTGTGCGATGATCAATAATAATAAAAACAATAAAGTTGGAAGGGACCTTGGAGGTCATCTAGTTCAACCCCCTGCTCAGGGAGGAAACCCTATACCATTTCAGACAAATGGCTGTCCAGTCTCTTCTTAAAAACTTCCAGTGTTGGAACATTCAGCGCTTCTGGAGGCAGGTTGTTCCACTGGTTAATTATTCTAATTGTCAGGAAGTTTCTCCTTAGTTCTAGGTTGCTTCTCTCCTTGATTAGTTTCCATCTGCTGCTTCTTGTCCTGCCTTCAGGCACTTTGGAGAATAGCTTGCCTCCCTCTTCTTTGTGGCAGCCCCTGAGATATTGGAACACTGCTATCATGTCACCCCTAGTCCTTCACTTCATTAAACTAGATATACCCAATTCCAGCAACCGTTCCTTATATGTTTTAGCCTCCAGTCCCCTAATCATCTTTGTTGCTCTTCTCTGTACTCATCTTTTTCACATCGTGGTGACCAAAACTGGATGCAGTATTCCAAGTGTGGCCTTTCCAAGGCATTGTAAAGTGGTATTAATACTTCACATGATCTTGATTCTATCCCTCTGTTAATGCAGTCTAGCACTGTGTTGGCTTTTTTGGCAGCTGCAGAATTTAGTTGCAGAAACTAAGATCTATTGTCTCCTGAGCTGATTTGTCCTTGCACGCATATTGCTTCATTAACTGCCACCAAGCATACAAACTAATTTAATTTATCTTGATAAAATACTCCACAATGCCTGTTTTTTGATATCTTTTTCACTTTTTAAAGTTGTCATTTGATTATGAAATAAAGAACATCTATGAGTACATTTACTGTGCTTATCTCTCTCATGTGCATACATAAACATGTAGTGGCATGCAGAGTTATTTATTCATCTTTATTTGTCATCTTTATTTATTTACTGTATTTTTAGACCACCATACTACCCAAGGTCACAAAATATGTATAAGGTATATATAAGGTATAAGGTATATGTATGTGGATGATTATTTTCCTATCAATCACTTTTTATCATATCACTGTACCATGTTGTAATGCTCTTTTAAAAATACAAAAATACTTTGCTAGGATTGTTAACTTTTATTTTTACTTTAGCTCATTCTCTTTTGAAAAATACTTGATCATATAATTTAGTTGCTGTGGAATATAGATCATAATAAATGTTGCAAGCACTGTAGCTTTTCATTTTTGGAAAAAAATAGCAAATTACTCACTTTTTCCTCTTTCTCTCAAATGCACTTGTCAGATGAATGCTCCAACACTGGAAGCTTTCAAGAAGAGACTGGACAGCCATTTGTCTGAAATGGTATAGGGTTTCCTGCCTGAGCAGGGGGTTGAACTAGATGACCTCCAAGGTCCCTTCCAACTTTATTATTTTTATTATTATTGATCATCGCACAGTCAGCTAGATGTTCAGACTGGATTTGGCATTTTTGTCTACCTATCAAGTCCTTACCAAGGACCTGCGATAGGCAGATGTGGATGTTTGATGGTATTACAGATATCGTCACAGGATGGAAGCAGTTTCTAGTAAGGCCGCCTTTTCCAATTGACTAATGGTGAGTTTGTCAATGCCAATGGTGTTCAAGTGGTGCTCCAGTTGTTTTGGGATTGCACCCAAGGCACCTATTACTATTGGTACTACCCTTGCTTGCCTTTGCCACAGTCTTTCTATTTCTATTTGTAGGTCTTTGTATTTTGTTATCTTCTCCAGTTCTTTCTCATCTATTCTGCTGCTGCTGCTGCTGTTGTTGTTGTTGTTGTTATTATTATTATTATGTGAAAGAGGAGCTCCAACCAAATATTTTTCATTTTTTCACTGGTCACTGGCAAATCCTTACCTTCTGCTTAAAACTCTTCCGAGAACCAAGCCAATTCATGAGTCCTGTCTAAACTTATTTATTTATATTTATTTATTAAATTTATATCCTATCCGTCTTGACCCAAAGAAACAATACTTAAGTACAGCTGATATAGTTCCACAGAATCAGAAGAACCACTTTTCTGGGCATAAATGGAGAGTCACAAAAACTTGCCAGATAGATGATTTCTCATCTAATTACAAACCATAATAAAATGAAATGGGATCTGGGAATAAGCAACATTGATGCTTATTCAGTGAAGACAAATATATATTGCTAGATGATCTGAGCAGGTTCACTTACACCTACATGGGTAAACAAGCAGAGGTAATGGTTTGTGGGATTTCACACATATTAGAAATATATTCCTCCCATCCTGAAAGCAGTATACTTCCTGATTTAAATGTCTGGTTGGAATATATTTGCAACCATGTCTGTCAAAGCTTTTCTGTATGTGTGAAAGCTAACTTCCCATCAAGTACAGCCATTGGCAGCTATCGTCTATCAAAGTCTTGAGAGCTACTCTAACCTTAATAGCTATGCTAAGTGACTTCTTAATTTTCAGTGCTTCAGAGGGCCTTCAAACTCTTCCTGTGTTTCTGTCTTCCTTGAAACTCTGTCATGGTTTTATCTAATATTTTATTATGCAAACAATAATTGTCCCCTGTTCTGGGGATGGCTCACAAAACAGAATACAAACTGTATTAAATAAGATGCAAAATGTTTTGCTAAAATATAGCTTTAAAGAGCATCCCAGTCTCCCATCCTAATAGTTCTTTGTTTTGCTTATGAAACAAAGCATGGAAATTCATTTCTGCAACCCTTGTCTCCCACAGAGGAACAAAAATGCTGCAGGCATAGCTTGTTGTTGCTCTTAGGCAAGAAAATCCACAAAGCATACACATAGCTAGTGACCTCCTCAGAGGCTTAGCTGCTCAGATAATTATTTTAAAAATCCATGAACTTCCCTACTTCAAAACACATTATCTTGTTTGATTTCTTTTTTAAATGAAGCCCACGCACCCTCTTATTACAAGATTATTTCTTCTTCCCCCAGAAGGCATTCTTTGACATTACCCAGCTATGCCCTAAAACTGTTGTAAACTATGATATTCTCCATTTGTCATATCGCAGGGATGTTTCCTATTTATACCCGAAGCACGCCTTGAAATTATGACAGTGAGTAAATAAAAGTGAGTTCCGGGAATAAGATTTTTCTTTGATTTCCTCAATTATATTTTCTAACTTAATTTTCTTGTTCATTTCCTACCTTTATATTCCAGGATTCCCCAATGCATTGGCTGTGCGCTTCTCAGAACCAGCATTATTGCTATAAATGTCTTATGAGGCACAATATACTTTTATGCATAAGGAATTGCTATTATTACAACTTTATTGGTGGGACGTTGAGATTCAGAGTAGAAGAACAGAGCATTAACAATAAATCCTTGTAGATGCTGTATTCCTCTGACAATGCTTTACTGTGGCAAGGATTGAGTCATGTGCAGTACTAGTAATATCGGTAATAGCACTTCTCCTTTAGAGTAATGGATCTCAGTCTTTTCTGTTCTGCGTCCCACCTATCAGTCCATGAATAAGTTTGGATCTCACTAGAAACCCAAAAGCTTAATAAAAACAAAGAAATGACTAAAGGTTGGTCTGCTAATAAGCAGCTTCATGATTGGCTTCATTAGTAGCTTGGTCTAAACAAGGATGGTAATAAAATTAATCACTACATTTAATCCACTGGTGCCAATGCAATGAAATCTTTCCACTGATATAGTTCTCAATTTATGCCTGTAACAGGCCTCTGTAGGTGTATCTCAGAAGATGTCATTAAGAGGATAACATTAAGTTGTATTGTGTCAACCAGTCTGACAATTCAGCAGATGGATTCCAAGGATATATTTGGATGCATGTGAATACTGCCTACCTGAATTGCTTTTTCCAGAGACTCAACAAATACCAATGAATTAGTCTACATGGGGTAGCATCATTTTTAAATGATGCCAAACACCAAAAACAGCCTTTCCTCAATTTGGTGCTGTCCAAATGATTGAACACATCCTCCACAATTACAATTTAGCATGCTCTTTGATTTGCTAACCCCCAGACACTTAACACATTAGGAGGGAATTATGGGACTTCTAATCTAAGATCTGGAGGGCATTGGGTTGAGGAACAGCATCTCTGCACTAGGTGACAGTTCAAGGTCTCATATTTTTATGAGGCTAGGCACCTAGCTGAATTAGCTAGGCAAGGTTAGTGCCACGTCTCTACCAATTGCCCTTAAGTTGGGCAGAATTAGCCTCTCTACACAATGATATTAACTTGCATTTAAAAGAAAATCCGCCTTTCTAAGCTTACAGTCTGGCTCTGAAAGGCAGTAAAAGTTAAGCTTCTGTGTCATTTTTGATTAAATTCCTAAGTGATTTAATAGAGAATTTTAAAAACCATATTAAGGTCTTAAAGCTTGCAGGTGTCAGAGATTTAGCAATCTTGATCCTCCAAGCTGCCACTAAAGGGAGGCCAAGAGTTATATTTCTAGCATGTGGTATATTCGTCCCAGACTAGCATGAAAGGAAGGCACAGTGGGCATTGTATATAGAAAATCTTGTATGCCCCACATAGGAAGAAGCCTATACTAGCCTGCTAATACTTTGTGCATAATGATCCCTTGCTCTCAGTTGCTCCATTTACCTGTATTAAGGCTGAATTCAAAGACTGGCAATGCAGATTCATAATCAGCAAACTGTGCTCTGACTGATGAGGAAGCTAAGAGCCATGAGAAAGCACCACGGCCTCTTGATTGTAGGATGCTCAACATAGGTAAACAGCAGCAAAGATTGCCCCCTTATCAAACAGTAGGAGAAGGACATGACTTCTCTAAAAGCTGCAGGACTGGTTGTTTTCCTCACTAATACCACTGGATTCTAGGTCCGTATTTGGAATTAGGCAACATCTTTGCTTAATCTTTTGTTAATGGGAATAAATAAATAGGAATGTTGTAGGAGAAATAAAAAGAGGATTGCACCCTGCTATCATGGTCATGTCCTTTTCCAACCACGTTGTGCAAAATAAACATTAAGAAATGTAAGCGATGCATTGGAAAAATATTGCACATTTTGGGACACATTCAAGGAGCGCCATTTTCTTGGTAAAAAAAAGATAAAATACACCTTCATGAGCTCCCAGTTACAATCTAGTCCAGGAAAGCTAAGTTTCAAGAAAAGGTGTTCCATCCTACCTTCCTACAGCAAAAGAGAAATAATAACTTGGTGGGTAACAACAAATTAATTTTCTCAGTAAAGATCCTCAGTTAGGCTGGGGCTATTCTGGAGCTAAAGAGAAGGAATAAGTTCTCAACCCACTGATAAGCCAGTGACGTGCAGGGGCAGGGCACAAATTGGGCTGTAAGCAGGCAGCAATGGCAAGAATTTTTGAAACATGCAGAGTTTAATTCCACAAAATTGCAAATCTGTTGGAAGTGTTTACACCATGAAGTTTTCCTGGGGCAAAGAGCCCTTCAGGATTAGCAAGGTTGGATGACAGTTTTTTCCTTCTATTGCTGGCGCAGGGATTTGAGATCATATCTCTTTTTCATATTTTTCCATGGCAGATTAGCCTGGGACATGAATGCCTCCACAATTTTCTCGAGATGCTAGAAAGGGTGGGAGGGAGAAATGCACCATTTCAAATATGCCTCCTCCCTGTGTATTGATACTGTGTACATTAAAAATGTCCTTGGATTGAAACTGTATGCACGAGAAGTTGCAATCACTGTTGGCTGAATTTGTCATGATTTTCCCCTTTTCATTGTAGAATTCATCTGGTTCAGGAACTGTGGTTTATTAGCTCTGCTATGGTAAGCCAATTACTTCACAATTACCCTACACAAACACACTCATGTGAAATAGCAGTGGACAGAAATACAATACAAGCAATGCACAAGCCAATAGTGCGCCAAATAGAAATTAGACAGCCTGTAGTGCAAATTATGCATATAGCCAACTGTTCTGTGACTAATAATAATCATAACACTAAAGTTGGAAGGGACCTTGGAGGTCATCTAGTCCAACCCCCTGCTCAGGCAGGAAACCTTATACCATTTCAGACAAATGTCTGTCCAGTCTCTTCTTAAAAACTTCCAGTGTTGGAGCATTCAACGCTTCTGGAGGCAGGTTGTTCCACTGGTTAATTGTTCTAACTGTCAGGAAGTTTCTCCTTAGTTCTAGGTTGCTTCTCTCCTTGATTAGTTTTCATCTGTTGCTTCTTGTCCTGCCTTCAGGAGCTTTGGAGAATAGCTTGCCTCCCTCTTCTTTGTGGCAGCCCCTGAGATATTGGAACATTGCTATCATGTCACCCCACACCCTTCTCTTCGTTAAACTACACATACCCATTTCTAGCAACCGTTCCTTATATGTTTTAGCCTCCAGACCTCTAATCATCTTTGTTGCTCTTCTCTGTACTCTTTCTAGTCTCAACATCTTTTTTACATCATGGTGACCAAAACTGGATGCAGTATTCCAAGTGTGTCCTTACCAAGGCATTGTAAAGTGGTATTAATACTTCATGTGATCTTGATTCTTGACTAAGCATGCACAAACCTCCTGTCTTTCATTTCATGAAAAGAAGCAAAATTCAGAAGGAGTGAGATGCAAGGGCGAAGTTGCCTGAGATGCAGAGTAACAAAGTGATGGAAACACGCATTGCGACAAGCCGTCGGATTCAGTTCTCTGACTCGCAGGAGAAGCATTTTCAATATGGTACTCAAGAACATGGTTGTGTCTCTTTTAATTAGCATGACAATTCCACTTTCACACAGTCAGAAGTCATTATTTGGAAAACTGCTCAGGTGGAAGCCATTCTTTGCCACATGCAATGAGAAGATTCAGCAAAGGAATGGAACTTTCCAAGGCAAAGGAAGAGCAGTACTAACTCTCAAACAGGATCAAGCAGCAGATCTCGCCAAAATTGCAGCCCATTACAAAAGAGATAGCACTGACAGTACCATTTTTTTAAAAAAAAATATCAGTAGTGCAGGACAACTAAAAATCTAAAAGATCCCACTTTGGGTTATTGAATTTTGAGATGTGGATCTCAAAAACAGGGAATTGGATAGTTAATAGATAAGTTCACTGCTCACTTCATAAGCAAAGCTTATTTTCTAATCAACTTAGGTGCTCACGATAAGAGGTGCCTATTTCCTATATGGGGCTGTTTCCATCCAGAACCCTATGACAGCAGTCATAGTTCAAAAGGACAATGACAAATTGGAGCAAATTCAGAGGACGGCAGTCAGGATGGTAAGGGGTCTGGTAACCAAGCCCTCAGAAGAATGGTTAACGAATTTAAGGATGTTTGGCAGACAGCAAAGATGACTGAGAGGAGATATGACAACAGCCTTCAAATAACTGAAATATTTTGACATAAAAGAAAGAATGAGCTTATTTTTTATTGCCTCAGAAGTCAGAACCAGAATGATGGGTCAAAACTACAAGTGAGCAGGTTTAAATTAGATATCAGAAGGCGGTTCTTCACTGACAAGTAATCAGTGGAACCAATGATCTAGTGAAATCACTTTTTATTTTATTGTTATTTATTTAGATTTTTTTTATCCTGCCTTTATTATCGCATACGTAATTCAAGGCAGTGAACATACTTTCTGCCCCCTCCTATTAGCTCCACAACAACAATCCTGTGAGATGAGTTGGGCTGTGAGAAAGTGACTGCCCAAAGTTACCAAGACAGCTTTCATGCCTAAAATGGGACTAGAACTCAATCTCCTAGTTCTAAGTCAGCACTTTAATCACTATACCAAACTGCCTCTCACTTTTGTTAGAGGTCTAATTTTGCACTAAATAGAGGATCTATAAGCTCTTTTCCAATCCTAAGTTTCCATGACATGTACTCAAATCAGTGTAGAAATCGATGTATTCCTTGCAACAGTGAAGAATCAATGTAACATCCTCATCAATAAATATCCTTTTTTGTTAGAAGATATATACCAAAGTTCTGAGTGAAATGCACAATCAATCTCCAGTCTGCACTGGACAGGGGATGGAACTAGATGACTCCAAAATTCCTTCCCACCCTCATTCTATGATTCTACAATTTTAGTGCCTCTCAGTATGCCTGAAATTGATGCTAAATTGTAGCTTGAGGATGGACTTTTAAATATTTCCCTTTACATCCTATTATTTTTCATAGATGCTGTAACATTTTTGAATTGTAATAGAAAGTTGTGACTTTGTGACCCTGTACATCCATAAAGTGCTGAAGCTTATGAAGGCTTGACACACAAAGCTCACAGCAATCAAGTTGAAGCTTAATCAGCACATGGGGACAAAGATGTTCATCTCCTTCCCTACATATTTAACCATTGGTACTATAGAAACCTCATTCCATTTTTCCATCTAGATTTTTAACCTGAGGGCAACTTCACTTTCTAGGTCTTTAGTTCACAAACATTAGGCATAACTCCAAATAGTTTTTATAATTCACAGGGTTCTTGAGATATTGTTTATCTACAGTTTTTCCATATTATTTGAGAGCAGAGTCCAGTTCAGCTTTCCCCAACTTTTAGTTACACCTGACTCTGTTTCTCATAATCCCAGACTATCTGATACATTAGAATTATCCTTTCATACATCAGAAAAACACAAGCTTAGGAAAGGCTAATATAATACCTTCCTGTAATAAAGCAACAGTCATTTTCTTGTAAAGCAATTATACATTCAAATAATGGAGTATCCACACGCAGCCAATTTGACATTAGAATGTAGGAAAGAACTAGCTAAGAATCAGTCCCAGAAAACTCAAGCATAGAATAAGTAATTTTTTGGTTTGTTTTTTAGTAACTTTTCTATAAGGATCTATACATGCAGAGGGAAATTAATCCAATTCTTTTGTCTATATCACAGATTTTTTTTTAAAAAAATGAACATATAGGATATGGTCTCTGTCTTAATATGAAGAGTTCTGTGATAAGGAAGAACTTACAGCCTTTGTAGATGTCTGTAGGTATCTGTACAGCTGCATATGAGTAATTAACTTTGGTTTTGAAGTTATCATCTTCTGTGAATTCCAGCTTCAAGGAATTGGATTTCTCTCTTTCAATCTCTTCCCCTTCTGGGTCATCCTAGGGAAAGAAAAAGACATAAAAAATCAAGTCAGGAAAAGTCATAATGCCCCAAAGATGGTATGGCAGTGAGTTTTTGCCTTTGAACAGGCCTCAAGAAAGAAATGTCTATAGAAATTCTCAATCATCCAGGTCATGGTTGTCCCCAAAGTGCTTTTTCCAAAAGGCAACTGAATTTTCTTGGTTTTTTTTTCCCTTTGCTTGTCATCCAAGAAATTTCTTCAATTCAGAACTGATGAGAAGCAAAATGATGAAAACTCCTTAATTTCACAATACATGGGACCAAGCCTTGTCTAAAAATGCTAGAGAATTTCTGGAAGGCTGGCACTCAGACAAATCAGTCATCAACAGGCACACAGAGATAAACAATATCTACATACCATTCAAAAGAGACAATCAAAAAGCCAAAAAGAAAACAAAAAGACCAAAATACTTCCTCACCAGCAATCAACACTCAAATAAATAGAGATTAACCCCAAGATTAACATTAGACTAACAATCAAGAAGCAAACAATACTCCAATCAAGGAACTACCAACTCAGACAAACAACTTAACAGCCCAATAAAGGAACCACCAAGATCACTCCAACCAATGCAGGGCAAGTCACCAGTATAGAATGAGAGCAAACCTCACTCCCTACTAGCATTGATGATGTTATCTAGTTTAGTAATGAAATATCTACAAGAAAACAACCAAGCTCAGAGAGCACCAAGGACTTTGCAATATTGATTGACTTCAGGTTAAAATCTGAAGGTGATTTAAACCTTCACACAGCTGTAAGATAATTTGCTATGCAGATTTATATAAACAGAACTTTAAAATTTTGTAGCAAATTGTATGAACCTTGTAGGATTTCTTTAAAATGCACCTTTCGGTTCAGAATGAAAGCCTCTGCCTCTCATTTTATTGCTTTCTTGAAACAATCCAACAAAATAGGCTCCAAATATTAGTTCAGATTGTGATTCAGGGAGGCAAGTAATGCACCCTTGCAGACTTTTCTTTTGAAACGGAGGCATCCACCTCACAGCTCCCATTCTTAACAATTAAAGTGTACCACTAGTGACAGCATCTCCTATCCAATGATCTCTCCATTCCATCAGGTGTGTGTGTGTGTGTGTGTGTGTGTGTGTGTGTTGCTAGGAAACTGAGATGTGTATATCCCTCAGCACTCCTGAATCAACTCCATGGCAACCGCTGCCTGAGAATGGTGGAGTTGCTAAGATGCTCTATCAGGCTGAGGTGGCTTACGAAGATGTCTGAGTTCCTAACTCCTGCCCAGGCTCTGTTTTCCTTGCCTTCCAGTTTTCAGTTGCTTAAAGTAAAGGTAAGGTAAAGTTTCCCCCGCACATGCGTACTAGTTGTTTCCGACTCTAGGTGCCGGTGCTCATCTCCGTTTCAAAGCCGAAGAGCCAGCGCTTGTCCAAGGACGTCTCCGTGGTCATGAGGCCGGCATGACTAGACACCAAAGGCTCATGGAACGCTGTTACCTTCCCACTGTCGTGGTCCCTATTTTTCTACTTGCATTTTGACGTGCTTTCGAACTGCTAGGTTGGCAGAAGCTGGGACAAGTAACAGGCGCTCACTCTGCTACGCGGCACTCAGGATTCAACCTGCCAAACTGCTGACCTTCTGATCGACAAGCTCAGCGTCTTAACCCACTGAGCCACCGCGTCCCTTTTCAGTTGCTTGGCAGGAGTTAAATCAAGAAAGCCCCACCCCTTGAAAATCAATTTAGCAGCAAAAGGCAACTATCAAAGAACAAATTAAAACACAGCGGAGCTTACTTTTCTGTCAATAAGCACTGCAAACAATATTTAATTACGGCACAGAAAGGGAGAAAGAGGGAGAGATGGCAACCTTGTCTACTGCTGAGGCTGGGAAGGGGTTACTGTACTTTCTCTCTGACAGATCTCTCTGAAAACAGCCATGTTTAACCCAGAAAATATTTGTTTCTTTTGTAAAATCAGAACTGAGAAACCTTCATCCTGTTGATTGAAGAACATTGCCACCACCTTTGAAGCAGATTTAATCCATCTGCTTAGACGATATCTTGCAGGTAAAAAAAAAGTGTGTGTGGGAAAAGTATTTTAAAAAACCAGAGATAGCCGGACCAAACCCTCTTTCTTTGCTAGCATTTTATTAACAGGAAATACACAGCAAAGCAGTTGAAACTAAGTGGTAAGAAACAGCACAATGAAATGAATTAACCCAACCCCTACTTTTGTTTTAAAAGTATTAAAATGATTAGAACATTAATAGCCACTATATATGTCGGGCCTTAGACCAAAGATGATACTATTTTTTTTGCTTACACCTAATAGATAGAAACTTGCTAGACTAAAGCTATAATCTTTCAACCTAGCAGGTATACCCTGAGAGAATCTAGGCCAGTGATGGCGAACCTTTTAGAGACTGAGTACCCAAACTGCAACCCAAAACCCGCTTATGAATCGTCGGGTGCTGGGTGGGCATGGCCCATTGGATGGGTGTTCCCCATTGGGTGAGCGTGGCTGCGGTGGTAACAGCAGACCAGGTGGGACTAAAAAGTTCAATCAATCAATTCCAACTTAGCGAGATTTTTTTTTCCTGTGAGAAGTTGAAATTGATTGATTGATTGAACCTTTTTTTTTTGCACATGTCGGCGGAGGCCTAAAGCAAAAAGGTTTTATAAAACACAGCTGAAGGCCTAGGACTGGGGCGATGGCACGCGTGCCCACAGAGAGGGCTCTGCATGCCACCTGTGGCACCTGTGCCATAGGTTTGCCACCACTGATCTAGGCTGTACCGATAGTTATTCTGCACCTCTTCCCCCTCCCCCATCCAGTTAGGACTGTACAGTTTCTTATTTTGGGCTTCTCCCTGGAATACACTGCCTCTTCCCTGGAAATCCAAATTGTGATCCAAATGCTCTTTACAGAAATGGTCTGAATTCAGTGATGTTCTTGATCTTCTTTGAGAAAGGGAGATTGTGAAGAAAGCAAGAGAACACAAGAAATTGAGATAGCGACTTTGGAGATGTGCTTGGCTTCTGTCAAGTTTCTGCTTTCTATCAGCTCTTCTTACCATAAGAAATCTTAAAATGTATGTTCCCAACATGAGCAGCTTTGCTTCACTAGAGTTAATTTCTTTTGGGATCCTTTTAGATTGTGGACTTCTTTATAATCTGCAATGGGTGCTTGTTTTGACCTAGGGTTATGTTGTTTGTTCTGAAAATACATAGCAGAAAGCTTTTATCCACGATACTGAAGATGGAGCACATTTCAAAATTGTTGATAGTTACAATCTCCTTAGTGAAAGAACTCTTTTTGATTAAAAAATAAGAAAAAGAAAATACACAGTATTGACAAGTGATATTATAGATAATACAGGTGAAATTTAAATTACTTTGTATGTATAACAACAAGGCTTTTGACAAAGTAACTAAAATTATAAGTCCTAGGGCAAATAAAACAAAGAACAGCAGTTGATATGAATTTCTTTTGGGGAAATTCTTAATTCTGCATAGACATTTCTTAATAAAACAGCTGCAAGATTGAATCTCACCCAGGGGCTCTCATTTCATTTCACAGTATAACAACTAAGAAATGAAACACCAGTGAACCTTTTTTAATAGGTTTTTATTAATTTTTAAAAATTACAATCTTTAAAGCTTAGTAAACAACATGTTGTCTGGGTTCACATATTTAACATTAACTTCTTCAATATAAATCTATTTAGTACTGCACAATCCAGTATTTTTTCCTTGATCTTCCTTTCTTCCCTATATTTACCTATATTGTAAATGATTACAATTCTGAATACTATTGATGTATACAAAATTAGATATAGACATTATCATATTTTACTATTATAGAAATAGCAGTAATATCAATTCATAAGTCAATATCCTGTTTTTTGTGCTCTTATTAAAGTTTGATTTCCCATCAATATTTAAAGTATTTTTCTCAGTTATGATTTTCTCAATATTAATTACTTTTATATAGCTAAAAATTATTCATACTAATACTCCTCTTAGTTTCAAATTTCCCATATCAAAAGAAAAAATGCTATTTTAATTCTAAATCATATCTTCTATTATAAAAAATTAGTTATATCTAAGAGTCATCTGTTCTTTTAATCATATTCAAACAGATATATTAAATAGATAGTGCCTCCTCTGATAGATCAAATCCTCTGTTTTTTAAGTCTGACTCTCACTTTCTTTCTTTGCCAAGCAGCTTTCCAGGCCAAGGCAATTAAATCACCCAAGAATTTTCTTTCTATTTTTGTGAAAGCTGCTTGGCATGAGAAAGACAATTTAGGTAGAGTATTTTGAGGGAAGAACTCCACCCATCCACATTCCCTAGACATTTCCCCTGCCTGCTCTATGTTCCATTTTCTAGAATCTTCTTCCTTGCCATCAGGTGTATTTTGGAGAAAGGAGTAAAAGGATCTTTTGTATTTTCATTGTTATAGGTACGTCTTGCAGTATTTTATTTGTGTATGGCAGTCCATATTTCCCTTCTCCTATCTCCTTCATCTCTAGGTCCATTTCTTCTGCTTCATCCTCTGATTTCTGGTTTATTTGTTCAAACTTTGTAGTCATTGTCTGGGAGCTTTCCGGTTGTAGCTTCAATTTGGAGATTTGGTCCTTTATACAGTATGATGTAGGTTATTTTTAGTCTCATTATGGTTTCTTTTTATGTCCTCTTTGTGTGCAAGAATTGTTTGATGAATTTACTGTAGCATAGAGAGCATTTCCTTCCGAAAAGTGTTTTTTCTTGAGGCATCATTCCTAGAAATCCTCTAGTATCACCAGTCTCAGTAAGAGTGGAACAAAATTTCCTCTAGTTTTCTGGTCTTTATATATAGCCTTTATGATCCAGTCCTAATAGCAATATTTTATAGTAATCCTTTGTCTCAAGTATCCTGAAAATTATCAGTCAGGCACGTTTGTAATCCACAATGTTCCCAGTGTTCAAAATGTTCAACCACCTTGCAGCCAGACATATTCAAAAGTTAATTTTTTCTTCCTCTCCCACTGGTTCTTGAAATTAAAAGTCCAAGCTCAGTAGGTATTTATAGTCCATGAAGGTCAGGATGATAAATATGCCAAAATATTTTCCTTTATTGCTAGCTGTTCTCCAAGTCACCAAGAAGCCAAGGAGATAGTTATAGTACTGTACTCAAATTCACCACTAGGTGTCATTCAAAGTCCATTTTCCACTCTTAAAAGGTTGATTTCTTATATTTCTTATATTTCACCTCAATAGTTTTTTTCAAAGAGAAAATCTTAACAATTATCTCAGTTCTCAGATTTATCAAAACTGTAGCTTTGTATTACTTTCACTTAAGCATTGTGTATTTCTGTCCCCCATAAAAAATTTAAAATGTCGCTTCCATTCACATCCGGAGGTTTTAAGCTTCTTGGGAGCCTTCTCCAAGAAATTCAGTTGTAAAATAGTAAAGAATGGATCAATATTCCCACCCAGTTCAAACATGCTGTTTACTATGTGCTAATTAAAGCTTTTGTTCTTCGGTTGTCAGCAGCTAATGGCGGCTGCAGAGGTGTGGCCGGTCTTTCCCCTGCTGGTTTAGAGGGCTTTCCTTGGATCAAACAGAGAGACCACTGTCTCTCCATGATTGACAAGGCTCCCCTCCTTCTTCATCGCCTCTTCGGGGTGACTTTAGGCCCTTTTCAGGGGCCCCAGCAGGGTGAAATTGGGCATGGAAGGCAGAACGCTGCCTTCCTGCATCCCGTCTTGCCGTGACGCAAAACCGGAAGTCACCAGTGAACCTTTTTATTCTTGCTGTAATGTTTACCTTGATGAAATTGCAATCATTATGACTAGAAATATTAAAACACGATTATTGGAATTCTAGCTATGTCCACAACTCCTGGATGATATGAAGCATTTGCTAACAATGTAGGACAGTGCTTATGTGCCAATCTGCAGTTCTTCAGTGTTTCAGAGAGGGGAGCTATCCAGTTTGATGCGGAAATGCCAGGAATAATTCTATAGCCTCCTGCATGCCAAGTTTGTATGCTATTTCTCTTTATCACTGTTAAAAAGTAATATAATGCACAAACCATATTTTGGCACTTGGCGGATCACACTATATGATCCACAGACAATGTTCAGTTTCATAAATAATATAATCTCCGGATTTAGATGAAATGCTGAATGGTGCCAGAAATGACTTTTTTGTTTATTTGTAAGCTGTGCTAATTATTGAAAGTTCAGCACTAGAAATATGTGTTACTCAGTTTTGCAAGTATTGGATAATAATTTTTCTCATGAGGATACTGACATGGGAACAACATTTGATGTGGTCATCAGAGTCGACTTTCCCAAAATGGATGCCCTCCAGATGTGTCTTCAACCTTCAGAATTCTCAGAAAAGGTTGTACCAGCTGGGGAGTTTGGGGAGTTGTCATCCACACATCAGAAGGGCACCCAGAACAGGGTAGGTGAATTACAGGGTGCCATTCTGATGGGAAATTCAGGATCAAATCCACATTCGGCCATAAAGCTCAATGAGTGATTTGAACTAATCACAATCTCTCACCCAAATCTATTGGGGATAAAACTATACATTGTGTCAAGCATCTGGGAGAAGAAAAGTGCTATGAAAATTGAACAAATAGATGAGTCACAAATTTTCTGTCCTCACCATTGAGGCATTTATTTATACATACGTCCATGCATAGAGGCCTGCACATTCATTCCCCTTCTCTAGTCTAACAAGTAGTCAAGGCACCTAGGCGTGAAATTTTTATGTCAAAGGTACTGAAGCAAGATATAGCCCAATGAACTCCAGCTCAAACAAAAACCTTTTCTTTTCTGTTGTGTGTCAGAATGGAGGGATGTCTAAAAAAAAGAGAGAGACTGAGCTAAGATTGGGGTTAGGGTTAAACCAAAATGCTCTTAGCACCTGTCAGATTCTTTGCCCTCCTGATTTTAATTGGTTATAAAGCAAAGTCTCAGCTTCTATTTCAATCTTCATTTAAAAAATGCATGTGTGCTCCTAACAGGCCCAATGGGAATTCTTAGACAATAAGCACAGCCCTGGGTATTAGTTAGAAGTGCTGCTATTTGCACAGAACATAGATACAATCTGGGTGGAAATGAAAATCCCAGATAACTAGAAAGGATGGCAGGGAGCAAGCTTATCAGTTTTCCTTCTGGAAAATGGCTGTTTTGTGACTCCCCCAAATGTACCTAGTACCCCTTCCACAATTTCCTGTGGGATATACTAGTTTGTAATAATGTTATAATATTAGGGGGTGGAATAATCATAGTTTTTTTTAATATACCTCCCCCAGCCCCCTGAAAAAAGAAAAAAAATCCTTTCATAACTATTTTCCTGGACATGATTTCTGCTTTATGGCAATACGAGCCTGAGATGTTTCAAGAGCAATTTGGCTAGTATCTGAATCCCTTCCTATGAAAAAAACTGGAGTGCGTTATTTGCAAACTAGAAGTGTTTGAGGATTAGGGTTTTTTTATTTTAAACATGCTTGGCTAGGGCCAGAGTTCTAACTAACAGTGCATAAATGAGGAAGGAAAGAATAATTATTATGATTCACAAAGACAAAAATGCTCATCTTATTTTATAAAAAAGTTCCCTTTTCTTCCATCTTTCTAAAAATAGATACATCAAGAGACTATTAGAACAGAAGTCCAGGCTAACAGCCTCTGCTTCCAATCTTCTCTAACTACATTTTATATCTGATGACTCTCTTCTAATTGCAGCTGCAACGACTAGATGCATCTGGGACAACTGAAGAAGTTTACTGTTGTGAGAAGGTAATAAATGCTTTGTCTGGTGTCTTTCTGGAAAGATACCACTGAGATATATATGAGTGAAAGAGATATAACCAAAAAGCTGAAGGATTGCAAAATACAAAAAGACAAGCAAATAATATTTGCTTCATTTTTATTAATGGTAAAAATTTCAATGCAAGGGAGAAGAAATAAACTAAATTGATTTGTATGCTATTATTGTGAAGCTATCATGTAGGGCAGGGATAGGCAACCTCGGCTCTTTTATGACTCATGGACTTCAACTCCCAGAATTGACTCAGGAATTCTGGGAGTTGAAGTCCAGTCATAAAAGAGCCGAGGTTGCCTACCCCTGATGTAAGGCAAGATGCAGAGTGGAATGGGTCACTAAGGGCACGTCCAAACAGTCATCATTTTCATCTTCAAATCTAGAAGCCTTTTCTCCTCTTTGTCTTAGTGACATCACTGTGATTGTCCTTGCAATGCTTAGCATGGACCATCTTCATCCCAGCTGAGCAATAGTGAATACCAAAATCAGTTTTCAGTCAGCACTATTTGTGTCTTTGGTAGATTTATTTTAAGTGTGATGAACAGAACCATATTCACTCAGTTAAAAATGGTTAAATGATGGCTAGTTACCATGGTGTCATAATTTCAGCAAGATATCAGAGATGCTGAACTTAAAAAGCTCAGAGAATGATTTGGTTTCTTGACTTACATCAGGGACCAATTGGATCCAACTTCTTCAGCTGAAAATGAGTAAGTAGAATAATTTATCAGGTCAATAGCCCAGGAGCCTATTCATGAACCAATGGGCAAAGAACTGCAGGCATTGTTTTTCTCAATTTGAGTACAGAGGATTTGAACCTCCACCTGGAATCAGAACTAGCCTTTGGCATCAGCAACATGAGAACCAAAAGAATGTAAGGCAGAAAAGTGGCCTTTTAGAAGCAAAAACGCTTGTCTAAAACTTGAGTAAAAGAAATCAGGCTGATGCATTCTTAGCTGCATCTGGAAGAACATCCCCACTGTGGATGTTGCACCCCAACGGTTGCTGGCCTCCCCATGGTGGCTGCTGCATCCCCAGTTGCTGCATGTTTCCCAGCAGTTGTTGCACATTCAGGGGCTGCAGCCATTCCCACGGCTCTTGCTATACCTCCAGAGGCTGTTGGCCTCACATTTGTGGTGGCTGCGGCATCCCCCATTGCTGTATGGGCCTTGGACTGGGTGGCTGGCAGGCACGTTGATCTGGACTTCGGTTGTTCCCCACTTTTCATCTCCAGCTCCTCAAATCTTCCCACCAACGTCTCCACTGACTGACTACAGATTGTGGACAAGTACTTCCAGTCACTAGAGTCCTCAGCGGTAGTTGATTTCATGGCTCTCCACCGGTCCGGGGAACACGACTTGCGGGAAGCCCCTCTTTGCAGCTTGACCTCGTCTGCCTTCGAAGCACTTGATTGTGGCAAGGCTGTCTTGAGGTGTCTGGAGTCTCCACTGGGCAAGGTCCATTCCGACAACCAGATCAGCTGTCCTCATGGTTTGGGCCTTGCTCCCATCTGCGAGACCTGAAAAGGATCCTTCCCCACCGGTGCGCTGGTCTGCGCTTCCTCCCTTGAGGCAGCAACCATTGCCAGGGTGCTGGTTTCAGGCATCCCTCCCTTTTTCATGTTGGGATCTTCCCCGAATCTCTGTCGGTCTATCCCTCAACTCTAGGGACAGTGATTGGGGCTGTCATGGTTTCAATAGATGAAACTCTTCAAAAGAATTTCAAGGCATTGTTTACCTTAAAGAAACTTTTATTTGAGAAACAAAGTATCAGCACTACATAGTTGAAACCAGAAACTAAATTCCCCTCCCCTGGATACAAAGTAACAAACTGCAATTCCCTCCTCCAATAAACAGTGATAAATCACATTCCTCAATTAGCTTGAAGCCCAGGCTTTCTCCCCAGCTCTCCAGCCTGCCAAAACACTATCAGCTCTGTAATGATACCTTTAACAGCATAAAGCAACACCATCTGCCTATTCCAGGTTCTTGGGAGAGACCTGATAGGTGGATAAAAATACCAAATCCAATCCAAACATCTGGCTGACTGTGCAACCAACTATAATTTATTTCAGCATGTAACAAACAACAAAAATGCCACCTTTGTAGTGAAGAGAATGAAACAATTGATCATTTGACTTCACAAAATGGCCATAAGCAGTGTTGTGAGAGTTGCCAAAATTATTGTTTGGAAACTTTGCCAGAGATTTGAACTTAAATGTGTCAAAAACTACAGACCTCATCAAGTTGAGAAGGTTTTGGAAAAAGTTGGGTAAAAATCATACAGGACTTTAAGATCCAAAGAGTCAGACATCTTGATGGTTGATCTACTATCAGTCTTCTTCGTTGGGAATGGAAAGCGTGAGACAGATGGTTGTGACGGAGTCTTTGTGGAAGGAATAACACTGGATAAGTATAGCTGAAAGGTAGAACTGATAGAGAGAGTGGCAGAAAGCAGTGGAGTATGGAAAGAAGGTGGAGGTAGGGGAAAGCAAGAAAGATAGTAATAAAGAAGGGAAATAAATTGAAAGAGAACATTAGAAGCAAGAAGCACTACAGAGTAGTGATATGTAGCAGAGAAATTGTGAAAGTATCTGAAGAGAGAGTTACACAGCTGAAGAAGATTCAAATTGAATTTTTTCCCCACTAGAGACTGAAGAAGGTTGAAGATAATTGTTGAAAAAGCTTAGTTTGGACAACTGGAATGAGCAAATCTATGGAAAGTAATGATTTCCTGCATCCCTGCCATTGCTCAGTAGGAAAGGGATGAAGCTGAGGAAGGAAAGAAGGCTGCTGCTCTTAGTAACAGACAGACAAGGTGGACTCCAGCAGGAGTTACATCAATTTACTATGCAACAGCTGCTGTGGGAGATGGAGTGGGGTGCAAGTGAACTCGGGTAGGCTGAATGGTGGAACCCACTCCTGAATGCTGGCTCTATTCTCTGAGGAATGAATGGAATAGGTTCTTACAGACTGTCCAGATATTTTTGTGGATAAATCATTCATACATACCATGTTATAGAGACCAGGTTCAAGTGAGTAAATTGGGCAATGTCTTGTTTTACAATCAGGTGGTTTGTTTTTTTTTGAGGCTGTGGAATCCAAGAAAGTGGACAGGGTTCTCTATAACATGAGTCGTGTTAGTCTAGGCCTGAAAGTCAGGCAAAAGTGATTCAGGTGCTTGGTCACCAGCATGTATTTAAGAGAGTTGCAGTTGTACTTAAAATAAAGTGCCTCTTATTCCGTAGGTGCAAAAAAGCTGGAAAACAATTCTGGAAACAAGCAGAGCATAATGAGGTGGATTAAGCCTGAACTGATAACAGCATGGATTGGAGATGAGAGACGATAACGTAGACATGCAGGCAAATGTCACTTTCACCAAGTTTATTTCTCCCAGTGGCTACCATGCACATAAAAGACTTAGTAAATGCAGACTCCAGGATTGAGGCAATGAACCTGAGTGCAAGGCTGCATGGATGCAGAGCTAATGCATCCCTTTTTTGGGAGCTACTTATTTATAACAGATGATATTTGCTTTAATAAAAAGGCTATCACTTACCCCAGAGGGAGTGAAAGCATTATGCTTTTAAAGTCAGTCCTGCCCCGCTTCCAATGCCTGCCCTTGATAGGTGCCAATTATGGCACTGCGGCATTCTAGACATGCAAAGGAGCACGCCTCCCACTCTGCAATTCACTTCAGATAACAAAGTCAAACAATGTGATTGGAGCCATGCTGAGGAGGAAAATATGAGCAGTTTAATCTTGCAGGTGTGTAGACTTGTGCATTTTTTTTGTTCATCTTGGACAACAGAGAAATGGGAGGCCTCACTATATCTCATAACACTTCTGAAAGAAGCCCAGTGAATCAGGACTGCAAAAAGACAATTGTTTAAGTTAGGTGAAGTTGAACTTCCCTGATATAGTTTCATTTTGACAAAAGACCACTCAGTTTCTGGAAATCAAACTATTAAGTGCAGTACAAAATGGGAAAGAGTGAAGATGCAGACCTTCTGGTACACCCAAAGCCCAGCTGGAAAACACAGAGCCAGAAGACAAAGTTGGCTGCCTATTGTATGAAACTCTTGTATCACTCTCTGCTTGAAGGAATAGAATAGAATAGAATAGAATAGAATAGAATAGAATAGAATAGAATAGAATAGAATAGAATAGAATAGAATAGAGAATAGAATAGGGCTGGAAGGGACCTTGGAGGTCTTCCAGTCCTGCCCCCTGATTAAGCAGAAGAACCTATACCATTTTAGACAAGTGACTGTCTAGTCCAGTAATGGCGAACCTTTTAGAGACCAAGTGCCCAAAGTGCAACCCAAACCCCCCTTATTTATTGCTGGGTGCTGGGTGGGCGTGGCTGTGGTGGTCATGGCAGATTGGGTGGGTGTGGCCAAGGTGGGTGTGGTCACCTCAATGTTGCTCATGGGAAGGAATGCCTGTGGAGGGGTGGGCAGGGTTGGGGAGATCCAGGGGGTCTCTGGCAGGTGGGGCAGGAGGCAGGAGGCTCCTCCTGTGGAGTGAGGTGAGGTAAGGCAGGGGTGCCATTGCCATGGGGCAAGGCAAGGGCTGGGGTGGCTGCTGCTTGACACCATCAGCCCCCGCACACAGAAGCCAGCAAGCGCATGGGGGCTGACGGTATCTGTCAGCAGCCACAGCCTGCTGGCCCCTCATCTGGCACACTCTGGGGCTCTGCAGCCCGCTGCCAGCAGTTCAAAGAAGCTGCCTCTGAGCTGGATGGCCAGCTGACAGCTGAGGAGGCGATGCAGTGGGTCGGGCTTGGGAAAAGGAGAGCATGCGAGGCCAGGAGGGATGAGACGGGGGGTGGGAATCAGCTGTGCCGGGATGCATCCGGCCACATGGGGCCTCGGCAAGTTAGCAGGTGGCTGGTTGAAGAGGGACAGTTGCCATCTCTGGGTCATGGCGCATTTGCCCACAGAAAGCGCTCTGAGTGCCTCCTGTGGCACGCGTGCCATAGGTTTGCCACCACTGGTCTAGTCTCTTCTTAAAAACCTCCAGTGATGGAGCACCCACAATTTCTGGAGGCAAGCTGTTCCACTGGTTAATTGTCCTCACTATTAGGAAGTTTCTCCTTAATTTCAGGTTGCCTCTCTCTTTGATCAGTTTCCAACCATTGTTCCTTGTCCTGCCCTCTAGTGCTTTGAAGATTTGGAGAATAATTTGACCCCCTCTTCATTGTGGCAGCCTCTCAAATACTGGAACAGTGCTATCATGCACCCCTACTCTTTAGACTAGCCAAACCCAAGTCCTGCAGCCGTTCTTCATATGTTTTACTCTCCAGGCTTTTGATCATTTTAGTTGCTCTTCTTGGAACTTTTCCCTGTCTTTGCAAACACCTACCTGCTCTCCATAGCTGCCCCAAGCTTTTGTTTTTTCTTTTAATTTTCTCTTAAAGCCAAAAACAAATAGGATATAGGGGGGCGGAAAAATGGAATGGAGAAACGAAAAGCTGTCATTTGTGGCATCCTTTCTCCATTAGCTAATTGAAGGGACAATTTCGCTTATTTTCTAGAATTTCCAGAAATCCTTCTCAACAAATCAAATCAAACTCACCAAATTCTGATGGAAATGAAATATATAGATAGATGGGCCACAATTCTTTGAATAATTGGGGTAAGATACAGGTTATTATGAAGAATTAATTGTAAGTTTTTCATTCTGAGAGGACTTCACAACATTTATTTTTTTAATGGACATTGAACAGAGTCACCTCACAGGGGAAATGGACAGCATAGAAATTTAATAAATAAGAATAAGAATACAAGACCTTGCAATGGCTAAGAGCCGGAAAGTTAGAGAAAGGGACAGAGAGGCTAATTCTGGCCAACAAAGACAAGCCTTGGTGGAGCAGTGGGCTAATGCCTCCTTAAGTAACACCAGCTGCCTGCAATTAGTGCAGGTTCGAGTCCCACCAGGCTCAAGGTTGACTCAGCCTTCCATCCTTCCCAGGTAGGTAAAATGAGGACCCAGATTGTTGGGGGCAATAAGCTTGACTTTGTAATAATGCTGCTTGGGTGTGTGTGTGAAAGCCCTAATAAGCAGGCATATACATAGAATGAAGGCTACTGCTAAGCTTGTAAGCCGCCCTGAGTCTTCAGAGAAGGGCGGGATATAAATGGAATTTTTTAAAAAAATGCATATGAGGCCAGAACTGAGAGCACTGAAACAGCCAGCCAGTGCTGCCTCTGCCAAGAAGCTGAAGAAACAGTAGATCACCTGTAGCTGCTGCAAGAAGATTACCCAGACTGACTACAAACAACAGCATCACGAAGCAACAACGGCACACTGGAAGATCTGCAAGAAATGCGCTTTGTCTGCAAGCAAGAAAGGATGGGACCATAAAATAGAGTAGGTAATAGAAAATGTAGAAGCTAAAGTGCTCTGGGACTTAAGGATTTAAACAGACAAGCACCTGCCACACAACACCCCAAACTTAAACAAATTGTTGATAAGAAAGAGAAAAAAGTCAGGATAGAGGCCACTGCAGTACCTGGTGACAAGAGAATAGAAGAGAAAGAACTGGAGATGATAACAAAAAACAAAGACCTGCAAATAGAAATAGAATGACTGTAGCAAAAGAAAGTAAAAGGTTGTAGTAACAGGCACCCCAAAACAACTGCAGCGCTACTTGAACACCATTGGCATGGACAAAAATCACCATCAGTCAATTGGAAAAGGCAGCTTTGCTGAGAACAGCTTACATACTGCCAACAATATCTTTAAGACCATCAAACATTCACATCTGCCAACCCGAGATCCTTGGGAAGGGCTTGATAGGTGGACAAAAAAGCCAAATCCATTCTGAACATCTGACTGGCTGTGCAATGAACCATAATAATGATAACAGATCACTTTGGCAAGGATATTTCCTGATATTTTCATTGTGCAAATTACAATTACTTATTGAGAAAGGTATATAATAAGGAAATTCAGAATTCAGAGTTATTATTGGACCTTACTGAAATCTGGAGAGGGACGCGGTGGCTCAGTGGGTTAGGACGCTGAGCTTGTCGATCGGCAGTTTGGCGGGTCGAATCCCGAGTGCCGCGTAGCAGAGTGAGTGCCTGTTACTCGTCCCAGCTTCTGCCAACCTAGCAGTTCGAAAGCACGTAACAAGGCAAGTAGAAAAATAGGGACCACTACGGTGGGCAGGTAACAGCGTTCCGTGCGCCTTTGGCGTCTAGTCATGCCGGCCACATGACCACGGAGACATCCTCGGACAAGCGCTGGCTCTTTGGCTTTGAAACGGAGATGAGCACCGGCCCTTAGAGTCGGAAACGACTAGCACGCATGTGCGGGGGAACCTTTACCTTTACCTTTTACTGAAATCTGACAAGTACTGAGATCCCTAGTTGTGCAGAAAATTAAAATATTAATTTTAATATTTGTACTTAAATCTGCAAGATATACTTGGGTCATAGATATAATTTTAGCACACTCACCATAAAGAGCTAATGTGATTTTTTAATTTATAATTTGAAAAAGAACATTGAAATCCTAGAACATTATTTTGGATCAACTGTGTTCCCATCAACTTTTGCAAAATCAAGTTACTAGCTTTATGCTGGTCTATATGCTGGCTATTGCTAAGCACATTGATTTGTGCTTAGATTGTAAGCCACCCTGAGTCTTCGGAGAAGGGCGGGATATAAATGGGATTAAAAAAAAATAAAAAAATATCCATAATAAAGATCTGATTTGATAGTATTAGCGTAATTTCTTTCAGGATACTTTTTGTTTGGCATTGCTAACTTAGTATACTTACTACTTCAGTACATTTTCTCCTAGTATTATTGCTACTTTTGACATTCTGCAGTGTTTAGAGATTTTGCAGGAATTAAACTAAGCCACTAACCATCTTTATTGGAAATTGATGAAACTGATGATATTTACTTATTCAGTCTCTTGAATGCCAAGTTTGAATGTCCTGTCTTGATAACCCAATTGAGGGTCACTTTAGATACATCAGGGGTTCTCAATCTTTTTCTTCACCATGGACCACTTTTAAATACCTTTTGTGTCCATGGACCCCCAAGACTTAACTCAAAATTTAAATCATAACATTTCTTCAAGCTTTTGTGGACCCCCTGGATGACGTCACAGCCCCACAGGAGTCTGCAGAGGAGAATCACTGTAATACAGTATTTAGTTCTTTTGAGTTTAACCTGAGGTTACTACAACAACAACAAAAATTGTTTTGGACATAATTAGCACTTAAAAGTTGGTTGTAATTGCTTTGCTATTGGAAATGCAGTTCAGGAGTAGAAAATTAAATCATATGGTTTGGTCTTGTTCTAGTATCACAATCTGAAATGACAGTGATTGGGTGATTGATATGAATACGGTTCAAGTAGTACATGTCAAAAATGAATATATCCTCAGCACTTTGAATTGTCAAGATATAAACATTTGGAATTTTTTGGGACACAGATGTTGAATAAAAATTATACACTGTTTGAAGGAAAATATTTAATAAGTTGTTTATCTGGTTGCTTGTCAAAAATATTTTTCTTTAAAGGGGTAAGGAAGAGTTTTAAGCATTATGGTCAAAGTTTTGGGGGATTATTCATAGTTTACCAAGCTCCTGCATTTTCTGTTTTAAATAGCGTAATCACTATCAAAATTCATTATCTGTTAATTTTGCTTTATGCACAATATTTTTCTTTTGTTAATTAGTTTCGTTCAATAACATTTATTTTTAAAAACAGAACAGCAGTGAGATAGCAGTGAAGATACTTGTGTATTGACATGAAACTGCAAAAAAGATTGCGTGGGGCAAGGGTGAGTGGCAGTGTGGAAGTGCCCTTAAGTGCCAGCTATTTTCAGAGTTATACTGTAATTAGGAATCTACAAACCTTTGACTTGCCAATCATAACATTAGTCCTGCCAGTTGGAAAGACTAATTGGAAGGAACTGAGAAAAGGAGATATTTTTAGCCTGACATATGTTCTTCAGTATCAGAACATTACCTGCAGCCTTTGGTAATACTCCATTCTTGGGAACATGCCCCTCTCATGGAATTCAAGCACACTATTTAAATAGATAATGTCTCTTACTGCCAATTCAAGAAATCTTAGTTGAATGATTTGCAGCTTCTAATGGGCTAAGAATCTGGATGTTGAGCCTATCATCCATCTCTGTCTGTCTGTCTGTCTGCCTGCCTGCCTACCTACCTACCTACAGTTTAAATCATGAATTTTCTTCTTCCACCTTTTGTAATAAACTACTTGCAGTCTGTTTCTGATACCTGGCCTATGTTTCACAAATGGTTCTTGTAATTCCAGACTCTTTGTTTCCATCTTGCCAGTTCTATCCCCCACATACAAATATGGAGGTAAATCTAAATTCTGAAGTTGCTGTTCTTGAATACTTCCACACTTTCTACCACTCTAAAATATACTCAGCGTTCAGGTGATCTTTCTATGTCATCTGGATTTAGCATCTGCGTGGATTTTTTAAAAATCTCAGATGTGAAGCATCCCGAGTAGCAAAATGGGGAGTTTTCAAATAAAAACCGTGTGATCCCACAGAGTTTGGAAGCAGGCAGTTTTTTCCCATTGGAAGGGAATCTGGGCTCATCCATGCTTCTGGTTCCTGGGCTCAAGCCTGGCTCTTTCCCCCTCTGATAGAGAATTTGCCACTATATTTTGAAAAACGTTTTAAACGCACCTATGACAGGCATGTCAAACTCGCTATGTCATGTGACATCGCCTGACGTATTGGGACTTTTTTCCCATTGCCGGCAATGGGGTGGGCGTGGTTTTGGCATGACGTATCCGGCCCGTGGGCCGGCAGTTTGACATGCCTGACCTATGACATCATCTGTTGATGGCTTTGTAGCTCCCTCTTGCTGTAGCTGCTCAGATTGTTTAGAAACTACCAGAGAAATCAACAGGAGTTAAACTGACAGTGTGGATAGGGGGCAAAATGCTGACTGAATCCTGTTCCTTACACTCTTCTCATGATGAACTGATATGAGCAATGTTGATGTTCTCAATGTTTTGAAGTTGGTTTTAGTCAAGATAAGCTTGAAGCAGCATTTGAAATATTAGGAAGTAGAAATGGTGATAATATGCAGCACATTGCCCTTCCTTAATGCTTTTCTATTTATCAGCTATTCCTTTGAATCATTACAAAAAACACCTGGCAGAATATACTTGGCATGATACTAAGAGTGTTTCAGAAAAACAAAATGGTTTCTTGTGATCAGACTGCCATTTTACCCATCAATACTGGCTCTTATTGAAATAATTAAGGTTTTCTCCTTTTGTTTTCATGGAATAATCTAAATGGAAGGGGCTATTTAAGAGTATCAAAGGCAACCTCTGCTCACTACAATGTGTCCATTGCTCTTCTATGATTTATGAATATTTCCTATTTCTCATATTCCTATACTGTGCATCAATGAAAAAGAACAGAATCTACACATGCAACATTTGAGATATGCTTGAGATTTTTTTATGAATATGAACAACTCTTGAAGAAAGAAAAACATTGTTCTTATTTATAGGATTTTTTTCAGGATTTTTTTTAAAAAAATACAGGCTATCACATTAGAAATAAGAAGTAAATTTCCTGAGAAGGCAAAAATAAATCTTCCCACTGTACTTGATACACTATTAGCTTAATTTGAATGAGCGAAGCCAACCAACCAACCTTCTCTTAAACTGTATATATTAAATATTAAAATATATGTGAATATGAACAAATGTTTTCCTGCATTCAGATTGTTCATTTGAATGAATGCCTCTTTCAGCTTCCTCCTTGCAACAGGAGGCAAAACCAAAAACCAAAACCAAAAATCCTTTGTAACATCATTCTTCAATTGGGTGGTATGTTACTGCTGACTGTAGTAATGATTAATCTGTTTGGTCATTTTGAAAAACAGAGGGCCTCTTTGGTTTAATTATCAGATCACTGATTCACAAAAGCAACAAAGCCAAGAGGTCAGCAATTCAATATTCTCTAGGGCAGGGCTTTTCAACCTTTTCACCCATTGTACCACTTTTAGGATAAGGCAACATCCGAGTACCAGCAGTTGCCTAGCAAGGTGTCAAAAACTTGATGACCAAAAAAAAAAGGAAAAAAGTGAGGAAGTACAGGTAGTCCTTGACTTACAACAGTTTGCTTAGTGACTGTTTGAAGTTACAATGGCACTGAAAAGTGCCTCCCAAACCTAGAAAGACACTTACTTGCCTGCCCGGCGGCGCTCTTCCTCCTGTCTGAGGTTTTCATTGTTGTGAGCATTTCTGTTGAGGATTGGCAGTGGGGGTGGGGTGGGGTGTGTTCGGTTTTTATTCCCCCCATCTGCTGGGTGGTTGCAGCAGGTTTTGGTCACTTCACATGACCCTGGGACACTGTGACCGTCAGAAATATGAATCAGTTGCCAAGCATCTGAATGTAAATCACAAGACCCTGGAGATGCTGCAACATTCCAGCTGATTGGCACTTCTGGGCTCAGCAGAAGCACCAGGATCAGCACCGAGCTCCAGCTGGAGCCTGGCACTAATCCTGGCACTTCCACTGAGCCCTGACAGCCCCGAAGAAGTGCTGATCCTGGTGCTTCCGCTAAGCCCTGACAGCCCTGCAGCTCCAGCCATCTCTTGCTCAGGCTTGTGCGGAGCTGCCACCGGTTCAGCTCATTCCCCTCCCCTGCCACTTTTCTAGGATGGTCGCGTACCACCTGCCAGGTGCCAATGTACCACAGGTGGTACCCGTACCACTGGTTGAAAAGCCCTGCTCTAAGGCAGTGATTCTCAGCTACTGCTTTGTTGCCAGTGGTCAATTTACAGCAAAAAACTTGGCTTGGCACAGTCCTATTTGCTTCAACAACATGGCCTTTTCAAGCATTTTTTCACCTAGTATGAAGCCCAGAGATTGCCATAGAAATTGTCTTAACTGGAAGAAGGTATCCTGCATTTTGCCTGTATGAAATGTATGTGAATCTTACATTTTCTCTTCGTTTCACAATTTCCTTGTACTATGAATATATACTATATATATTGTATATTGTACAAGCACAGTGAACAAAAATACATAATTTATTTAAATTGGATAAAAAATTAACCAGGGCACCGAAGGCTGCAAAGAGATATTCTTTTAAGGCTTCCAGAAAAGTCAATTTTAACTACCCCAAGGAAGTGCATAGCTAAATGTCTATGGAGGTTCTCAGTCATCCAGGTCATAGATATCCCAAAGATGCATTTTCCCAAGGCAACTGGACTTTCTTGTTTTTCTTTGAAGATGTTTCGCTTCTTGGATGAGAAGCGAAATGTCTTCAAAGAAAGACAAGAAAGTCCAGTTGCCTCAGGAAAAAGCATCTTTGGGATACCCTAAGGAAGGCTACAAGAGTGGGAATCATCCTCATTTGCAGGGGTATATTGTTCCATTAATTTTTTTATTAAATTTATATGCCACCTATAGAGAATTCCCATCATCAAGATGCTCCTTCTTCACCTTCTGATGGTACAAGGAGAACTGCATTCTCTGGGGTTCCCTAATCAACAAAACTAGTCAAGCAGAATCTATCTGGGAATAGAAATCTCTTATTTTGATTCCCAGGCCTTGAAAAGTCTCAGAATTAATACAGCTCCCAAAGTAAAGTGGCAGCATCATGACTGGCCAGTAAATATGTTGGCCACTGAGTTTTTCAAAGGCAGCCCTATGTAGAGCAAATTATGGTAATGTAACTGAAAACAAAGAACAAGAGTATGAGTGAAGTTCTTAAGGGTACTTTGATCTAGATAAGTGTGCAACTATAAAATCCAGTTGGAGCTAAGCATAGGCACTTCTAGCTATAATTGCCAGATATTCTTTAATCAGGAACTATCAATTCAGGAGAACCCCTAGATTGTGAGCCTGCCAGCTCTAGGTAAGCTGAACCTCATTGAAAGTCAAGGTTAATGCAGGAGCTTCTCTGTCAGTTCAGAGTAGACTAGATAGCTTATCCCATCTGCTTGTGTAAGAGTGCTGCATAGGACGAGAGAACAATTGAAAGCACTAGCAATTTCAATAAACGTTTTGTTTGAAAGAAGTGCTGAAAGTTTGTTGAAAAAAAGCATATTAACTCCATTCTTCACCCCATTTCAAAAACAAAATGTGATTGATTTTGGTCTAGTCTTGGAGGAAAAAATGTTTAGTATTTTTAAATTGACCCAAGTTATGCTAACATCCACAGACCTTCATATCTTATTTTTGTCCTAAAGATCTTTGGTTGAGAAGAGCCTTGTGCATATTGAGTTACATAGACTTCAATCAATAGACATGATCAAGTGCTGCATGCTGCATTTCAGGCCAATGGAACCACCAAAAGTAATTTTGGGGAGGGCTTACTTTCAATAATTATCTATATCTATATCTATATCTATATCTATATCTATATCTATATCTATATCTATATCTATATTTATATATCTATAACTAGATAGATAGATAGATAGATAGATAGATAGATAGATAGATAGATAGATAGTTTGGGTCTCCTGGCTCCTTCGAAAGCTGCTTGCCTTTTTTATTTCAGATGAGCTTTTCAGGCCTCTCAGAATTACCTCCCCATGATTTCTGTTCCCAATGGAGAAAAGAAGAGCAAGTAGATGCCTTACATTACAGCCTGCACAAGAAAAGGGAAGATGGTAGTTCTCCCAATAATTACAAGCAGAGAACAGTTTTATCCACGGCAAGGGAGAGTAACAGATTAGATATGCAATGTTTGTTTTTTAATTCCAGCAGATGTATTCAGTGTAAATGCATCATATACAAGAGTTTTAATGGAGCAACTCTTGCAAAGATTCAGAGCCCAATTATGTTTTAGGAGCTCCTACTAGCATACAACACGGGAAATGGCTGCAGTTCCCCTTAAGGGGCAACTCAGCAAGTCAAATCTAACAATATAATAACACCGAACTGAATCCTCATCTTTGGTGTATTACTGTAGTTTATGTTTAGAGAGCAAATTGAGATTTTTATGAGCAAAGGACTCCCCCTAGGTTAACTAATTTGCCTTGTCAATACCAGAGGTTACACTATTGTACTATGTCATTACCAACCTGAATTGCTTCATTTTAATAAGATGTCATATAAATCAAAAAAGAGGATAGAAAAATCAGACAAAACCAACTAATATCTGAGAGAAGTATAAACATCATGCCAACAAAGACAAAGAAATGCTTACAAGCTTTCAACTTTTCAGTGATATTATTAAGAGAATCCTTAAAAGAGAACATTCTGTACTTCACAATAGATGTGGAAGGAAGTTGTGGACCATTTATATTTTTTTTCCTTCTTGGAAAGAACACACATGATGTTTTAAATTTCAGTGACACAGCCATGTAATTATTTATTCAATGACTTAATTAAAAGGACTGCTTTTCTGTGATTTAATTTATTTTTGTCCTTTCTGCACTGTACATTGTATCTCTGTTGAGAGCAGTTTCAGTCAGTATAAAATATACCAACCCTTATTTTAAAGGCTTCAAAATCTGAGAATACAAGTGACCATACAAGTATTTCTTATTCATATTCCAGAACAAAGATATTCCTCTTTTTCATGTTTCTTTGCTAGATTTTCACTTATCAAATGTAATTCATTAAATAACATAGGGCCAGTTGTGTGCAAATTTAAAATAATAATAAGAGTTCACAGATTAGTCTTAGAGAAGTTGAGGCAAACATTATACTGCACTGCATGACTACATATATCTTTTACCTGCCTATTCATTTATTTAATCCTGCTTCTCATTTGTAAGAAGCTGTTCAAGCTTCCTTCCTTTATTATAACAAGATATAAAATTCAGGAGCTTCATTTGATAGCACTAATATGAGATAAATCTTTCTGACAAGGGAGCAATAAACAGAGAGCATGAGAGAAAATCTTTCTCAAATGATGCCGTGTGTGTGTGCGTGCGCACGCGTGTGTGTGTCTTTCTCTGTGTAGTTAGTGCAGGTAAGAGAAATTCTCCTGTATTTTTTCAACAATTTTCATTCAGCTGAATGAAAGAGAAATAGTTTTCATGCAGAAGAGAATTTCAACGAAACTCCCAGGGCTAGCCTGTGGTACTGTTATATTTACCTAATTATAACTTGGAGAAAGGGTGTGCAGTGTGTTGATGGGTAATCACCTGTCCAGTGAGCTACACTGGTTAACCTCCCTGGTTACTTATCCAGGCTTCAATTAAATGCCAAAGGAAGATTTCCTAAGCAAAATTCTCCCACTGGATCTTGGAGGTTACTGTCATGGCAAAGGAGGATTTTTGCCCAGACATTTGATGGAGAATGCTGAAAGGCCATTTGTGGCTGACAATTTAGGTAGCACCTATGGATTGAATTTTGCTTTGTGCAAGTGAACTGAGAAAAAGTTGTGGCACACTGCAAAATATATGGCCTTTGAGTCTGTGCTACAGCCAAATAAGCAGGCCATCCCTAATCTGGTGTTCTCAATGATGTTGGAAGTTATGAGCAAATTTATAGAACTCATCTCTAGAAAGCTCCAGAGGAGTAGGGTTGGAGTTAGAAAAAACACACCTGTCTAAAAGTCACTTCCTGCCATACTGCTTATATCACATCTCCATTTATCTGCTTGCCAACAACACGTGTAAAAATTCACCATTCATGCCTGTTTTACACTTTAGTATGTTCTCATTATCATTGTTCTTCATTTTTTTCATTACTATCATTTTTATTTGGTACAAAATTTTAAAAATACCATACGTTTTTTTACTATCCTGTTCTTGTTCAAAAGCTGAAGTCTTCAGCTAATTTCATTTGAATGTAGATAGATAGATAGATGATAGATAGATAGATAGATAGATAGATAGATAGATAGATAGATAGATAGATAGATAGATGATAGATAGATAGATAGATAGATAGATAGATAGATAGATAGATAGATAGATAGATAGATGATAGATAGAAAGAAAGAAAGGAAATGAATGACATGAAGTTTTAAAAAGCTTGACATTCAGCTGGAATAACTGATTTGTGAAAGGGAAGCATCCATTCAAATTCCCTTCTCATCTAGGTTGCTCCTCCTTTCTGAGACTCACATACCTGCAAGCTGAAATGACAGTTCAAGGAAACTAGACCATGTCATTTCTCATCCTGCCTAGAACAATTCTTATTAGTTTTAATGAGGCATTTAGTGAAGGTGGTGTATAAAGCAAGATGACACACCGCAGTCCCAAATGGGCTCTATAACAGAGATCACGCATCTCAGTCCCAGCACATCTCTCTAAGTCTCCCGTACTACTTTGAAAAATGTCCTAATTATTCATGGTGATAATAGTACAAAATATATGGAATCAGTATTATAGCATATACTTTGAATGGCAAATAGGTAAAGAAATACTGGTAAATTAAACTCTCTGGTTGCTAGGTCTCCCTAGAATTTGTGGGGCCATTTTGGTCATTGAATCCAACCTCTGGTCAGTACAGGTATTTGAGTCAAACGATCTGTTTCAAATGTCTGTCCAGCATCTCTTGAATACATCCAGGGAAGGGTGCTTGATACTCCCCTCTGCTACAAAACTGTTCCTAATCCTACTTGTTGTTTCTACTAACAAACTACTTTACTATTAGGCAAGATTTTGGAAGTAGTTTGCCATTGCCTTCTTCTGAGGGCTGAGAGTGTTACCAGCTCAAGGTCATCCAGCTGGCTTTGAGGGGTCTAGGACAACTCACCACGCCCAACTTGCCGTGGCCAGTTTACTGCAGCCAACTCACCACAGGACAAGAGTCACACTAATATCGAAGAAATGTTGGAATAGAATCATTAAAGAAAGGATGCCAAAGGAGGGACAAAATGAAATGTGAAATGACAAAAATTAAAATAATTTTTTAATCTTTAAATAAATTAAATTGTTGAATTGTCCTGCGGCGAGTTGTCCTTCAATGAGTTGGCCATGGTGAGTTGACTCTGGCGAGTTGGCTGTGGCAAGTTGTCCCATTCTGGGTTTTGAGCCAGGGTGGGTCTAGAACTCATGATCTCCTTCTTTCTAGACTGATGCCTTAACCACTGGACAAGACTGGCTTTTTTCCTCAGACTACTTTTGTTAACTTGTCTCCTATACTATAAAGAAATAGAGAACAGATCTTTGCCTTCCCACCAATATCTAGGACTAATAAAATAATACTTCTTGGTGATGCTTTATCTTTTCTTACTAAAAATAGATATTTCATGCAATTGAATGGGTTCATTCCCCTTTCTATCTCTTCCTTTCTTGTATCTTCACTTATCAAAATATAAACTCTAAGTTTTGTGTGATATAAAATGGCCTTTTGTGTGTGGGCTTAGGTTGTAGTGCAATATAAACAATGCTCACAGATGCTAGCTTACACTTATTTTGTGGGCCCTGTACTGCCTTCCCATAGGCTTATGGGTGTGGTTTCAAGTGCTGGTTTTAATCTTAACCTATTTATGCCTGCATGCTAGGTTAACTTCAGGACTACATCTCTTTACTGGAATTGGCCTGACCTCTTCAATATGCTGGGGAAGCAGCTGATTGTTCCCAATTTTTGGGACATCAGAGATTCACAGGGGTTGATCTTTCTGTCATCATGCTGGCCCTCTAGAATTGCCTCTTGTCCGAAGTGCTTTTGGCCTAATCTAGTCACTTTGTGGAAGTTCTGAGAATTGAACATTTCCCAAGGGCCTTTAGGAGCTGATGCCAGATGCTATCTGGAATGCATGCGTCTGCATTTTTGACTACAAGTTTTTGTATTTTTGATTTTATTGCTTCTCCTCCCATATTTCAAGCCACCAAGAATCTGCATACAATTGTGGTAGAATATAAATGTGATAAATAAATAAAATTAATATGTAAATGCCAGAATCTAATGCTCTGAAATTATAATTTTTGCTCCCTAAATGGCAATTATTTTTAATTGCTGGAGTAATTTAGTATTTGGAGTGGGGTGGCCCATGCACAGTGAATATGTTCAGAATGGGATTTAAAAGAATGGTAGGTCAGGATGACATTTTATCTTTCTGAACCTAAGAATCCATTATTCTTAAGAAAAACATTTAACAAAACTGCTGCAAGAACACTGTTTCTTAAAACCAGGAGGTTTAAAGTGAAATATCAATACTCATCAGAACTACTAACCAGATTCTACCTAGCCTAATTAGGCTGCTGGCATTAAGTTAGCTGACAGCGGTGCCATTTAAGAACTGTATTTCTCTGATGCCATTGCCAACTACCTGGCCTTTGACCTATATAGATTTTTTTTCTAAGTGATGAGAGTGTTCTCCCCTAGTGAACTAAACCAGATCTTAGAAGGATGCTTATCTTCCTTCATGATACCTTTGATTTTGACATCATAGCAGGTTTTATAGAAATAACCAGTTATCTATCATAACTGTTTGGCCTGATACTTACTTGGGAATATATTACTGCCCTCCCACAACCCTGCGCACAGTATCCCTGCCCCCCAATTTACACAGAGAGAAATTTGGCGAAGTTTCACTTAGAATTATAAGTCCAGAAACATCAAACACTGGACAACCTATTAATTGCAGGAAGGTTGTGAGATTGTAAAAAAAAGAGAGGACTATCTACTTTTATGTTTTGTTTCTCTATGAGAAAGACTAGCTAAGTGCTAAATTAAGGGGGAAAAATAATCAATGAAATCTGGGTCAGAAGGGAATTATATAGCAATCTAGGGACTAATGAATGCAAGATGTAGATTAGAATTTTCATTTTATGGAATATTTTTATTTATTTATTTTAATTCCATTTATATCCCGCCCTTCTCCGAAGACTCAGGGCGGCTTACAAGCTTAGCAGTAGCCTTCATTCTATGTATATGCCTGCTTATTAGGGCTTTCACACACACCCCAAGCGGCATTATTACAAAGTCAGCTTATTGCCCCCAACAATCTGGGTCCTCATTTTACCTACCTCGGAAGGATGGAAGGCTGAGTCAACCTTGAGCCTGGTGGGATGCGAACCTGCACTAATTGCAGGCAGCTGATGTTACTTAAGGAGGCATTAGCCCACTGCTCCACCAAGGCCCTTTATGAGTTGAGCTGCAGTGCTTTGCTTTTTGCTTAGGTATGCGTAACATGCTGAACTAATGGTTAACTGAATTCAGCCTCTTCAGTCTTTTTGGCTCTTGCATAATAGACTTCAGTTCTTAATAAATCAGTGATTTCATTCTGGCCAGTATCTAGATTTCAAAGAAGGACTTAAGAGACTGATGAAAAGGCACAAGGATGGTGACTTCCTTCCTCCTAAATACATTGGTGCATGAGGGATATCAGTGAAGTAAAATAGCACCATTACCAAATAGGCTGAGAAAAGTAAGGTTTTACATTTAGGCAAGAAGACCAAAATGCAAACACATCTGCCTCAATAGCAGTAACTGTGAGACAGGTCTAGGAGTCCTACTTGACAATCACTTAAACGTGAGTAAGCAGTGTGCTGCAGCCACAAAAAAAGCCAATGCAGTCCTAGGCTGCATTAACAGAAAGATAGTAGATCGCATTCATTTTATAATGAATGCCTTGGAATACAGGTAGTCCTTGACTTACAAGAATTCATTTAGTGACTGTTCAATGGCACTGAAAAAAGTGACATGACTGTTTTTCACACTTATGACCACTGCAGCATCCCCATGGTCATGTGATCAAAATTCAGATGGTTGGCAATTGGTTCATTTTTATGACAGTTGCAGTATCCCAGAGTCATGTGAACACCTTTCGCAAGCTTCTGACCAACAAAGTCAATGGAGAAGCTACATTCACTTAACAACCATGTTACTAATTTAACAACGAAAATGATTCACATAACAAGAAAGGTCATACTTAACAAATGTCTCACTTAGCAACAGAAATTTTGGGCTCAATTGTGGTTGTAAGTTGAGGACTAACTGTAGTGCAACCAGTTTTGATCACCATAATATATAAAAAAGATGTTGAGATTCTAAAAAGAGTGCAGAGAAGAGCAACAGAGATGATTAGGGTGCTGGAGGCTAAAACATACAAGGAACGGTTGCTGGAATTTGATATATCTAGTTTAATGAAGAGAAGGACTAGGGGTGACATGATAGCAGTGTTCCAATATCTCAGGAGCTGCCACAAAGAAGAGGGAGGCAAGCTATTCTCCAAAGCACCTGAAGGCAGGACAAAAAGCAACGGATGGAAACTAATCAAGGAGAGAAGCAACTTAGAACTAAGGAGAAATTTCCTGACAGAACAATTAATGCACGGAATGGCTTGCCTTCAGAAGTTGTGGATGCTCCATTACTGGAGGTTTTTAAGAAGAGATTGGACAACCATTTGTCAGACATGCTTTAGATTCTCTTGCCTGAGAAAGGGGTTGGACTAGAAGACCTTTAAGATCTGTTCCAACTCTATTATTTTTTTATGGTTAATTGTAGGTAGAAGACTAATAGACCATTCTTCATGGGAGCCAGAGAGCCCAATCCACTCCCCCCCCATCTTGTTCTGTCTGCTACTAAATGAAATTTGATTGCTCTTTGTCCCCTGCTTGCTTCTCCTTCTCTGTCCTTCTCTGTCCAAAGATTTTCCCTAATGCCACAGCCTGTCCTTGATTCATGTAGCTTCCCATTATCAGCACTCAGATCAGAAAATCATGCATTCTCTGACTACCCACAAGGAATTCAAAGAAATGTAGCATTACCGGTAAATATCCTCTCATACAAAACAGGATGCCATCATGCTCTTAGCAAAGCCCTTTGGGAACTGGCTAACAGCATGGCTAGCCTTTCTTGCTGGATTTGAGGAATTAGCTGGAATTGGGGGAATAATTCATGGAGGGGGGCTTAGTTTCTCTTGAACAATAGACAAGACAACAAATAACCAAGAAAACAAAGGGTAGCTTAAATTGCAAGATGGTCACAGTTTGTTTCTCTTGAAGGATGCAGCCCTGAATGCTCTTTTACACAAACAGCTGTTTAAAAAACAACAACAAAAAACTAAGACCTCCTTCTAGGATTAAGAAATATACCCCCAATTAAAACTGCAACCCTTATTGCCCTTAATGCATTTTGCTTCAGCATAGCACACTGCAGAGAATCATAACACATTGTAGAAGAGTCTGGTACTTTATTGCCATTCAGGTTATAAATAACAATCAGTCTCTCTTGCTTGTTTGCTTCTTTAAAAAAAGTAAGTTGCCAAAGGTAGTATTGAGAGATCTTTCTAGACCATTTATTTTTAAATTAACAGCCAGAGGAGAGAAGAAAGGGGATGGGCCGGGGGATTGCAGACCAATTGCTTATCAGATGAAATCCAAATGTCACATTAGTTGAGTTTAGGAGATTAAATTTTCCAATGCCCTTCATCTGCTGCTGACATTTTAGGAGCTTTCCTCCCCCTCCCTCTTGCTTTCTGCTCTTTAACAACTTGAAACACAAACATGCACACATGCAATCCAGACAAACCCCAGGTAAAGGGAGAGGACTCCATAGTCTAAATTGCCACATCATTTTGTAGGCAAGGGATTTTGGGTGGGGGGCAGGTGGGGGCACAGGCTTACCTTTGCATGCAGAATCAGTCAGTTGTAGGCTTCATTTTAACTAGAGCAGGGATTCCTAACCAGGGGTGATTGCACCCACTGGGGGGGCTGAAACAATATTCCAGGGGGTGTGAAAACTTGGGTTTTCAAAATTATACTGTATATGCATAATTCATTGCCGTTATTTCAAACTTTCGTATGGGGTGCGTGAATATATCAGAAGCGTTCTAGGGGTGCGGGGTATAGAAAAGTTTGGGAGCCGCTGAACTAGAGTGTTTACATTCTTAAAACCATTATTCCAAGCAGGTCACCTGTTATTATAATCTAATGAGTTTTTACTAGCTTATAGCCTGCAGGTATTTCCTTTCAACATGTTTTCATCCGTCTGTTGAAGATCCACATTGCACAGCTGAACACAACATCTAAAAAGTGCACTTTTGGCATGTGTCTTGTTGGAATTTAAAAAAAAATCAGGTTGATTTCAAATAATAATCTAGAAAGACAAGGCAATGTTTGACTCTCCTCCTGCTTTTCTGTTTCTGTTGAAAGCTTTGCTCTCAGTCAAAAAGGATGACAGATCATTTGCAAAGGAACACTGAGATCCTTTTGTGACGCCTTGATCAAGACTAAACAAAAACCTTCATCCACTATCTATCTTCCTTCCAAACTGGAGTAGCCAATAGAACAAGCAGATAAAGGGCAAGATCACTATTTTCTGCCAGTTCAGTAGAATAATGCTAAAAATGATTGTTAATACCCTTCATGACAAAATCTGACACCTTTGGTTTTATGACAGTAGGTTTTATTTTAATTTCCTTACTTTGCTTGGTTCCAGTACTTCAGTGCATTGTGCTTGAAATCCAGTTCTAGTTTTTCACAGTGAGCAGGAACATGCTGGCAAAACTAAATTAAATTTTTTAAAAAGCTCAACTCTCTCTAGAAGAATTGGACCCTAATCTCCAGTGATACTTTAAGTGCACTGAGAAAGGTAAGCGATTCTCTTGCATTTCTAAAGCCAGTGCTGGAAAGGCACATGGGTCAGTCTTATTTTTCCACCCCACCTCCACTCCAACCTTGCCTTGGTTTGAAGGGAGAAAGGGAAGAAGAGAGAACACCCCAGAAGACAAACTGAGGATCCAAAAAGATCTTGACAAACTTGAACAATGGGGCCCTATCCAACAAAATGAGTTTCAGTGTGGAGAAAAGCAAAGTTTTACATTTAGGTAGGAAAAAATAAAGGTACAAGTACAGATGCCTTCCTTTCATTATCTATTCTTTAAAGGTTCTGTAAGATGTGGTGGTTTTCCGTTCACATGTTTAAAGTGTCACTGAACTTGCATCTTTTTATAAAGCTGCAAACATGCAATCCTATTAAGAACAGAATTTAAAAGAATGTGTTTGCATATTACATACCACCATTTCTGAGCGTTTGGACTGGAACACGTCCCTGGAATAAACCACACAAACTACCTTATCTGGATGACTATCCTGTAATTAGGTAATGGCATATAGCTTTATGAAGATGACAAGGAAGCTCTTAGCAGATGATGACTGCCTTCATTCAAAATTTTGTCAAATTCAGCATTGATCAAGGAGCATCTCCCTCCCTCATACACCTGGAATTGCAGTGAGAGGCAGATGAATAGTTTTGCTTGCTCTCCCCACATGACAAATTATTAATAGCACTGAGAAGCAGGACATTTCATTCTAAAGAAAATCTATTTAGAATTCACTACCAATCATTCTGTTCTATCTTTCCTCCATATTATAGAACTGTGTTCCATTCAAATCCAGTTGGAGAATGTAACAATAAAAAGGGAAAGCATTATGGGTTTGCTGTTGATGGAAGCCATTCTGTAGGGAATATTTATTTATTTATTGTGCCCTTAAGTCAGTGTTTACTCCTAATGACTCCATGGATAACTCCCTGCAGTTTTCTTGGCAACATTTTCTGTATAGTTTCCACTGTCTTTTTCTTAGGACCTAGAGCTAAGTGAAAGGGACGCGGTGGCTCAGTGGGTTAGGACGCTGAGCTTGTTGATCAGAAGATCGGCAGTTTGGTGGGTCGAATCCCGAGTGCCACGTAGCAGAGTGAGCACCTGTTACTCGTCCCAGCTTCTGCCAACCTAGCAGTTTGAAAGCACGTAAAAATGCAAGTAGAAAAATAGGGACCACTACGGTGGGAAGGTAACAGCGTTCCATGCACCATTGGCGTCTAGTCATGCCGGCCACATGACCATGGAGACGTCCTCGGACAAGCGCTGGCTCTTCGGCTTTGAAACGGAGATGAGCACCGGCCCCTAGAGTCGGAAACGACTAGCACGCATGTGCGGGGGAACCTTTACCTTTACCTAGAGCTAAGTGAGGGACGCGGTGGCTCAGTGGGTTAGGACGCTGAGCTTGTTGATCAGAAGGTCATCAGTTTGGCGGGTCGAATCCTGAGTGTCGCATAACAGAGTGAGCACCTGTTACTCGTCCCAGCTTCTGCCAACCTAGCAGTTCGAAAGCACGTAAAAATGCAAGTAGAAAAATAGGGACCACTACGGTGGGAAGGTAACAGCGTTCCGTGCACCATTGGCGTCTAGTCATGCCGGCCACATGACCACGGAGACGTCCTCGGACAAGCGCTGGCTCTTCGGCTTTGAAACGGAGATGAGCACCGGCCCCTAGAGTCGGAAACGACTAGCACGCATGTGTGGGGGAACCTTTACCTTTAACTAGAGCTAAGTGAGGGACGCGGTGGCTCAGTGGGTTAGGACGCTGAGCTTGTTGATCAGAAGGTCATCAGTTTGGCGGGTCGAATCCTGAGTGCCGCATAACAGAGTGAGCGCCTGTTACTCGTCCCAGCTTCTGCCAACCTAGCAGTTCGAAAGCACGTAAAAATGCAAGTAGAAAAATAGGGACCACTACAGTGGGAAGGTAACAGCGTTCCGTGTGCCTTTGGCATCTAGTCATGCCAGCCACATGACCACGGAGACATCCTTGGACAAGCGCTGGCTCTTTGGCTTTAAAATGGAGATGAGCACCGGCCCCTAGAGTTGGAAACGACTAGCACACATGTGCGGGGAACCTTTACCTTTAGAGCTAAGTGAGATGGTCTGGTCAAAATCCCCCAGCTGGCTTTGTGCCTAAAGTACGACTAGCACTCAGGTTTCCTTGCTCCTAGTCTAGTGCCTGAACTATTAGATGAGTGTTTCTCAACCATGGCAACTTTAAGGTGTCTGGACTTCAACTCCCAGAATTCCTCAGTCAGAATCTTTTCCACATTCAGAATCTCCTATTACCCCTGTATCTATGTAAATTCTCTCAATTTTTCATCACAATTGGATGAAACATGTTTTTAGCTTCATATTTATTCCTTTGCTATGGGTATGGGTACACTTAAAGCATTTATTTGAAATAAGCAGGCCTTTCCCAAGAAAATAATCAACAGTCAGTCAATATCTAATTAATTCTTGGATCTACAAGTGGCTTGAACATTTTTTTTATCCTCTGTTTAAGTTTCATCTATCCATTTATGTCCCTGAATAGAATAATTTTTCTCTTAGATCACATTCATTCAAACTATGGCACAATTTTCCTGAGAGGTCATTTCTATTTCTTTTATTATCACTATTCTCTGAAGTATAACTTGCAGTATCACCATCGTATGAACTCCTATACCTGTAAGAACGATGATACAAATTCATTTCTTTCTGAAATACATGTTTACATTCATAATTAAATCTACACAGTCATTTCTGTGCATACATTAATCAACTCACTATGTACAACAAGACCTTTTTCATTCAGATTTATTGTATGCTTCCCTTTCCTTTTAATTTCACATAGAAAAATGTGCCTATTTTTCCTTTTATTTTATTGTTTAATTCATACTATTTACCAATTATTCCTCTTGTAGTACAAGCCTCATGCCTCCTCATGCCATAGGTTTCCCCAGCGGGCCCACAGATATTGATCTTTGATGCTCATTATGCCTTTAGTTAATCAAAGATTTCACTCTTTTTAATTAAGATACATAAGAAGGTATGGACTAAATAACCAACCTTAGGCATATCCATGCAACATGCAACATTCTCTATTAATAGTGATAAACAGTTTAGACATAACGTGGTCTATATGTCACAAGGACAACCAAAGCTTCATGCATCTTCACTCTATTTTAGGATTTGTAATCTAGAGACCATTTTGCAAGTCAATGACTATTACCAACATACCAACACAGTGCACTGGCACACAGGATAGAGAGGAATATATTAACATTTGGGGAACAGCATTTTTTTTTAAAAAAATATCCTTTTTTAAAAAGAATGGGAAAGGAAGGATTTTTGTTTCTCCATCACCCCCAGCAGCTCATAAGATAGAATACTAATCAAATGACATTTCCTGAACTTTCCTCTTGGTTAGTTGGAGGAAACCTGTTTGACTAGACGCCAAAGGCACATGGAGCGCTGTTACCTTCCCACCGTAGTGGTCCCTATTTTTCTACTTGCATTTTTATGTGCTTTCGAACTGCTAGGTTGGCAGAGGCTGGGACGAGTAACAGGCGCTCACTCTGTTATGCGGCACTCAGGATTCGACCCGCCAAACTGCCGACCTCCTGATCGACAAGCTCAGCGTCCTAAACCACTGAGCCACAGCGTCCCTTGGAGGACTCTAGCATACCTCAAATCAGTAGACAGCATCTTTTTCTCCTTAGCATATTTTCTGTAGGAGGACAACAGTTTGAACATAAAATCAAGCAATGTGATACCATCTTACTCCTCAAAAGAAACAAAATGGTTGCCACAGTTTGGAAAATTGCATGCTGAAGTTTCCTGTCTGAACCACAGTTTGAACCACAACTTCACCACAAAACAAGGGTCATATTGGTGTGATTAAAGAAGGCATTCCCAAGTGTCAAGCAGCGCATGACCAGGGAAAGAAGGTTCACATTTCATTAAACAGGTTTAATGCAGGAAACACAGGATTAAGTCAAAGGATCTTAGAAAATGAATAAGCACACTTTTCATCTTCATTTATGAACAAATTCATTAAGGTGAGGTCTCAGTGAGTTGCTTAATCGGCTTTTTCCTGGAATATGAAACCAAAGAACTAACTGACCTTTTCCTAGTTAAGCCTAGGATTGCAATATCCATCTGCTTTTCATTAGCAATGCCTTTGAACACTTCATTTATCCTTCCTTCGCTCCTCCCTTTGTTCTTTCCTTGATGTAGTCTTGATGCCTACATGCTTGGGAATTTGCTGACTGAGGCAGGCTGCTTCAAGTCACTCTCTAGCAAAAAGGGCCCTTCACGGATCTTCCTTCTTCCTTCTAAAAATATGCTTTGATTTTCATTAATAGGCCTGAGGCTGTTTATGTCTCTTTTGTAGCTTACTAGATTGGCTGCAACTCACAGTCCCCAACACATGAACTATTTATATTCTGCCTAGTGTGCTATAATTATAATAAGAGTTTTGGGGGAAATAGTCTTAATTTTCTCATCTTGACAAGAAGCAACGGATGGAAACTAGTCAAGGAGAGAAGCAACCTAGAACTAAGGAGAAACTTCCTGACAGTTAGAACAATTAACCAGTGGAACAACCTGCCTCCAGAAGTGGTCTGAAATGGTATAGGGTTTCCTGCCTGAGCAGGGGGTTGGACTAGATGACCTCCAAGGTCCATTATTATTATTATTATTATTATTATTATTATTATTATTATTATTATTATTATTATTATTATTATTATTATTATTATTATTATTATTATTATTATTATTATCTTCTTTCAGGGGAATCCAGAAGAGAATGTCAGTTAATTTGAACACTTTTTTCTGAATAAACATTGAACTCCTCTCTGTTGGATGAATGAGTAAAGTGGATTTTTAAAACAAATATAACATATGTGAGTTCTCTTGTACAAATAATCAGACACCTTATCACTTTTTTAAAAAATAATCTTTTTAAGAATGGCAGCGGAATGAAAAACCTGTAACTCACATAGTTCCCAACACATGAACTATTTATATTCTGCCTAGTGTGTCTGCACTTGATATTAGCAGCTTAGCCAAATGCTATGATTTATTGGGATGTCTTTTTGTGTATACATATACATGCATACACACACACACACACACACACACACACACACACACACACACACACACACAGTGTCCAGGCCCATCAAGCAAGATATAAATTTTTCATATGTATACATGTGTGTGTATTTCTCATTGGCCTGGTATAAATATTAAATTGTGTTGTTTGAAAACCATCCAAGGTCACTTGGGTGAGATCGGTAGTATAGAAATTTGATAAACAAAAATAAATAAAAATGATTACATTTTTATGACAATATTAATTTGTAATTCTAACGTGCCTATCTGGGGGTCCTAGAGTTGATCCCATTTATGAACACCATCTGCAAAAACAGGAATTGGCAGCTCCAATGGCTCCTACCCTCAGCAGTGAAGTTTATAAGCTCCCGAAGCTTGCGTGGAAACCCCATCCATTTGCATTGCTTCATATACCCCTGGTCTCTAATGCATCAATCACAGTCCATGTGCTTTGCATTTTAAACTCCATTATAAGAAATGAAATGGAGGGGAAAAGCCATATAGTAACACCCATTTGCTCAATTTCTTAGCAATTTCTCTTCCTCTTTTTCCTGCACTGCTGCTCTTCATCTACACCCACTGTACTGGAAATCCAGAGGCAAAGTTACTTCATTTACATCATATCTTCACTGCCCAGTTATAACAAATTACAGTTTACTGAGATTTTCCAGTAAACATGCATAAGCCTGCAACAGGTTTCTGGATGTAACAAAATGGACAATTCTGTGATTGTATAAGGATGCAGTATGGAGGCTGATACTGGATAAAGACGCTTTTAAATACTTTTCCCCAGTGCTTTCTTGCTGGATATAAGCCCCCCAAACAATGCCTTTTATTCCTTGAAAGAACATAGCCCAATTTTATTCTTATCCTCCTATCTTTCTTGCAAGGGCAGGGTAGGGTCAACAGAAAAGAAATGAAAAAAGATTAAGTCCTTTCTTCCTCTACCAGTTTTCCATTTCAAAGTTCAGTTTCAGTAATTGCGACATACGTAAGACAAAAAAAAAATAACAACACAAAAATTATAAAATGAAATGCAACCTAAAAATGCAAACAGTAAAGAACTCACATCTTGGGGAAGAAACTCAAGATTTACAAGTTTTTATTTGAATGAAAAGATCAGTTTGACTTTCCTTCACCTTTCCTTCCCAAGGTATATAATTTTTCTCTTTCCCAGAAAGATAGAAACAACTAGGGTGGTTGTTTTCTGATTGCAGAAAAATTTGACAAGTTCCTAAGTTGTTTCTTTTGGAACTGGTAGGTAAGGATCCAAGCTTCCAGGTTTTGACTTTTTGATTCCTTCTAACAGCTGAGCATTGGAAGCAACAAGAGAGATCATAAAATGCCATAAAATGCGCCAATCACAAACTACTTTATGTATGTTTTATTAGAAAGCAGAACTGGAATGCTATGTGGTTTAAAAGGATCAGACTCTTAAAAATAATACATACAAAGGTGACTTCTATTCATACCACAGAATGTATCAGAATTGCATCTATCCAACCACAAAAGATCTGCAGAGAAAAAAATGCTTACTGATTTTTAACATTCTAGGAAATTAATTATTTATTATTGGTCATAGACAGAAAACAAAGGATACTGTTTATGATGTCCAGGAAAATCAGTGCAGCTTAAGTATGATCAATGGAAGGGGGAAGCTTACTTTTGTCCCAGGTGATTGTTGCCTTTATTATGATATATACACCATCTTACAACTCTACAATTAGAATAAGAGTCTCGTCTTCTTTCAGAGGAATCCAGAAGAGGAATGTCAGTTAATTTGGACACTTTTCTGTGAATAAACATTGAACTCCTCTCTGTTGGATGAATGAGTAAAGTGGATTTTTAAAACAAATATAAAATATGTGAGTTCTCTTGTACAAATAATCAGACTTCTTATCACTTTTAAAAAATTAACCTTTCTAAGAAGTTCATAATCAGAATGGCAGCGGAATGAAAAACCAGTCCAGAGAATAGGAATCTCATTTCTATTTCTCTCCACATTTATATCTCCCACAAGCTTCTAGAATAGAATCACTTTTATTGTATAAACATTGTCTCTCTGAATTAACTTCATTTGAGGGCGATCATGCTCTATTTAAATGGCAAAATGGATGCAAGCAAAAATGAAAGAGTTAGGTCATTTTTATTTAGTTCCACTGAATACTATTCATTATCTTTCTAATTGCATCATCAATGCCATCCTCATCATCTTTTCTACATTTGTTGGATTTTGTTGGAATAAGATTCATTGCCATCATAAATAAATAAATAAGAAAGAAAGAAAGAAAGGAAGGAAGGAAGGAAGGAAGGAAGGAAGGAAGGAAGGAAGGAAGAATCTCTCCTAGTTGAAACTAATTTGCTCTTCTTTCCCCCTATTTAGTGTTTTATTATTCATGGATTGTCAGAAGTCTGATGAATTTTAAATGTTTAGGGAATTTATCCTTAAGTATTCTTAAGAACCATTGTCCTCTGTAGCAAGCAAAGCTGAAGGTCTGCTAATACATTCTCCTTGAGGAATGTCTAGATTAAGCCATAAAGACCTTCTGTTCTGCAAAAATGATTCTGTGCTGTGGTTCTTGGGCTTCTTCCATTGCAATCCACATCTACTCTTTAGAGTTTATTTTATTTTATTTACGGAAGTTTGAAAGTACAACCATGACAAAAGAGAAAAAAACCCCACCTCTCACTTTAGGTTAGGTTTAGGTTTATTAGGTTTATTAAATTTTTATACCGCCCTTCTCCCGAAGGACTCAGGGCGGTGAACAGGGCATATCATAAAACTACAAAAATACAAAAGTTTAAAAAAGAATTAAATTATTGCCCACAGTAAAAACTTTAAAAGTAAAAACTTTAAAAGTTTAAATTCTTGATCGAGAGTTAAAACTCTAGTGACTGACAATTGACTGTGTTTGAAGGAACTTTTATGTTAGCCTTTTTACTCATCCAGAACCCCAGGGTTCTATGGAACACAATTTGAAGAATTCTGACTTAGAACATGTTAGGAAACAAGTTCTATTTGGTCTCCATCAATGTTATTTTTCCAGCTGTAATTTAAAGGAGGGGTGAATAAGCTTCCCAGATGAGTCTTGTTTTAAGGGAAAATTGTAGGAGATGAACTCAATCAGCCAAGAACCTAGAAGGCTAGCAGGGAAATTTGCTTTTTTTCCTGCCTGTGCCAATGTTCAGCAGGAAATAATAAGAAGTCCTTACTTAGTAGCACTGATAGAGGAGCTGAGGGAACAGAATTAATTGGTAAATAGAAATACAAACAGAAGTTCAAATGCAGATTGATGCTAGATATAGAGGGTAGAGTAGCTACTGTTTTATAGGAGATAGGTCTAAATTATATCAATAATATTGGCTGACCTTAGAAATCCATTTATTATTAAACTAATCAACTGCAAGCAATGTTTCTCTAGGAACTCTTACATTTTTGCCCTTTATAGCTCCATAAATTTTCAACAGCAAATGAACAGGCACGCCAAGAATAGAGATTTATTGCCATGTGTTCTAAACTGCTAATGACTGTGCACATCTTTGTGTGAAAACATAGAAGGAGAGAGGGATGGGGAAAGCAAATTAGACTAACAGTAGTAGTAGCAGGAGTAGCAGCTCTAGTCTGGCATGCTACAGGTTTTGCATTCAAAGGCAAAGTCATCGGCTGAGGAATTCAAGCAAGGCTGAACACAAATGAGAAAAGAAATCCTTCCGTAATGAAGAGAGTGGATGAGAGTGAATAGGAAAGATGAGATTGTTTTTAGAGGAAGGAGGTTTATTACTTAGAAGACATTGATAGATTTCCTTGCACAGGTGAATTTTTAATAAGAGGAATGGTAAAAATTGGGGGGGGGAAGAGGCTTGTTGGTCAAATTTTAAGAAATGAATAAGAAGTTTAGATAAAAGATTATCTTGTCTCTTCCCCATCCTTTCACCCTCCTTATATTTAGGTTTGTGAAAGAAACCTAGTAATTAACTTCTGTAGGCATCCCTGTAAAACAGTTTTTGAGATAACAACCAACTCCAGTATAAAACCTATCTGACTCCCTTTTAACAACCCTGTAATCCCTTAATTTGGGCTATTTAGCCCTTAACAGTAGCTTTTGCATTAACCTTCTATATTGCTGCAGGTATCAGCAATGACTTTTTCTGGTAGAAATCTGAGGACATATGCTTCTGTTTTATAGCCCTCTAGCTTCATTGTTCTCCTAAGAAAATGGGCTGACCAATCAAATTCCAGTTTGTGTTTGAGATGGGGTTCAAAACTGTTCTTTGTCAATAATTACCAAATTGGACATGTAGACTATTGGTCACTTCTCTCTTACTATAATGTTCCTCTGGTTATAGGGTGACCAGGTTTTTGCAACTTTTGTTTTCTATGAGCTTTTCTTTATTGTCTAGGATTCCACATTTTTGGTTGGCTACCATTCATAAAAACATAAATGAAACAAATCTTGAAAGGAATCCATTCTATATGAAGAACTGATACCAACTCAATCATGACATATAACTGGATGAATAATGTTCTATAGTCCAGTCTGAAAATTATATAGGAATCCCCTGTTAGTTTTCCACTAATATTATTATGAATATTATGAAGCTTAAGGACAGCAGCTTTCTCAATGGAGATATTATTAGTGATTTGCACCTTCTCACCAAGCTGGCAATGGACAACCTCTGTTCCTGCTCTTGCATACAAGTTCCTTTTTCTCTGCTCTGAAAAATTTGAAATATTCCAAAAGCACTCCACAGCCAATCAAATGCAGTCAGTTCTGGAGTGGGTTAAGCCAGGAGTGGATACTTGGGAATAATTTTGAGTAGCATTCTCTCCAAGTATTCATATTGCACATAGTAACTAGCAAAGGCCTATTTCCTTGGGGAACTGAAGCTCTCTAGTTTATACTTAACATTCTGATTGCCAGAATTACAGGATGGCTGTGCCGGGAGGAGGGTAGAGAATTAGATTCTGTCTCTAATTAGATGTTTGCTCTTCATTTGAATTTCAGATGCTAGCTTTAATTTTAGAAACTTTCCCAGGAAGCAAAATGACTTTCTCTAGCAAAATGCACCTGGCTTCTTCAGTCTTTGTCTGATAGCTTGTCAATATCACGAAGTGAGCATGGAGTGGAGCCAACCATTGTCTCAGTACTTGAGAATCAAAACTTTTAGATGCAGGCATGTCAAACTGCCGCCCTGCGGGCCGGATGCATCAGACTAAAACCGTGCCCACCCTGTTGCTGGCAATGGGGAAAAAGTTGTGATACGTCACGCGGTGTCACATGACGTCATGAGTTTGATATGCCCTCTCAATTTTTAGGGACCATCTCCCATGAGTATCCTCTAGATACGCAGACTTCAGTTCCTAGGATTCCCCAATTAGGTTGGCCATTATTGAAAATTCTGGTAGTTGAAGTCTACATATTTAAAAATTGCCCAGACTGGGAATGCTGTTTTAAAATCTCCACGTAAATAAAGGAAGTATATCTAAACTGCCAAGAACACATAACAATAGACAGCTCATTATTATGTATTATTAGGTAATTTAGGTAATGGTTAAGGCATCAAGCTAGAAAGCTGGAGACTGTTCTAGTCCTACCTTGGGCACAAAGCCAGTTGGGTGACCTTAAGCCAGTCATTTGCTCTCAGCCCTAGGAAGCAGGTAATGGCACATAGCTTCCCAATAACTTTCCAAGAAAACTGCAGGGACTAATCTGGGTGATCGCCAGGAGTCAACACTAACAACCATTTGTCTGAAATGGTATAGGATTTACTGCTTGAGCAGGAGGTTGGACTTGAAGACCTCCAAGGTTCCTTCCAACTCTTGTCATTCTGTTACTGCTTGTAATATATCATTGTAGCTTCACTGAATCCCAGGATATGTAACCTGATGCAAGCCTTGTGAAAAGATCTAATTAATCAACCATGTCTGACTTCTATAAAGACCCATCTAATAAAGGAGAATATTTGTAGCTCATGGTTGAAATGAGAAGTCCTTGCTGCTCTCTGAGCGTGATTGTTTTCTTGCAGATGTTTCATTACCCAAACTAGGTAACATCATCAGCACAGATGATGTTACCTAGTTTGGGTAATGAAACGAGTGCAAGAAAACAACCAAGCTCAGAGAGCAGCAAGGACTCCTCTAAGATCCATCGCTTTTTTGATAGATATCAGTTTTGGATAGCTTAATGGGAGAAAGAGAGGGTAGATGAGTCAATCACATGACAAACATTTGCAGGGGACCAAACATATTACCACAGTATCTCTTTAGCATTCAAGGAGATGGAAAACAGACATATCTAGCTTATGGTAATGAATAGACAAGTAGTCACTAGCTTCTAAATTTATATTTAAATTACAAAGGAAGAAGGTGGAGTATTTTTTGGTAACTGCAAATTAGCAGATGGATATATACGAACTCATATAAATATAAAACCTTTGGAGCTTCGTAGTGTAACCTTATACTTGTATTGTTAAAAACAAGTCTCTTTAGGGATTGCTGGATTTATTCCCAGATGGAGGACTTCAGTGCAAATTCTGTATTTGATGTAAGCAACAATGACATTATATATTTCCAATCAACTAACAATGATAGATGGTTTTGTTTTAGCATTTAAAACTTGTCTTCTCTCTCTCCACTGTTTCTTTTCCTAAGGTTTCACTATGATATTCTGTGCTAAAATTGTTCTGATTTAAGCATTCCTTATCCTGGAAAATAAATTTATTGTTATGATATTTGATAAAACTACATGGGAAGATTTTAGCACTTCTGAGCTGAACACTGATAAAAGAATATATATATAGAGAGAGTGACAAAAAAACCAAAAACAAAACCAAAACAAACAAAACAAAAAACCTCAACTAACCAAGCAAGGAAGCAATGAGAATTTAAACCATGAAATAAAACTGTGAATCCATTTCAAAATGCAATAAAACTTACAAAGTGTTGTGATTCAGGGTCAGCCTGTGGGTTCGGCAGTTGGGTCGGACGACTCAGAGGAGGAGGAGGGGGGTGTTGAAGAGCTTGCTGAGGGGGTTGGAGAGCTTGCTGATGAGAGCCCTCAGCCAGGCCCCTCCCACCTGGTCACGACGCAGACCCAGCTGTGTGAGCCTGACAGTGTGGATGAAGATGACCCACAGCTGGCCCTGTTCAAGGACGCCCGACGCAGGAGGCAGTCAATCAGGAGTAAACAGAGGAAGGCAATGGGGCACCTTGGAAGGAGGCAGAGAGAAGCCACGCCCTGAACTGTATAAAAGGGGAATGTGTGGGAGGGCTGGTTTGCTGAAGGCAACCGTTTGAATAGCTCCTGTTTCATGGTTCGTGTCTTGTTTTGCTCTGTTTTATGTTAATAAATTTGGCAGGCTTAGTTCCAGCCTCTTGCCGTTTGTAAAGGGGTTGTCCCTGCCTTTTCTGCAGGGCCGGTAGCAGGCTGGTACAGAACACAAATATATATTCTTGTTCTCTTCTCCAACGCACCACCCTACAATCACCAAGACTGATGAACATTTTTTTGGTCCTATTTCTGTTCTTTGAAATTTCTCCTTGTTGAAATGTAGTTAAATGTTTATAACTTCCTTTCCATTACCAATTGATGAAGAAGAGTGACAGGTTTGCAGCTCCACAATTTACTTTTCACCATTTTAAGCATAATTTTACTTTGGAGCCCATTAAATGAATGTAAGCACTGAACAACTGTAGCAAAGAAAACTCTACAGAAATTAATACAGAATCCATTTACTGTGTAACACAAAAGCAATACAACTGGAAGATACTTACGTATTCTGTATCAGCCTTGGAGTCATAGTATTCAATATCTTCCTCCTGTAGATTAAAAGAAATAAGTGTGATAAATATACAGTGCAGGATCCAGGAAGATTTTTCACCATGATAGGATTCCTAAATATTAGTTGAGTCCAAATATCTCATAGGACCATGGATCCCTGAGGAATTATTAGAAAACTTTTGGAGACTTTTTTGAGGCAGGCCAGAGTTTGTGATTGGATTTTATTGATGAGGTGAAGGAACAATGCTGGGATTTATGTCTGGGAGGAGATTCCCCAAGGGCAGCTGCAACTCCACCACCTTTTCTGTCTGGCTTTTGCTGTAAGTCATAGTCTGTTGAATAGCTTATCATACTAAGCCAAGGACACTCCGTATCTCTTTTGATCAGCATCATGTATGTATGTCATTTGGAAATGTGTCAGTAGAAACACCAGAGCTTGCCATGAAAAATGCCTATTGACTAGGTAGTTGCATGAACAGTATGATCAGTTCCAAAAGAAAAATGCTTGGTGGCAGTGCATTGAGAGATGGCTGAACTAGGGTTCCTGTAGGCCAGAAAGGCTATTTTGTTGTAATCTATTACTTTTAAGTGAAAATCTACTCTTAGGTGTAAACAAGATTGTTACGATTTATGTTGATTGCTTTTATTTAATATCCTGTGACTATCACTGACTGTTGTATCTTATGATTTATGATGATTGTATTTTATGATCATGATCATGATTTATCACTTGTTGCTTGCATGTAGACTGAGGACTTATGCACTTGAGATAAATTCCTTGTGTGTCCAATCACACTTGGCCAATAAAAATTCTATTCTGTTCTGTTCTGTTCTGTTCTGTTCTATTCCATTCCATTCCATTCTATTCTTGAAATCCACATAGAAAATGTTTAAATATATAAATGATTTACAAACCACAATAGCTAGATACAGAAAACATGGCATGATAGAGCCTTGGTGGAGCAGTGGGCTAATGCCTCCTTAAGTAACACCAGCTGCCTGCAATTAGTGCAGGTTCGCATCCCACCAGGCTCAAGGTTGACTCAGCCTTCCATCCTTCCGAGGTAGGTAAAATGAGGACCCAGATTGTTGGGGGCAATTAAGCTGACTTTGTAATAATGCCGCTTGGGGGGTGTATGAAAGCCCTAATAAGCAGGCATATACATAGAATGAAGGCTACTGCTAAGCTTGTAAGCCGCCCTGAGTCTTCGGAGAAGGGCGGGATATAAATGGAATTAAAATAAAAATAAATAAAAAATGATAGAAAGAAGCCTCATTAGGGTGACATATCTATACAGGTGAACTCAGATGGCTTAAGAAATTCCATAGAACAGAGACAAATTACTAAATAAAAGCATACAAAATAATTGGCATGCTGCAGCTAGGTTTAAAAACATACCATTGTTAATCCATGTGTATGATCTACATAATTAAAGTAAAAAAATGCATGGGTTGTTAAAATAAAATGAACAAATTTTGTCATTACTCCCAAAGGGCCAGCTTTCACTCATTGTTTGCCTTTTTTTAACTGCAGCAAGAATGAGAGCAGGTTGCGACGGCACTAGCTTAAAAGCAATAACTTCTTTTCTGAGCCTGAACAATGGTGATAAAAATGCTATTAATAATTCTTTCCTTTCTTTGGAGAGCTGTCCTGTGAACAGATGATTCTATTTCCACTTCATGCTATCTTTTTTTTCATAATTCTGCTCTATGATGTTTCCATGTCATTCATATATCTTTTTGAAAGATATCTACTTCAGAATTCATATTGAAATATGTATTTCAAATGACCGTATTTCAAAATAGTTGTATTTTAATACATACTCTTGCAACATTTAAATTAAGAGAGAACTGTGTTAATGTTCAAAGATTTGCAAAAGACTTTGATTTGTTTATTTTATTTATTATGTTTGTATATTGATGAATCAGACAGACTCACAGTGATTTATAAGCAGATGCTACTAAATCCATTAAATTACAAAGAGAAAACAGTAACATAAACCATTACTAATAAGGCAATATGGGAAGCTTGAAGACCTTTTGAAAAAGTTCTATTTTGATGTGCGACTAGTGAATTCCAATTCTATCTCTGAGAAGAAGATTTTCCTCAAGGTGAGAGCAGGCAAGAACAAACACTATTGTAATTTCCCACCTTCACATTTATGGGAAAAATTCCTCACTGGGCATGAAAATGATGAATGGGTTGGCCCCATAAGGAGGAAGCATCCTGGAGAAACTTGGGAGCTCTACCACATATGTTAAAATCAAGCCTTGGTGGTGCAGTGGTTAGAATGCAGTACTGCAGGCTACTTCTGCTGACGGCTGTCTGTCTGCAGTTTGGCAGTTCGATTCTCACTGGCTCAAGGTTGACTCAGCCTTCCAGACTTCTGAGGTTGGTAAAATGAGGACCCAGTTGGGGGCAATATGCTGACTCTGTAAACCTCTTAGAGAGGGCTGTAAAGCACTATGAAGCAGTATATAAGTCTAAGTGCTATTGCTATTTTGAATTGTACCTCGAAGCCTCTGGAAAAATTGATGCAGTGCCTATCACATTGGCATTGTTTTCACCAACCAGTGGCAATTCCAAATACCATTACAGTGATGTGGTTTATTTGTTATCAGGGCACTTCACAATCATCAGGGCCTTCTCATCTAGCTAGGATCACAACTGGCAAAACAGACAAAGCTGGGCAAAATGACCCTTGTGCATGTCCTTTATCAGGAGTCGTAATTCCAGGAAGACTCCTAAATTTTTCACTATCTCATTACAAATTTGCTGAATTCAAGGCCTGCATTTCCAAAGGTCATATGAGTAGTTTATAATATTCCTCCTCCTAATTATGATTCTTTGAATGTATGAGAAGCATGGAATATATTCTTAGTCCTAAAGGAAGAATGTGTACTAAAACTGGAGATCTTAGACCAGTGATGGCGAACCTTTTAGAGACCGAGTGCCCAAACTGCAACCCAAAACCCACTTATGTATCGTTGGGTGCTGGGTGGGCATGGCCCATTGGGTGGGTGTGGCTGCGGTGGTAACGGCAAACTGGATGGGACTAAAAAGTTCAATCAATCAATTGCAACTTTGCGAGATCTTTTTTTCCCTGCGAAAAGTTGAAATTGATTGATTGAACTTCTTGTTGTTTTTTGCACACGGCAGCAGAGGCCTAAAGTGAAAAGGTTTTATAAAACCCAGCTGAAAGCATGCCATAGGCTGGCCACCACGGCCTTAAGACATTGTCCTTCCTTTTACCCAGAACCTCTAAACAGGCAATGAAATATTGGAGACTGAATTCATAATTCCAAAAAAAAAAGAACTACATGCATTAAATATGCAGTAATTAGAAACGATTTGCATAGAAAGCTGTGTTCTAATTTCTCTTCTCTGCTAGGATACCAAGTAGCTGATCAAATTCATAAAGGGACCAGCAATTCAGAGAGCAAATATAGCAAAATATAATGCTCTATTCTACCCAAAGGGGTAATGTTAAAGGGCACTCAGAGTTTGTATTCTGCAAGCAAGAATGGAGTGAGACTGAAGCAGCAGTGGTAGCGTGCTCTCCTCTGCAACTCACTCATCATCATTATGGCTCCAAGTGCATCCATCGGTGGCCCTGAAAGTCTCACTGCCCTAATAGAAAAAGGATATTCTTCTGCATCTGGTTGTGTTGCAAGGATTGTAACCCACTTTGGAGATTCCAGGGTATGCAGGAAATTATATTTAAAACATGTCAAGAACTGCATTCTTCAGTCTATTTAAATCCCTGAGATTATGGGCCACACATATAAAATGTGAGAGAAATGAGTTAGAACAAATAGACACGCTTTTCTTCTCCTGGAAACCAAGGAAAGATAGTGGGCTACTAAGAACATGTTTTCCAAGCCATTTCTTCCCAGCACTGGCTTTAATGTTCAAAGGGGCAGGGTCATTGGGAACTTTAAGGTTACATAGACAGAAAATGAACTTTTTAAAAGACTAATGAATGGGGAATACACTTCTGATGGAATGCATCTCATTCCATAAGAAGCAACACAATCTATGTGTTCCCTCACAGATCATGGCCATGTTCATGAAGCCAGTTGTATTACTAGACTAGCTGTGCCCTGTTCAGTTTTCATTTCAGAGACATTTCCTTAGCTAATGAATGACCAGGGGTGGGTGAAAAAAGCAATGGGACTGGGAGCAAATTATGGTGTTCTGTCGGCTTCTATTGAGTTTTCTTATGAGAAAAGAGAGTGTCTGAAATTTTCCTCCCTCCCTCCCTTTCCCTCCTCTCCCCTTGCCTCCCATCCCCTAAGATTGGCTGGGAACATTAAAAATTAAACTCTTGTGACCACAACAGCAGCACAGCAGTGGAGTAGCAGCCTGGAGCGCTGAAGCAGCCACAACGTCCCCAAATTTCATTCCCTCAAGAGTCATGGGTCCCAGATTTTGGAGACATCCTGCAAGAAAGCCCATTTGAGATAATCTGATTAAAAAAATATTGCCCTATGCTGTACCATTTTTTTCCAATTAAAGGTCACAACAGTGAGAGTTTTAGCATAAGATATAAATATAGATAGGTACAGATGATAGGAAACAATGTCTTCCAAAAAATAGAACACAGAGAATATGCTTCCTATTTGAACACTAGTTTCTACTCTTTTTCTAGTTATAACCAAGACATCACTGTTGCTGTTCATAATAGTAGTAATAGTTTATAAACAACAGCCGGCTTGTTTTTGCACTGCGCTTGCTTAGCTCTTACAGTGAAACTATCAATGTACGATGCACAAAGGATTTTGTTCATCAGCTGGCTTGTTGCAAAGCCTAAAGATGATTAGAACTGTGAGTGAGTGACCAGGCCAAGATCCCAAAGCTGACTTCCATGTCCAAGAGAGGGTTACAATGATCTCCCTGCTCCTTGTCCAACACTTTAACCACTGTGCTCTATACTGGCTCTCTTACCTAGACATGACCGAGAGTGAGGCAACTCAATTTACAGCTGTGAAGACAGCTTAAACCAAGCAGAAGGAGTTGAGGAGATATTTCTGGGTGCTCTCTTCCAAGTGGATTGATCTAGCAGTAGATGGGGCATGCCCGCCCCCTATGTCAACTTTAATTGCAAGAGAATAACAGACAGTTCCTAATAAGCAGTTTTTGGTGGTAAATATGTAAAAAGATTTTATTCTCAATTATTTTAGTGACATTTGCAAGAGTACCTTAGCAAATCCTATGTAGAGTAGGAACATCTGATGAAAGTAATTGTAATTATAACAACAGTAATAGTACAGTAATAGCAACAACAGCAATAATACTAATAGAGTCGTGGTGGCGCAGTGGTTAGAATGCAGTATTGCAGTCTATTTTTGTTGACTGCCAACTGCCAGCAGTTTTGCAGTGCGATTCTCACTGGCTCAAGCTTGACCCTCCTTCCATCCTTCCAAGGTAGGTAAAATGAGGACCCAGATTGTTGGGGGCAATATGCTGACTGTGTAAACCACTTAGAGAGGGCTGTAAAGCACTGTGAAGTGGTATATAAGTCTAAGTGCTATTGCTATAGTTAACAGCAATTATTTGTATACAAATAATTCTACACAATTCTTATTCATATCCTACTTTAAATAATACAGATAATAGACTTCATATGCACTATTGCAGAAATCAACGTAATAGTCCTATAATATAGGTTAATATTAGTACCCACATAGAAGATTCCTAACATATGGGAGTCAGTATCCTCAAGGAGTAGTCTCATGTCATTTGTCTCTTGAAACAAGATTTTAGATGATACTGTAAATCTGGATTCTCCATTATATCAGAATTCATCAAAATGCTACAGTTTTTTTGACCAATGTTTACTTTTCTTTTTGTTTTACTGCTAAGTTTTTAAATCAAAAGTTTCCTGCTTCCCTTGCACGTGCCTACACATAATCAGCAATTTCAATTATACACATTTCATGGTATGGAAGTCAATTCAGTAGACATTCCCTCTGCAAGCTTCTATTCTTAATACCTAAATATCAAAGGATAAGAGCTGCACAATGTCATCAGCAGTGCAGCAGAAACAACCTTGCTGCTATTTCTATAGAAAGAATCCCAAACATGCAAATTATATAATTAAATGGTTATAAAGCAGCCAAATATGAATTTCATAATCTGTATATGGTGTTTTGCTGTACAGTTTTAGTCAGCACTTGGAAGAAATATAATTGTACATTGAAAGGGGTATCTTTTCCTGCATATATCCTCAATTTATCAAGCTGCAGTAATGAGGCCAACTGGATTATAAGTTAACTTGACCTGTATGGCTAGCAGAATCTTTCTAATGGTAGCCCCAGATCTAGAGAACTCATACAATAGCTTGGCTTACTTAATTGAAAGAAAAAGAGAAGATTCTTGCATTAATTGGCAAAAACATTCTTCTTGATTATGTTTTTAATAGTTATTTTCACTGCTTTTTAATATTTTTAAATGTTTAATAATTATCTACTCTAGATCTATTTATTTAGTAGGTTGTATCTCCTTTAAATATTGGCCAAAAATCCAGACTGACTTCTATTACTAACTGGAAGTTTACTTGCTATGTATTCATACATCTATACAGCACTGCATATGCTCTACCAGAACATCGTGCATTACAAAACTGCTAACTTTATCATGGTGAAGATTTTCTATAAACGGCTGAGAAGGGCTAATTATTCTTTGGCACTATCGTAGGGATGAAAACCTGCTTAGCTAAACTAATTTCCTCTTTCTTCTCCAGAATGCTAAAACTACAGGTAACAAAAGTATTTTTATTTAAAGAGACCTCTAGAATTAGCAGCAAGCTGTTCATTATTTTAACAAAAAAACTGGGTGTTAGCAGAAAATTTACATTCAGTACAAAAAAACAAAACAAAACAAAACAAAAAACTAGCATTCATAATATTAAATATTAATTAAAAGTGTTCATCATGTTTTCAGATTGTTATATTTTGTGTCTTTGTCTCTTTCGTGCCAGCTCCTAAATGTATACACATAGTGCTTCATTACATCTTGGAGAGCAGATTATTTAGCATCTAGATCAGTGATGGCGAACCTTTTAGAGACTGAGTGCCCAAACTGCAACCCAAAACCCACGTATGTATCATCGGGTGCCGGGTGGGTGTGGCCCACTGGGTGGGTGTGGCTGCAGTGGTAATGGCAGACTGGGTAGGACTAAAAAGTTCAATCAATGAATTCCAACCTTGTGAGATCTTTTTTTCCCCCGCAAGAAGTTGAAACCTTTTTTTTTGTACATGACAGAGGCCTAAAGTGAAAAGGTTTTATAAAACCCAGCTGAAGGCCTAGGACTGGGGTGATGGCACGCATGCCCACAGAGAGGGCTCTGTGTGCCACCTGTGGCACACGTGTCATAGGTTCGCCACCACGGCTCTAGATCTTCCTGCCTCTCCTAAACTCATACAACTAAACTATGAAGATTGGTTTTATATAGATGAGGCTTTATAAATGGTTCCAGATGAGTTGTAGGTGAAAAGAATGGTTGTTAGTGTTACAGAAGTAAAAATCAAAAATATTTATATCTCCTAATATACAGACTATTGTGCTTCTCTTAACTATCACTTTCTATCAGACAAGGAGCTCATCCCAGGCAGAGCTTTGTTTTTTCAGATCTGGAAGAAGGCTTGAGCCCTGTTGCTTTATCCCCAAATGTAGCTGTTGTCTGATATCTGTGACATCTATTGGTTTCAAAAGATCATTTCAGATTGTGGAAACTTCCCCACCATCAATATTTTGGCTATTATTTCTTTTAAATTACATTGCAATAGAGCCAGAAATAAATTGTTCAGCTCCTAAACACTAAGCTCATAGAGATCCTGAAATGGTATAGTAACCTTGCATGGAGGTGTCCTGATTTTAAGCTGTAAACCTCATGGCTATACTATGTATACTGTACATATACAGTATTTTTGTGACCTTTTGGCCACTCTTAATGAAGATGCTGTTAAGGTACCAGATGGATAGTTCCCTAGCCACAGCTCTGTCCTCTTAAAAGGGAGTAGAGAGGGCTTTAGTTTGGTGGTCTGTTCTCAAGGCCAGCCTAGACAGCATTGATTTTATTACTTAATATTCAACTAATAATTTTCATTCCTGATATGCTGCTTTTACTGATGGGTATTAGTAAATATAGGGACGCGGTGGCTCAGTGGGTTAGGACGCTGAGCTTGTCGATCAGAAGGTTGGCAGTTTGGCGGGTCGAATCCGGAGTGCCGCGTAACAGAGTGAGCGCCTGTTACTCGTCCAAGCTTCTGCCAACCTAGCAGTTCGAAAGCACGTAAAAATGCAAGTAGAAAAATAGGGACCACGATGGTGGGAAGGTAACAGCGTTCCGTGGGCCTTTGGCATCTAGTCATGCCGGCCACATGACCACGGAGATGTCCTCGGACAAGCGCTGGCTCTTTGGCTTTGAAACGGAGATGAGCACCGGCCCCTAGAGTCAGAAACGACTAGCACACATGTGCGGGGGAACCTTTACCTTTTATTAGTAAAAATATTCACTAATTCTCCACATTGGTGTAAGGATATGCCCTGATTCTTCTCATCTAAAAGATAGAAAAATGAATGCGATATGTATTTGAGGATAAAACTTCTAAAAAAGAAGCAGGCATAGATGGTACCTTATCTTAACTGCTTAAGTAAGGACAGGTTAAGAAACATATATAAGAATGTAAGAAAAATGCAGTACGTAAGAACATGTTAAGACAGTGGTCCCCAACCTTTGCGTCTTGGTGGCCTGACTGGGGGAGGAGAGGGGAACTGGGCCGTGTGAGCAGTGGGCTGGCGCACGCACACACACAGCCCCACTCACGCAAGAGTGGGTGCCATTTGATACTCCTTCAGGCTTCTCTGCGCCAAAAGCTTTTGCAACGGGATGGAAGGCCTGAAGCAGTGTGAGATCGCTCCGCCGAAGCCTTTTGTCCATTTGCAAAAGCAAAAGCAGAGAAAAGAGACTTTGGGGGTGTAGTCTCGAGCTCCTTCAGACTCCCTGAGGCTGCCAGACCCGCCAAAAGCAGATTGGGTGTCCTGTACAGGCAGCTTCAGTGAATCAGCGAACTGAGCACTCAGCCTCTGCTCTCAACGCTCCACTTTTGGTGCATTGGGAGAAGGCAGCTTGGCGGCCTGGCTGGTGGGGGGGAAGAGGGGAATAAGGCTACGTGAGTGGTGGGTTGGCGTGCAAGAAAGAAGAGAAGTCTTTGGGGCGATATTTGTGCAAATGGAGCTGCACACATGCACCTGTCCGCTTCTCGCATGGCCCAGTTTCAAATGGGCCATGGCCTGATAGTGGACTGCAGCCCAACGGTAGGGACTCCTATGTTAAGAAACAAGACCACACCAGTTTTCTAAAATAATGTTTTTAATATGTATAAGAAACTGAGAGACATCACTTTCAAATGGGAATTTGCACATGATATTTATCACCATTTTGTACTGCACTTGTAATAACAATAACAATAATAATAAGTTGGAAGGGATCTTGGAGGTCATCTAGTCCAACTTTGGAATTAGTTATTTCTAAAATGAAAAGCAGATAATAAACAGATAAATGAACATGTAGTATAAGGATAGTACAAAATGGTGGTGGGTTTTTTTGGTAAAATATTTGTTGTTGTTAGCTGCGAAGTCGTGTCCGACCCATCGCGACCCTATGGACAACATTCCTCCAGGCCTTCCTGTCCTCTACCATCTTCTGGAGTCCATTTAAGCTCACGCCTACTGCTTCAGTGACTCCATCCAGCCACCTCATTCTCTGTCGTCCCCTTCTTCTATTGCCCTCGATCTTTCCCAGCATTAGGCTCTTCTCCAGTGAGTCCTTCCTTCTCATTAGGTGGCCAAAGTATTTGAGTTTTAGCTTCAGGATCTGGCCTTCTAAAGAGCAGTCAGGATTGATCTCCTCTAGGACTGACCGGTTTGATCGCCTTGCAGTCCAAGGGACTCGCAGGAGTCTTCTCCAGCACCATAGTTCAAAGGCCTCAATTCTTTGGCGCTCAGCCTTTCTTATGGTCCAGCTTTCACAGCCATACATTGCAACTGGGAAGACCATAGCCTTGACTATACGCACTTTTGTTGACAGGGTGATGTCTCTGCTTTTTAGTGTGCTGTCTAGATTTGCCATGGCTTTCCTCCCAAGGAGCAAGCGTCTTTTAATTTCTTGGCTACAGTCCCCATCTGCAGTGATCTTGGAGCCCAGGAAAATAAAATCTGTCACTACCTCCATTTCTTCCCCATCTATTTGCCAGGAATTGAGAGGGCCAGATGCCATGATCTTGGTTTTCTTAATGTTAAGTTACAACCCAAGTTTTGCACTCTCCTTCTTCACCTGCAACAAGAGGCTCTTTAGTTCTTCTTCACTTTCTGCCATTAGAGTGGTATCATCTGCGTATCTTAGGTTGTTGATATTTCTTCCGGCAATCTTAATTCCAACTTTTGATTCATCTAGCCCTGCCTTTCTCATGATGTGCTCTGCATATAAGTTAAATAGGCAGGGCGACAGTATACAGCCTTGCCGGACTCCTTTCCCAATTTTGAACCAATCAGTGGTTCCGTGTCCAGTTCTCACTGTTGCTTCTTGACCCGCATATAGGTTTCTCAAGAGACAAATAATATGGTCTGGTACTCCCATCTCTTTAAGAACTTGCCACAGTTTGTTATGATCCACACAATCAAAGGCTTTAGCATAGTCAATGAAGCAGAAGTAGATGTTTTTCTGGAACTCTCTAGCTTTCTCCATGGTCCAGCGTATGTTGGCAATTTGATCTCTAGTTCCTCTGCCTCTTCGAAATCCTGCCTGTACTTCTGGTAGTTCTCGATCCACATACTGCTGAAGTCTAGCTTGTAGGATTTTAAGCATGACTTTGCTAGCATGAGAAATGAGTGCAATGGTGCGATAGTTTGAACATTCTTTGGCATTGCCTTTTTTTGGAATTGGAATGTAAACTGATCTTTTCCAATCCTGTGGCCACTGTTGAGTTTTCCAAATTTGCTGGCAAATTGAGTGTAGCACTTTTACTGCATTGTCTTTTAAGATTTTGAATAGCTCAGCTGGAATACTGTCACCTCCACTAGCTTTGTTGTTGCTCAGCTTTTCTAAGGCCCACTTCACTTCACATTCTAGGATGTCTGGCTCGAGGTCAGTGACCACCTCATTGTGATTATCAGGGACGTTAAGCTCATTCTTGTATAGTTCTTCTGTGTAATTTTGCCACCTCTTCTTAATCTCTTCTGCCTCTGTTAGGTCCCTGCCATTTTGGTCCTTTATCATGCCCATTTTTGCATTAAACGTTCCCTTCATCTCTCCAATTTTCTTGAAAAGATCTCTGGTCCTCCCTATTCTATTGTTTTCTTCTATTTCTTTGCACTGTTCATTTAAGAAGGCATTCTTAAATGAATGGTAAAATATATGTTATTTAATTAAATTCATGCACCTTTCCAATAGCAAATTGTTCTAGATTGCCTGTCCTTGCTCTTGGAGATAATGTAACATAAGATTTAAGCATGCTGTTTCCACAGTTCTTCTTCTAAAGCAGAAGAAAATCCATGGTTTATGATTGCAGCATGCCAAGGACCTCTCATAATTCAAGCTCTTCTAATCCTCAGGTGGACTTTAATATTTCTTGGTTGTATGGACCCTGATAAATCTGTTTTGGCTGCTTCTGTGTCATTGTGCTGTACTAATCTCTCTGTGACAGAAAACTGTGCATTGTAGTCTTGCTGTGAGATCAGAGGTAAAGGAGCCAGGGGAAAAGAAATCGAAATCTAACACCTGCACCGGGTAGAAATGTAAGGCTTCAATTCCAGACTGAAGTTCTTCCTCCAGCCTTTGTATCAGTGTAAGATGTATATAGCCTGGCTCACATATAGTCTTACATGCATCCTATGGGAAAAAAAATCTCTAGCATAACTAAACCATTTGCCGCAAGAAAAAGCAAGAAATGTTTTCCTAAACAGCACACATTGGCTTTTTCTAGAATAGCTAACATATAAAACCATCAGAAACCTTACTACATCTCTTTTGCTATCAATCACAAGTTTCACAGCATTGTCTATTTTAGTACAGTGTCATACTTCACCTGGCATATGGCTTTAGGCCATCCAAAGTACAACACCGATCACATATGTATATATATGTTTTCTTTTTCTTTACTATATTTTTATTTTTTCTTACCTTTCTCTTTCTCTGTTGTTTCTTTCTTTTCTGCACCTTCTACTTTTTTTTTTAAAAAAACCAGTTTTTATTAGTTTTGGCTGTTGTAATTATAATCTTTAGATAAAATTATTATATTAAAAAAGATACTAAAAACAAGTTACAAGGTCAATTCTACATTTGCAAATGTGATTATGCTTACTCTAAAATACCAAAATGTCTGAGGAATAATGTAAGATTTTGTTGCAATCAATACACAAACAAGCAATAGCAAAAGCCCAAGAAACTGGTGTTTCCTGCTTTGTGAGGATTTATCCCCTGGGCAGATTAACTCTCTACAACTTTCCCAACTGCCCTCTGAACCCAGTGTTCTGTTTAGCATTCTGTTATATAAGGTAGATTGAGTTCTATGTCTTGAAACCATATTCAGTATTACAATACGGAGAATGGATTTAATCTATGCCATGTTTAGGACACACAAAATATATAGATTGTATCAGGCTTCTTGCTATGTCAAATAATCTCCTTGCAAATCCCGGCTCAGCATGAGCAGTAATAAAAGAAAATAATCTAGGTGGCTCAAAATTTGGCAGCTAGTAGATAGAAGGAAACAAGACCAGAAAGGGTAAATCTGTGGATCACCAGCAATATTTCTGATATATGAAAACCTCTGGCATTGCACTCACTTACTAGTAAGATAGAGAGTTCTAGCCAGATAAGGACTAGTAAGCAAAGTTATGAAGGCTTTGCTGCCAGCAGCAACTACTTTTATAGAATGCAAGACTATCATAGCAGTAAACATCTATTCTAGACCTTTTGCTCCAGCCAAAAGGATTTCACTATTTGCTCCTACATAAAAAGAATGTGGAGTGTCCAACCAACTGATCAAAGAGAGAAGCAACCTGGAATTAAGGAGAAAGTTCCTAACAGTGAGGAAAATTAACCAGTGGAACAGCTTACCCCCAGAAATCGTGGGCGCTCCATCACTGGAGGCTTTTAAGAAGAGACTGGGCAGTCATTTGTCTGAAATGGTATAAGTTCTCCTGTTTGAGTGGGGGGCTGGACTAGAAGACCTCCAAAGTTCTGTTCTATTCTATTCTATTCTATTCTATTCTATTCTATTCTATTCTATTCTATTCTATTCTATTCTATTCTATTCTATTCTATTCTATTCTATTCTATTCTATTCTATTCTATTCTATTCTATTCTATTCTGTTTGTCTCTGTCTGTAATGGATAAGATTTTCCCAAGGAAAGGTAGAAAATTAAGGAAGGGAAGGCTTTATTGGGGGAGGAAAGTTTTAATAAGAAAACATTCAGATTTCTCACCTGTCCCTGGGTAAGAAATTCAGGAAAATAATGGGGAAGCAAGGTATGGTTAGGAATACCTACGTGAGATACAAAGGAAAATGAATAGAAGGGAAAGTTGTAAATGTCATTTGTATAGTGATGGCACCTTGCGTCAAATCATGGAATATCTTTCTGCAGCAATTTCAGACAGACATTCAAAAGCAGGGGGGAAATGATGAAATGCTGCAGTTAAAATGCCATTGGACTTAGCAGTCAACATACCATGCTGTCCATTGGAGATTATCTTGCAGAAAGTAATGACTACCATCTCGTGGCAATTTCAATTCCCACCTGGCAGAGAATATCTGTAATGGTATGTGGGAATAACTTTAGTGGACCGGAGGAAGAGCTGCAGACCTGAAAAAGGTATCTCAGCCAACAGAAGGAAAAGGGGTGTGGGAAACATCTCAGAAAGGCTCTTTCCTAGTTTTTTGGAAAGTTAAAGTAAAGGTGGGGAAAGGGGTTTTCAGACCTGCAAGATGCTGTTCCTGTAACCTTACAATACTGGTAGTGTTAGTACTCATGGTTTGTGCCTCTTGCCTGGACTACCTCGAAGGGCTAACAGTGGCTATAAGGATACACTGGTTAGATGGCATCTGAGATCTAATAGAATCAAAGGAAATAGGGGATGACTGATTTTTTAAATATACTGTATAGTATTTCTATCTCCCCCTTTCAATAAAATAGTGCCTGAATATTTTCCACCAATTTCAAATGAAGCAGAGGGGATATTTAGGAGCTTGCACTATATTATCAATTTACCTGTGGGGGTCTTGCTTGTCATATTCTGATGGAACAAAATGACAGCTGAAAACTTTATTGCTAAGCGGGACACCTGCTTCTAGTAACATATGGCATAGGTCTAGGGCAGGGGTAGGCAACCTTGGCTCTTTTATGACTCATCGACTTCAACTTCCAGAATAGCTGACTCAGGAGTTCTGGGAGATGAAGTCCATGAGTCATAAAAGAGCCGAGGTTGCCTATCCCTGGTCTAGGTATCTGAGGAGCCATCTTGCCTCAAAGGGACTAGCCTATCCCACTTACTTCAGTGGAATGTGTCTGCTTTGGACCCTGTTGGCCAACAGTTCTGGCTAGGGAGGTCAACAAACAGAGCCTTGCCTGCTGTCGCACTAGCTCTGTGGAACACTCCACCACCGGAGGAGGTGAGAAGTGCTTCCATGCTTCTGATCTTCCAGAAAGGTATTAAAACCTGGTTTTGCTAGGGGGCCAACTCAACACTGGGGGGAGGGGTATGAACAAGAGCTCATCCGTCACCATCATGCCATCCATTTCCTTGGTTCTAGTTATTTTATATAGAATTTGTAATTTTAATTGTTTCTATATTTATCATTTTATTGTCTGTAAGCTGCCCAAAGCCAAGGGCCCACCACTTTTGAAATCTTAATAAGAAAACTGCAAAAATGATGTGTCCAGGCAATCATGAGGAATCAGTACAAACAAACGTGCTGTGAGACCACATCCTGAGGTGTGAAGGACACCAGTGAAACACAGGGGAGTCCTTACAGGAAGAAGCACATCTTCAAGCATGTGGTCATCAGAATTTCCTTTCCCCCATACTTCTTTTCTAAAGCCTACAGAGAAATCTATCTAAGGGCCAGGGTCATTGCTGTGGCAGACCCAGAAGGAACCATTTTATCATATTAGAGTTGCTGTGAAGCAGTCTGGAGTAAACTCTTCTATTACATTAGTCATTTCTTTAAAGCTGTGTTTCTGAATTGACTTTTGCCTTACAGTTGCCTATAAAAAACAATCCTTTCAACTTTAAAACAAGCTTTTAAACCATTGCACTCATCAAAGAGAAGAACACATTTTAAGAAGGGAGAGTGCAGGTAATACAACCAATGGAACCCAAGTGAAAGCAAAAGTCATGGCAACCTAATTAAACCTGATTAAAAGAGGAGGGGCCAATTTAAACCCCCTTGGACAGAGTATTCCTCGATAAAAATGCCAGCACAGAGAAGGCTTCCATCATGTTCCATCCATTGCCTACCTCTTGCTAGTTGGATACACAGAGAATTTGCTGAAGCACATCTTAACCTCAGCAGAGAATAAATGACCAGCTGACAGTGTCCATCCAGCAAGTGACTAACTGTGCCTGCAGTGCTGATTTCTATCTTCTCCACTTCTCGGCTTTCATTAATATTGGGAATGGAGGGCCTGGAATTAGCTGGCACTTGCAAATATGCCTGCCTGATTTCTGATTCCTTTGGCTTCCTCAGCTAAGTGATTTTTTTGCTCCATTCTCAGGAATGAGAATGAGTATGAGGGAGAACATCCAGGAGGAGAAGGAAGAGGATGCCAGGTTTCCAGTTTTGGCCCAGACTAATTTCCCTAAAGTCACAGATACTTCTTTCAGAAAATGGTAGCCCTTAGAAATGCCCATAGCCAGGGAGAATCTGGAGGGAAAGTAGATTTTATCATATATTTTCCCAATGCTGAGTCTCTATCTCTACATAAGATACAACCCTCAGTCATCCATAAAAGTTGGTTTTAGGTTATTGGTTCACAAATCTCATCAATTAGCTCCTGCTAACACAGCCAATAGTCCATGATAGTCCAGGGATAATTTTTAAAAAGCTGGGAAATTTAGAGGAGACCCTGGAACAACATGGGATTGCGTTCTGCCATTATATTCACTTCCCCAGTATATTTTCCTCCTTCCCTTCCTTTATTTGGTTTACAGCCCACTTTTCCTTAAGGAGGTATACATACCTATCCCGTTTTCCCTACAATCTCTCTTTGATGCAGGTTAGGCTGAGAAAATATATTGAGCCCAAACTCAGCCTGTGAGCTGCTATGGCTAAGAGTAGATCAGAAGCTCCTGCACTGTGTGTCCTATTACACAATGTTGGCTCTTTATGGTGACTGCATTACTTGCTACTGTAGCTCATTTTAAGTCAAGAAGAAAGCTCATGAGTCTGCCTATACAGCTTAATGCAACAAACACAATATTTTGTTATGTGAAGAAAGTACTGTCCCTGCACCCAACCAAGAACAGGACAGCAGTAAATAAGAAGCCTCTCTGCATAATGAAAATATCTAAAAATGCTTGCCACAGGGTGGCAGTAATAAAAAAACCCCTGTTTGTTTGTATCCCAACTTTGTTATTTTTACAAATAACTCAAGGTACTCAAGAACATATCCAACCATCTTCCTCCTATTTTTCTTACAACAACAACAACAACCCTGTAAGGTGGGTTGGGCTGAGAAAGAGAATCTGGCCCAAGGTCACCCAGCTGGCTTTTCATGGCAAAGGTGGGACTTGAACTCACAATCTCTCACTTTCTAGTCTGTTTCCTTAACCACTAGACCAGGGGTGTCAAACTGCCGGCCCGCGGGCCGGATGCATCATACGGTAGCTGCGCCCACCCCATTGCCGGCAATGGCAAAACCGTCCGGATACGTTGCGCGATGTCACTTGACATTGCGAGTTTGACATGTCTGCACTAGACCAAACCAGCTGTTTGTTCATACATTGTTCTATCCAGCCTTTCCCCAGTCTTGTGCTCCACAATGAAAAATAACAGTTCTCAAAATTATCAAGCTAGGAGTTCTGAGAATTGTACTCCCAGTAGGTTTGAAGAGCACCAGCCTTGAAGACATCTGGCCAAGAAGAAGGTGTAAGAAAAAAAAATCAATATGGCAGTCATGGCACACATTAAAAATGGTCAGGGCTTTGACTGCACCATCATTTCCACAATCTTCACCTTTCTTCAGACCCCTGGCTGTGAGATCCCCAAAGAGAGCATTTTCAGATTTATTTCCTGCTCCATAGAGTCGTGCTGGAGGGCTCCAAGGCCCCAAATGGGATGTTCCCTATATGGATTGGCAGCAGGGGGGCAACTTTCTTTTTTGTCGTGGTTCAGTAGGCATCCTGGCAGAGCTGGAAGATGAGAAAAGAAAGCGCTGGCTTCCAGCATCATACCATAGCATGGCTCTGGCTACTCCAGCAGCCAGAGAGAGGCTCAAACCTGCCTGATAATGAAAATCTAAATGGGGAGGGTGAAGGCAGAGAGAGAATGAACTGATGCTGCATCTTCCAATATCTGCAATTTAACAAGCCTAGCTATTAAAGGAAGTGCACTTATTAATTATCCGTAATTTGTTGTGAAATACTCCAAGGCCTAGAAAAACATTGAAAATACAGATAAACTCATTTACATTTCCACCCCTTTCTTGGTCCACTGTTGGCCAGCTCATGCTTCCACCTCCAGCTCTGCCTCCTTTTCCAGAGGTGCCGTTTCCCTGGGATCTTGGCAGTCCACATTAATAATTTAAGACACCTCAGGGGACCTGTAACACAAATGACTTAATTTCATGTTTAATGATCTTTAATCAGAAGCAAGCGTGACTAAACAGTCATCCAGAAGGTGGCTGGTTTCTCATTTTATCTTCCAGCATTCCTCCCAAACCCCTAAATTTGACTTTCACGTATGATAGCCCATTTCTTAGCCAGGCACAAACCAAGCCACTACCAATACAGCGATGAAAGGAAGAGATGGAAGGGATAAGCAGTACCAGGCATGCTGAAAGTATCCAGCAGGCTGGGTAAAAATCCAGCTCTTGCTTCTTCTAATGTGTTTTCGGGTCACAGAATTATTTTGCAAGGGAAGTCTACACCATCTGATATTTCTGTGAAGTTGTCTCATATTCCCAAACTGTTGATTTACCCTGCCTGAGACCTGGAGGGTGGTTGTCAGATATTTTTTCTCTCCCTGTCACCCTTTGAACAGAGATGTTATGTGCTCTTCGAAAACACCCTGCACTTCCTCTTATATTATCACTCAAAATGGCAAAATAGGAAACTTAATAATAACAAGGCTGCCTGAATGGTTAAAACTATGCTTCTGGTGTGATTCAAGTATCCAAAGAGCTTTATCACCTATAAAGCCTTACATGGCTTGGATCCTAGTTATGTGAGGGATGGTCTGTCACCTGTGGTGTCTGTTACCTGTTACCTACCAGTAAAAGTGGGTGTGCTCTAGGTCCCTTTGATCAAAGAGTGTCATTTTTCAGGCCCAGGAGTTGTTCTTTCTGTATTGTAGTAGATGGAATAATGCATTGCACTTGGAATTCTTATTGTGGCACCTGGAATTAGGTTCCATTGAGACTTGGACAGCTCCAACGCTATCATTCATTATATGAATCAGGCACGCATAAGCATGAAACTTTGCATATGAACTAATCAGTGTATTTCTAAAAGTTGCCATGCAGATTGAATCAGAAAATATGGACAATAAGTCTTAAACTATCTGCAATACTGGCTAACCTCACTCAGAGAAGTTTGATAGGATTTGCTGTTCAGCAGACTGTAAATCAAGAGGAATTCGGGAAAACAGACTTCCTGTTAGTCTTATTTCAAGACATGTTTAAAGTAGTTTGCAAGTGGATGAAGGTGAACAAGCTGAAGCTTAATTTCAACTAGTTGGAAGCATTTTGGATAAAGTGATTTGCTTATCTGGTTAAAGCTATTCCACTGTTGTTGGATGGAGTTGCACTCCTCCATACAGCCAATTTCATACAGGTAACTGGCCTATGGAAGCTGATTACACTATATCCATTTTCCTGAACTGGTTGCCCATAAAATTCTTTACTCAGCTCAAAATAATTTGAGTTCAAAGAATTGCCCCTTTATGAACTTGACTATGTCAGAATGTTCATAGCCACATTTGCATGTTCACCATTAAAATATGAGAGATTGTTAGGCAGTAACAATAAATCTCTTGATTTCTGGGGAAGCAATGGTGGACAGAAGATGGGTCTGTGAGAGCAGGAACTGATAATGGCAGACTGAAGATAGCTCATGAAAGTAGAACTAATGACCATACAGGAGCTAGTGAATGGACCACCTCCTTAGAATTCCTTTCTGGAGCAAGGAGGGGATCAGGATCACCCATAAGTACTCCATACTATGGCTCCTCATAAGGAACCATGTGGTCTCTGGTAGGTATTAGAGCTCTGGGAGAAAGTAATCTCACCTAAGTCACAGTTCAGTGCCTTCAAAAGGATATAGGGTCTGCAAACTTCCTTTCTTAACTACTTTAGGAAATTGCTTGTTAACGGCTTTTGGGATGTTAAAAGCCTACAGAATGGCATGTTTAATTATACCAAGTGAGTTTTCCTCTAGTTTATCTCCCACAAGTTTAAAGACTTTAATACAAATATAACTTTCCAAAATCAATCCTCTATTCACCCTTTTGCTATTTGTCTGTCTGTCTGTCTGTCTGTCTGTCTGTCTACATTTGTGTCTCTAGAGACAGAGTTTAGGGGATGTCAGTGTTCTTCTGTTTATAAGGGTTTCAGTTGTGGGTGTGTCAAGTGAGGGTCAACACACCCACACTGAAGCCCTTATAAACAGAAGAACACTGACACTGACATCCCCCCAAATTCCACTGAAGATGTTACCTTGCCTGGTAACAAAACATTCGGAAACCAATCCACAAGCTAGATATAGATGTAGATGTAGATAGATAGATAGATAGATAGATAGAGAGAGAGAGAGAGAGAGAGAGAGAGAGAGAGAGAGAGAGAGAGAGAGACAGAGTGAGAGAGAGAGAGAGAGAGAGACAGAGACAGAGACAGAGACAGAGACAGACAGAGAGACAGGCAGACAGAGGAGACAGAGATGGAGAAGAATGTTTCATTCACACACACACACACACACACACACACACACACACACACAGCAAAAGGGTGACTAGAACATTGATTTATGGACTTGAGATAAGATTTTGAGGTTAATTACAAGAATACTTCCTGGGGGTTGTTTAAAATGTATATGAAGATTTTGAAACTAACTTCCCATTGGAAAGTGTTGTTGATTAGGAAAAAAAAACATGGTAAAAGGGGACTTGGAAGGTTGACTAGAGAGAAAAAAAACAAACGTTTTAATTAAAGGAGAAAAGACCCATTAATACAGAATGGAGCAATATTATTTGGAAGTATTCAAGGATATTTGGGACTAATACATTCAAAAATTACTCTTATCTGCTATTATAAAAATGGATTCAAAAGAAATTATGGAAGAGGAACAGATTTTACCGGGTAAAGCAGAGACTGAGGCCAATTTAAATGTGGATTTGAAAATGTCAGGTTACAAAGTGCGATATAGAAAACAATGTTACATTGGATTTACAAATGAAACTAGCTGATATCTTAATAATAAATCAGAAAAGTGACTTGAGCAGCTTTCTTATCTTGGATTTATGCAACAATTATGTTGAACTTGTGAAGGGGTTTCTCAGAAGAGACAAGGATTAAAGATCAAGATTATTAACATAAATGAAAGGAAAATCAAGTGGATTTATTTGATCAAGGTTAAAATATGTATGATGTTGTTTATGGTTGCTCATAAAGGATTTCTGCATGAAACCAACTAAACATTCTGATCCACAAGACTGGTACATAGAGCAATATATTTCACAGGGTGAATACAAATCCCAAACAAGTTGTTTGGGTTCTACTTTAAAATATATTGATCACAAACGTTTCAATAGTATATGGAAGACAAAAGCGCATCTTCTGATAATTTGCAGTCACGATCAGTTTCAGCATGTGGCTTTCTATAGAAAGCACAACATCAAATTTAAACTACTCTAAACTTTTCTCTACTACTGTTTCAATGAAAACAGTTATTATAATGCATTAAGCCGAAGATACAAACACAAAGAATACAAAGGACACGCAGGCTACTATTGATTCTACTGCAGATTCTTCCCATGCAGCAAGATAAAGAGATTGTTGTGTTCCTCCATCACAGCCTGCTGATCTATAATGGCATCTGCTTGAATGGTGCTTCTTGCCTGGGGGAACAGAAATTAATCTCGGGATGCCAGGAAGCCAATGCTATCATCTTGGCTAATGCTATCACCTTTAACCTGTTCCATCAACAACCATGGATGACAAAAACAAGGAGGGCCACAATCCTCTCTTGCTTCAGCTGGTTGCTAAGTTTGCAGTCAAAAAGAACTATAATTGTGATACCACACAGGAAAATAGCATGATGGCAGATGCAACACAATTGCTTTATGCCAATTCATGGAGTAAAGCAAAGCGAAGCTGGACAGAATGAAATTGATCAATAAGCTTGAAGTCCTAAAATATCCAGAGTTATGGAAGCAACAAAACCACGTTGACTTTCAGGACTTCATGTGGGAATGATAGTGACTCCACGGGCCTTACAGGCTAACAATGATAACGAGTGATCCACTTCATCCTTGCTATGAAAGAGAACAATATGGTAAGGTTGCCTTACTCTTTTTTTTTCAGGGCTCAGTTTATTGAGAATAAAAGACAAGAAATAAATAAAGGACTATGTAGAAAATAGGTGTCTTGAGTTACAAGAGATAGCACAATAAAAATATCAACTTATTATTAAACTTCTCTGAAAAGAACAAATTTCATCTTGAAGAGCATTAGGAAAGAGACTGAAAATAAAATTACCAATGCTAACATCTTGATGCAAATCTATGTATGACTACAGACTGCATTTGTACGATCGCATTTGGAATATTGACTACCATATCTCAAAAGCTGACAAGAATACATACCAGGCAAACAAACTGAATAAGGAGCTAGAGAAAAGTCTTTGGTGCTTTTAGCTTAGAGCAGTGTTTCTTAGCAATTCTAAAATGTGTGGACTTCAACTCCCAGAATCCCCCCTCAAGGCTTTCAGAGGCCAAAACTGACAAATTCTGGCTTAGAGGAAAGTGGGAAGGATTTGTAGTGATGTATAATCATATGCAGGGGCGCGGTGGCTCAGTGGGTTAGGACGCTGAGTTTGTTGATCAGAAGGTCGGCAGTTTGGCAGGTTGAATCCCAAGTGCCGCGTAACAGAGTGAGCACCTGTTACTCGTCCCAGCTTCTGCCAACCTAGCAGTTCGAAAGCACGTAAAGATGCAAGTAGAAAAATAGGGACCACTACGGTGGGAAGGTAACAGCGTTCCATGCGCCTTTGACGTCTAGTCATGCTGGCCACATGACCACGGAGACGTCCTCAGACAAGCGCTGGCTCTTCGGCTTTGAAACGGAGATGAGTTGGAAACAACTAGCACGCATGTGCGGGGGAACCTTTACCTTATAATCATATGCAAAATGAGTAAATGCAAAAGTTTGTTTTCTCTTCCCCCCATCCCCCCCACCCTGCTGTTTTTGTCTTAATATACAGTGGAGAATCAGCCAAAGGAAGTCCATCTTCACTCAACACATATTTAAACTGTGGACTTTAACCTGGCCAAATCCTGGGTGTCAAGTGACATGCTTGGGCTTGCAACAAAGTAAGAAGGAATGAGAAAAGCAAGCAGCAATAGCTAGAGAGTTTGCCTCTGCTAAATATCACCATCATCCATTTGTAGCTGGTTATCGGAAGAAGACCTGGCAGACAGTGACATTCCCTGCCAGTTATCTCCCCGGCAGCAGCGGCTTTTTCTTTGACACGCTTTCTTGTCTCTCTCTTTTTTCTGCCTCCCGATGCATCCAAACAGACAGACCAAGAAGAGGAGCTGAGATGAACAGAAGGCAGAAAGGCACTCCCTGCACTCCCCATTAAGGCTTGAGCAAGCAACCACTGCATATCGTCTAATTTTTTTGGCTAAATAGTCGATTTATAAAGAAATTGTTCATGCTTTCCTTGAAAAGAGCAAGGAAGGAAGCAAAAGAAGGACCCTCTCCTGCTGCACATGTCCTGAAATAATCACTGTTTACTGACACAGCAGGAGATGGAGGATCCAGGAATGACTGCAATTCTCGCTGTGTGAAGCTGTCAAAGAGCCCAACCTGCCCCTATGCCAGACAGGTGTCCCAGCAGATTGCCTTCCATTTTTCTTTTTATATCATAATCATCCAACTGCCGTATTAAGCCTTAATATACTGTACTTCTGAGAAAAAAAATCAGTGACATTAACCTTCCTAGGTGGGGAAAAAAATCATTAAAATTTCAAATATTAAATCTAAAAACCTTACAGATTATATTTTAACACTGCGAACGCAAAGGCTATATTTTCTGTTTTTGCTTTTAGAGTCGGTTATTTCAGCTGGACTGACAAGTTGAAAACTTTTTTTAAAAAAAAATGACAGTTGCAAAGAAACTTCTCATCTTGTTTTAAAACCCTTTCTTTTGAAACCTCAGCATACACATAAGATCCTGAAAAACAATTTGATAGCAAGCTTTTCTTTCTTTTTTACAGTTCAGCCCTACACTGCGTGCTGGTCTGCTGTCTATCTTTATGCTTTGCATTTGTAAGTTTGCTCAATTAAAAAATAACTCTAGGTGACATATTAAAAATAGATAAAACGTTTAAGAAAAATAACTCCACATAGAAAAGTAAATTCTAAAGGACCTTGCCATCGAAGTTAATCCTGGACGTGGAGAAAAAGATAGGTTTTAAGAGCTTTTTTTAAAAAACAAAAACAAAAATCAGTGGGGGATGGTACGTGATCACTGGGGAAATATTGTTTCAGAGACCAGAAGCAGCAACAAAAAAGGTCCACTTCCTGGTTGCATCAGATGACACCCTTTTAACAATGGTATCTGGAGCATGCCATATTGCACAGGATGAATAGACCTTATGGGAGAGCATTGGTCCTTCAGCTAGCTAAGCCTGATGCCATGAAGGGCTTTAAAGGTGATAACCAGCATCTTCAGTTCTATCCAAAACCCTACTGGTAAGTATCAGTTCTCTTCCTATCCTGCTTCTTCACATCCAACCTTTGCTTCCATAAAGCATCACATGATATTACATGGCTTGCGTGATTCTGATCTTTGTAAGTATAGACCCATCACAGCATTTGAATATCTTTTCCAAGACCTTCATAGCTTCATTACCGTATTTATTGAAAACGTATTCCTTTACTGTTGATAGTTGAAAGGCAGAAGCTGTCAATCACTTTGATAGATTCATTGTCAGTTGTACCTGTTGTCCTTAATTTGGTCTTCTTTATATTTAATTTTAGTTCCATTTTTTTCACTGTACTCAGAGGCATTTATTACTAGAGATTGCACATCCTCAGTATTTTTAGCTATCAGGGTAGTGTCCTCACTACAGTGCAGGTTAGTGATGTTTTTTCTTCCAATTTTAAAACCACCTTCATCTTCTTCCAATCCAGCTAATATGTATTCAGCTTAATACTGAATAAAAAAGGGGAAGGTATGCAGTGCTATCACACTCTTTTGCCAACCTGTCTGTTTCACCCTGTTCTGTCCATACTGTGGCTTCTTGATCTGGGGATGCGTTTTTGATGAGGACAATAAGTTACCTTGACAAGTCCCTGCAGTTCTTTTGGCAACATTTTCAGAAGTAGTTTGCGACTATTTGTTTCCCTACAGATGAGAAAAAATGACTGGCCAAAAGTTATTTAGCTGGCTTTGTGCTTAAGGCAAGACTAGAACTCACAGGCTCCCAATTTCTAGCCTGATGCCTTAAACAACGTATCAGACTAAATCTCCCCCCTGACTTTAATGGGCTAAAAATAAAAAATTTGAGAAGAAAGCTATAAGTGTTATAATTCCTATGTCTTTCATAAATAAAATTAGGGAGCACAGTGAAAAATATGGATTTATTTATTTACATCCTGCCTTATTTTTACAAGTAACTCAAAGCAGCGAACATATGTGTTAGATATGTTCTAACACACATCTTCCTTTTCTTATTTTCCCCACAACAATCTCTGTGATGTGGATTGGAGTGAGATAAAGTGGTTGGCCCAAGATTAAGAACCATGGTGACACAGTGGTTAGAATGCAGTACTGCAGGCTACTTCTGCTGACTGCTGGCTTTCGACAGCTTGAGTCTCTCCAGCTCAAGGTTGACTCAGCCTTCCATCCTTCCAAGGTCAGTAAAATGAGGACCCAGATTGTTGAGGGCAACATGCTGACTCTGTAAACCTCTTAGAGAGGGCTGTAAAACACTGTGAAGCAGTATATAAGTCTATTGCTATTGGTATCACCCAGCAAGCTTTCATGGCTAAGGTGGGACTTGAACTCACGACCTCTCATTTTCTAGCCTGGTACCTTTAACCACTAGCCTAAACTAGACTAAATTAAATGTAAAGAAGACAACAAGCAAAGTAATAACAACAGGCAACCATGGTTAGAACTGATAATGAAGATACTTAAGTGATGGACAGCTTCTGCCTTTTAGGGTCAACCATCAACAGAAAGAGAAATCAAGAAATACTGCAGAATAGTCCTTGGTAGACCACTGGTTTTTTTGAATCAACGATTATAGTAGGAAAACTATTTCAGAATTTTGTAGTTCATTTTAAAAACTTTATGGAATCTTACAGTAATAAACAAGAGTACTGAAGTGCACTCTAAATAATACTGCTTCACAGGTGTTAAAGACAAATGCTTCAAATCCATCTCCTGTAGTTGGATGGATGCTGAAAACACGGTGTGTTATTGCTCTGTCGTATTTCATAACATTAAGTGACCAAACATTCTTCATCGGCAGGTATATTCTAAAGTGACTTTAAGAGAAAAAAGGCAAACAACAAATTGTTAATTGTTTTTAAGTTTTGTAATTTGTTGTATTGTTTTAAAAAACCTTGTGAACCGTGCCGAGTCCTACGGGAGAAGGGCGGTATATAAATCTAATAAATAAAATAAATAAAAATAAAATAAATTGCTCCTCAGTAAATAATAACAGGGTTGTAAAAAAGGATACTGTAGTTTGGTTCCTGTGCAATACAGAAGGTCAACAAAAAATGTGGCACTGAGGACAGACTAACAATATAAGAAGAACATCACATTCAATGCTGCAAAAATTACTTTCTTTTAAAAAGTTTGAAAAACACTAATTCTTAACATCATTTAAAAGTTTCATCAGTACTGGTATAATTAATTTCTGAAGTTAATACTGAAGTTAATAATAATACTGACTTATATTAACTAGGTCCAATAGATTATTATCTTTGTTTTTCTGTATATTACCTAAAGTATACCTGAAATGCGCATGCATTTATACACACCGCAAATTCTCAACCTGGAAGATAGTACCTACCATAGCCCTCTAGAATAAAACTTATGGCTATGAATATTTATGAATTATTACATTTATGTAGCTGTACAGCCCATATATGGATGATGGCACACATTGGGTGGTGCCTACAATTAAAAGTAAGGTTCTACGTTTAGGCAAGAAAAACCAAATGCACAGGTATAATATAGGTCAGACATGTCAAACTTGCGACATCACATGATGTCGCGCAATGTATCGGAGCTTTTTTCGCCATTGCCGGCAATGGGGTGGGTGTGGTTTCCCAATGATGCGTCCGGCCCACGGGCCAGCAGTTTGACACCCCTGATATAGGTGGTACCTTTCTCAATAGTAGCAACTGTGAGAGGGAACTTGGAGTCCTAGTGGACAATCATTTAAATATGGGCCAGCAGGGTGCTGCAGCTGCCAAAAAAGCCAACACAGTGCTAGGCTGCATTAACAGAGGGTTAGAATCAAGATCACATTAAGTGTTAATATCACTTTACAATGCCTTGGTAAGGCCACACTTGGAATATTGCACCCAGGTTTGGTCACCACAATGTAAAAAAGATGTTGAGACTCTAGAAAGAGTACAGAGAAGAGCAACAAAGATGATTGGGGGACTGGAGGCCAAAACATATAAGGAACGGTTGCTGGAATTGGGTATGTCTAGTTTAATGAAGAGAAGGATGAGGGGGGACATGATAGCAGTGTTCCAATATCTCAGGGGCTGCCACATAGAAGAGGGAGTCAAGCTATTCTCCAAAGCACCTGAAGGCAGGACAAGAAGCAATTGGTAGAAACTAACCAAAGAGAGAAGCAACCTAGAACTAAGGAGAAATTTTCTGACAGTTAGAACAATTAATCAGTGGAACAACCTGCCTCCAGAAGCTGTGAATGCTCCAACACTGGAAGTTTTTAAGAAGAGACTGGACAGCCATTTGTCTGAAATGGTACAGCATTTCCTGCCTGAGCAGGGGGTTGGACTAGATGACCTCCAAGGTCCCTTCCAACTTTATATTATGATGATAATGATGATGATGATGATGATGATGATGATGATGATGATGACAAAAACCAAAACAATCCAAGCAATTAAAAACAAAACCATTAAAATACAATAAAACAATTAAAAATTATAAATTAAAAAAATTGGAGACTACTTTCTAAATCTTACATGAAATACAACCATTTTGCAGAATCCATACTTGCATAGGATCCCTATGTCCAACGACCTATGTCCAATGTTATCTGAAAAGTTCCATATGTGCCTCCTGAAGGGGTGAGATCTTTTTCAAAGCAACTGAAGCAGACAAAAATGTTTTGCTGTTTAAACCTTCATAATTACATTTTATGTATGATTAGCTATTATATTGGGTTACATGAGCCATGATAAATCTATTTGATGCTTTGAAAGTCACATCTGTACTGCATGTGCATCTGTATACATCTAAAGAGATCAAGGAGAGATTGTTGCTTGACTAGCTAGCTAACAACGACGTGACCAATATCTCTCCATTATTATGTATTCACAATCTTTACTTTCCTCTCCTGATCTTTCTTTAATCCAACTTTCTCTTAGACTCAGTTGCATGCTCAGCTCCTCATAACCAAAGCAATCCAATTAAGGCCCATCTGTTGATGTGTGTGTGTGCTGTTCTCTCTGAGGAGGGAGGCAAGAGGGCTGTGGTTAAATACACAATGAAGCAACCATATCTAATAATCAGAGTAACTCTCTCATGCATTGCCTGAGATGCTTGAACAGTAAAAGCTGTAGCCACCCTTGCAGGGACCACTGACTACTGCCAACCAGTCCGACTGCTTAGCCAAGATATCCAGGAAGTAGCAGCTGCCATCACCAGCAGAATTACTAGAAGCAGTTAGACACTGGGACCCTTCCTGATTTCAGGCAAATAGATGCTGAGTAATAACAGGAAGGAGATTTCACTTCTTTACAGAAGAAGAAACACAGAGAAGTGAGCTTTTAAGAAGAAGACATCCTAAAGTGACTTGGGGACAGATATAAAAGAAAGGATGCTTTGCCTTGTGTCATCTAATAAATTTACTAGCTCCCTGAAATAACAATTTAACAATTCAATTTAATTATTTAAAATAATTTGTAATTTTTGTCATTCATATTTCATTTTGTCCCTCCTTTTGCAACTTTTATCTAATGATACTATTCCACCATTTCTTTGATATTTGTGTAATTCTTGTCCTGCAGTAAGTTGTCCCGTGGCGTGTTGCCCTCTGGTGAGTTGGCCACAATGAGTTGAACGTGGTGAGTCGGCCATGGCAAGTTGGCCATGGCGAGTTGTCATAGACCCAATCTTGGGCTAGTCATTCCCTCTCAGCCCTAGGAAGAAGCCAATAGCAAACTACTTCTGAAAATCTTGTCAAGAAAACTGCAGGGAATAGTCCAGGCAATTGCCAAGATATAAGACTGAGTAAAGACAAAGAGGGTTATTACTTAAACCAGTGGAGTCCCCAACCCTTTTGGCACTGGTTTCATGGAAGACAAGTTTTTCATGGACCCGGGGGGGGGGGAAGAGGATGGTATCAGAATGACACACAAGGAAGCCTTCACTAGAAGAGGCTTCTTTTTGCTGCAGGGGTGGAGGGAAATCAGAAGACAGAGAGAAACCTTCACTTGAAGATGCTCTGCTTCTGCTCCAGAGCAACCCCCCCAATCAAAACCTCCATAGAAGCAGAAAGAGGCTGAATGACCACTGCCTGCACTTTTCAATGGCTCAGCACAGTGTTTCCCTTCCAGATTACACCAGTGACTTTCTGTCTCTAAGAAAGTGGGAAGGAAGTGGAGGAGAACAGATAATCCCAACAGCCTTCCACAAAAGAAGCCAAAGACCTAGCACATTAAGGAAGTGCTGAGAAAATAATTCAAGAGAGAGAGAGAGGGAGAGAGGAGAGAGAGAGAGAGAGAGAGAGAGAGAGAGAGAGAGAGAGAGAGAGAGAGAGAGAGAGAGAGAGAGAGAGAGAGAGAGAGAGAAAGCCAACTCTGCATAGAGAAACATCTATTTGCAAAAAAAAACCAAAGTGTGCAGCCCCCTCAACTTGCAAAGGCTTGATCACCATGCAGTGAAAGCCTTTTAAACACACGCACACACAAACAAACGGTCAATCACATACACCAAAGCAGACTGCAAGAAGTAGGCAGGATGTGCAAAAACACACGAGGCATCATCGAACATCAAAACAAAAGCGAAAAACATAAGTTGAAACACAACAGAGCTCAGAGATCTTGGAAAACGTTCAAACTAGAGAGGGATTCCCTTAGAGACGCAGCACTTAAGGGGGAAGGTACTTTCTCTCCACCCCTATTTGCACACCAAGGAAAATGAGGCTTTGGGGAAGCCCTCAGTCGCCAGCCGGGCTGTTGTGCCTTTGCAAACCTGGAGAGCTGTGCGAAGGCAATGTGAGCCGGGTTGGGGTGCAGGAAGGGGGAGAGAAAGAAAGCGAGGAAGAAGAGGTAGCAGAAGGAGAAAGAGGAGAAGGATGCGGAGCCCAGGACTGGCAATCCAGTTGCAAGCGCAGCCAGTGGGTAACGTTTTCCCTGGGCAAGACAGCTTCTGTCCCGCCAGTATCCCGCCCCAGCTCCCCCCCCAGACTCACCGCATGCCTAGAGATGGAAGACATGCCTTCATCTCACCTCCTGCTGTGCGGCCTGGTTCCTAACCTAACTGGCCATGGCTCAGGGGTTGGGGACCCTTGACTTAAACCCTTTGCTCTGAATCCTGCACTCTAGGATAACAGAAAACAGGTGTTGATCTTTTCCTGCACATGCCGGCCCACGGGCCGGACGCGTCATGACAAAACCACACCTACCCCATTGCTGGCAATGGGGGAAAAGCTCTGATACGTCACCCGACATCATGTGACGTCGTGAGTTTGACACGCATGAAATAGATTCTTCCTCCTCTTCCTGTCTTTCTTCACAGACCTTCATTTTTAGTGCCTTGATCATATTCGCTGCCTCCTTTCTCTGAATCAGTTCTAACCTGGCCTTTCTAAAGAATGGGACACATCACTTCAGATGGGAAAGTATTATTTCTTTGATATGGAGATTACATTTCTATTAATTCATATTGGATTTCTGTTTCCTAAATGAAAAATTTGCCCATTGAATTTCACTCTGTTGCTTTCAGTCCATTTCTATAAATTATCAGGATGATATATTTATTTATAAATATAATTTATTTCTGTCCTAAGAGTTAGTTATCCCACCCAGTTTTGTGTCACCTGCCTCCACTTCTTTATCCAAGTCACTGATAAAAAAATATTGCTTCAGGTTCCAGTGGGCTGGGCAGCTGTATGCTAAGAAAGTACTGGGCTATTTCTGAAATTAAAGTTACTGAATAGGTCCACGAGCCAATGGGCTCATGCACACATTTGCTGAGGAATTTCAAAGTGGGGGAAAACAACAGTAACAATAACATTAGCCAAAAGCCAGAACCATGACATTGGCTGCAGTTGGAGTAGGAGGGTGAGACAGCGTCTTTCTTATTTATTTCCAGTGTTTTTAATATCTGTACTGATAAAGAGGCTCTTCAGCCACCATAATTCTTTTCTTCTATTTTTCAATTTCTGCCCTGGGCTGACCTTCACAACAGATGCTAAAGTGCTAATAGGCAATTAATTAAAAAAAGAAATGAGAATGCTTTCTGCAAACTGCCATGCCACTCATCTTTTTCTGTTGCTCAGGTGATGCTCGTACTCCAGTCATTTCAATTTTGTGGAAGTGATGTTTTGACTGAGTTTGGCAGAAGCTGTTAAGACTCTTCTACTAACTGAAACACTTCAGAATGGTTGGCTTGGCCACTTGTTCTTGTGAATGCCTTCACTGTAATCATTTTGCACCAGTGTCTTGCTTTGCAGAGCAAATATAAACCCACCGCCATTCATTCATTCATTCATTCATTCATTCATTCATTCATTCATTCATTCATTCATTCATTCATTCATTCATTCAGTGAATGTATGGCGATGGTATATTAGCCAGGAGAATACAGTGTTAATACAGAATAGTGGTTTGGTTGTCTAAGACTGCTAGTCCATTTGGTTCACACTCATGCACTATCCAGAAGTGCACTACAGGGGCGAACTAGCTCTGCGTTCAGATTGTCATACAGAATTATGCAAACAGTGGGTCAACCACAACTCTGATGTCGCAGTGTTGTGTTTGCTCCCCCAAGAGTCCATACTTACCTTTGTAGTTGATACAAAGGTAGTAGTTGTAGTTTTTTTTTAATATACAATTAAACTGTGGTAAAATGTGATAATAGTTCTTTTCTGTTGGCAAAAGTCTTGTGTGGGCTAAAGATTGCAAATTATTGCACCAAGGATCATTTTAAAAAACCCCACAGAATTAGAAGGAATTTCAGAGTTTATCAAGTCCAATCTATGATCAGTTCAGGCTCTACTGAAATATTTCAGAAGATGAATATCGAGCCTTTGTTTTTTTTAAAAAAAAACTCTAGTGAAGGGAACTGTAGCACTTTATTGGGTAACTTATTCCACTTAGAAACTCTCCCAATACCTAATTGAATCTACTTCCTGTAGTTTCAGTCCACTGATTCCTCCCCTGATCTTTCCAGTGAATCAATATCTGGGCTTCATTGGGACACAGTATTTCAAATGGGACCTGAGCAAGGGAAGCGATTTCTTCCCACGGATTCTGCGCCTCTTACTACATCCCCAAATTTGTCATTTTAGCAGTTGGCTCATGTTCAGCTTGTGCTTTACTAGAACACCCAGACCTTTTCATATATTATTGCCAAGCCAATTATTCTATTTTATTTATGTCAAGGTAACAAATATACAGTATCTATTATTCCTTCCTCCCTGTGAGGTGAGCTGGGCTGAGAGAGAGTGACTGGCCTAAAGACACCCAGTCAGCTTTCATGGCAAATGCACAGTCGCCTGGTTTCTAGCCTGGTGCCTTAACACAGGTGCCTTAACCACTAGACCAGACTGGGCTTTCATGTTTTCCCTTCTATACCTGTGCTTTTCATTTTTTTCTCCCGTTACTACTGCTACATTCATGTCAGAAGGATCTACAAAGGTGCTTCCAGGTTGAAAAGTGACGTCACCTGTGACATCACCATTGCTCGGAGGGGGAGGTGCACGTTTCTCTCTCTCATAATGCAGGAATTTACATTCTCCCTTGTTCAATTTGACCCACTGTTCAAGCCCATTTAAATATCTTTCCTGAAATGTTAGCCACTTTTTGTAGTTTTGTGTCACCTGCAGATCTGATAATGTCCCCTCAACCTCTTCATCCATCATTAATAAAAATATGGCCCAAGACAGTGCTCTGCAGCATCTACTTGATGATAATCAAGGAGCCATTTATGAGTGTTATCTGAGTGTCATCTTTTAGCCAGTTATGAATCCATTCAAGAACTGTATCATCTTGGTCATATTTTACCACTGTATTTATGACTATACCATGAGATATTATGTTGCTGAAATCAAGGTACATATGTGGCATTTCCCCAATCTATTAAGCTAGTAACTCTGTCAAAAAGGAAGATAAGCCTAATAGGTTATTTGTTTGTGACAAACCCAGGCTAGCTTGACTTCTTGCATACTTATCTGAGCACTCACATATATCCTGTTAAAAAATGTGCTTGAGAACCTTGTTCTGTATCAATAAAAAACTGTCAGGTCTGTAATTTCTTTCTTTCTTTCTTTCTTTCTTTCTTTCTTTCTTTCTTTCTTTCTTTCTTTCTTTCTTTCTTTCTTTCTTTCTTTCTTTCCTTTCCTCTTTTCTTTTCTTCTTTTCTTTTCTTTCTCTCTCTCTCTTTCTTTCCTTACTTACCAGTCTTTTCAGACCTTGCTAATTCTTCAGGAATTACAGGAATTACAATTCATAATTTCTTGAAGAGGAAGCATAGAATACATATTTGTTCCAGACTACCATGGCAAGCTTTATATGGATGACAGTTTATATATATTTGAAAACTACTATCTCTTTTATGCCTGAGATTCAGAGCCATGGTCCCTTTTATCTGCTCTTCCAAGAGACAAGTCAAACTCAATTATCTTCTTGGTTGAGTCAGTATTACTTCTGCAGAGCCCTTCTTAAACCCCGCGAGGGTCATCCAGCTAAGGAAGCAAGTTATACTGAGGATTCTAGTAATTCCTTCAGTGCTGTATTGATTTGTGCTGCCTCAGAATTTCCAGTGGATTCCACTCACTTACGTGACATGACAGTTAGCCTTTTTGAAGATTTAATTAGCTTACAAATATAGCCTTTTCTTTTTTCAACCTGTTTAAAGGTAAATCAGAGCTGGAAGGAACCTAGAAGGTCTTCTAGTCCAACCTCCTGCTTAAGCAGGAGACCCTATACCATTTCAGACAAGTGACTATCCAGTGATGAAGCACCTTCTGATGGCAAGTTGATCCACTGGTTAATTGTTCTCACTGTTAGGAAGTTTCTCCTTAATTCTAGGTTGCTTCTCTCCTTGATTAGTTTCCATCCACTCTTTCTTGTTCTGCCCTCTAGTGCTTGGGAAAATAAGTTGACTCCCTCCTCTTTGTGGTAATGTATAGGGACATTACTGCCATCATGTCCCCCCTAGTCTGTCAGAATCCATTTATATCACATTCATAAATGTATGTTTAAAACATTATCCCCCCCATGGATTCTGCCATCTCCCGATGAAGGAGGAGTGCATGTGGATTCAGCCTGCCTTAGGTTATTTCAAAGACCAAGGGAACCTTTTGAACTGGGGGAACAAAAGGGAGGGTTAGAGAAGAAGGCATCTGGCCTGTGTCTTCATTTAATTCTGTAGAGGAAGAAGGCAATAACCATAAAGATTCAAAGTTCCCTTTTTCCCACGAAAGGGATGACACGAAGTAAAATGATGGGGGCTGACCAAATGGGGTTGAGGGAAGGGGGGTTGAACCGGGAACCCTTTATAATGTTTCAATTTGTAAAACAATACTAAGTCCTGTCTTGTATTTCCACAACCAAGCATGTCCTAGTAAAAATTCCTTTTGGACTAGAAATGACTCCAAGAGTTTTTGTTTTCCTAAGATGTGGATTGGGGTGGGTCCTGACAGTAGACAGGACTTGCACTGAAAGTCAACCTGGAAGGGAGAAAGCTTACCAGGGGACTTTGCACTAAATACTATGTCTGGCGACGAAGCAAGAGAGGAGGGAAGCCCCACAGAGAGGGAGTCTTCCCCCCGAATGGAATCCCAGAGATGATGGGAAGTTGAAGCGGCATATTTCCCTGGGGAAGAAGCGGTGGAGTAGCATGACCCAAAACCTCAGTGGTCGATGGGCGTCAGAAGGAAAAATGAGTGGGAAAAGGCATCGGGGGAAGTGACCCTGAGACGGAGCGAACACCAACCGGAATGGAGGCAAGAGATGGAGAGCTCCCTGCACACCAGTGAGGAGGAGCGGATCCTGGAAAAAGCTATTGATTTGATGAAAGCAACCCTGAGCTCACTAAGGGAGGAGAGAGTTGAAAAATGCAACCGAGGCAGCGCCTGGGGCCGCAACTGGAGTGGTAATGGAGGGGATCCAGCACCTGAAACCCCGGGGCCGTCCAACAGAATGGGAGTCGCTGCCTCAGCAGTACCCCCCCAGAACCACAGACGGGGAGCAGGATGAGGAGAGATACCGTCAGCGGCACAGACAACACTCCAGTCAAAGAGTCCCGCCCCTGGAAACAAAATTCAAGGGGGAGCAATCACGATTGGGGTTTTTCTTAACCCAAGTCCTTAGCTATATGGAAGAATATGGACGGGACATCCCCAGTGACAAAACTCGCATCCGAAATTTGCAAACCACCCTGGATGGACCGGCTGCAGACTGGGTGGTGAACCTACATGACTCCAATGCCCCAGAACTCAACGATTTCAACCAGTTCATGGCATCCTTGAGGCGGTGTTTCGAAGATCTCTTGGCAGATCGTAAAGCCTGGGAGAGAATCAAAACAGTCAGGCAGGGCAGATGGCCGATGGCTGAATACACCCAAGGATTCCGAGCCATTGCCAGCAAGCTGAACTGGCCAGAAGACATCCTCCTTAGCCATTTCAAAGACGGGCTAAACTATGAACTGTATGATGCTTGCCTGCCTCGAGGAGACCCACACCATCTCGATGACTGGTATGTCCTGGCAGAGGAGGGGGAGATAGGCCTACTGAAGAGATACCATCGGGGGAAACCATGGGGCCAACCGAGCAAACACGTGAGAGGGAGAACCCACTGCCCACAGCTAAAAAATCAACAGGCTGTTTCAAATGCGGGAGAGAGGGTCACCGCGCCGCAGAATGCCGCTCAACCCCCCCCCCCCCAGCGTAAAACAGTCATCACCCTCCAAGAAACTAGGGAAACCCCAAGGCAACCCAAAAGAATCTTCCATGAAGGGGATAGGGGCTGTAGAGTCTACAATTCCTGTCAGGAACTGGGATTGGACTCCGGCCTACACTGCAGGGGTGGTAGACACCTCGGAAGACAGCTCAGAGGGAGAACCATTGGTAAGTGGACCCCTTCCACCTACATTTAAGACAGTGACTATATTAGCTTCCTCTATGCCTAAAGCCTTCGAAATAAAAGCTCTGATAGACTCTGGCTGCATCCGCTGCCTCATCAGCCCAATGCTGGTGGAGAGATTGAGCATCCCAGTGAGGAGACTAAAACAACCAATCTCCTTTAGTCAATTAGATGGATCAATAGCAGGGGGGGGGGACCAGCTACCCTAGCCACCTTACCAATTCACCTGTCCCTGGGGTCTCATGAGGAAGACATAACGTTTATAGTGGCCCAAGGCATGGAATGCCCAATGATTTTAGGACTGGAATGGCTGAAGAAATGGAACCCTGGGATAAAGTGGAGGACAGCAGAACTCAACTTCCCAAAATGGGAGCAGGAAAATGTAACCCCCCCAAAGCACCCCCCAACCCGAAGGGAGGAGACAGCAGCAGTGGGGAAAGAGAGGAGGTTACCAGAGATACCGGAGGAATACAGGGACCTTGCTGAGGTCTTCAGTGAGGAGCAGGCAGATGAGATTCCCCCTCCCCCACCCCACAGACTGCGCCATAGAATTCAAACCCGGGCAAAACTCCCAAAACCCAGGATGTATGCCATGAGCCCAAGGGAAATGACAGAAATGGAAAGATTCATAAAGAAAAACTTAGAAAGAGGATTCATCGTGCACCCCCCTGCACACAGAAGCAATTGCAAAGTTTCCTGGGGTTTGCAAATTTCTACCAATTCATCCCCGCATTTGGCCAAATAGCCATGCCCCTCACAAACCTGTTGAAAATGAAGGGGGGCCCCCCTGTGAAATCCAGCTAGCCTCTAAAATGGACAATGGAATGTCAAGCAGCATTTGAGAGGCTAAAGAGACTCTTTTCTGCTGAACCTGTACTAAAACACCCAGATCCTGACAAACCTTTTGTAATACAGGCAGATGTGAGCGATGTAGCAGTTGGAGCAGTCGGAAAATGATGAGGGGACGTTGCAACCTTGCGCATATACATCCAGAAAACTCACGGAAACAGAACAATGGTGGCCAATATGGGAGAAGGAAGCATTCTCATTAAGGTGGTCGTTATTAACATGGCGACAATTTTTGGAAGGGAATAAAATACCTTTCCAGGTCTGGACAGACCACAAAAAATTAGAAGCACTAAAGACGCCAAGGAAACTCACTCCTAAGCAATCCCGCTGGTTCCAACACTTTCACCGATTCAATTTCACTCTCAAACACTTGCCGGGGGGGGGGGAAGAACTTCCTGGCAGATGCATTATCTCGCATGCCCCAATATAACAGCACACGAGTAACTGACTTTAAACCACTTGCATCACAACAACAACTGGCAGCACCAGTCACCACCAGGGCACAAGTAAAAATGAAGCCGGAAGTGAATAGCCAAACCGGAATAGAATTCCGAAAGTCCTTGGAAAGCGACGAATGGTTCCAGAAAAATAGGCATGTGTGCACAATTAAAGATGGGTTACCTTGGGTGGGTGAGAAGTTATACATACCTACCACCCAGAGGATCAATTTCATGCAACTGTGCCATGATACAAAATCAGCAGGACATTTCGGGTTTGTAAAAACATTACACTTAACTAAAAGGCAATTTTGGTGGCCAGCTATGAAAAAAGACATAGCAAGCTATGTGAGCAGTTGTCAAATTTGCGCGATGGCTAAGAGGTTGCAAGGGAAATTGCCAGGACTGTTACAACCGGTGGCGAATCCCTCAGCCCCATGGAAAGAAATAGCATTTTTATCCCTGTTAGGAACTACCCAAGGATTGACATCTAGTCATCATCCTCAAGCTAACGGGCAATGTGAAAGATCTAACGCAGTACTTGAGCAATATTTAAGATGTTATGTAAATTTTCAGCAGGAAAACTGGACAGACCTCCTGCCTTTCGCATAAGTGGCATACGTATAATAATGCAGTCCACTCCAGCACAGGTTACACTCCTTTTCAAGTAGCTAAAGGCCAAAGCTTCTGGTTGCCCATACCTGAACTAACCCCAAAAGAACCGGTAATTCCAGAACTAAAGGAATGGATTGCTCAATTACAATACACCTGGCCTATTGTCAGAAAAGCGTTAACAGATGCTAGACTAGCATACAAAACACAGGCAGACAGGAAAAGAGCCGATCCCACACCGTTCAAAGTGGGAGAGATGGTAAATCTGTCCACAAAATACCTTAAATCACTCCAACCCTGTAAAAAACTAGGACCAAAATATATTGGACCTTTTCCAATTAAAAGAATCATAAACCCAGTAACAGTTGAATTAGGACTACCTAAAAATCTTAGACAAATACACCCAATCTTTCACTGCAGCCTAATAAAGAGAGAACAACAATCTCCCCTACGAACAAAAATCCCACCACCACCACCTCCCATCATGGTGGAAGGGGAACAACAACATGAGGTGAAAGAAATTTTGGATTCCAGAAAACATCATGGAACGACCCAATATTTAGTGGCTTGGAAACACCTCCCCTCCTTAGAAAATGAATGGGTCAGAAAATTCCACGTTAAAGCACCAAAGCTGCTTAAGAGATTTCATACAGAATATCCGAACAAACCGAGTTAACATTTATATATGTTTTTTTCTTTTTCTTTTCTTTCCCTACAGATGGACATATCTTTCTTTTAAGGAGAGCGGACTGTCAGAATCCATTTATATCACATTCATAAATGTAAGTTTAAAACATTATCCCCCCCCATGGATCCTGCCATCTCCCGATGAAGGGGGAGCGCATGTGGATTCAGCCTGCCTTAGGTTATTTCAAAGACCAAGGGAACCTTTTGAACAAAAGGGAGGGTTAGAGAAGAAGGCATCTGGCCTGTGTCTTCTTTTAATTCTGTAGAGGAAGAAGGCAATAACCATAAAGATTCGAAGTTCCTTTTTTCCCACGAAAGGGATGACACGAAGTAAAATGATGGGTGCTGACCAAATGGGGTTGAGGGAAGGGGGGTTGAACCGGGAACCCTTTATGAAGTTTCAATTTGTAAAACAATACTAAGTCCTGTCTTGTATTTCCACAACCAAGCATGTCCTAGTAAAAATTCCTTTTGGACTAGAACTGACTCCAAGAGTTTTTGTTTTCCTAAGACGTGGATTGGGGTGGGTGCTGACATAGTCCTTCTTTTCTCTAGACTAGCCAAACCCAAATCCTGCAACCATTCTTCAACCATTCTTTGCTTCAAAGCAAAGTTCAAACGTAAAGAGCTAATCCCTCTCACGTTCTCTGCACTTTTATTATAATTTGGAAGAGGTTGTGAAGCTTAATTTTGGTTGTACCAGGAGATGGGAAGCTGTGGCAGTGCCAATGGGTGGAGGCAGGTGAGCCAGATATATAGCTCATTCTATTCTTGCCTTGCTGGATCATTTGATTGAAGTGAAAGCCTCAGACTCAGGCATTTTTTTCACAGACTCTTCTATGTTAATCTAACGTAAATCTGTAGTATAACCCCATCTGAGGTTATGGCCTTGCCTATGTAAAGCTTTGACTATGAGGCTGATTAATAAGAAGGAGAGGAACGTGGGTTCTCCTGTGGTGAGACCTTGACTGAAGCCTTATGCCTTAAATTGCCTGGTTCTCAACTCTACTATATAATCCTAGGCAAGGATGAGGTTACGTGAAGGATCAGCATTCAACCCCATTTCTGCTCTATCATGTTATCTAAGCAAAAATTGAGTGTATAGTAGCATTTCATATATTCAGCTTAAAAAAAAATACCTCAAAGACATTCTTGTGTCATGAAGCTACAGGGAAGCTCTTCAAAAAGGTCCAATGTAATAAGCTTTTGGGGCAGGGGGTATAAATTACGCTATTCTAATAAATGTGGTATTATGAGAATGCGAGGAATGAGGAAAATAATTCAATGTATATGTTCCTATTTATATAACTAAACTACCTTGGCCAAGTAATCCTATAGATCAAAGTGAGAAAGTCCTTTACATGTGTAATTAAACTATTTCCCATCAATAAAATCTTGCAAATCATAACATTTTTTTCAGTCTAGCCTAGTTCACACAGTACCCATGGTTATCCCAAAGGTGCTTTTTTTTTCTTCAAAAAGCAACTGTACTTTTTGGGGGGTTTTCTTCCTTTGAAAATGTTTTGTTTCTCATCCAAGAAGCTTCTTCAGTTCTAACTGACAGGTGGAAAATGGAAGGATTTATATTTTTTGCAGTCATTAGCACTTTGAAGGTCATTAGCTCTCTTAAGAATAGTTGAGGCCACTTGGGGTTTTATCTGTGTCCTCAGAGTCACCTGAATTGGAGGGTTAATGGGTGTGGAACCTTCTTGGGATTGATGAAAGGGCTGGATTGTAAACAGAACACAGGTGGTGTTGTATCCCTGGCCCTCTGTTGAGGGAGGGCTGTTCAATTTTAATATAGTCTGTTTGACTCCTCTTTCAAACTAGTGGTCCTTTCTGTCCAGAGCATGAAGCTTGCGGTCTTCAAAAGGGTGACTTGTCTTTCAGATGCAGTTTATTCGCCTGTTGTGCCATGTATTTGTGAAGTGGTTGTTTATTTTCCCCAATGTATTGGCTCTGCATATCTTGCTGCATTGTACTGCATATACAACATTGCTCTGTTTCTGTCCGGGTGTTTTGTTCTTGGGGTGGACAATCTTCTGCCTTAATGTATTCTTGGGTTTAAAGTACGTACGTATGTAGCGTTTGTTGAAAATTCTCCTGAGCTTTTCTAATATTAATAATAGCAATAGTACTTAGTTTCATATACCGCTTCACAGTGCTTTACAGCCCTCTCTAAGCGGTTTACAGAGTCAGCATATTGCCCCCAACAATCTTATATACTTACAGAGTTATATACCATTCCATAGTGATTTATAGCAACGTCAGCACATTGTCAGCACGTTGCCCCCAACAATCCTCCTTTTACCCACCTCGGAAGGATGGAAGGCTGAATCAATCTTGAGCTGGTGAGAATCGAACTGCCAAACCTCTGGCAGCTGGGAGTCAGCAGAAGCAGCCTGCAGTACTGCATTCTAACCACTGCACCACCAGGGCTCTTACTCCTGCAACATATGGAAAAACATATGCTGCTTTGTTTGTTGCTTTCTTTTCTGTCTACTATCAGGATGCTCCTACTGGACCTTTTTAGGGATTTGAAGATGGACCGGTTAGGATAGCCACAAGTTCTGAGGGCTTTCTTGATATGTTTTTGTTCTTTCTCTTTTCCCTCTTTGCTAGTGGGCAAACCTTCAGCCCAGTGATGTAGGGTTCTGATCACTCCCAGTTTGTGCTCCAGTGTGGTGAGTATCAAAAGGTAATTACTGATCTCTGTGTGTACATTTCCTGGGTACTTCAGTGTTGAGGCTTCTGTCTTCCTTGATCTGTACTGCAGAATCCAGGAAGGCCAAACTATTTTCCTTTACATCTTCCCACATGAAGTTAATGTTGCAGGCCGCAGAATTTATGTTTCAGAATTTATCTTCCTGAGTTTTAATTTTGACTCAGATATCATCCACATACCTATACCAGCAAGTGTGTGGACTTCCTATAAAGGGGTTTAGTGCTTTAGTTTCTATTTCTTCCATATGGAGATTGGCCACAATGGGGGACACAGGTGAACCCATGGTGCAGTCATGATTTTGTCTGTAAAAACCTCCCTGTATTTGAAACAGGTGGTGGCATGGCCAGGTAGTTACTTAATTATATATAATTGTTATAATTATAGTTAATTATACACACACACATGTATGTGTAATTGTGTATATATGTATGCGCGCACACACACACAATTGTGTATATATGTATGCACACACACACAATTCAAGGTGAATTTTTAAGTTGTTGTTGTTGTTGTTAGCTGCGAAGTCGTGTCCGGCCCATCGTGACCCCATGGACAACGTTCCTCCAGGCCTTCCTGTCCTCTACCATCTTCTGGAGTCCATTTAGGCTCACGCCTAATGCTTCAGGTCCAACTTTCACAGCCATACATTACAACTGGGAAAACCATGGCCTTGACTATACACCCTTTTGTTGGTAGGGTGATGTCTCTGCTTTTTAGTATGCTGTCTAGATTTGCCATTGCTTTCCTCCCCAGGGAATTTTTAAGCTGACATGAGCTAATGTCAGTTTTCAATTTTCTAAAAAAAGAATTGTTTGTGCGCATTTGTGCATATGCACTAATTATTGATGAAATAAAGGACATATATAAATAGGAATAATTTCTGTGATCTACTGTTACAGAGGCAATATATTTTCATACATTTCATTCACTGGATTCTACTTCACTAATGAGGTAAATAAACAACAGCTTGGCCTGCTGTGGCAAAGATATAAAAATCTGCATACCAAAATACTATGATGGTGCCAGATATGAGTGAAGCACTAAACAGTTTGAAAACACAATTTCTGAAAGAGTTGCCAAAAGCTACCTATGTTCATTATTATGAAAATTGTTGATGTCTGTCAAAACAGAGATCTTGCAAATTTTACTCTTCTTCTATAACCATATAGATTTGTAGCATGTTGCTGTGTGTTTTCACTTTTCATTGAATTGCAAAAAAGAAAATGGGAGTGGAATTACTGAATTGAAGAAACTGTCAGAGACTCAATAGGTTATGTCAGATTATATCATAGCTCAACTCTCTCAGTAATTTTATTGCTTTTGAACAGAATCAGCAGTGGACTGAATTCTGCAATAAGTATGGAGGCACAGTAGTTTTGTAAACCAGATAGACATTTACTTTGTGTTTTGTCTGACACTTTTTAGTGAAGTGTTTCTAGAACATAAAGCAGTATCAGATTACTTGCAGAAGTCAGATTGTGATGTGACTCCAGCTTGTTTCCATATTAATTCTTTGGTAAACTGGAAGATCTGATACTACAGAAGATCTTCAAACAAAAACTGCATGATAATCTCTCAGAGATACCTCTAATATGGCATAGAGTATTGGATTGGATTAGATGACCTCTGAGATCCCGTCTAACTCTATGATGTTATTATTCTATGAGGATAATTTCAACAACATTATAAAAATGTAATGATTAATTCAGAAGAAAATTTAATTAAATTTACAGAAAATTTTTTGCTTTATACCCGGCAGCCCCCAGTTTCAAAGCTATCAACTCTACCTAGCAGAAGTACACTGCAAAACTGCACAATGACTTGAAAATAAAGCTCTTTTCCTCATATATGTTTGAAGCATCAGTAAAGTAGGGGATAGTTTATAGACATGTTCCAAATTTTAGACATGATCAGCAAATTTAGTCTACAGTGGCATGATTTTTTTGTTTCAGAAGAATTCAGACCATCAGAAAATGTCTTTCAATGGTCTCTATTGGCTGTTCTTGCCACCACCATACTTTTATCAAAAGCAGGCTCTCACTGAGCATTTTTAACATAAGGTAAAGGTAAAGGTTCCCCCACACATGTGTGCTAGTCGTTTCCAACTCTAGGGGCTGGTACTCATCTCTGTTTCAAAGCCGAAGAGCCAGCGCTTGTCCGAGGACGTCTCCATTGTCATGTGGCTGGCATGACTAGACGCCAAAGGTGCACAGAACGCTGTTACCTTCCCACTGTAGTGGTCCCTATTTTTCTACTTGTATTTTTACGTGCTTTCGAACTGCTAGGTTGGCAGAAGCTGGGACAAGTAACAGGCGCTCACTCTGTTATGCGGCACTTGGAATTCGACCCGCCAAACTGCCGACCATCTGATTGGCAAGCTCAGCATCCTAACTCACTGAGCCACCGCGTCCCACATATTTTTAACATATGTCCATGCTGTTGTTGCTGTTCATGTTGTATGGACTGCAAGATGCCACTTTGGTTCAGGACATGTTAGGCAGCTTCTGCCTTTGCAGTAAATCAGAATATTCTGTGTGGTTATTTTTTATGTAGTTTATTTATTGTGAGAGATGCAAAAACAATTTTCATCTACCATATAAAAGAAGCAGATGGACGAAGAGGGCAAGTGGACCAGCCTAATCAGGCAGCTGGACCTGTCAAGCTAATGAGTGATAAATAGTTGCTAGGAAAAAAAACCAGATACTCCAGAGCATCATAATTAGTGATATGGATGGATTTGAAGCAGAACTGAGGCTATTTCCAAAATCTGAGAGAGAGAGAGGTAAAAAAAATATTTTCAGAGTTAACCAAGTGCTTGATCTACTGGAAGAAAGGAAAAATGAACTATCGATTGTGTACCACTGCCATCACCAGATCACCAAAGGCATGATATGGACATTTTCATGTCTGGGTTGAATTAAGACCATTTGAGGAATGATATGAATAAGGAACACCCATGCAGTACTGCCCTACTGCCAATATAAAAGAGGTTCTCCAAAGTCCCTGATTTTGAAGCAGTGGGTAGCTGTTTTGTAAAAGTGTGTGATTTAAACGTTACAAATATCTATACAGTATGTAAATTTGCTTCCATTTTCTTCAATGCCTCTCACTGACTCCCTGTGTGATCAAATTCATCAACCAATTTAATCAACCAGAACTTGGATCAACAAGAATGTCTTCTGGCTTTCATACATGGCCAGAGATTGTCTTGTCTCAGTTCGCTGTGCTTTCGTTCACTGACATGTATTCCTTGCCTTGCCTGTAGTAATACTAGCTGAGAAATAAGCAAGTATATGCTTGAAATAACTCTGCAACTTATGTGGTTTTGTTCACCCTTATTTGTTCCTAACATTTTATTCAAAGCAAACTTACCTGAGAATTGTTTTCCTTGCTGTAAATTGGAATTTGGTTGGTAAGAGCTGACTTGCAGTGCAATAAGCAAACTCTGCAGTTACCTAACTTCACCCTAATAAACTTCATATGAAATTCAGTCAGCTTTACTTCAGAGAATATCAATTGAGTGCTTGTCCACCTTGAAACTCACAATTCCACCTTTTATACCTCCTCCTTGCAAAAATGTTGGAAAGCATTGGGAAAAGTTTTTCCACACCTAAATAGTCAACTTGCAAAGGAAAGATTCCTTGCCTTTTGATATTTTTTATAATACATGTACAATCTGTAAGTTTCTTTTGGAATAAACTATTATAAGTAAGAGCTTTGTTTTGTTTTATAACATAGTTTATAGTTAGTATGGATTAAACATAATTTTATTAACTTGGTTTCTGTCTTTAGTAGTTTCTTGCAAGTAGTGGCTTGCATCACGGAGACTTGGTTGGGCCCAGAGGGCGGGATTCCTCTGGTTGACCTTTGCCCACCAGATTTCCGGGTGCTGCACCGGCCTCGGGCTCAGGGTAGGGGTGGGGGTGTGGCTGTTGTTATGAGGGAGACCTTGTGTCCGCGGGAGGCCACTGTTCCTCAGATAGTCGGGTGTGAGTCTCTCTTTTTGAGATGCGGCCCTGGTGCGCAGTTGGGCTTGCTGCTGGTGTACCTTTCGCCTAGTCACGCAGCAGCAGCCCTGCCTGAGCTGCTCGATGTCCTCTCTGGGTTGGTGGTTGAGTTCCCGAAACTTATAGTTTTGGGGGACTTCAATCTACCATCGCTGGGAGGATCATCTGAGTTGGCTCGGGAGTTCATGGCTTCCATGACGGCCATGGACCTGACGCAAGTAATTTCGGGACCGACTCATGAGGGAGGCCACACCCTTGACCTAGTTTTTTTATCTGGACGGTGGTTAGATGATCTTGGTGGGGGCTCCCCAATTATTATGCCCCTGTCATGGACCGATCATCATCTCCTGCGGCTGGTCTTCCGTTTTGCCACCCCCCGCCGTGGGTGCTTGGAACCAATTAAATGGTACCGCCCCAGACGCTTAATGGATCCCCAGAGGTTCCAGGCAGCGCTGGGGTCCCCACCTGCCTCCCTTGCTCACAGCTCGGCAGATGCCTTAGTGGAAGCCTGGGAAAGGATGGCCACTGAGGCTCTTGACCGAGTTGTACCCTTGCGGCCCCTGACCCGGTGCAGATCCCGTCGAGCTCCATGGTTCTCTGCGGAGCTTCGGGAGATGAAGCGTCGGAGACGGGGCCTAGAGAGCGGTTGGAGGTCCAGCCGATCCGAATCCGACCGATTGCGACTAAGAGCCTACATTAGGTCTTATCTCGCTGCGATAAGGGAGGCGAGGTCTAACCACTTCGCCACCCTTATCGCGTCCGCAGATAATCGCCCGGCCGCCCTGTTTAGGGTGACTCGCTCCCTCCTAAATCAGGAGGTGAGGGAGGATCCCTTGCAGGGTCGTGCCGAGGAGTTTAATCAACATCTGTCGGACAAAATCGCTCGGATTCGGACCGGTCTGGACTCTGACTGGGCAGAGTCTGACGATCAGGACACTGGCGGTCTTGTCGATATCATCTGGGAGGAGTTTGATTCTGTGACTCCGGAGGAAGTGGACAGGATCATGGGGAGGCTGAGCACCACCACGTGTTTATTGGACCCGTGCCCTTCCTGGCTGGTCTATGCAGCCCGGGAGAGGACACGCAGCTGGTTCCAGGCAGTTATATCGGCTTCTCTGAGTGAGGGTTGCTTCCCCGCCGTCTTGAAAGAGGCGGTGGTGAGGCCTCTCCTCAAGAAGCCTGCCTTGGACCCAGCTGTATTAAACAACTTTCGTCCTGTCTCCAACCTTCGCTTTCTTGCGAAGGTTGTTGAGAGTGTGGTGGCGCATCAGCTCCCTCTGGTCCTGGATGAAGCGGATTATCTAGACCCGTACCAATCGGGTTTCAGGCCCGGGCACAGCACGGAGACGGCATTGGTCGCGCTGGTGAATGATCTCTGGAGGGCTCGGGACAGGGGATATTCCTCTGTTCTAGTCCTATTAGACCTCTCGGCGGCTTTCGATACCATCGACCATGGTATCTTGCTGCGGCGTCTCAGGGGATTGGGAGTGGGAGGCACAGTTTTACAGTGGTTCTCCTCCTATCTCCGGGGACGTTCGCAGTCGGTGTTGGCAGGAGGGCAGAGGTCGACCGCGAGGTCTCTCATTTGTGGAGTTCCTCAGGGGTCGGTCCTCTCGCCTCTCCTGTTCAACATCTACATGAAACCGCTGGGTGAGATCATTCGTGGCTTTGGAGTTGGGTATCATCAGTACGCTGATGATACCCAACTTTTCCTTTCGACCCCAAACCACCCCAGTGATGCCCTCAACGTGATGTCCCGGTGCCTGGAGGCGGTTCGGGTCTGGATGGGGAGGAACAGACTCCAGCTCAACCCCGACAAGACTGAGTGGCTCTGCATACCTTCATCCCGGGTTTATTCGGATGTTCCACCTCTGGCTATGGGGGGTGAACTATTACCCCCCGTAGATAGGGCTCGCAACTTGGGAGTCCTCCTAGATTCACGGCTCACCCTGGAAGACCATATAGGAGCTGTGACTAGGGGGGCCTTCGCCCAGGTTCGCCTGGTGCGCCAGTTGCGGCCCTATCTTAGCCGGGATGATTTGTGCACGGTCACTCATGCGCTCGTGTCCTCTCGTCTAGACTACTGCAACGCTCTCTACATGGGGCTGCCCTTGAGGACCACCCGGAAGCTCCAACTGGTACAGAATGCAGCCGCGAGAGTTGTGTTGGGAGTCTCCCGATACTCCCACGTTACACCGCTGCTCCGTGAGCTGCATTGGTTGCCAGTTGTCTTCCGGGTGAGATTCAAGGTACTGGTAACAGTGTTTAAAGCCCTTCATGGCATGGGGCCGGAGTACCTTAGGGAACATCTGCTGCCGGCATCAAGCTCCCTGCGCCCTGTGCGTTCCCACAGAGAGGGCCTCCTCAGGGTGCCACCGATCAGAGAATGTCGATTGGTGGTCCCCAGGGGGAGATCCTTCTCTGTGGGCGCGCCGGAGCTGTGGAATCAGCTACCGGTAGAGCTCCGGATGGCGCCCGATCTTCGCTCCTTTCGTCGCGATCTCAAGACGTTTCTGTTTGTTCAAGCCGGCCTAGCCTGATGGGGATTGGTGGGGTTTTTAGTCTTGTGTTTTAATTTTAACTTGGTGTTTTTAGAACTTGATTCCAACTGTTTTAATATGGGCAATTATTTAATCTTGTTTTAACGTTTGTATTTAGTATTTTATTCTGCCCTGTGAACCGCCCTGAGTCCTCAGGGAGAAGGGCGGTATATAAATATTATTAAATTAAATTAAAATTAAAATTATTAGGAAATTATACTGTTTTCTGATTGTAAAAAGGCACTCCATTAAAACAGATGTTTTGATGTACACATTGCAAAATTGAGATTCTCTGTTTATCAGATTTATAATTCAGCTTTATTTTGAATAACTCTAGTTACCATTCACAATTTTTCTTATTTTCCAAACAACAAATGTGGGATGCATTGGCTTAGAAAGAATGGAGCACTTATTCAGCCAGCTTCTATACCAAATGGAGGTCTTCTGGATTCTAGTCCAGCACCTTACAATGACTATTAATAGATAGACCTAGAATACTGGTGTTCCTATTTATAAATATTATGAATTTATGGATAATGAACAGGATTTGGCCCAATGGCTGGATTCATCCTCTACTCATTTAAGTCTACTCATTCAAGTGATGTCTTCTGGCTCTAAAGAAGGTGCCATTCAAAGCATCAGGAACACTTTGAAATGGCTCTTCCCTGCCATGCCTCTATTTTGCAGATACTCCAGTTGTGATGCCTACAAGAACAGCTCTTGTTAATATTTGCCAATCCACAATTTTAGGAAATACAAAACAGAGGGAAAAAGGGTTCTACTTGCTGGCATTCAGGAAGGAATGAAGGAATCTGATAATGAACTGAATTATAGAAGTCACTCAAGTTTTGTTTACAAATCTATGCTTTTCGTCTGCATAAAAATATTTGAACATATCTCTAAAAATATTTAAAAAGCAACATACTGCAGAAATTACAAAACAATCAACTATTCTATTTGCTTAACTTCTGCTTCCTTGGGAACTTTCTATCCTTCTACCAGAAATGCTCACCTTCTTATATCTTATCCCTATTAAAAGCCAGTGAGCCAGCTGAGAGATGTTGCTCTATTGAGGGGACTATACTATTTTTTTGTATAATTACAGATTAACAGAAAAAATGCACTGCAAAGCAAGTCAGTAGTACAATATCTATTAGCAGATAAATGTAAGAATTCATTATAAGGCCAACACAGGTCTACAGCATAAAGCTAGCTTAACCTTCAGTCCTCTGCAAAGGTTATTTAACATTCATTCCCCATAAAATGTAGTGAATTAAGATTTGCTAAAACATTTATTTGACATTGATTTTTCCAAATGCTTTGGATTATAACTTTCCTTTGTCTCAGTTAATGTGACTCTCAATCAGAATGATGGCAATTGTTCTTAATAAAAATATGCCGGAAGGGCCCAGATTAGAGAAAGTGATTTTAAAAAACCCATTGCAGGTTCTAAGCAGTGATTAAAAAAAATGATATATAATGTAAAAATTAGTAAGTTGTCTAAATTTCAGTATCTCTGAGATAGTACGTTTTCTTTTTAAGAAAACTTTGGAAGCATTTATATCTGAAATCTGTCATATTTCCACCTGAACACTTCCAATACTTCCAAGCCTTTGTTTTTGTTTCGTGTGTTCTGAGCTTTAGCAAATATTGATTTTTATGTATTTACAACAACCAACTGAGCTAAAGTTACATAAGGCTGTCCAAATAAGCCTAACAGACAATATATATCTATTCAGTGGTAAATCTTACAGAGTTCACAGTGAGTCCTAATTTCAGGTCCCCGTAAGTAAGTCCTGGATAGCAGCCTTGCTCCACGGAAATCAATGGAGAAAAAAAAAGATAAGCAATCTTGCCTTTTTCACTGGTTAATCAGTGCAGGAAACTGTACGAGAAACTGAACCTCCTCCAGGAGAATCAACAAGTCTTGTCCCACCAGAAACTGAATAGCTTAGCACATTTGATAGCAAAGGCCATTAAATTCAGAAATGCACATTTTTAGAATTGCATCACAAGTTCTAATGGCTTTCTTGGATAAAGGTATAAATATCAAATATAAATATCTGTGGCTTATGGGGGGGGGGGTCCTTGGTGTTCTCCGAGCTTGTTTGTTTTCCTCCAGACAGTTCATTACCTGAACTAGATAACATCATCAGGGTTGATATTACCTAGTTTTTGGGTAATGAAAAGTCTGCAAGAAATCCGAGAGAGCACCAAGGACCTCTTATTTCTCAACAGGGCTTGACATATGACTTGGCACTGAGGTACTTACTAGATTGCCTTCTCTACCTGAAGGCCTACCCAAATAGTTCAGCACCACATTCTCCAACATACTTTAATGATCTTCCAGTCAGGTGAAGGGGGCCAGGGCTCAGAAGCAAAGTCTTTGCTTGTGTCCTCCATATTATGAAAGAGGCTCTCTCAGAAAATCAGGCTAGCATCCTCAATAGCTGGCCTTTGAGAAGCTATTAAAGACAGGGTTGTTCTGGAAGCCCTCAATCCCTGTTACTTGAATAGATCGTGAAAAGGGTAAATATGGATGTGTTCACCTAATTGTTATGCTTCCCTGAGGACTAAATAAAGTGCAGGGTACAATTTAGCATATAGTAGCACATTTTCCTCTGCACAATGCTTTGTAAAATTATGTATTGGATAGTGAAATACTGCGTGGGCAAACAGTGCTGCTATTATTTGCACAGCTGTAACTCTCCCATTGCCTTGGGCATTAAAAGCTTTACAAATAATAAAGCAGGAGTGAGTGGGGGAAAGTGAGAGAGAGAGAAAGGCAACCGGTCCTAAAGCATTGGTTAAAGTGACATGTAGCATTTCCATGAAAAAAATAACTCGATTCATCTCAGTAAAGCGTGGAAAGCAGTAACCAGAAGGCCTTTTGGAGATGAGTGCTGCTCCATGGTCTTTGCTCAAATGCCAAAAGATGCTTCCATCAGAAAGAAGGTAATTAAGATATTGCGTGTGAGAGAAGTCTCATCCAAAATACCTTAATTACCTTCTTTCTGATAGTCTTCAAAATTCAGAACTGAGTGTATAAGCAGTTTTAATTTAACCCGTTTAATTTACAATCATTCTGTGGAAAAAAAAGGGGGCAGCTGCTATCCACAGTTTCTGAAGGAGGAAAATGGGAGCTCAGGCATGTGGAAGTCTCAGCTGTATAACAGTACCAATCTGTATTTTAGCCAGCATTCTGTTATTCATACCCAGCTGTGTCCTACTCATTAGGCTGTTCAGGAATTCCAGGAGTTTTAGTTCAAGGCATCTGGAGGACATCAGGTTGGGGAAAGCTATCTTAGACACAGTACAGGTAGTCCTCAACTTACGACCACAACTGAGCTCAAACTTTCGGCTCTTAAGTGAGACAGTTTCAAAGTTTGTAAGCTGTCCAAAGTTGTCTCTGACAAGAGGGGCAGCACATAAATTTAATAATTAACTAACTAAACAAACAAACAAATAATATAACATGAAACGTGCACAGCCAAAGCAGAGTAAAATATTGCTGGCCTTCAATCTGCACCTTTTTTTTTTTCTTTTTATGTTCTTAGTTCTGAATAGTCAACTTTGCTAACTTTTTGATGCCAAACTAGATTTTACGTGTTCTGGATCCCTCACCTCTTTTCCTTGTGATTTTGAGAGAGACAGCAGAATGGCTGCTGGAGAAACATTTAAAATCCTTCCATGCATCACTAAAAGAAGCTGCTTGTTTTATATTGTTGTCATGAAGTTTCACCTACAGTAACTCTGGGAAACTTATGTTCATTTTCAAATGTCCACATTTCATATGGATGAAATGTTTCAAGCAACTGTTCTCATTTCTACAAAGATTTCACAAGCATTGCTGCTTCGGTAATTATTTGTACTGTGAGACCAAAGCACTGGAGAATGTTCAGAAATTGTTGGAAGGAGCAACTTGTCATGTTAGTAGCTTTGCATTATATGATAGCCCGTGGTTCAAAAACATTGAAACATTACCAGTTGAATGCCATTCAGAGCACAGTATCCCCAGTCAGCTAAAGATTCTTCTTTTAGTTCGCAAAGTCCTTCATTTCAAAATTAGCTGCTTAATGGATTCATCTCCACTCCCCCCACTGGGTTCAGTTTTATATAACCTTATTTTCTAACAATTAAATGACTTTGGTTCATTATCTTTTTGGGAGTTTTACGATATGCTGCAGATTTGTTGCTGAGCTCTGTAAACTATAATGCTTTTTCTTCAAATATGTATTGTGAGTTAATTTATTGTTATCTGTCTTTTCTTGCTATAAATGTATCGGTTCCATCTAATGCTCTTTCATGTGTTATAGTTCACAAAATCCATTTGACAGATTTGTTCTGCAAATTTATAAATGGTTGTGTGGACCTTTGATTTAACTTAAAATGTCTTTCTCATGCTAGTCTGTGCTTTCAATCACCAACGGTTATTTTCCTTACACATTATGTTAACCACTGTAAGCAAACTCAATTTTGCCTTTGACTGCTGTGCAAAAGAGATGTGACATTCAGAATTTCTTTTAGATTCTTTCTTTTGGAAGATCAGCCGATGATTGGCTCAAAAGGCAAAAAGTACTATTCTACTGTTGGAAAGCTGTAAGAATCTGAATATAAATTTTGATTACCATGATCCTCCTCACCCCCAACTCATCATAGTGGATCTCTGGTTGAACACTAAGAATTAAATTGTATTATATAAGGTATGCACATATATCAGGCTTCCAATAGCATATAATATGTATTTGTCCCTAGTGGAAGAGAATACACACAGACAAACACACAGGCAGACACACCCACAAACACACAAACACACACATTTCTGTTTTCTGACTGTCACGAGGTTTTGCATTAATGGAGAACTGAGGCTTGAATCAGGCTTTCTATTTCCCTTCTACTCTGTTTAACATGAAGTGCAAAATATATTGCTTTGCATAGATGGGGAAAAAAACTGGCACAATTCTCCGTGTCATCTCTTTTTTAAGAAAGCAATTTTCTCTTTCTGTTCTCTGATGGAGCTGGATAAATATTTAAGTGACCTTTCAATAGCCTTTTTTCTTCCATTACGTTTTAATTGATCTGACAATTTTTTATTTTGACTTTCTCTTTTTCTCCTGTCAGCTTAAGATTTCCCAAAATGAAATCTGTACAATTATCTACATTATAGAAAGCATCTTGCCAGTGGCTGCCTACCAAGCTTCCTTTATAGTCACTCCTAATCGGAGTGGATTGGACTGCATTACAGAAAGAAGATGGCAATCTGCATTTTACAATGTGAAGGGCCAACTTTCGCAGGCAGCAGCAACTAGAACTGGTTATACTAAGATTTCTCAAACTTTGGGTTGTAACCAGCTGGTGGTCACAAACAACTCAAAAGAGTGTAGCTGTTTTGCTTTTCTAAGATACAGGCAAGCAAAAAAGAATGCTGACAAAACCTCCTTCTGCTTTGTAGGGGCACGCCTGCAGCAAAGTGAGCGGCAAATATTGAGACATGGGTAAATCTGTAGATCTACACTTTTCTTGAAACCATCCCTGCATCCATGGTTGCCTGTTGGCTTCAAGTAATCCCTAGTAAGACCAAATGGCTTTGGGTAAACAGGGCTCTGGGATCAGGAAATTTGGCATCTTTGACTCTGGATGGGACGGCACTGCCCTAGAAAGATCCAGTCTGCAACTTAGGGGGTTCTTCTGGACTTGCAACTCCTGCTCGAGGAGCAGGTGGCAGTTGTGGCTAGGAGAGCCTTTGCACAACTTTGTGTTGTGCATCAGTTGCGGCCTTTCCTGGATCAGGATTCCCTGCGCTCAGTCATTCAGTCCTTAGTCATCTCATGGTTGGATTATTTTAATGTGCTCTATATGGCGCTACCTTTGAAGAGCATTTGGAAGCTATAGCTGATGCAGAAGGCGGCAGTGTGGGCAGTTTAGGGAGGCCCTATAATTGCCCCAATAACCACTGCTCAACGAGTTGCATTGGTTAATGGTTGCCTTCTGGCTGCAATTCAAGGAGCCCTTCATGGCATAGGTCCATCCATAGGACCATCTCACCCTACTGGGATTGTCCTGTCCCACCCATGCCAGCAGAGGAGGCATGCTGCAGGCCCCATCAGACCAAGTATTCCAGCTGGTGGGGTCCAGGAGAAGGGTCTTTTATGCTGTTGCTCCTGCTCTCTAGAACATCTTGCCCCTCAATGTGAGGTTGGCCCCAACCTTCCTGTCCTTTCGCAAGACAAAAAGACTGTAGTTTATTTGATAATCCACAGGAATTGCAAAGTAAATAAAATAAAGTGACAAGATGAATGTGCATAACATGGGCCATTTGAAGCGAGGTCTTGTTCTACGAAACACTTGGCATAAAACTAATCCCAAGTAGCTTCTTTGCTTGCAGACCATGTAAAACCTTAGGCAGCTCACACTTGAGTCAGCTGTACTCACTTCTCTTTTCAGAAACTTACAAGTTAGGCAAAATGCCAAACAACAAGAATCTGAAGTGCTCCTTGAAAGATGAGTGATAGAGGAAATCTCAAGAAATTCTATTTTGATATACTTCCTAAGGAGATGGCCTTAGTGTATTCTTGGGTTTGAAGTGTGCACGTATGTTGTGTTGGCTGAAGATCCTCCTGAGCTCTTCTGATATTCCTGAAATGTACAGAATGACTATGATGCTTTGTTTATTGTTTTCTTCTTTGTCTGTTGTGGAGGAGCTCCTGCTGGGTCTTTTTTGGAATTTGACAAAGAAGATTCCATACGTTCCATACATCATTCCATATGTTGCAGGAATATCAGAAAAGCTCAGGAAGATCTTCAGCCAAACAACATACGTGCACACTTCAAACCCAAGAATACACTAAGGCAGAAACTTGTCCACCCCAAGGATAAAACACCCAGACACAAACTGAGCAATGTGGTATATGCAGTACAATGCAGTGAGCCATGTGCAGATCTGTATATTCGAGAAACAAAACAACCACTTCATAAATGCAAGGCACAACGTAGGAGAACAAACCCATCAGGACAAGATTCAGCAATCCATCCGCATTTAAAAGACAAAGAGAGCAAAATCCACACTTTGGACAGAGAGGACCACTGGTTTGAAAGAGGGGTCAAAGAGGCCATCTATGTCAAAAATTGAACAGCTCTCTCTCAACAGAGATACGACATTATCTACCATCAGTCTACAACACAGTCCTTTCAGCAGTTCCAAGAAGGCTCCACACCCATTTGCACTACTCAGGTGACACAGATAAACGTCCAGGTGGCATTAACGATTCTCTAAAAGAATACAAATGACCAGCTGTCTGCAAGGAGTATAAATCCTTCCATTTCCGTCCCCCCCATACATCCAGAGCTGAAGAAGCACCTTGGATGAGAAGTAAAATGTCTTCAAAGAAAAACAAGAAAGTCCAATTGCCTTGTGAAAAAGCATCTTTATGACAACTTGGGTAGCATCTTCCTAATCTGTCTTGAGTCAGAATTCAACTCTTCCCTGCTTTGCCTCACTTTTTGGCTTTACTTATGGCATGTATATCTGCTCTGCTGGCAGATTTCTTTATTAGTGAATTGCAAAGTAGCACGAAAGGAATTTAGCTGAATGTGAACTGGCAGAAAAGACTTGTGCTTGATCTCAGCTTGGCTCATTTGTAGTTCTGATTTTATGCTCAGAAAATATATACAAAATGCATATGAGATTTTCCCCCCAGAACTATACATGAATATGCATATGAAATTCATGCATGCTTGTTGCTCTGATTTTTCAAATAACTAAACTGAATGATATTTGCACGCACTCAAATTAGAGCACTGACTTTTTTTTTTGAATTGTCTACCCTCATGCCTCTCCAATCTTATTACTATGCCAGGAACCTTTTAAAAAAAACCTTCTTTATCTCAAACAGAGGGGAAGCCACCCCATTTCCTTGATGAATTTCATTTAAAAAAAAATGAAGCAGCCAAGATTTTGTGCATTTTCTCCTGAACAATTTTCTTGTTTTACTTTTACTCAAAATGACTCTCCAGCAAGGCTGGTGCTGAAACACAGGAATTTGCAGCATGCCCTTATGGCGTAATGAAAGCTGACATTATATCAAACACAATAAAGGGTCTCAGCTGATGAAGATCATTGCTGAACACACAAACCTATTAAATGGAAGGGGAAAAAATATCAATTCTACACACTCGCCAGCCAAAAGAAAATGTGATTTGTTATCTAAAAGGGAGTTATAAACGCAGCTTTAGCGCAGTTTCTGTGCTGTAATGAAAACTGGGTTTGAAATGAAAAGATGATTGCAAATTAGAGCATTTGGTTTTATTTTCTAGCATTTTTTTTTTAGGTAAACCTTCCACAAGGACAAGTAGAAGGTTAAAGAGACAATCTCTCTGTTCTCTGCTGATAAGTGGGCTCTATAATTAAGGGAGAATAAAAAATGAAATGGGGTGCTAAGCTGCCTTTGCCCTTCTTGACATGCTTGGAACACAAATGCAGACTTCAACAATACAGTGCCAGAAATAAAATGATAGATACTATCTATACCAATGTCATTTGTGTGTGTATGTGTGTGTATATATATATATATATATATATATATATATATATATATATATATATATATATATATATATATATATATATATATATATATATATATATATATATATATATATATATATATATATATATATATAGGCCCCAAACATGGGACAAATCTTTATTTCCTGTGTCAGCCTAACCCGAAGGCCATCGACAGGCAGTAGTCACACCGGTGACAGCTCATATTTGTGTAAATTTTAAATTGCTAACAAAGAATTAAGGGAGACTGATATGCATTTCAAACTTATTAGTTTTCATCAGTCAGCCATACCCTTCTGAGATTCGAACCTGGGCTGATGAAAACTAATAAGTTTGAAATGCATATCAGTCTCCCTTAATTCTTTGTTAGCAATTTAAAATTTACATATATATATATATATATATATATATATATATATATATATATATATATATATATATATATATATATGTATGTATATATGTTCTCTGTGCTATATATAGTTTACATGTTTTTCTACTTAGTTTACACATAATTCTTATAACAATATTATCAAAATTATAAACCATTATAATTTTAAATTCTTATGGAAACTAAACATTTAAGAGATGAATTGGCACATTTAAAAAATATTATCTGAAAACATCAGTTGAATCCAAAATGTACAGTAGCAATAGCAATAGCGCTTAGACTTATATACTGCTTTATAATGCTTTACAGCCCTCTCTAAGAGGTTTACAGAGTCAGCATATCACCCCAAACAATCTGGATCCTCATTTTACTGACCTTGGAAGGAGGGAAAGCTGAGTCAACCTTGAACCGGTGGCAGCCAGGAGTCAGCAGGATTAGCCTGCAGTACTGCATTCTAACCACTCTGCCACCATGGCTCTGTAGCCATGTTGGCTGGCCTAAAATAGCATCATAAAGGTACATACTATAGAGCAGGGGTGTCAAACTTGCAATGTCACATGATGTGTCGCGACGTATCATGATTTTTTTCCCATTGCCGGCAATGGGGTGGGCACGGTTTTGCCATGATGCATCCGGCCGGCGGGCTGGCAGTTTGACACCCCTGCTATAGAGTCAGAAAAGGAATAAATTTTGAGGAGTGGCATACATTAAGAGACAGAGGTTCTAACTTTAATATCTGGAAAGATGGGCACAGTAAGGTCAGGATCAAAGATTGCTAAATTGAAGCTGCAATCTGATATATAGCAGACTGAGAAAAGAGATACTCCTTATCATTCTTTTTTTTTTTTAAAAAAGTTTTTTATTGAATATACAGTTAAAAAACAGAGTGGACATGATACAACTTCCCTGGTTTAAACAACACTATTAGTATTACCTTGTGAAAAGAAAAAAAAAGTTTCTTTACATTATAACATAATATGCATATACAGTCTGTGAGCTTTCTAGTAAACATTTTTTCGATCATAGATATAGTGGTTAAATAACTTTCAATGCTCTCTTACAGAGAATACTAGTATGAAGATTTCTAGACTATCAACTTATCAAACAACATTCGTCCCAGCATTCCTCCTTGACTCTAGCCATTTATACAATTCATTCCACATTTCGTAATAGTCTCTTTCACTTTTAATTTTAAGCTCTAATGTTAACCTATCCATTTTGGCGCAGGATAGGATATTTATTTATTACTTCTTCTTCGGTGGGGGTTTCTTTTCCCTTCCATTTCTGAGCATAGGCTAGTCTTGCTGCAGTTAGGATGTGCAGTACTTTGCTGAATTTATCCTTGTAATCCCTAATAAAAAAGTTTCTGGTTTTAATTCAATTTTATGTGTTAGTATCTCTTCAAGCCAGTTTTTTATCAAATGCTAAAATTCTTGAGCTTTTGGGCATTCCCACCACATGTGTTAGTAGGTCCCTGGTAATTTTCTACATTTCCAACATGTCGATGAGGGCTTTTTGTCCATTTTTGCTAGTCTTGTGGGGGAGAAGGTGCCACCTATAGAACATCTTATATAGATTTTCTTTATATGTGGTGGCTAACATTAGCCTCCTATTCCTGTCCCATAATAATTGCCAATTATCTAAAACAATACTATAACCAAAATTTTTGCTCCAAATTAACATTGTATCTTTTACTTTTTCTTCTACAATGTCTTGTTCTAGTAAATATTGATATATCTTTTTTATCATTTTATCTTCTGTTCCTAATAGAATTTTATCTAATTCTGTGTGTTCTAATTTTATTCTGGGTTCTTTTTTATCTTTTCTATATCGTCACTGTATTTTAGATACTCCCACCATTCCAGGTCTATGCTATCTTCAAATAATTCTTTCCTTGTTTTCAACTCTCCATTCTCATCTAGAATATCTTTGTATGTAATTACTCTTCCTAAGTTCATAAATTTTGGGTGTATATATATATATATCTCCAATGTCGATATCCAATTGGGAATTTCTATGTAGTTAATTTTTTTTAATTTTGGTCCACACATCTAATAGTGCCCATGTAATATAGTGTTTCTGAAAATACTGATGTGTCTTGTGTTTCCCCTCCCACAGTATCGCATGCCACCCTATCTGCATGTCATGGCCTTCTAATGCTAACACTCTCCCATTCCTTAAGTGTATCCATTCTTTTAACCAAGCAGAAGTTGCCGCCTGATGGTATTTTTCCCAATTTGGAAGGCCAAATCCTCCTCTTTCCTTTGCATCTTGTAATAATTTGAATTTAATTCTCGGTTTTCTCCCTTGCCAAATAAATTTGGATGTATTTTTGTTTAAATTTTCAAAGAAGTCTTCGTCTAATTCAATCAGTATGCATTGGAATAGAAAAAGTAGTTTAGGGAGTACATTCATCTTAATTGTCGCGATTGTCCCCATAAAGGAGAGCTGCAAGTTTTTCCATCTATCTAAATCCACTGTAATTTGATCTATTAGTTTATTGTAGTTTTCTCTTTTAAGTGTGATGCATCTTGCCGTCAACTGAATCCCCAGGTACCTTACTTTTTTAGTTATTTAAATGTTATTTTTTTCTGCTAGCTCGTTTTCTTGTAGCTTGGTCATATTCTTAACTAGCATTTTGGATTTTTCTTTATTAATCTTCAATCCCGCTACATCTCCACAGTTTCCTGGTATAATAGTCTTATACCGGACTCTAGGGGCTCTTCCAAAATAAAGACTAAATCATCTGCATAGGCCTGTAGTTTAAATATCTCTTTCTTAGTTTCTAAGCCTTTAATCAGTTTATCTTTTTGGATTATTCTTGTTAAAATGTCTAAAGAGAGTACAAATAATAATGCTGATGGTGGACAACCTTGTCTCGTACCTTTTTTATTTCGAAACTTTTTGTTGATTCTCCATTTATAATTACCTTTGCTTCTTGTTTAGAGTAAATTGCTTTGAACATGTTTATGAACCAAATTCCATATGTTTAAGTTGGGTCAACATGAAATCCCATTTGACATTGTCAAATGCTTTCTGCGCGTCAACAAAGATCAATGCCATTTGTTTTTCATTATGCGATTCATAATATTCTAGCGTTCAGGTAGTCGCTCTAGATTTTTACAATAATGCAAGTCACTTAAATTTGACTAATATAAAACCTGCAATTATATAACTCCGATATGGTGACATTTTAAAAATGTAGATTATGGGTTTTCTACCTATGGAGAAAATTATTCATGTTATATCAAAGGCATTAGAACTATGCATGCTTTAAAAATGATTTAGGGAAAAAGATTCAGGTCTCATGTGAATGCAGTGCCTCTCTGCTATTTAATGAAGAGCACTGACATTTCTGAGATTGTTGAAAAAGAAAGAGGGTGGCACTGGATCTTAAAACAAAATCTTTGGTCTACTTAAATAAATAGCAGAGAGGTGCTATGCTTGTTTGATGTCTGGAGTACTTTTCTGAATCATTTTTTAAAAGTGCACAGTTGTAAAAGATACACATACACTGCTACAGAAAAATGCAGGATGTAGAAAACAGTACAAATAGTGAACAATTTTCAAGCATTCCATAAATAAAGCATATAAAATTCTAATCAATAGTACCACTTCAATATTTTTCATGTGTATTATACAATCCACAATTATTACCTTCCAAGCCCATTAGGGCAATATGTATGTTGCTCTGTCTTGGGTGGTTCCATTGCATTCCCACCATAAATTTCCTCTAAAGGAACAGTCATGTTAGTAAAAACTTCTCATTGGGATATCAAAGAAGTAAATTATGTTTCAAAAGCTCCACATAAAGCATTCACTCAATATTTTTTCAGGTATATGATATAAGAAGAGAAGATTATAAGGAGAAGACAACTGCAATGATGGGAGCTAGAAAATATAGAACAAAAGAAGGGATAAAAACAGTAATAAATGTTTTATGAAGCAGAAAATTGCTTATAAAGAAGTCAACTTTTAAATGCAATTGATACAACCCTGCCAAGTGCACATAAACAAGGAAATAATTCTCTCTGCAACTACTAAGCACTTCTTTAAATGGGACAGATAGCTGCAGAAAAAAAAGGTCTCAGATGCCAAAGCCGATTAACAAAAAGAAAGACTGATAATGATGGAGGAGGAGGAGGAATATATGAAATCTATTTATTTCTTCTTCCTGTATTTCCTGTTGGGCAGCATAAGATACAAAGTACTAGCCAGTAAAGGCAAAGAGGCTGCTCATTATGGTTGATGACTTTTTTATTAAGGTGATAATTGCAACTGCAACTCTAATACTATACCTCGTTGTTGTTGTTAGCTGCGAAGTCGTGTCCGACCCATCACGACCCTATGGACAACGTTCCTCCAGGCCTTCCTGTCCTCTACCATCTTCTGGAGTCCATTTAGGCTCACACCTACTGCTTCAGTGACTCCAGCCAGCCACCTCATTCTTTGTCGTCCCCTTCTTTTATTGCCCTCAATCTTTCCCAGCATTAGGCTCTTCTCCAGTGAGTCCTTCCTTCTCATTAGGTGGCCAAAGTATTTGAGTTTTAGCTTCAGGATCTGGCCTTCAAAAGAGCAATCAGGGTTGATCTCCTCTAGGACTGACTGGTTTGATCGCCTTGCAGTCCAAGGGACTCGCAGGAGTCTTCTCCAGCACCACAGTTCAAAGGCCTCAATTCTTTGGCGCTCAGCCTTTTTTATGGTCCAACTTTCACTGCCATACATTGCAACTGGGAAGACCATAGCCTTGACTATACACACTTCTGTTGACAGGGTGATGTCTCTGCTTTTTAGTGTGCTGTCTAGATTTGCCATGGCTTTCCTCCTGAGGAGCAAGCGTCTTTTAATTTCTTGGCTACAGTCCCCATCTGCAGTGATCTTGGAGCCCAGGAAAATAAAATCTGTCACTACCTCCATTTCTTCCTCATCTATTTGCCAGGAATTGAGAGGGCCGGATGCCATGATCTTGGTTTTCTTAACGTTAAGTTTCAACCCAAGTTTTGCACTCTCCTTCTTCACCCGCAACAAGAGGCTCTTTAGTTCTTCTTCACTTTCTGCCATTAGAGTATTATACCTAGAGTATTATACCAGGGCAGCTTAAAGAAATACTTCTGTCTTAGGACCTTTATCCACAAATGAGTTTAAACGCTAATCACCCTTCCTGAATCAGCCAAAAACAATATTGGCATGTAATTTGCTATCCCCATCACTGAACCTATCATGCCTCAGTTACCTTTGTTTCCAGTCACTGCCTGTCCTAGACTTCCCTTCAGGGTATGAATGGCAAAGCCTTGGCTGGTGTCAGGATAGGCAGTAAATATTACCTTAGTACTAGTGAAGTTAAGGATAACTCATGTCTGTCTCCCTTGAGGATAAAATGTAAAAAGCCAGAGAATGAAACTTGGGCATGGCTGTACCATGGCTAAATCCAAATAAAGATGGGATCAAAGGGCTGAAAGACCCTTGATTATGATTTGCAAAATGTAACACCACCACACCCTCTACAGCTTTTAGAAATAAATCTAAATAATCTTTTTTTTAAACAATCTGAGACTTTAAGGCCCAAAATTTAGCATTTAACTTGGTGATTTAAGCGATTTGTTTAGCACTTCCAAATGTGAATGATACAAAATATTTCACAGCTTTTATTTAATGCTATGTATGTGTGTTTCTGCATGTGTATATGCATTCGAATGAGGAAGCCCAAAAGCTTTTTTGAATATCTACCAGGGCCTCCAGTCACAGGTTTTAAGGGTTTTATTAAGCCATCCAAATAGGGTTTTATTTTTCCCCCAAAGAAAGAACTGGAGTTCTTCAATTAAAAATCAGCATATAGCCTTCAGCAGGGAAGACATATGTTTATCTTAGAGTATAATGAAGTTCCTTACTTTAGCAGAGGGTGAATTAGCTCACTTTGAAGTAAATGAAGTAAACCTTTGATTTTTCATTTGAATTTGGTTTCAAAGTTGCCCTCTGTTGATAAAGAATGCACACTGATTTTTATTAAAAAGACTCAGCAACAATACAGTGTAGTGAAGAAAGACTTCAGAAACATCTGTTTTTGTGTTTTCTTAGATACAGCCGTAGAAAAAGGCTTAACCGTAGGATTGTGAGGAGAGAAATCAACCCAAATGATAGTTGTGATCTTTGGGTGATGTCCTTAAAAATAATGTGTTGAGTCTTAATGGTAGAATGAGTCCATGTTCTATATTTGCAAAGAAAAAGTCCTAGGTGTCATTCCCAGGAAATAATGGGAAGAATCCGTTTGAAGTATTGGAGAACTATTACTTATCTGTGTAGATCAAGGATAAGCAATTTTTTTCAGCATTCTCAAACAACATGTCCAGAGAAGTGACTTATTTATTTCTCCAATGGTTTCAGTGAAGGGTGTAGCCAGAGTTATGGGTCATGTTCATGCACTGTAGTTTTTATTTAGAAGTATTGTGAATGGATGGAATTACAGCCTCAGTGACATCTTTAAAATATTAAGGGATTTCGAAGTTAAATGGACATATAGGCTGCTCTGGTATATAAAGCAATTTCTTGCGTTCCATGCCCACAGAACACCATTTCTTCAACTCCCAGAATTCCCCAACCAGCACTCTGCCATAAAGTTTTAATTACTGAAAATTTAACTAGGGTTATCATACACACATATATAACACACATAGCAACAGACAAGGGTTCAGGTGAGACATTCTAGACCCAAAGACTCTTGACTCCACTAGTCAGTTCAGAAAATAAATGAAAGCTGCAACATCATGAATCTTTCAACTTTTATAAGGTCCATTTCAAGCTATCTCATTTCCCACATCTCCCTGGTCTCACTCCCCACCGCCAGCACCATCACCACTATAGGTCAAGTTCTGTCTACGAAGATACCAGTTGCAGCCTGCTCTGTTACAATCTAACTAGCCTGGATTAGAGCAATTTGCTTCCTACACCTCTTCAAGAAAAAGTGCAACAGGTAGTCCTCATTTAATGACTTTCAGGCACACCAGGTAAACCAGAGAGGAAACACAATTAGATGAGCTATATCTACTTATTGTAAGGCTACCATTAACTGTTTCTTGTAAGTCTGAAAGTACAAACTTCTGGCCTAGCACTTTTAACTGCTGGATCCGTGAAGGGCAGGTTCATTCTAAGTTTCTTTCTTGGACTGTTAAACATTTGCAGGCTCCTGCCTCTCACGTCCGATGGTTTCCTAGGCAACATCTGCCCTCCCCTTTCCTCAAGATTATTTAATTACTTTTAATTACAGCAACTGACTTGTTTAGCAACTGTTCACAGTTACTGTGGTGATGAAATAGTAACTTTGTGACCAATCGTTGCAGGTCTGTGAAGCAAAGGAAACCCGAAGTCATATTTTAAGTACCGTTGCAGTTTCACTTAGTGACCATTTCACGTAATGATCAAATTGTCAGTCCCAATTAATAATAATAATAATAATAATAATAATAATAATAATAATAATAATAATAATAATAATAATAATAATAATAATAATAAAGTTGGAAGGGACCTTGGAGATCACCTAGTCCAACCCCCTGCTCAGGCAGGAAACCTTATACCATTTCAGGCAAATGACTGTCCAGTCTCTTCTTAAAAACCTCCAGTGTTGGAGCATTCACCTCCTCTGGAGGCAGGTTGTTCCACTGGTTAATTGTTCTAACTGTCAGGAAGTTTCTCCTTAGTTCTAGGTTGCTTCTCTCCTTGACTAGTTTCCATCTGTTGCTTCTTGTCCTGCTTTCAGGTGCTTTGGAGAATAGCTTGACTCCCTCTTCTTTGTGGTAGCCCCTGAGATATTGGAACACTGCTATCATGTCACCCCTCACCCTTCTCTTCATTAAACTACACATACCCAATTCCAGCAACCGTTCCCTGACTTTGTAATAATGCCGCTTGGGGGAGGTGTGAAAGCCCTAATAAGCAGGCTTATACATAGAATGAAGGCTACTGCTAAGTTTGTAAGCCGCCCTGAGTCTTCGGAGAAGGGCGGGATATAAATGGAATTAAAATAAAAATAAATAAAATAAAGTGGTATTAGTACTTCACTTGATCTTGATTCTATCCCTCTGTTAATGCAGCCTAGCACTGTGTTAGCTTTTTTGGTAGCTGCAGCACACTGCTGGCTCATATTGAAGTGATTGTCTACTAAGACTCCGAGATCCCTCTCACAGTTACTACTATTGAGCAAAGTACCACCTATACTATACCTATGCATTTGATTTTTCCTGCCTAAATGTAGAACCTTACTTTTTTCACCATTGAATTTCATTTTGTTAGATAGTGCCCAGTGTTCGAGTCTGTCCAGATACTTCTGTATCTTAAGCCTATCTTCTGGAGTATTGGCTATTCCTGCCAGCTTGGTGTTGTCTGCAAATTTGATGAGTTCCCCATCTATCCCCTCATCCAAATCATTAATGAAGATATTGAAGAGCACTGGGCCCAGAACAGAGCCCTGGGGCACCCCACTACACACTTCCTTCCATGTAGATGCGGTTCCATTGAGGACCACACGCTGAGTACGGCCTGTTAGCTAGCTACGAATCCATCTGGTGGTAATGCTATCTAACCCACATTTTTCTATCTTATCAAGTAGTAGGTTGTGATCTACTTTATCAAATGCCTTACTGAAGTCCAAGTAAATTATATCTACAGCATTCCTCTGGTCCACTAGTTTTGTCACTTGGTCAAAGAACGTAATAAGATTTGTCTGGCATGATCTGTTTTTGACAAACCCATGTTGACTCTTAGTGATGACTTTGTTTGCATCAAGGTGTTCGCTGATTTGTTGTTTGATTATCTTTTCCAGAATCTTCCCAGGTATTGAGGTCAGGCTGATAGGTCTGTAGTTTCCTGAATCTATTTTTTTCCCTTTTTTTAAGATGGGAACAACATCAGCTCTCTTCCAGTCCTCTGGTAGTTCCCCAGTGCTCCAGGATCTTTGAAAAATACAGTTCAGTGGTTCTGAGATCACGTCTGCCAGTTCCTTGAGAACCTTGGGGTGTTGATGAATTAAAGGATGACCTACACAGTATCAGAATGTGCCTCAGGTGGAAAAGAGGCACCTGGAAGACAGGGAAGTCCAGAAAAAGCATAAAAGAGGGAACAAGTATGATGTCAAAGCAAGAACATCCAATGTTAGCTGGACATCCATACATGCTGGTACGTACATGTGGAGAAAAACGGTATCTAAGGAAATTTTTTATTTTTTATTTTAATTCCATTTATATCCCGCCCTTCTCCGAAGACTCAGGGCGGCTTACAAGCTTAGTGTCAGGGAGTAGAATACATCAGAAGGGACAATGATGGGTAATATACAGGTAGGTAATTCCCTTACAAGCCATTACAAGTTCAGTTGTAAAAAGGAACAAGTAAACTTATTACCAGGTTCTTTTAAGCTGCAGCTGCTGGCTTGAAACCATCCAAAGAACATGTAATAACACCTTAGCTCTATGGTATTTTTTCTTTGGCATGGAGCACATAAAGAAAATTACAGAGAAGGAAAGAGAGAAACCAGCCGCCTTTGCTAGTTTTTATAGGTACATTTTGCACCTGTTTCTCTTCTGAAAGACGAAGTGCAAACCAGAAGATGAAATCTGCTGAGCAACATGGTTTACACTCGTTCCAAACCAAAGCATCCAACCCACCAGCTGTCTAGGTATTACCCAAAGCAGCAGGGAATGTTTGGGTGGCCTCTTATTCTTCCTTACTGTTACCAAATGAGTCTGCAGAACTAGAATGCTGTCAATGTGCAGCAACAACACTGGCTGGGTTTAAGAAAGGCTACCAGTGCTAAACTGCAATAGAACGTTGCAGATCTTCCAAGGGAGGAATTTTCTGCTTCTAAAAAAATGTAGTGAACCTTTATAAAAAAGCAAAAGAATCTCACAACAGGCAATAGATATACAGTTTTGTAAAATGCCTGAACTTGACTCTTTGGTCCATGCCGCCTCCAATTCCTGGTGTCACAGGGCTGGAATCTTACATATTAGTTGGCGAGTGACTGATGGATGGCCATGGAAGGCTTCTCCCAAGGACAGAAGTACCTCTGGTGATTTTCCCATTCAATTCACCTTCTTCTCCTGCCATGGCTGGAAGCCCAGCTTTATATAAATAACATAGTCCTCTATCCATCTGGCCATAAGAAAAATAATAGAATGATTTCTAGCCAATTAGATGATTCCTAAATTGGAACAAGTTCATATGAAATACATAAAAGGCAATCATAAAGAGAGGTTGCTCATTTTGGTCATCCTGTTTTCCTTTTCTTCTTTCTAGAAATCAATCTCTGGATACAGTGCAACATAAATTACTTCTACTACTAACTATTCAATGTGTAAACACTGCCTTGAGACACAGGATCTTTCTGCTACTTCAGAATCTGTCTAATTATTCATGGACTTCAGCTCTTCTAATACATCTTTCAAAAAATAAATAAAAATAAATCAAATTAGCTATCTGCTCCTTAAATTGTATTCCAGTTGTGGGACCCCAATCAAATCACAAGGTCCTCATTCCTGGGACAAAACTAATATCCACACATGCAAGAAGAAGTCAAGCTAGTACGTCTGGATGACAGAGGAGCTTGTAATGCCTAACATATTTTGTTTCAACAGAATTGGCAGGGTGGGAGCCCCAATTCATTACAAGGAGAAAGGGGGCTTCATAGCTTGGCAATTCCTCATAGGAATTTCCCTGATTTTTTTAAAAAAATGATTATATTTTTGTGTGTGACCAGACAAATGCACACAATGTATGTATGCATCGAATGTGAGTCGATATGGGGATGGTAATGCACACATTTTTCCTCCTTTCATGTTGAGTAAGAGTGAGATGACCTTTTAGAGGACATAACTGTCATCTTCAAAAGCATCAGAGGAACTGGGCAGTGGTAAATACAATGGCAAGAAAGTGTCTTCAATCTAGGTTCAAGATCTAATGGCAGTATTAATTAATTAAGTATTAATTAATCATTTTAAAGATTTTCTTATTTCCCCCCCTCTCCTTGCTTCTTCTAGCATCCTGTTTGATGAAGAGATTTGGAAAACAGAAAGAACACACTCTGTCATTTTAGTTGATCACAATAAAGTCATTATCTAGCTATGAAGGATACTGTGACTGTGGGGCTAAAGATAGTAGTGCCAGGACATACTGTATCCTCTCCTCAGACTGAGAAGATTTAGTAATACAAAATGCATAATACAAAATGAGAATTATACAATTGCTTGTTCCTGAAAACTACTGGCAAAAACAAACAAATAAAAACAGAGCTGGGAGAAGACCAAAGCAGAATGACACCATTTGATATGGTTGGACGCTACCTGGAGCGCTCAGACGGACGGTGAAAGGAAAGTCTATTCCTGCTTTTCCACATATGGGGCACTCCAGTTAGCTTTTGATGAAAGAAAATATTTCCCAACATGGTATCCATCAGATATATTGGATTTCAACTCTCATAATCTCCCAGCCAGTACAGCCAGAGGAACAATCCAAGTTGAAGGATAACTTATCTGGAAGACACCAAACTGGTAAAGGCTGCTGTAGATAAAGCATTTCTTAAGTACTTGGTTCTTGGACTGTAAATTTTGGTCCTTTAGATACAGAAATATTTGGGGCGGGGAGAGAAATAGAAACATGTAACTTAATGTTGAGGCTCTGTATCAACAGAGACCTGAAAGTCACCTCTACCAATGTTACTTTTCATATACTGTATATCAGAAGGGAAGGGAAGGGAAGGGGAAGGGAAGGGAAGGCAAGGGGGAGGGGAGGGAAAGAGAAGGAGAAGGGGAAGGGGAGAATCCATGTAGGAATCACACTTCTGACTGTTTGCCCAGCTGATGACTGCTAGAAACAGCCCACAGTCACTTTCATTCTCGCTCTTGTTTCATTTCCCCCTGAACTTCCATAGCAAGCCATCTGCAGTGAGTGACTCTAATGTTTAATGGTCCTGCCATTAGCACTAATGCATTCCAAACACTCAGCATCTGCTGTTGCGCATTCATATGGAAACACAAAAATAACCACATTCAGTGCAATCTGTCATAAACTCCAGCTTTAGGTTATAAAATGACATACTAACACAGAGAAAGAGAGAAATGGCCAAAATTAATGATACACTTGGTTAAAAAACAAAAGGAAGGATAAAAAATATAGACAAGTAAATACCCAATAAATAAATAAGGAAGATGTGCCAGGTATTAAAAAATACCAGGAAAAGAATGGTACTGCTAATGCTTACTCAGAACCCTCCACAGAAGAAACAAGGAAATGTACGTTTCTGAGAAATTATTTTCACAATAAAGTGGGAGACACAAGGAACTTTGTCCAATCACTCACTCACTCAATCATCAGCCCCTCGTGTTAAATGTGAACAAATAATGTACCGGTAATACAAATAATAGGCAAAATAATTGGGGCACTAAACAATTGGCAATGGGATAGGTTATAATGAAAACACCAGTAGATGCAAATAAACAAATATTCTGAGATTGTTGCTTCTTCTAAAATACCTGACCAGGAACATCAGAACGAGGCTTGAATGTAGAATTAAGCAATTATCTTCACCAAGTTCATAAATCATTTCCAGTACAAGAGATAGCATATATGATTTTATATTTTAGTAGAAGAAAAACAATGTATTAACCAACATGATAAAGAGGGCACATATGAAAAATACTAGGCTCCATTCTTGGGAGAGGTCTTTTGAAGAGCGAAATCGAACAAACAGCTAACTGTTGCCATCTAAGAGCTGCAATATCTACATTCTCTACCAGGTAAAACCATTCTGCCTTTCCTTCTTTACTTTTTTTCCCCAACAGAGATTATAACCATGGAATGGAGGGACTATTAATAATATTTTATTATGTGAAGGGTTTCTTCCAGGTAATGTCCATAGTAGAGTGAGGGGGTTTGGAGGTATGTATACGTATTAGATTTCCTTACTAATGATAAAAATGATTAGTACATGCTGGTAAGCCTTACTCAGAACAGAATGAGGGAGAATTATGAGACTGGAGAAGTCCTTTTTTTTTGCTTTTAATCAAATATTACTGGTTAATTGACATTTGATCCACATGACTCATTAATATTGTAGTTGTACAATGCTAGTCCCCCAAAGAAAGTAGCTAGCCATAACAAAAAGCCTCACATCTGTAATAGGTTAATTTTAAAAAATCAGAAAAAATTACAAGGTTTCTAGATCTCTTCATTAGGAAAACTGTTCCATAAAATAATGACAAGAGACAAAAAAGGACTGATTGATAGTGAAGTCACAAGTTTAGTAAGGTCATCAGGAAATATAATTTCTGAGAAGCCAACATTTAAATTAGACTGTACCTGATACAGGTATGTTATTTTGTTCTCCCTAAGTTATTGCTCCCTGAAACATTTAACATATACATTTATACTGTATATGTCTTTTCATTAGTTTAAAGGACATAATGAAAGTTGTTTATATTATAGGAGAAGAATTTCTTTCCCCTAATTACCAAAAAATGGATTATGATCAGAATGCATTTGTCTGGATCACTTCTAAACAAGACTTTACTTTTAGGAATTTCACTAATGTTCCAAGGGTGCATTTTCTCACTTCTCTTTATGGTGCTCCCACCAACCGTGACAGGGCAAGCCACTAGAATATAAACTGGGAGCAAATCCCACTCCTTACTTGTACTGATGATGTTACCTAGTTTGAGTAATGAAAGGTCTGCAAGAAAACAACCAAGTTCAGAGAGCACCAAAGACCCCGCAGTCCAACCCTGAGCTACGAATATTTTCCTTTATCAAAACTAAACTGCTCCAGCAATTTGTTGGTCTGTATGTGTGTGTCTATATCTATACTAATTTCAGATAAAATGAGACAGGTGGAGCTAATATTGCCAAGGTAGACACAAGCAAGCGAAAGAAATGCAATTTCAACATTGAATATTTCAGTTCCAATATATTTTTGAAATCAACCTTGCTCCCAACATTTGGCAATAAAGTGCACCATTAATGGTTTTCAATGGCAAATGAGCAGGTAGCTTCTTGGGCCACACCAAAAATTTCCCAGAGGGACTGAGATATAATAAATAATAAATGTGTATATCTATATAGAGCTCCATCTCCCCTTGGATGAGCATAATAAAGAAACCAGCAACTTTTGCTTTGCTGAGCTGCCAATCATTGCGGAGAAGCAGTGGCAGAGGAGCTGGCTTCTGCATGCTGTGAAGAGTATCCCGAGTAAGCAGGAGAAAAGCTCTGGGCTATCCTGATAAAGCAGCCCTGCATTCTGCAGAGAAGTATCAGAGCATATCGGATTTGGGTGGCTTGTTCCTAATTACCTGCATCGTGATTAACTGGTATGATTGGTACCATTAAAACATTTTCCGGAGAATTTCTGAACATTTTGCGGTGTAAAATAAGCTAGCAGCCCACAGGCATGACAAATCATTTTAAAGAAGATAATTAACCTCTTTATGCCCCTTCTAGGCACTAAATCAGATGCAGTGGATGCTGGCAATGACCACATAACCCTTTTCATTGGCATAATGCTTAGTGGTCTGTGTGGAATGAGGCTGTGGCTATTGCTGGAGCAAAAGACGAGTTTCTAGCATATTACAGATCTCTCTTTCTTGCAGGCTGATCCATAGAAAAAGCGCATTGGACAAAAATAAGGCACAACACTGATCTCTCTTTGGTGTAAGTCATCACAATTTCTGCTCTCTCAAGAAATCTGTGAAAGCAGATTTCACAGATTTGACAGTTAATCCACAAAGCCATGCCAATTGTTTCAGAAAGAAGTTCAGGTGAATTCATATTGAAGCAAACACCAGGAATTGATTGGTGTATATCTAAGGGTTCTGAGCAAAACCTAAAGCAACAGGGATTTTCTCCCTGTCATTTAAACTGCCCATTCAGGAAAGAGTCCTCTAGGACTATTTTATTCTGCTTTTATTCTTTCCATTCATTCCTCTTTTATTCTGGGAGGATCTCCCAGATCAGGAGTAAGACACTCCAGTACAGAGGGAAGTCAGGTGGACAAATAAAATTATACAGTTTCAAAGTCAGAAAATATATTGAAAATAAAAGGTTTGCTGTGGTTGGTCACACTCTTCCATTGGAATGATCAGTTCACAATCCTTCCAATGCAAGTCAAATGCCACAAACAAAGCACGTACTTCCAGACTTATGGCATTTCCCCCCCCCCAGAATCTTGCCACTGTTCACAAATCTGGCAGTGCTTATGAGATCCATGTAGTATGTCTAATGTGCAGTACAGTATATTCATCTGCCAGTTCCTCACATTATCACATTCAGCAAAGAAGATGACATTTGTGCCTGGATTTGGAGTTTGGAGAGTACAGTCTTGGAAAGCTGTACTTGGATTCAAACATGGCCGTGTTTCTTTTCCACCATCACTCTCTGTAGCTTCTCTTTGTGAGACTTCATTGTTAGCTGACTAATTTAAAAATGACCAGAGAGGTTAAGGTAATCAAAGGCAGAAGAACTAAGGAATTTGATGACAATGCTAACATCAGTGGAGTATTGTGGAGGAAAAGAGATAAGTAATAACTTAACAAGTGAAAAAGCAAGAAATGTGTGTTTTCCAGGACAGTGTTATATACATTAATTTTGAGCTCAGACCATAGCATTCTTCTTCATTTGGAAACTGCTTTAAGAATGTAGACATAAAAGCAACCTTTTTCTTCCATCAGGAATATAACAGCTGTTATCAGCACAGGGGAGACTCCTGGTGTCCAGCTGAGCGAAGGCAGTGATGGTGGATGCATTTTCAAAAGAAAACACAATAGCTCTATGTCAGGGGTCTTCAAACTTGGTCCTTTTATGACTCATGGACTTCAACTCCCATAGACTTCAATATATATATTGAAGGCAAATGCTGTCAACTCCAGCTTGTGGAAAACGCTTTTTTTCCTGCTTTGTAGTGAGCCCTGTACACACATCAGGGAAGACCCAGTTAGATGCCTGGTGTCTGAAATATATATTTCTCATGTTCTAAATAAAATGTTAGGCTTTGGCAGCTTCCTCAAACTGGAAGCAAGACTCTTACAGAAGGTTTCCCTCATAAAATGTATTGAGCTGAAAAGGGTAGATAACGGGAATTTTGAGCAACTGAATTATTCCTCACACGGCCTTACTCCATTTATTTCTAAGTGACTTTTCTGTGAAATGGAGAGGAGGTGGACCTCTTGGCAGATAATGAGAAACCTTGTAGCTGCCTGTTTACCAAACCATCTCTCGAATCTTTAATAGTCTGTGAATTAACCATTACATGAAATCAAGTCTCAACTCTTCATGTTGATCTTGATAGTTGGTGTTTTAATGGATTTTCTAGACAGTTTTGCAGGTTAGTTTTCAAGGCAGTATTCCAGAGGTGATATAGCTTACAGCCCAGAGATTGCCTGGAGGTCTCCTGTCCAAATACAAACCAGCCCCAGACAAGATCATCCAATGCTGCCACTTTCTGGGACTTACTTTGGGCACGATCAATGCCTTTTATGCCTAAGCATAAAAGACTTTGTTCATTTAACATTTTCTCTTTATATTCACAAAGCCTATAAGGTGTTCAGCTACTGCAGCAAACAAAGCTGCATTTATTTCTTTCACTGTATATATAATGTCTCCCCACAGACCATTACAGTTAACTTTAGCTATTTATATAGTCTCATGCATCAGCTCCTTTCTATATCATTACTGTCACTCATACACATACGTTACACAGACAAATACTTTTACCTTCAGGATTTTGAGTGAATATAACTAAATCTTTCTGAGTTCTACACAAATATCTTGCAACTTAGAGAGACTATTTTCTTTTTTTATCAAATGTATAAAGCAACCTCCTATCCAAAAATTTCACTCATGATACCTAAAAGAAAAGAAAATACACAGATAAATATTTTTTAAAAAATCTATTAAAACAATACAAAAAATATGCATCATCGTTAAACAGCTAAACTGAAGAGATGCATCTTTGTTGTCTTTCTAAAAAGTGCAAGGGGAAGGACAAATCACAATTCCAGAAGAAAACTAATACAGCAGGAATTATTTCTTTCTAATTTGACAAATGAGAATCACGCGAAGAATATCCTCCAAAGAAAATGGATCTTGTTGTTTGAGATTGTTCAAGGATAGCAGCACCATCCATCTATAGCAGTCGTCTTCCCCAACCTTGTGCACTACAGATGTGTTGGTCACCCAACTTAGAGAACGTCCAGCCACCATTGCCAAAAGATTCTAGGACAGACATGTCAAACACAAGGCCCGGGGACCGGATCCGGCCCGCGAAGTGGTTTCATGTGGCCCGCGAAGCCATCCTGGAAACAGTGAGGGAACGGCCCCCACTGCCTTGGCCCAGAGACCCTCCTTCTGCCAGAGACCCTCAGATCTGTCCCACTCCTGCCCAGGCCCCCATAGGCACCCTTGATGAGAACGATGTAGAGCTGGCCACGCCCACCTAGTAGGCCATACGCACTCTAGCCATGCCCACCCAGTAGGCCACGCCCACCCAGGCCATACCCACCCGGGCCCCTGAGGGCAACCGCAATGCTGATGTGGCCCTCAATGAAATTGAGTTTGACACCCCTGTTCTAGGAGCTACAGTCCCTACAGTGGGAAGTGCTATTTTATGTGTATTTTTTTAAAAAAAGGGCTCTCAGTGTAAGGACTGAAAAGCCCAGAATTTAAATTCATCCCAGAGGTTAAGGGTAAATTCTGCCAGTTGGGACCTATTTCTTTTATGAAGTGTGGAGACGATTGAAGCCAATGATTGAACCCATAAGCAAAAAGCTTGTTTCTCATGTTGTCATGGTGTTCCTTGGAGCTAGCCATGTTCCTTCTTTCTTAAGTATATAGTGGCCATGTCACTTTTGTAATTGCTTGAAACCAAAGTATATTTTAAAAAAGGGACAGCAAGCCATCTCAGATATTGGAACTCATTTCTCTGAAAAATATATTCTGCTCTCAAATTCTTAACCATAACTTCTTTGGGGCAAAAGGAGGGAGGCTTCATATTAGGAGCCAATACAGAGTAATAAAAAGTAGTCACAGACTTCACAGAGGAAAGCTTACCCAGTTCCAATGACTATTTTCTGCTTGCTTTAGCTGTAATTTTTTCTGAAACTGTGATAATTAAAGGGTGCTTCCATCTCCTGCTGTCTTTCATCCCCAATGGCTTAGAAAGTAGCCAGAAATTAAGTTACTATTGCCTTTATGTCTGCAAACCCCCTATGCATTTATTTAGCTATCTAGCTATGTTTAGATACCTCTCCAATTGTTACTGACTCTGCTATAAACAGGGTTAAAATAATAAGAATAACAAACAATTACAAAACAGTAGTCTGATACTAATACCCTCTTTTTGCCCCAAAGAATAGTGACAAGGCAATTAAAACAGAACTCCCATAAGAGAATGGGTCCATCTCAAACAACAACAACAACAGTAACCCACCTCTTGTTTCTAATAGCTTTTATTCTGTGGTTATAGTCCTCTTCTCTAGGGAAATCAGTAATAAATCTGTATGTGCAAGAACCCTTTGGATACTCAGTCTATTTTTCCTAGAGCTCTCCATAACTGCCAACTGCGATTCCATCACCTTCCCTCAGAAATGCTACTTAAGAAATTGACTGGTAGTTGTCCAAAATTGTCATGTTGAATGATAGGCTTTTGAGAATGGGTTTACCACCCCCTCCTTCAAGATAGTTGTCAAGGATGCATTCAGTACTACTCTGGCCCAGCTTCCTGTTACCTGCCAAAAGTCTTTTAGCAACCAGAAAGGGTAAGGATCCAGGCTACCAGTGATAGAACTGAGAACCTTGTCCAATTTCTCACATAACTTGCCAAGGTGGTATCCAACACGTGAGACTGCTGCTTTGTGGAATTTACTAATACTGGTAAGTAGGATAAAACTGGGCAGATCTGTTCAAAGTTGGATACCACTTTGACCAGATCTGCCCCGTTTTATCCCACTTATTAGTACATTCCTCAAAGCAGCACTCCGTTCTGTTTTAACTTATCCTAGCAGGGTTCAGCAAAGACGTGGTAAGATGAGAATACATGAAAAAGAGTTGTAGAGTTTTTGCTCTCTTCTCTAACAATCTCCCTCTCTGCTTAAGAAAATGATGAGGCCCTCTTCAAGGCTCTTCACTTTGTTGCAAGGAATTTATAAGCAGGCTTAGCAATGCCTTCCCTCAACATCTTGTGATTTCCTCTGTCACTCACAATCTAAGCCCTGCAACGTATTTCTCCTAACCATCTCCCATGAAATTTACTGACCGTTGTTCTTTGCATTTTGAACAGACGATTTTTATTTTTTAGTGCTGACCCAAGTTCCTTTTTTGCTGAATTTTTGTGTTTTCTTGTAAACCACTTTGACATTTAAAGAACTGAGCTGGATTAAAAAAAGAAATGTCTGTAAGCGACAAAACCCAGTCTCGCTTGGGTGTGATTGCTGATGATTTCAATGAAATACCCTGCTTATCGATCTGCATGGTTTAAAAATACCAGCATCTCTTTGCCATAGGTAGGTAGGATAAGAATCTGCCTTGCAATGACAGAAATCTCCTCCCTGGTCTAGAGGAAATGTTCTTTTGCTCCTGTTCACTGACTTAGTGCGGTCTCCTACTAATTGGGACAGACAGCTGCTATGACACACTTAGCACAACAAGCAAGTGAGCTACAGGATACTGTATGTTAATAGAGAGCAAAGTAGCAAAGGCTTTTTTTCTTTGGAGGGGCATGTGGAATGTGTTGGAGGAGAAATGAAACTGAAAATTAAAAAAAGTTGGACTTCAGGAAGATAAACAGAGGTTAGAAAATCTCTCTTGCCTGGACCTCCCTTCTCTTCTGTCCTATTTTCTTTCTGCTTTTATTTGGAATAAATGGCATGCATTCCAGTTTGTCCTGTGATTACTTTGCTGTCATAGATTTGGACACAGTTACCACACTGATGCCTAACAAGGCTGAATTACCCCTGCAGAGACTCAATTACTCCCTCAGCTGGGCTCCTGCAATGAAGGGAGGAAAGGGACCCAAAGCATCCATAGGCTGAGAAGGAGAAAAGGCCGTAGGATAGAAATAGGGGGAAACCCCTCCCCTGCCCCTGTTTAGTACTTCAACATGGCAAGTCAGGCTGGAGAAACTGCTCTTCTCTCAACTAATTTCCAGAATTAAACCAAAGCTGTTGGTAATCGGTAGGGTGGGAAGGAAAGGGTTGAAAAAAATGTTTTGATCCTTGATTCCAGTCTACAAAGGAAAATGGACTCCTTTCATTCCTCTTGCTTTGCTTCATAGGATCAAAGTTATCTTCCTGGCACCACAGCACTACCCATAATAATCTAGACTCCCAATAATTTGGAGGAAGAATAGGAAAGGAAAAGTTGAATGTATTTTCAGAAGAGAAACAAAAACACAAGAAGAATGAGCTAATTGTGCATATCAGAGATGAAAGGGGACCAGGAAAGGAATCATTAAGCTCTTCTTTATTCTGGGGTTGCTGAATGTCTGAGATAACAGAGATGAAAGATGATTTGCTTATATTTACATGATGGCACAGTGGCCCCTGGGTTACAAATAATAGACAAAGAAGCATTTCTGGCCGGAGTGGAAAAAGAAGTCACAAAAAGGGCCCTTTGCACTATTGATGGAGGTCACTGCCACCATCCTAGGAGAAGGGTTACAGACCTGCCGGTGGCAGATAACAACAGGCAACATGGCACCACTCTATGGGGGTGCTCTTTAAAAAAAACTTCACTGTTCCCTTCTTTGCAGCCCAACTTATTTCTATTAGACTCTGCTGGCGTACCCACAAAGAGAGGAAATGGAGTGAGACCTAAAGACATTAATCTGCCAGGTGCATAAACTAGCTTCCAAGCCATCAAACATGTTATTATGGGTTGGAGATTTAAAGATTTGTGGAGAAAATCTAGAATCATCTAGCCTAACTTGCTTAATGCCAAGAAATTCATGAAGTGTCTCTTGGTAAGTCATACATTTTAATAGAAATGTTAAATCCTGAATCATTTATCGATCTGCTTTCCTGGGCAGGCTGCTGAAACTCTTAATCACTGTCACTGTTTACAATTTTAAATCATATTTCTATCACAAATCTCTTAACAGTCAAATTCTATACCTTAAATCTAGCTTTCCTTGTTTAAACAGCCATGCTAAGCTCTTAATTGCTTCTTTGGGAAATGGTGGGTTAAATCTGCTAAATATATGCGCAGCTCAAGCAGAACCAGGATGACAATATGTCATTTTTAAAGGATCTGTTTTTCTAAAAACATATTTAAAAAATTCTTGTGCCATTTTTGACTGCCTCTGTGTAGCTTTGGATGAAACAATGCAAGCAAATGTTGCCTATTAAGTGACTTGAGAAAGGTGATTTTAAATCCATAATTGACCATAAATCTATACACTTGGACTCAGTGCACATACTAATTTTTAATGTCAAAATTGGGTAATAAATAGTTGTGTGACCCTTCTCTTCATTAAACTACACATACCCAATTCCAGCAACCGTTCCCTGGAGGCTAAAACATATGGTGAACGGTTGCTGGAATTGGGTATGTGTAGTTTAATGAAGAGAAGGGTGAGGGGTGACATGATAGCAGTGTTCCAATATCTCAGGGGCTACCACAAAGAAGAGGGAGTCAAGCTATTCTCCAAAGCACCTGAAAGCAGGACAAGAAGCAACGGATGGAAACTAGTCAAGGAGAGAAGCAACCTAGAACTAAGGAGAAACTTCCTGACAGTTAGAACAATTAACCAGTGGAACAACCTGCCTCCAGAGTTGGTGAATGTTCCAACACTGGAGGTTTTTAAGAAGAGACTGGACAGCCATTTGCCTGAAATGGGTATAAGGTTTCCTGCCTGAGCAGGGGGTTGGACTAGATGACCTCCAAGGTCCCTTCCAACTTTATTATTATTATTATTATTATTATTATTATTATTATTATTATTATTATTATTATTAATTCTGCTGTAAGATATACTGTATTAAGTTAGTTTCAGACTAGCCTAGTTTCAATGTACCACTGACATTGTAAAGATCTTAGCAAAAGATAGTCTAAACTCCATACTGTTTGTCTGCCCTTCTTTTGAAAGCAGAACATTACTTCACAAGATGATCCCTTATTTCTGCCAACAAGTAATCAATGCATGTTTCTCACTTTTGACCTCTAATGGCAGCTCTCTTTTTCCTTTTACTTCATGGGAGTATGCCAGCCTACTATGAAAATTGATTAAACGATTAAAATGGCCAGAAGCTAGAGGTCTGCTGTACATTCTATACAAATTTTTCCCAAAAAGGCACACTTGAAATAAGTTGGGACTACAACTCCCAGAATCAATCAGTAGGCTTCCAGAAATCCTAGAAATTGCAATTTAAACCTGTTTAAAAGACATTCAATTCAGAAACATTATTCTATACAAATCTATGTAAGAAGATCTGAAGAGCCTCTGCTTATCACCTTATAATCCTGATTCTAATTGGCCAGTTCCTCCATCTGGATCAATGCCATCCTTCAATTACTGACTTAGACTATTGGTTCTGAGAACCCAAACCTGTACCCACCTCACAGGATTGTTGTTGTGGGGAAAATAGGAGAAAAAAGTTGTGTTAGGTATGTTTGTTACCTTGAGTTATTTATAAAAACAATAAAGATGAGAAGAAAGAAAGAAAGAAAGAAAGAAAGAAAGAAAGAAAGAAAGAAAGAAAGAAAGAAAGAAAGAAAGAAAGAAAGAAAGAAAAAAATATTCTTTGGGTTACTACTGTATTTCTACAAATTATCAGATAGGTATAGTAAAAATAGATGGAATAAATTTAAAACTTAATTGCTCCTATGTATTCTTATTCAGGTTCAAATATTTTCATCTGGATTGCCTGGTGCCCAGCTTGGAAAGCCAGAGATTTTTGTCAGATGTACTGATGCTATTCAGATGAGTAAGCACAGAGGCAGCCACATCAAAGGACAGGTCAAGATGGAATACACAAACTCCTGTGCTGTGCAATTTATGGAGCAACAATATTTGCTGCTCATTTCATGTCTACTTATTTGAGTGGATAGGCAGAGAACTATAGTGGCTGCTCTCTGCCTCCTGCACTTATGCATTCACTATGTTATTAATATCTGGATGGGGCTGGAGCTGCTCCTGTGGGAATCACGGCTCTGAACTAGAAATTTGGAGTTGTCAGCCAGGCAGCTTTGGCGATGTCACTTGTTTTCAAGGAGAAAACAGTTTCCTCCAGGCATTTATTATGTAATATTGAGATAACAAATATCTATTTGATTTTGGCTTTGGGTTATGGAAATGAAAGCTAGACATATGAAAGTCAAACCTAAGTGGAAAGGATCGTTCTCTACAGGCAGGCAAGAGAAGCTCAATGCCATCATTGTTGCTACACATTGCTATTGATATGCACACCTTAGGAAGAAACAGTCTGCAGGCTCTCAGATATCTGGATCTGTTGAAAGACTAGGGCATGCAAGGATATAAAGAGAGCTGCATATTAAACATCCCTTCTCAAAAGCTGAGCCTGAGTATAGTTTGGTGAATATGACAGTCCAGTGAAAAGCATAGTCTTGCTAAGCTTTAATAATGGAGTGAGAAAGCTCCTTTTTCCCAGAGGCCAAACTAGCGCTAGTAAAATGCACCAAAAGAGATGTCACAAATAAGTTGCTTTGATGGGCAAAGTACTGAAGATTCCAAGACCGCAGCCCCATAGGCCCTTAGAATTTCCAAGGACCCTTCCCTTTCATTTCATGTTCTCTGTCTCCACTTAGATGCTACAAGAGCAGTAAATTGAAACTCTAACATTGCTTGGAAACTATAGTTTATTCTGACTCATAAGAGAACAATAGCACTTATATACTGCTTCACAGTGCTATACAGCCTTCTCTTAGCAGTTTACAGAGTCAACATATTGCCCCCAACAACTGGGTCCTCATTTTACCGATCTTGGGGGATGGAAGGCTGAGTCAATCTTGAGCCAGTGAGTATCGAACTCCTGCAATACTGCATTAGCCTGCAATACTGCACTCTAACTATTGCACCACCATGGCTCAAGACAGCCATACTGACTTAATTAAAACTGTCTCATTCACAACTGATGCTGGAGATGTTATTCCATCTCCCTGTGTCTCTCCATAACCTCCAATACAATGAAGACTATGGAATGTCAAGGAAGTATGATTCTGCAAGGTGTATGTTTTTGACACAGGAACAACAAGGTTATACAGAGTTAAATAAATTAAACTGACTCCTTTCTGAATGGTGTACCGAATCTTTTACCTCAGAACTGTAACAAATCTTTAATCACCAGAAATAGAATGATACCTCAATGGAAAAGTTAATTTCACACCTGCTCTTCACAGGTATCCACTTCCTTCTTCAAACAAGTGGGCATATCCCATATATCTGAATTGTTAACTCGGGCTTTGCTTTTAAAAGCTGTTGTCACAAATCTCATTTAAGATCAGGGGAAGAGAAAAATGGTCAGAGAGTTTCCTCAAAGGGCCAAATTTACATATATTTTTTTAAAGAAAGCTGGAATGTGAAAGTCGACATTGCTTAGGTTCTTATTTCTTTAGTACAATATATATATATATATATATATATATATATATATATATATATATATATATATATATATATATATATATATATATATATATATATATATATATATATATATATATATATATATATATATATATATATATATATATATATATATATATATATATATATATATATATATATATATATATATATATATATATATATATATGTTTTCTGAGGTTTTCGCGGGTGCCTGTATGTGGATCCTTGGTTTTTCGGGTTTTTCCCCGCGTAGAACTAAAGGTGTAGGCGCAACGTTTCGACGTTTCGATGGTCTATATATATATATATATATATATATATATATATATATATATATATATATATATATATATATATATATATATATATATATATATATATATATATATATAAAGACCATCTAAATGGCAGCCTTCCCCAATCTGGTGCCTTCCAAATGTATTACATATCTGGAGGTCAACAGCTTGGGAAACCTGTTCTAAAGAACAGCCTCAGGTCCCCTGGGGATTCTTTGGGTTCCAGTTCTTGTCTTCATTTATTTTTCTATTCCCTGCTTTTTTCAGTCCTCCACTGACTCTCCTTTCTTGCTCTACCTCTTTCTGTTGTAGACATTTCAACTGTGGCTTCTGAATCCTCCATGGGGTAGCCATTACCATTCAGCATGTGTTTCACTCCTTTGTCTTTTCACAAATGATGCTCCACTGGAGTCTTAGGTCTCAGACTCATTCAGGTGTAAAGTTATAACATCAGCCTTCAGCAGCACTCAGTGCTTGCCCTTAGATCCTTGAAAGAAGTAAACGGAATGTCACATTAACTCCCTTTAACGAAAGAAATGTGAAGAAAGTGGACAGGCAGACAGTGCAGATTGCCTAGTGCAATGTCAGAAGAGTGATAGGGAAATATTTTTCTTCCCATAAGATTTTTTTAGTGACCTTCAGTAGTTGCTCCCTCCAATCATTTATTCCTATCTACATATATACCTCTCTGTCTCCATCTCTATATGAAATAATCCCATCACCCAAGCAACTAAATAAAAAGGCAATAGCTTCATTTAATGTTCACCAGAACACACTTTGATTCTACTTATAAGTGCATTCCACAGTATTAGAAGGACGCTATCTAGATTACAAGGGTTTTCACATGTAAAATCCATCCTCTGTCCATAAGGGTGTCTTTTGGTCTATCCAATTTAGGGCTAAACTGAAATATTTCACAGCCTGATAGGGCTTTGCAATTAGCACCCCACTTAAAGTTACACTCCAGAGTACATTATTTTGTTTTCAAACCCTATTCACCTTTTGGAAAATGCTTGTATCTAAGACATTAATTTTTCTGCTCTTTCTGGAATGCCAAATCATCTTCTTTTGGAATTGTTACCTCAACTCCCAAAGATCTCACAAGATAATTGTGGGAACAGTTCTCCAAAATGGCTGAATAAACCTATGTAAACAAAGAAAAAAACAAAGAAAACTTCCAAAGCATATTTGTAAACAAAACTGCTATAACCTCTAGGAGGCATATGTACATCCACATGCTTCCTGTATCAGATATACAGGAGAAATTACCACTTGAATCAAATGGATATTAAAGTCAGCTTATGCTTTATCCATACAGCAGAATTTAGTGCCAGAAGCTAGTTGCTGTTATGTTCAATCTGTTGCATACTCAAAACAGTTTTTGAGTACCCTTTGAGATGTTGTGGACTATGATAATTTCATAATTAGTTGCATAAAATAATAGCCTTGAATTTCAAGTTATGTATAGATCCATGATTAAAAATTATAAACAGAGCAACTCCTAATAGCTCCATACATCTCTCACATCCTTGAGTCCCATAGTGTTTATTCAGGAGCAGAGAACAATCAACTAAGTTTCTAATTCCCACAGGTAAGTGATGAGCTCAGCTTCCATTTCTCTGTCTGCTATAGATTTAAAAGATAATTACTTACACAGGCAGATTCTAAAATAAAGCTAAGTAAATAGAAACAAAATAAGGACTTAACAATTACCCATCGCTCAACTCAACACAGGTTTGGATTTCCCAACTGATATATCTCATTGCAAAAATTATCAGTTTAAATGCACAATGATTATCTCCCATCAGAATGGTCATGCATCAGGATTATCAAAAAGAATTGCAAAGGACATTTAATTATATATCCCACAATAAGCTCTGAGCCACTTCAAATCAGGCAGCCACATGACCAGGAAAGCATGCAAGAGAATTTATTTTATTTATTTATTTATCTTAATCCCATTTATATCCCGCCCTTCTCCGAAGACTCAGGGCGGCTTACAATCTAAGCACAAATCAAATGTGCTTAGCAATAAATGGAAAATAATATGAACCTTAAGATCTGTATCACACATTTCACTTGTACAGAAGTCCATCCTTTATGATAGAGGTTCCTAAACCTTTTGCCTTTAGTGTAATCTTAACATAAAGGTAAAGGTAAAGGTTCCCCCGCACATGCGTGCTAGTCGTTTCCGACTCTAGGGGCCGGTGCTCATCTCCGTTTCAAAGCCGAAGAGCCAGCGCTTGTCCGAGGACGTCTCCGTGGTCATGTGGCCGGCATGACTAGACGCCAAAGGCGCACGGAACGCTGTTACCTTCCCACCGTAGTGGTCCCTATTTTTCTACTTGCATTTTTACGTGCTTTCGAACTGCTAGGTGGGCAGAAGCTGGGACGAGTAACAGGCGCTCACTCTGTTACGCGGCACTCGGGATTCGACCCGCCAAACTGCCGACCTTCTGATCGACAAAGCTCAGCGTCCTAACCCACTGAGCCACCGCGTCTTAACATATCCCCCCCCCCAAAAAAAATACAGAAAGGAACTCAAAACCACAACGAAAACAAAACTTTAGGAAAGGTAGATTTATTGGAACAATATAATGAAGAAGTTCTTCACACCTCCCCTGAACTCTTGTCTGCACCTTTCCCAGGAAGATATACTTCACAGTATGGGAAATCCTGCTTTATGAGGTCGCTCTGAATCATGTCCTAATTCTTTTTTTTTTTTGGAGCAGCGAGACACAATGCCAATAACACAGAAACCCTTGATAAGAAGATTTGTGGTTTGGATGTATCCTTCCTTTTTGTTTCAAAATATATATTTTTAGTTGAAAAAAATACAAAGGATAGAGACAGGAGAAAGAGATGCTTTCCAAATATAAGTACAATTACAAAAATTACCTCTTACATGATGATTATTCTTTTTCTTGTTCACTTTTTTCCTAATCATTAAAACCACCAATCATAAATGCATTTTTTCTTCTATTTCGTGCAAAAAGTCTATAAGGGGTTTCCGGCGAACCATAAATGTTTCTCAATAACCAATGAAATTAATTTAGCTATCTGTGCAACTTCCATCATCTTCACCAACCATTCCTCTGTTGTAGCATATAATAGACTCACTGTTGTTATCATATATGAAAACAAGCTTCCATGACTTTTTTCTGATGCTTATCCATGAGTCCCAATAGGCCTTTTCAAGTGTTAACTTTTAAATTCTAAGCAACTTTGTGTACATGGAAGGATATCATTCCTTTATAGAGCAACATGGACTCTAAGGTCATTTTCTAAGGATGCTTTCCAAGTACCCCTGCCAAATAATTTTTTAAAAAAATCAGTGATGCTACCTGGGTTAAGGTATGTCCTTCTCTTCTTGGAAAAGTGCAGATGATGCCTACACTGTGGTCTACAGTGGATCAAATGAAGACATTTTTATTCTCCCAGGCTCCTTAGTCTTTTAATATTTCGCTTTAAAAGTTATTAGCATCATTTAGATTCTTCCATTCCTATTAGCCTCCCCTAGCTGTTTATTTTGGATTTATTCTGAGACTGCTTTATTTGTTTAATGTTTTACATTAAGTTTTATTATATCTGTATATTTTATGGTCTCCGCCATTAATTTCTGAAGTGCCCAGAGAGCTCTGGCTATTGAATGGTGAAGAAATTCAATAAATAAATAAATACATTTGGAGAATACCATGGGCAACGCTTTATAGCATGAACAAAAACAGCTTGCATCAAGAAATATTCCTTCCCCTTATGCTCCTGTAACAGATGATTAGCAAGAGTGGATTGACTGGCTTGAAATTATTTCCCCTAATCCTCTTCCTGAAAGGAGAAGATCTCTTTTCTTGGGTATAATTTGACTGAATTTCCAAGTAGGATACCCATTTCCTGGCAGAGGTGCCATAATTACAAAATCAAATGCAATCACTAAAGCAGCAACATTTGCTTGGCATCTATTTCAATTGCTCTTTCCTCCTCCAGAACCTACCTCAACTGGAATGAAATTGCATCCAATCCTATGGAAAAGGTGAATGCAAAGAAAAATGCCAGGTACCTGCTGCCCTCTTTGATTTAAGAATCATCTTTCGGGACACTCTCTGCAGGGCAACCTACACAATTCCTCTCAGACTGCTGAGATAGCAAAATGGCAAGCTTTCCAAGGCGTTTCCCATGGCAACTTGAAGCCAACCCTTTAACCATTACCTTGACCTTCGCCTTCAGTCTTTTGAATTGTCTTATTTCATGCACGTGTGAGCAGAGGTAATACTAAAAATGAGTTCAAAATGACATTATTCACTTTCATTACAGCTGGGAGGCTCTGAGAACTAGGAACCTCTGTCTTAGTTTAGTTTTTATAGTTTTTAATGCTTTTAAACCATTATTATATAATGGTTATAGATAATGACTGTTGTATATTTCTACTTTTTTATTGGACTGTTGTATGCTACCCAAACTTGCTTTCTGTGAGATGGTTGGCCATATAAATTTGATTAAATGTATGAAGGAATAAATGACAAGAAGAGGGCATCCACACATGAACTTGATAAGATGGAGCTTGCTTTCAGAAATCAGGGTGCTAGAAAGTTACAGAAATAGGAGATGGGAAAAGAAAAGAAAGGTAATGGAAAATAATGTGAGGGGGTCCTTGATGCTCTTTGAGCTTGCTTGTTTTCTTGCAGACACTTCATTACCCAAACTAGGTAACATCATCAGCTATCAGCACTGATGATCTTACGTAGTTTGGGTAATGAAAAGTCTGCAAGAAAATAAGCAAGCTCAGAAAGCATCAAGGACCCCTCTTGTCAATCCTGAGGTACAACTATTCTATTTATTAGAAAATAATGTGCAAAGAAACATCAGATGTGAGGAAAAAATGTTTTTAATTTTTAGTGCACAATTATGGTGGAACAATGTTAAAAATCTGGATCCTGTAAAATGTTCTTCTAATTTTTGGTGTATCTTAGGCGCAATGATAGATCAACCCATATTTGGAGAGAGATGAGCCTTGGTGGAGCAGTGGCCTAATGCCTCCTTAAGTAACACCACCTGCCTGCAATTAGTGCAGGTTCGCATCCCACCAGGCTCAAGGTTGACTCAGCCTTCCATCCTTCCGAGGTAGGTAAAATGAGGACCCAGATTGTTGGGGGCAATTAAGCTGACTTTGTAATAATGCCGCTTGGGGTGTGTGTGAAAGCCCTAATAAGCAGGCATATACATAGAATGAAGGCTACTGCTAAGCTTGTAAGCCGCCCTGAGTCTTCGGAGAAGGGCGGGACATAAATGGAATTAAAAAAAACCATAGGATCTACAGTAAGAATAATGTTATGTCACCTCAGTAACACCTCTTGTGCATAGATGTAATAGGAAATGAGTTAGATCTGCACATAATGGCCTAACATGCCTGATTTTTTTTTAAAAGGATACATTTGTGAGAAGGATGTTTGATAAACGTATTAAGACAGCTTTTCCAAACAGAATACCTTCCTAGTGTATTGGAACTGCAATTGCCAGCATTCTCAGCCAGAATAGAAATTTTACCTCAGTATACGTCAGTTTAGTGAAGATTATGTTAAACGAAAGGAATAGGAAAAAGAAGCCCATGACAGTGAGATCAGAGGAGGCCACTCAAAGAACATTACCTTAATGTTGTCTTGCCATCGATGGGCTTTCTGAAACTTCTCTGCTGCATCAGCCAGTCTCTGAAATGAAAGAGAAGAAACAGTATGAGTCCATAAAGAGATGGTATGAATTGCAGCAATGACCAAGGACTCATTTTAACTCTGCTCTTTCATATGGCAAATCAGCTATATCATTCTCCCAGCTTATTAAGTAGCAAAACATTTTCAGCATCCTTACTTGGCAGCTCGGCTGTGAAAAGACATTAATTAAAAATTTATGATTTCCATAAACATCTTCTATATGCAGCTCTGATCTTTCTTAATTGAATGCTCAGGCTATTGGAAAACCTTACCTTTCGTTACTTTTATGGGATCATTTTACTTCTGTGTCAGTGCAGTAGGGCTCTACTGATAGGTACAAATAAAACTAAATAAATTACAATCAATGGCATACCGAGTCCGATGGAGAAGCCAATCTTCAGAAATCTCATGCTCAAAGCCCAAACCCTGAGGCCAAGTTGATTAACTGATGAGGTTTGAAACCGGCTAACATGTTTTTTTTATTTTTGAGTTAATAATATTGCCTTGATAGGTTTAATGCCTCGCAGTGTCCTAACAATATACGGTAAGTATGATTGGAGAAGAAAGCAAAGTATCAAACGGTCATTTTATCCTCCACAGTCAGCCTGGAGCTGGGCAGCACCAAATAAGCAACTGAGCCCTCCACGTTTCCCTGAAATTGGCTTGCTAAAATAACTATTTGGTAACAGTAACAAGGCCATATGATTCCAACCTAAGTAGGAAACAATAAGGCTTTTGCCTGGCTGCAGCCTAAGAATTGAATGTGGATGTGGATGGTAGTCAGTTGTGGCTCACTGAAACCATGGCTAAAGGAAAGACCTGTGATTCCTGATGCTGTTATGCAGCTGTATGGAACACTCTATAACATATTTTTCTATTGTCTTATAGAAGTATCCACTCAACCTGCTGAAAGACTCAAAATCAATGTATATTATAAGAGATTTGCAGAATTAAGTCGATTTGCTAGCAGGAAGTTATAGCCCATAGAGCTAGGACCAAGCCATTATACTGACTTACCACTAAAATCAAAAATCCTTAACTACACGAGCTCACTCACTTTAATTTGGTGGTTGTAAAATAGAATGAATTTAGTCCAACACCCTTTTCTTTTTCTTCACTTTGACAGATCATTTTCACCAAATTCAGTCTTCGAGAAGAACTTGTATGTGTATGTATGTTGAACTTCCATCCAATTGCAATGTACTAGCCATCCAAGGATGCTGTTCAGTGGTGGAGATCAAGAACTCAGGTAGTGTTCTAATATTCTTATAATCACAAGCTTCAAGCAAGAACATTTAAGGTTGACTCAGCCTTCCATCCTTCCGAGGTAGGTAAAATGAGGACCCAGATTGTTGGGGGCAATTAAGCTGACTTTGTAATAATGCCGCTTGAGGGTGTGTGTGAAAGCCCTAATAAGCAGGCATATACATAGAATGAAGGCTACTGCTAAGCTTGTAAGCCGCCCTGAGTCTTCGGAGAAGGGCGGGATATAAATGGAATTAAAATAAATAAATAAATAAATAAAAACAGCCCGACCAAGCAGGATGTTAATGTATGAGATGTGAAAGATATAACTTGTCTCCCCCACCCATTCACACAACACATATGAACACATACATATATACATTTGAGGGTTGGTATTGTATAGTAATTAATGTGCTAGACTAGGAACACAGAGACTGCTATTCCACATTGCTCAAGCAAAGGCTCTGCATAAACAATGCATTTTTCTTCTCTTAGGCATGAAACACTCACTTATAATCAGTGTTTTATGTGTCTTGGGTTCTTTAGAAATATTAACACCTTTCAGAATGGCAATTATCCCAAAGGAACATGCAACGGTCATAAACCCAATTTAAAGTAATATATCACAAGATTCCATAAAACAAAACACAGAAGCTGCAAAATACACAAAAATTAACCTGAGGCCAACCAAAACCATGCTTCCTAATATTCAAATTAAAAACAAAGCAAAATATTTTTCCTTAATGCTGCAGAGTTTTTCTCTCTCAAGGCAATGCAATATTGCAACTTGGACTTTCCCAATAAACAATCCAAAGACTCCATCTGGGCTGGAAGCATCCAAGCAATCTCTCTTCCAAGCAAAGCTCACCGACAATGTTCTTCAAGCTGCTTTTTAAAAAGTGCTTGTTGAAAGGCTTCCAAAGGGCAGAGTAGACAAGCATTCAGAAGAGGAATGCCAATCTTTTTCAGGAAAGGAGGAGACTGTCCTTTCCCATTTTTCATCTTTTTTTCCCCAACCCTTTATAAGCTAGTCATACTCTTGTTAGAAAAAATATACACTTTTCTGTCAAAGTCTTGCTTCCTTCATTCCATGCCAACATATTCTCTTCAGCTCAGCTGGCTACATGAAAAATTATGAACAGAGTACATTAGGGTTTGCTGCATAAAATGTAACAGGTATAGCAATAAAACATATCTTCCATTATTAAAGTGACTGGGAGTTGGGACAGTGTATAAATTTAATAAATAAATATGCAGTGAGTCTTTAATCACTGAGAAAATAATGGGGTAGGTATTATTATCCAAACTGAGAGTGGGATCCTAATTTAATGCTGAAATAGAAATCAATCATGTCCCTCAACAGGTGAGGATGCTCTTGGGTTTTCCCATTAGGCTCTTTAGAACTAAATGACTTAACAGGACTGAAATGAGGACAAAATCAATATTATTTCTTTTTCCTCTGTAATGTTAAACCACCCATTCTGCCATTTAGATGGGGGGGGGGAAACTAACACCAACTGCTTGGCAAATAGCACAGAGTTCAATGAACTACAAAGTTATTTTTAAATTTTGATGTAGATAAGTCTTCATTCTAAGTGTGTAACAGTGACAACAGGAGTGTTACCCATTATTTAACATCAGATCATTTTGATATTTTTGGCTCTTTCTTTGATGCTCATTTACTCTGCGTTTAGATAAAAGCTGGAACAAACAGCTATGGAGCTAGAGAGAAGAAGCAGGGCACTGATATGTTTTGGGGATCTGGAAACAAGAAGAGATTACTGGACTCAAGATATGTACATATGTGTATGTGTGTGTGTGTATCATGTGTATATGTGTGCTATGTATGTATGATTGATATACACACACACACACACACACACACACACACACATATATACATACATACACACACACACTTTTTTCAGAGCGAGAACAGAATTTCATTTTTAATATGTGACAGTGTGGTCCCAGTAAAAAATGACAATAAAGGTTATCTTATCTATCTTATCTTATTAAGGTGTTTGAAAGTGTAAGGACACTAAAAATTAAAGGGCTCCATAAAAGCTGGAGATAAATCTTCCATTACCTCTAAATAGATCATCCCCAAAAGCTACTTTTTCTAGCTCTCTTAAATACTAGCAGTGGCAAGACCAACTTTACCTTGGAGGTTGTTTCATCAAAAATGGGACCATCATGGAGAAACCTTTCTCCCGAGCTCTGTACCATTGACATTCCATTGGTCTATGGGTCTGTTGCAAGACCTTCCTTTACCTCTGCCAGACTGCCTACTCTATGTGGAATCTGCTCAGTAAGACAGATACAACATAAAATAGGCACTCTCACAGACACCATGAATCTAAATTTTGAAGAGCTTTAAAAGTGACAACCAGCATTTAGTAATAGCAATAGCTCTTAGACTTATATAATGCTCCATAGTGCTTTATAGCACTCTCTGGGTGGTTTACAGAGTCAGCATATTACCTTCAACAATCAGGTCCTGATTTTATCAACCTCAGAAGGATGGAAGGCTAAGTCAACCTTGAGCTGGTTTGGATTGAACTCCTGGATGTGGGCAGAGTTAGCCTATAATACTGCATTCTAACCACTGCATCACCAGAGTTCTTAATGTACTGGAAGCAGACTGGCAGCTAGTGCAACTCCCATTGTTGACATGTTACATGGCTGTCATGACAGTCTTGAACTTATAAGCTGTCCTAGATCCTGTCTGAAATTCCTCAGAACCACAGGTCTGGGCAAATCAACCTCCAATCCACCTGGGATATCCAGCAGTTCATTTTTCCCTAACCTAGAAAGTGCTGATCACTAATTCTGGGATTCAAAGTTACCACATATGTGGAAAGCATCAAGAATGTTAATCTACAGACTTCCGGGTGGCAAGGCTCCGTTGATGGTGGTCATTTCTGACCGTCAGCCCCGTTGTTCCGTTCAAATCGCGAAAACAGCGATAATCAGCTGTTTTGTGGTTTGGGAACCCTCCCTTCAGGAGAAGGGGGGGTGAGCATTCAGGTAGAGGTAGAGCTCCCCTAGATCCTCAGAATGATTAGTCTGGGGAACGAAGGGCGAGAGCTCCCTCGGAGCCTGAATTCAACTCTGGACTCAGGGACTCCTCTGTTTTAAGGCTTTAAAACAGAGCAGGATGCTGCAACCATCCCTGCATACAATATTGAACTTTGGATACTCGGACGCAGGCAGAGCTGAGCAGGAGAATGCTGAAATTGCAAGTACAAGATCTTTAACTCTGGGGAGTTATTTTTTCTTCTTCTCCAAAGCTTAACCTAAAAGAAAGGGAAGGAAGATGGCGCTGGAATGAATTTTTAAAAGCTGTAAAAGACTCTTTTAAAAACATTTGAAGCTGGTACAAAAGAGATTTACAAGATTCGGAGACTTAAAAGGAAAGCAACAAAGTTGCAACCTGGGTTTCTAAGTTGAACTGTGATTTTTTAAGGACTGGGTGAAAAAGTAAAAGTGAGAAACGAAAGTTAATGAGTCTTAAAATGGCTTCTAAACTGCCTAGAGCTCCTGTTTTCAGAAGTACGGGGGCATCACCAGCTAAACAACAATCTGTATTTCAGACCTTGATGTCATCCCCCGCATCACCCTCATCGATATTAACATTAAAAGACTTACAAGAGGTGTTAAAACTTCAATCTGAGCAAATTGCGGAGCTCATTAGTGAGAAAAATAAGGAAATAAGAAAGGATATTTTACTGGCATTCCAGGGGTTGGCAGTTTGTATTGAGCATTTGGATGAATGTGTGGAAGAAATTAACCAAAATAATTTGATATTGGAAGCTAAAATATGTGAAGTTGAGAATAAAATGGATAAGATTGATGATGAGGTGGTAATGATACAATATAGAGACATGGAGTTTGCTTTGAGGATAAGAGGTCTGAAAGAAAACCCACAAGAAAATTTGGAAGAGACATTCGCAGAGGCTGTGGCACCTATATTTGGATGGCGAGCTGAAGATTTTATAAGGGAAATAGATAGAATATTTCATGTCAACTCTTGGATTGCCAGGCAAAGAAAACTACCAAGAGATGTGGTTGTTTATTTTACAAAGAGAACGATTAGAAATGCGATTATTCAAGCTTTTTATAATAACAGATTTAAAGTGGCTGATCAAGAGGTCCTAATTTTGAAAGAAATTCCATCAAGAATTTTAAGAAAAAGGAAAGAGTTTGGTTTCTTGGTAGATGAATTTAAAAAATGGCAGACCCAGTTCAGATGGGAGATACCAACTGGGATGGTGGTGAACTATGCAGGTACAAGATATCGTCTTAATACAGTTCTGAAGGCAAGATATTTTTATTGTAATGTACTGAAAGTAGATTCACCGCCACTCCCAGAATTCAAAAGAGGAAAGGAAGAAGGAGCGCGACAGCTTTAAATGGAAGGAATACAGTATGGTGAAGAAATAACCTCGCTGATTGTAAAAGAAGCACAGCAAACTTTGGAAACTGTGCAGCCCCTGGTACTATTAGAAGAGCCAAAGGATCAAATAATGACACGGGCTGCAACCAGACGAAAGGAACGACAACAAGAACAACAGAAACAGTATTCTAAAATCACAGCTCAAGAATCTACTAATACTGAACCAGTGGGAGGAGTGAGACCAAAGAGGCAGGTGATTATGGATCTGCGAGATATGCTCCGAAAGCTTCAAGCTGCAAAAGATGGCAACAAAGTTTAATAGAAGGGAAGAAAATACTTTTAATTGGAATATATGCACCTAATCAACAGCAAGGAGAATTTTACAAATTTCTACACAATAAAATAACTCAATGGGATTATAAATTGTGTATTTTGATGGGAGACTGGAATGGAGTTTTGGGTATACAGTACTCCAAATCATGTTAGAGTGCCCAAATCTTTTTTATTAGATTATAGTTAATGTTTTTCATAGAAATTTTATTTAAAATTATATCTTAGTGACCATCACATGTGATACAATTTTAGGTTTAGATATAGTTCGATACTTACAAGAACTGATTACTCCTATATTTATATAAGAGTAAAGGGATCTTTGGATTAAAATTTGGTGGAATTCGTAGAAGATATTTAAGAATAAGATAAGGTTTTATTTGCAGTTATTACAGATTGTATTGTTGAATTTAATAGTGGCAGCAAGACTTTGGGTATCGTAATATTGGAAGAAGGAGGATCTGCCTACTATAGAAGACTGGACTTTAAAAGTTTCGAACTTAATAGAAATGGTAAAAATTTCAGTATATTTGAAAGGTTAATCGCAGCGAAGACACATTTCGGAATGGAGAAGATGGATTGATTACATTTTGAATAAATATGGGACTAAAAGGTTTTATTTAGCATATGAATGAGTATTAGAATTTAATAAGATGTATTATTGTTTAGTTATGCTTAAGGGGAGTTAAAGTGCGATAGGATTTAAAGAGTATTTATAGATACGCGGTGGCTCAGTGGGTTAGGACACTGAGCTTGTCGATCAGAAGGTCGGCAGTTTGGTGGATCAAATCCCGAGTGCCGCGTAACAGAGTGAGCGCCTGTTACTCGTCCCAGCTTCTGCCCACCTAGCAGTTCGAAAGCACGTAAAAATGCAAGTAGAAAAATAGGGACCACTACGGTGGGAAGGTAACAGCGTTCCGTGCGCCTTTGGCGTCTAGTCATGCGGGCCACATGACCACGGAGACGTCCTCGGACAAGCGCTGGCTCTTCGGCTTTGAAACGGAGATGAGCACCGGCCCCTAGAGTCGGAAACGACTAGCACGCATGTGCGGGGGAACCTTTACCTTTACCTTTATAGATAGTTAGCATATTCTAGCTCAAGCTTGTTAGATGCAACACCCTGTATTCAGCTCTGGGAAGTCGGGGGGGGTAGAGGGGGAGGGAAGGGTGGGTTTTATGGGGAGGGGGGAAGTTTATTTATTTATTTATTTATTTATTTATTTATTTATTTATTTATTTATTTATTATTTAAATTTGTATACCGCCCTATTCCCGTAGGACTCAGGGCGGTTTACAGGGAAAAATTAAAAATACATAACATACAAAGTTAAAATCGATTAAAACTAAGATTAAATTAAGTCCCTGAATTTAAACTAAAACCCCATTAATAAATAATTAAAACCCCTCAGTCTGGGCCAGAAGCTCAAAAAACCAGGTTTTCAAGTCCCTGCGAAATGAGCGAAGGTCGGGGACAGTCCTAAGCTCCATGGGAAGTTGGTTCCAAAGGGCCGGCGCGCCCACAGAGAACACCCTTCCCCTGGGAATAACCCGCTGGCATTCCTTGACCAGCGGTACCCTAAGAAGGCCCTCCCTGTGGGAGCACACAGGACGATGGGAAGTTGATGCCGGCAGCAGGTGTTCCCTTAGATAATCCGGACCCAAGCCAAGTTGGGGGAGAGGGAGGGAAGGGTGGGTTTTATGGGGAGGCGGGGGCAATTTATGTTAAAATTTGCTGTAAAACTTTTCAATAAAAAAATGTTAATCTACGTATTGGATCAAGATTTGTCCCAGGAAGTGATGTGGTTAAAGATATCACAGCAAGTTAACTACTTTCTTAAATGAAAATAAAGTAGTATATATTATCAAAGAGAAGTCTGGGTCTGTGATGGTTTGCATGTAGGAAGCTTATTTTCTTTCTCAATAAAACTTCCTCCCTCCCTTCTTTCTTGTTTACTTTCCTTTTGCATCTGCTGAAGCAGTGATATGAATTTTGGTTCAGATACATTCACTTTAGCACTCATCTGTGGACACCTTGTTCCAGTTCTTTCCAAATATTGTCATTTCATTGTCTCTTTAAGCTTCATAGAAAGCAAAGCATTTCAGAAACATCTCAGGGTAGACAGAAAAGTTTCCCATAATCCCATGGACTAAGGAAAAGTAGGAGAGTTGGGAAAGAAATAAATTAAAAGTGCAGAGAATTGATTTGTGTAACACATTTACTCTGAAATAGCAGTGCTTGTTCTTTATTTTTAATTAAGCTAAAAGGTATGAATATACTGAGGCCATGGACTTCCAAAGGGATCAATTTTGCCTCAGGAAGTAAATTAAAAACAGAAAGCGCAATAAATGACATCCTGCTTGGGGTACCAGTCAGACTCTACCTTGATTCAGAGGAATATATTTTCACATAAGGAGAATAATTTCCGCCAAGCTAGTTGGGCCACTGGCTCTTGGGATCCAACTTTGCCCTCAGGCAGTGAGAGCTAAATGTGTTTATGTCATAAAGATGTAAGCACGTGAGACTAAAGTTTAGGCACTTCTGTAAGCAAACACAAACTCACAGTTGTTCATTTCCCCACAAGAGCAAGCCCATCCTTGGCTTCTTTCCACAAGGGAAATTATATTCAGACATAATAATAGAGCCCTACATGGCAAACTAAAAGAGTAATTAACACTGCCATGAATTAACAATTAATAGTAGAAACCGAGGGTAGAGATAAAATTACAATTGCATTAGTAATGGATAGATTTAATAAGCAAAGTATTCTGCATTCAGCTGAAAACAGTCATTGCTTTGATTTGTGTTCTTGTGTGTGGTGGTAGAGTAACAATTTTCTTATTTTGTTTCGCCTTAGCACTTCAGCCTCAGTCTTCAAAATACAAGTGAAGATTTTTGCAGGGGAGTTGTTAAGTGAGTTTTGCCTCATTTTACAGCCTTTTTGTCACAGTTGTTAAGTGAACCACTGCAGTTTCTAACTGATTCATGTGGTCCTTAATTGAATCTGGCTTCCCCCCATTGACTTTGCTTGTTGAAAGCCGGCTGGGAAAGTTACAAAGGGTGATCACATGATCCCAGGACAGTGCAACTGACATAAATACTTGCCAGTTGCAAAGTATCCAAATTCTGATCACGTGACTATGGGGTTGCTGCAATAGCCATTAGTGTGAAAAACAATCATAAGTCACTTTGTTCAGAGCCCTTACAACTTTGAACGGTCACTAAACCAATAATTTGTAAGCCAAGGGTTGTCTGTAATAACGATATGAATCATAGGCTCCAAGACAGTAAGCCTCACAATTCAAACAGTTGTGAAACAAAAATAACAACTCCCTGTTTTGCTTGTTCCTTCCTCAGGGCCTGTGAATGGCAACAGCCAGAAGAAACTTGGTGGGATTTTGATAGAAATGTAAGAAGAGCCTTCCGTCCTGGATCCATTGCAAGTAGCATTAAAACAAAATCAGCCAGACCCACTGCCTATACTTGATCCAGACCTTGGAAGTTACCTGGGTAAATATGATCAGTACGGGATCTACAGAGCTTAGAAAGCAGTTATGAAACCTGAGAAATAAAATTCCACTTCATATCAGAAACACACCATGTTTCCTTTAGCATTTCTGCAGTCAAAAGAGGTTTCTTCAGAAGCAAAGCACTCTTTGAACTAGCTGCACTACATAAACAGCCATCTACTATCTATAATCAATAGCTGCTTTGTATCTGCAGAATACATCTGCAGAAGCTTCACTTCCAGAAGCGCTTTGTTCCAGGATTAGTGAGCTTACATAGTAGAAGTTTTTGTGTTTGAGGTTTTTCACATTTTTAGAAATCCTGGGCTTCCCCCTTCTTATTTATTGATCCCTCTTTTAGTGGCCCATTTTTGATTCCACTTAATGCTCATCATTTTAATTCATATTAAAGGGATCTGTGTGCATCTCAAATTGTGGCATGTATTATAAACAAATAATATACACACGTGCGCGCGCACACAGACACACACATACAGAGTGTGAAAATGAAAGATGGATAAATAGAAACATTACTTCTTTAGATGGGTATATTTGCACAAATCTTGCAAAGTCTCATAACTGAAGACAGAGATCTTACAAGCTGCAGCTAGCTTGTAAGAATTAATTAATTTTTTTAAAAAAAATAGTTAAAAAATTGGAAGTCAGTGGGTGATATCAAAAAGTATTATGGGTACTGTAACACCCATTGACATTTTTTTATTTTTTATTTTTTTTTAAACTTAAATTATGCTGCGGACTACTGCACTAATGTAAATCTGTGGCAATAACAAGAGTAGATTTTGTTACTATGTATACACAGAAGCTGAATTTGTTCTACTAGATTTTGAATGTGAATCGAAAGACCTCTTTCGATTCTGCAGTTATAATAATTAAATAGGGCAGTTTCCAAATTGTTTTTATTTCCAAGAAAGCGCCAGAGCTCTTCAGAAAGCAGCTTCTTGGTCTTTTTTGTGTTTGTATGTATCTTCAGAATAAACACTCATGTGTTTTTAATGTTAAAAAGCAAATTAAATCACAGACATCAGCCCTGTACTAATGGGATAAGCCCTCAGTAGATTCCTAGGCAGAGCTGAATATTTGTAAGAGGCATAGCAATAAATATTTGTGATAACTTAGCTATGAAAGAGAGCTAACATTAGGGGACATTAGGATTCCATGGCCCCTGTCGGAATAAGGCAACATGTGCAATTTGTCACATGTGGGACCTGATATTTTCCTCAAAGCAGTCAACATGATTTGCAGGCAGAGGACACTATTGCCAATTCTTTGCTCTGGGTGTGGAATGCTTTCTGGATCACATGCATACTGTTGCTATCCTTGACCTCTGCAGAGGTAGGGAACTAGATGGTTTACTGAAAGGCCCAAGTCATGAACCACTGAAGAAGCACCAAGAGGGACATGATGCATGGGTGTACATGATTGCACATTGCATATGTCTCCATGCTCAGAACATATTTCAGATGCATGCCTTTTCCATCTCTGTTGCAAGAATAATGTATTCTAAAGGCATGGGAAACCAGATTTTTTTTTCATCTTGGGGAAGTTAACATTTACTTACTGTACTTTTGGGCACATCATGAAAAAAAATCATCCCTAATAACCATATGGCTCTGAATATAAACAGAGCCAGCATGTGCCAGGAGAAAGCAAACACTTTGACAAAATATTTGTACGCAGACGCCAACACATTTACATGCACATGATGCACACGATAAACACTATTCCGAACTTTGGTATGAATCAATGCAGCACATGGTAACTACTAAGCAATTAGTAGACTATAGGCCAACGTAAGAAATGTTATTTTCATCTCTTTGCTTCCTCCATATGAAAAGAGAATTGCCTGAAGAACTAGAAGTATATTCTCTTTAGGAGCTGATATTCCCACTGTAGAGCAAGGCAAAGCCTTCAGTATATGAAGCTAATATTTTTGGTGAGTGAGTGAAGCTGGGCTTGCTGTCTGCTCTTTTCAAAGCAGCTACAGTGATGCAGACAATCTTCCTTACCTTCCCTCAAACATTCCTTGATTCCCTCAGAAGTGTACTCCTGAGTAAGCCTGGGCATTTTATGGACCCCGGGCCATATTTGGCCCTTTGTCTGTCCCTGTCTGGCCAGCGTGAGGTCAACTAGACATTAGAATCAAGTGTAAATAAGTGTGCTGCAGCAGGCAGGAGAAGAAGCCAAGTTGGGTCTGGCTCTGTGCAGTCGCCATGAGCTCCTGCAGTTGGCTGGCAACTGTGGGAGGGCGTGGAAAGAGTGGGTTCTTTTGTGTCTGCACAGTGCTCACCCCTAACCTGGAGCAGCCTGAAGAGGTGGCACAGTCATTGTGTGAGGGGACCCAGGCTCAGCCAGCCACAGCTGCCTCCGGCGAAGTGCAGCTATTGGTTTGGTCCTCCACAACAGTCCCAGTTTCTCATGTGGGCCTTTGAGAAAATTAATTGCCCACCTCTGTTGTTGGGGATCCAAGCTGGTGTTCCTGATGCTTAGCTACACCCCTGGGGTTTTCAAGGGTGGGCTGATGTCCAAAGGGAGCCTCACCCACCCAATCATTTAAGCTTACAAAAGTAAATGCTACAACAGAGTGTGAAGGGGCGAGTGTAGCAGGAAAAATGAAAGCAAACAGCCTGCAGAAAAGGAAGCGGAGATGACATCTACAGATTAGCAGCTATTACAAGCATTACACTTCCATTCAGCTACCAAAACTCACAAGCTATGGTGAGCAGCATACCCTGGTGGAAGTCCTGCTTGTAGCTTTGCTGGGAGCATAGTAACAACTAAAAAAGGAACAACCACACTGAAGCAACTAATGCATGAACATTTGGAAACAGGCCAAGATTATATGTTGCTTAGAGACTTTAGTGTGAACTGAGTACTGAAAGAGCACAAAGCACTATCACAGAGAAAGTTATATTTTAACATTATCTTGCAAAGACTAGAAGGGTAGGGTTGACCCAGAGCAATATGCTTGTTGTTGGGAAGGAGTGTGTTGTAATAAATTATTTTTACAGATTTGCTATTACAGTGGTGTATCCAGTTCTTGCAGAGCAAAGAATTCTCACAGTGGACTAGTAGTGGAGTTGGGGAAGGGAAAGTTTATATGGTTTAGTTGATTTTCAGACCCTGTGTCTTCTTTGCAATTTTGGCAAAGGAATGTATACATAAGCATTACACACAGGCATGCAAAAAATCAAATTTTCACAACATTTGGGAGTTTCAATGAAGTTCATCTGCTATTCTTGATATTTAAAACAATAAAAACTTGGATGACCAGGGAGGACTCCTGGTATTCATGGTGATGCAGCAAATGATTAAAGAGTCATTTTTCTAGGAGGAAGTAGTAGATATGCCAGTGTTTAATAGAATAGAAAAACAGAGTTGGAAGGGACCTTGGAAGTCTACTATTCCAACCCCTTGCTCAGGCAGAAAATGTGTACCATTTCAGACAAATGGTCGTCCAGTCTCTTCTTAAAAACTTGCAGTGTTGGGGCATTCACAACTTCTGGAGTCAAGTTATTCCACCGATTAATTGTTCTAACTGTCAGGAAATTTCTCCTTAGTTCTAGCTTGCTTCTCTCCTTGGTTGGTTTCCATCTGTTACTTCTTGTTCTGCCCTCAGGTGCTTTGGAGAATAGCTTGACGTCCCTCTTCTTTGTGGCAACTCCTGAGATATTGGAAGACTGCTAACGTGTCACCCCTCATCCTTCTCTTTATTAAACTAGAGATATCCAATTCCAGCAGCTGTTCTTTATATGTTTTAGCCTCCATTCCTCTGATCATCTTTGGTGCTCTTCTTTGCACTCTTTCTAGAATCTTATCATCTTTTTTACATCGCGGTGACCAAAACTGGATGCAGTGTAATCAGAACCAAAATGAGTACCACTCTCAGTGGGGGAAAAAATAGTAAGAGTTAGAAATGTGTTTCAGATAGAGGGCAAAAGAATGCAGAAATATAAAATTGAGTCATAAAGTTGCTTTGTAGCACAACTACTCTGAAAATTCAGCCATTTTGTCAGCAGAAGTCTGGTTCAGGCAAGAGACAGGCAATCTGACATGTTCAGACTTCAGATAGCAAATCTCATTTCAATGATGAAATGAAAATGAAGGGGCTATTAGATACTTTAAGGAAGGGAAAATATCACAGCAAAGTAAATGGCCAATTCAGTCAAATGAAACACAAAATCTGTAGCATGCTAAACGTTCCGTGACCTCCCTACAAATTTATTGCATCAAGTATATCAGTGAGGGATAAGGAGAGGTTTAGAGAATAAAAATAATGAATTTATATGATCCAGCAGATCAGAAAAGGCCATTAAAGATTTATTGAGTGGAGGCACATCCAATGCTCCCAAGCCAGCCATCAGTTTGTCAGAACATAATTTTATACTAGGTAGGTAGTTATTATTATTTGGCAGCCATGTGGTTTAATATTTTTCTCACATATTCTCATCTTTATTTTTCATTCTCCACCTAAGAAAATCCACTCTGAGCCTTCTGTTCTAGAGCCCCAAATCTAGGATTAAGGAGGATCAGAGCTAACACCACCCAGAATCAGCTGATGTCGGACAGTATCAAAATTGAATTAATTAAAAAATGATTCAGAATTCACAGGCAGTAACTTAAAAAAAAAACTTTCAAAAACACTCAAATATATAGAACCTAATCTACATGAGTGTCTTTCAAATTTTAGATCATAAAGGAATGGAACCAGTAAGCTAGGATGTCATAATAACTTTATAAAAATAAAGGCATGGTATATTTATCTCAGTAAAACTGCAACATCTGCATTGGAAATAAATCCCTTTAAATTGCCATGGTAACCAAAATCCTCCACCATCCTTTCTTCTGCTTTCTCTTTCTCGTTCATTAGACAAAGTGCAATATACCTTCCTTTTGTTTGCACTATGCCACAGACATTATGATTTGTCGAATTATCTTATATGAAATTGGAGCAGTATAGAAGCTGAAGCAATAAGTAAATAAATAAATAGATCCAATCCTTTCTTACGTGGGTCAAAAAAACCGAGGCTAAAAAAAGAAGACGACAGCAGCTAATTTACAAATTTTTCTTTTCCAAAAGAGCACCATGTTCTAAACTGTTTAAATCTAATTGTCTAAAATGGTATAGTGTTTCCTGCCTGAGAAGGGGGTTGGACTAGAACAGAGGTCCCCAATCCTTTGGGCACCAGGGATCAGATTTTTCCACAGACTGGAGAGTGCATAGTTTTGTGTGCTGCCTGCATCCCATGGATCTTTGCTTGTTTGTGTGGACTGGTTGCTGGCATGCTGCAGCCTGGTACCGGTCCACAGACCAGGGGTTGGGGACCCCTGGACTGGAAGACCTCCAAGGTCCCTTCCAACTCTGTTATTTGATTCTGTTCTGTTCTGTTCTGTTCCGTTCCGTTCTATTTTCTATTTTCTATTTTCTATTCTACTCTACTCTACTCTACTGTATTCTATTCCAGTTAGAATATTTGATCAGTTGCTAGAACTGGAGGAAGAGTAAAACTGGTGCATTTTTATTGTTTTGCTGCTTTTTTAAAGCTATACTTCTATAATGTACCCTGTTTAAAATAAAATTATGCACATTTGTAAAAAAAGGAGATTGTCCTATTTCTTCTTCTGCTGAGGTCAGAGAGAATTCTCGTCTTTTAGACCACTCTTCTTTCTCAGTTCAGACCACCATAAAAAGGTAAAGGTAAAGGTTCCCCCGCAAATGCATGCTAGTCATTTCCGACTCTAGGGGCCGGTGCTCATCTCCGTTTCAAAGCCGAAGAGCCAGCACTTGTCCGAGGACGTCTCCGTGGTCATGTGGCCGGCATGATGCCAAAGGCTCACGGAACGCTGTTACCTTCCCACCGTAGTGGTCCCTATTTTTCTACTTGCATTTTTACGTGCTTTCGAACTGCTAGGTTGGCAGAAGCTGGGACGAGTAACAGGCGCTCACTCTGTTACGTGGCACTTGGGATTCGACCCGCCAAACTGCCAACCTTCTGATCGACAAGCTCAGCATCCTAACCCACTGAGCCACCGCATCCCTTTCAGACCATCATAGATGCCACCAAGTCCACTTTCTGGCTGAACGTGTGTCTCATGCAAATATAAACTAAACAAATTAATGCAATTCTAGAACAGAAGTAAAAAGGAAGTTTTCAGCAATTGATAGAGAGCACACCAAAATATTTTTCCTAAGCCCAGCTGGCCAGTTATTCTGCTGAACATATTAAACAGAATAATTTGGGATTGCCTCTCAAGGAAATACAAGAGGTGTTTTAAAAATCCTCGGAAAAAAGCTGGTTTTTCAAGTTAATCCTTTGGTTGCTTCTGACATGCATTAATTACCAAAATGAATAAAAGCTCTTTGGCATGTTTTCCTTTCCTATGATACAGAGACTGAAGCAAACTCATGCCAGAAAGAAGATCTGTATGGGGCAATTTCCACCATGTTTTTCTGCCTAAATCACTGGAGTAAGGAATAATTATGTACCTTTAGAATTTGTTCCCTCTCTTGGGCATCTAGGTGCATTTCCATTTGTCCAATGAACCTTTTATTTGTTGCATGCTTTTGATAGGCATTGGATATATAAATGACAAGAGATTTTTCCCCTGATGTATCAACCAGCAACAACACAAAACAGTCATTGCTATATTCTTGTGGAATACTGTATGTCATCAGTGAATACTGTAAAGAAACCATTGATCTTCTCCTGTAATAATCTCAGTGGCAAGTGATCCCATGGCTCTTGTTAGTCATGCATCCCTAATCTGAAATCTGCTAGGCAGCTGGTTATGCCACAGCTGAGTATTGATCAAAGAAGTAACTTCACGAAGTGCTGTTTTTCAAAGTACTAACGTCTTTGTCAATAACTGTCTCATCTGTAAAATAAAGGTTTTTTTAGTGAGAAGATTTTGAGTTTTGGACAGGCATGGGAAGGAACAGAATTAAGTTCAATCCTGTCAAAACTGAGTGGCTGCTAGGGCCCCCATTCTGAGTTGGGGGCCCCATTCCTTGGGACATTCTATCTTTAGTCTTGGATGGGGCTGCACTTGCCCACACAAGACTGGTATACAATATGGGAGTCATCCGGGATTTGCAGCCCCTGCTTGAAGAGCAGATGGCAGCTATGTTCAAGACAGTCTTCACATAGTTTAATCAAATGTATCAGTTGTGCCTGATCCTAGATTGGAGTAATCATGCCTTAATTACCACAAGAATGGGCTACTGCTCTGTTCTCTACACGGGGCTGTCCTTGAAAGCCACTTGGAAGTTATCACTGGTCAGAATGGGTAATGCTGGGCATGCCTAGATGTAACGCTGGTTGTACAGTCATACCCAATTAATATACGCCAATGGCTTCATGTCAAAGATGAAAGGTATTAATTAGTGTAGCACAGGGCTCTGTTACAATGCACAAATCAACAGAAACCATTGTTCCTCTCTGTTTTGCATTGGTCAGATCACTATTATAATATTGTCTCCAGTTTAGTGCACTGCATTATTAGGGCAATTTCTTTTGAGCTTGCTTGGGTAGTTCATTCCTGACTATAATACCTGAAAGTTTGGTTATGAGAAATAATTATTATCCTACTGATATCCAGACTGATGGAAATGGGGATCTATAGGAGCCTTCATTGTCCTATTGTCCTGTGATGACAGGGAAAAATCCATATTATGGGGATTGCTACCTTTTGGTTGACCAGGGAGAACAAAATTAGAAGTTAGTGCTGTTTTAAGTGAAAAAATATTACAAAGTGGATAAAGCTATGTAAGGTACATAGATGAGGCTGGAACTTGAGGTTTTGGAGAATTTAGGAGAATGGTTTGTTTCTTTCTAATTGCATTAAGCTTAATTTTATGGCTTATATATTTTCACATCCTTCTTCAGAGCAGCAGGACATTGTGCATCAGTTTTCAGCTATTATGATCAAAGAGGGCTCCTGAGGCCATGTTATCCATTGTCCACGATGGTATTTTTCTTTTGAGCACAATCTTCTATGGGAATATAGAACACCATGACTCTGATAGTTTTGTTGCTATAGTTGTTAATTTTTTGTTGTAATGCCAGAAAAGGGATAGAGCTTGTGCCTGCATGCACACGTGAGCAAGGAAAGGTCTCAAACCTGAAATCTGCTAAAATAAACATGTTGCTGTGGATTCCAGTTTTAAAGTATTACATCATTTGGAACAGGAACGTGCAGAGTCCTTAGTGTTCTCTGAGCTTGCTTGTTTGCTTGCTGATATTTCATTGCCCAACTAGATAACGTAATCAGTGCCAGTGATTGTGGCATATTCTTCCTGTCTATTAATAAATAAAAATAAATTATAAATAATGCTTACAATCTTATTTCACTTTTCCTTTGCTTTACAAAGCTGTAAAGGTCATAAATGTGAGGATTGGTTGCAAAGTTGCTTTTTCATCACTGTCGTAACTGTGAATAGTCACTAAACAAGATAGTCACTATACTAGGACAACTTGAACACAACTATATATGTGCAAATCCAGAGAACCAGACTGTAAACATTCATAACAAATGACATCTTCCAAAAAATTCTCTGAATTCTATAAATGTCTCTTTGGAATCATAAACTAAAACAACGTCTAACAGGATAACTTGATCCAACAAATACATTTCAGGTTTCTGAGTCTATTTCTTATCCTAATTGTTTTTCTTAAGCAATTAGGGAATCATTTATGTTTGCACGAGTTGTTCCCATCAGCTACTGTCTTTTAGAAGAACATGTCATGGTCGCCTCAGAGGCCAGTTTGGAGAAGGAGGAGGAAGAGTTGGAGCTAGGACTGTCTGACAGGGAAGGCACGCCAGGGGCTGCAGACGATGCTTCCCTGACCCCTCCGGCATTGGGGGAGGTGGTCAACCAGAGAGCTGCCTGCCTGTACAGACATAGAAGAGGATTGGCTAATGACTGGCAGTGGTGCTGATAGGCAGCCAATCTCCTCTGATGAGGCCCAGCTGCCAGCTCCACTGATCCAAAGATAAGGAGAGTGTAGGCAAGCCCAGAGAAGGGCTGCAAGGCTACTCGGGAGGAGGTCGCCCAACCCCTCCTCACAAGGAACACATGGCAGAGAGTAACTTAAGGAGAAGCAGTGGGGAGGTAGTCTTTGCCAGGAACAATTGTTTGCTTTGGCTTACACTCCCCTGGCTTTTACTTGTGCCTGTTGCTGTTTGCCTTGCCTTGCCTTGCCTCGCTTGGAAGATGGCTCTTCGCATCTTGTTTTGGACCTCACCCTTCTCTTGTGGCCTACGTTTGGCCTTTGCTTCACTGGGGCTTTGGAACTGCTTCTTTCCTGGGACCTGTTTCTTGTCCTGAGGACTGTCCTTGTGTTGTGCCTGGACCCTGCCTGGTGGATTGGACTTGGAACCCTGGACTTTGCCCTGTGAGCGTGCTCCTACTCTGGGGGCTTCCTTTGTACTACCGGGGCTGTGTTTGGGAGCTGGAGGGTGGCTGCCTTCAGGGTAGCGTGAGGATGGAGCCTTAGCGGTTGTTGGGAGAGCCACTGGCTGGAACATTTGTTAAGAGAAATAAAGGACTCTCTAAAGGCCTGCCTTGTTTTGACCACCTGGGTCATAACAGAACAGAACAGAAATTGTGAGAATTTGTAAATAAAATCCAGGGCATGTGAGAAGAGAGAGAACTTGCTCTGTGAATCCGAGAAAATCTTTTGATCTTCACTGACCCATTTGTGAGAGTTCTCAGGTATTTGAGAGAAATTTCAGAAAAATTTTGCTCACTTATCAATTGTAGAATTATGAAAATGTTCAGAGTAAAAGCTGATTACCAATGGTCACCATCTGCTTTTATGGGTCAAAAATCTCATCAAACTAATGTGCCCTAGTTCATTTTCCAGTTAAGCAATTAAGAAAGAGCTCTTTCTCATAATTGCTTGTGCTCTATATAACCCGTGTACAATGAAGGTTGAAGGTGATGGAAGGGGACTAGGATGTCAAGCCTCATTCTACATGCATCTAGTAGATGCTCTCTACAGAATACATAGAGAAGTTCTGTATGCAAAGGGAGAAAAACAAGGCTCCCCCACTGCTCTGGCAGTGTATACATGTGCATAAAATTCTCTATATAATTTATTGAGGGACCAGTTAATCAGATCCATTTTATATCTACAGTCAGTCACTTATACAAATATTTTCCCTATAAATCAATTCTGTCCTTGTTTCTCATTATTCTGCAAATATGTGTGTGGGTTTTCATAATCCACACATATATTTGCATTTCAATATGTATTTGCATGAATATTTTTAAAAAGTATTTTCTTGCAGAACACACATTTCTAAACGTATGCTGATACCTTTTATGAGTGAGGAATTGCAATAGAACGTATGCAAACATCAGTAAATGTTTATTTTATTTTCAACACTTGGCATGCTTTTCGAAGCAAATAGACTCTCTCTCTCACCTGGTATCTCCAGACATAACTCCATTCTCTGAGCCATTTTCATTCTTCCTCACCCCATGTTCTCTCTCTCCCCCCCTCTCTTCATTGTACTTCTTACCTTCATGGTGAGTGAGCCCTTTCATTGTGAAAAGCAAAGAGAGAAAGTTTTGGAAGCTGTGCAAGGCATCTTAAAGCAGTGACTGACAATGGAGTCACTTTTGTCCATCTTTCTCCATTCCACCGAGAAAGGTAAAAGAGCAATATCATGAGATATTGCTCTTTTACCTTCCTTCCTTTATACTACTCCTAAGAGAGCAGTACAAAGGAAGATCTTCTCTTGGAAACCTCAGGTGTCTTGAAACAGTCACTCACAATGGAAGTATCGGCTCATAGCAGACTGAGCAGGGTAGATTTTTAAAGGAGGGCTCCAGCTAGATTGTTGTAACTTGACATCTCCCCTGACTCCTACAAAACATGGCCTGCTAGCTGAATAGGTGGTATAGGAATTAGAGGCTGAAGACTCTGAATGCTAGAGGACTTGGTGGAAGATATTTCTTGGAACCTTAGATTATCTAATTAAAATACCAGAATGTATACAGTATATGAAAGGAGTGGGGCATACAATTCCAATTATATACATAACGTACAGATTGTCAGGGAAAATATGTCATCCCAAAAGGAAACATATCACAACAGAAACATTGGAGGACTTAAAATTCTATGCTTTCACGCTCCTTCGATATGAAACAGTTATATGCTTTGCTATATTTAGCACTGGAGGAGTAAATCCAAATTCAGACATTGCAACTGAGAACATTTGACTATATACTGAATAAGTTATGACGGAGCTCCCCACAGCTACTTAAGAACCCTTTTCAAAGTTCTGACTGCTACACCAACACCCTCAGTGATCACATGATCATATTTGGGCATTTGACAATTAGCTCTCATTTATGATCAATTGCAGCAAGCCACAATCATGTGTCTGCAACATTTAGCATTTTTGTCAGTTTCCAATATATAAATCCAGTTTCTGGCCAAAAAATGCCTATTAGTGAAAATGGGTTCACTTAAGGATCTTGGTCTTTGCTTAATCACCATGGTGTTTGCTTAACAACTGCCATAAAGATTGTAAAATTGAGTGACCCACTTAATGATTGTGACAACCTGCAACTATAATTCTCAAATACAATCGTAAGTCTAGGCCTACCTGTGTAGGTTGTGTAATCAATAATATTTTGTCCTTTACTCAGGGCTTTTTTTGTCATAGAATGCTCAGAACGGAGTTCCGGCACCTTTTTTGGGTGGAACCTTGTAGGGTAGGCAAGGCAGGTTGTATGACATGTGTGAGTTCCGGCACCTTTTTCTTTTACAAAAAAAGCACTGCCTTTACTTTCATTCCTAGATGTGCTACATCTTCTTGATGTTAGTATTTTATGAACATCCAGCATGAATAGAAAAAAAACGATTTTATTTTTTAAAAATCAATCATGTTAGCTGGGTTGTTGTTTGCCTTGCCCTGTACTATCTCTTTCAGGTGACTGAAGCTATTCAAACTACTCCAGCTTCACTATCCACAAATCTTGTAATTAAGCCATGCAATATATATGTTTTACAGGTCATCATGACCCATCCTTGGCCTTTTTAAAAAGTTTGTGGCATAGCACAGAATAAAAAGCCCTTTGGTATATCTGGCTTTTCTGAAGATGAATTCCTAATATTAAATAAAGGTATTGATTCATTTTAAGCATTTCTAAAACACTCTTCATCTCAACAGATTCCCAAGAACTACACAATAAAAAAATCAATGTAATAAAACAATGTAATCATCAAAACCCTAGAAGCAATGAAATGTAACACTGAAAATAGACGCAATAAAAACAATTTAAAATGTCTGGAACTATGAGACATCTTGATTTGGTATCAAAATACTCCACAGTGTTGGTGCTTCTTGATCTTCCGTATGGAAGATGCTGTACTGTCTGGATCCAAATATCCCCACCTTGTTTGCTTTTGCAATTTACTCTTAATTCATTATGTCACTCTTTAAATGTAGGTAAAGGTAAAGGAGTGCCATGCAGATTTTATTTTGCCAGTCATTGCTGACTATATGGGCAGTGCTGTTCTCCGTTTCAAGGCTATTGAGCCAGCACTGTCTGAAGACATTTCCGCAGTCATGTAACCAGCATGAAAACACAGAGTGCTGTCACCTTCCCACCAAAGAGTTACCTATTTATCTACTTGCATTTGTATGCTAGGTTGGCAGGAGCTGGGGTGAGGATGGGAGCTCACCCCATCATGTGGTACTTGGATCTCGAACCTAGGTTGCTGGCTTTCCAGGTAACAAGCCCAGCATCTTAACCACTGAGCCACCACATCACCCCCTTTAAATGTAAGTAAGGTTGACAAAATGGCTAGTGTGCAACTGAGTGCTTTGATTATTCTGTGTTTTCATTATGTTCAGTTCAGTAGCTTCTGCAACTAAGACAGGCTTCTTAAAAAAAATCCTTCCAAAAATCCAAAAAATATTGGTTGATGTCTAGGCTGCAGTGATAAATAAATCAGTCCCTGGTACAGTGAAACCTATTTTGGAGTGAACTTGATGCAAAATCTTTTTTGTTAATAAAACTCTGTATAATTATTGCTGGAATAGAGACAATGGTAACATGGAGATCTGTGTTAGAGGCTAACTGAGAGATTCAGCTTGATTTTGTGTAAATTTGAATTTTGTATTAAATATCCTACATTTTAATCCATATGTTTGTGGTAACCCTAATTTAAAAATAGAAGTTGTTGAAACTGGTGCTTTCCCCCAAAATTTTAAAATTAGACAAGAGAGCAAAAAGCCTCTCCTGGCAATGAAATCTAACACCAGTAATTACAGTCAAGAGGAAAGACAGCCAATCCGGTGTGATGGTTAAGACCCCAAGATAGAAACCGAGAGACCATGAATTCTAGTGCCATCTAAGGCACCAAGCCAGATGGGGTACCTTGGGCCAGACATTCTCTCTCAGCCCTAAGAAGCAGGCAGTGGCAAACCACTCTAAAATCTGAGAGAAAAATCTGCAGATCTGAAGGCACAAAAAGGACTGCTTTTCAAAGAGGAAAAAGCCTGGGGTAAAACAGTATCAAGATATTAGGCATCTTTCTGGAGGTAAACAGCATGATCTGCAAATAATACAGTAAATGTTGTATCACCAGAACTCCTTTGTAATTCACTCAAGCAGAAAAAACCCCAGCAGTTCCGAATCCAAGATATTTTACAGTACTTGTTAGCCTTTCCTCCAAATGAATTTCCAGCAAGTCAGTTGTACAAGATTTGTGAGAGGGGGGAAAAAGTATAAAAAGGGACAGAATTAAACACCAATATTATCTCACTATTAGATTATAAGTAAAATAATAGAGATTGATAAGGCTAAATTTCTCGTATTCTAGAATCTAATAAAGGGATAAAGTAAGGGGAAGATTAAAAAGATCTAGACCAAGATGCTGTATCTGCATCTATTCATGGGGCTCCCATTCCTTCCCTCTTTTACCACGGAGGAAGCCAGGTCAGGAGAGCTTCAATATCACATTTGGCATCCATAATTTTGAAAGCACACTCGGTGCACCATGAAGCCAAATATTAAAAACTGAGATGGTTATTATTTCTTTATCTCACTTTGTTCCACCTTATAGATTGCTACAAATAATATACACAGCTTCATCTATTGATTGCATAGCATTTATAATGTTGCTAGTACTAGCCACTTGGCTCTACACGGCTCTACACAAAGGTATATATAGAACGATGGGAGTAGACTCTGATATACACCCCCTCTGGCAGTTTAAAAAAGAGGAACAAACAGCCACTACCACATACTTCTCCGAGAAGAACGAAGCTGAAGCCACCAGCCTGAGGATGACGGATGAGATTTCGTCGAAACGTTGCTCCTATACCTTCAATTCTACGTGGGGAAAAAAACCCTGAATGACCAAAGATATATTCAAATTGCTAATAAAAGAGAGAAAGAACCTGTGGCTCAGGAAGTTAAAACAACTGCCTAATATATAATCAGCCCAGGTTCGAATCTCAGATAAAGGGTATGACTGACTGATGAGAACATAAGAAGTTCGAAATGATCATCTCAGCTTCCCAAATTCTTTATTAGCAATTTGAATAATTTACACAAATAATCAGCTGTCATAAGTTGACTATATCCTGTGGATAAGCCTTGGGTCAGGCCAAAGCAGGAAAGAAAGAGTTAATTAGCAAGGTGCATTCAAAAAGCCTTGACAAATACTTAACACATATTTCCCTTGCCTTCTAGCTAATAAAAGAGAGAAAGAACCTGTGCCTAATATATAATCAGCCCAGGTTCGAATCTCAGATAAAGGGTATGACTGACTGATGAGAACATAAGAAGTTCGAAATGATCATCTCAGCCTCCCAAATTCTTTATTAGCAATTTGAATAATTTACACACACACACACACACACACAATCTAAATAGTTAACAAGCATTTAACACACACACACACAGATCTGCATGCACATGTGCATACACACACACACACACACACACACACACACACACACACAGACAGACAGTTTGAGTCATTTTTTTAATCAATAGACTAATTCAGTGGGAATCAATGGGAGGCTCTTGCTTTGTCTAAATCATACACTTTTTAAAGGAAAAAATTGGTACCCATTTCTATCTGCACTATGGAAAGAAGCAAGCTACAAACTATGTTTTGAAGGGATTCACGCCTGCTGGATTTTCTCATCATGCTATCATAGATAACCCTTCACTGTTTCTTCAGGGTCTAAATGGAAGCAGTGGAATCACATGCATTTCTGTGATAATCAGAATGAGTTGTAAATTAATGAGTTGTGAATTCGGTCATTGGGGGTCTTATATTATTGATCTGGAGATATTATTATTACATTTAGTACATTACTCTGTGAAAAGTGCCTTGATTCAACAAGGCTATAATATAAGACCCCAGAGAAGATTAACAATAACCCATTCCTTTTAGACATTTCCAAAATAGATTTTGTGTCATTCATAATGTTGCCATCTTTAGATGCCAAATCTGCCAGGGGTAGAAATAAATATACCAGCCCATCAAGAGAGAGCGATTTGCAATACAGATGATACTCAGAATCAATATAAAAGTGGTTTTTTAAAATGGATTGGGGCTACGGATGTTTTCAGATGCAGTGTGTGTCTAGTGTATTAGTAATCATTAGTATTCTGTAACTATTCCATCATTTTCCCTTCAATGGTCTATATGTGATATGAAACAGCAGTGTTACACAGTGGAGAGAGAGTATGGGTGAGAAACTCTAAAGGGAGGGATATACTGTTAATTAAAAAATGTTTGAGACTGGTGCTTGCATCAAAGAAAATCAAGGTTTTAGTTATGAAATCACTTGATGATAAGAAATCAAAGTTATTCAGTCTTTCTGCAGCTAAGAATCTGAAGTTGTTCTTCTCCAAATGAAGCCAAATATACGTGTCCCAGGATAAAGTTGCAGGATGTGTGGAGAACATTCTAAAGAGAAAGTAGTTCACTGAGGATGGGCTCCAGCATGAATCTGAACATTTGGAAGAATAAAGCTCTGGTCCAGATGACCAACTCAGATTGACTCCTTGCTCTTCTCTACTATGGATGAAGAGCCAGACAAATTGAAATCCAAACCACACTGGTCAGAATCAAAAGAGAGCTGAATTGAGACAGGAAAAAAAAAGTGATGAAAGCTTGGAGAATATAATAGTCGGATGCTGGTTGCATAAAGACATGCAAAGAAAGGCTTCCATACGAGGGAAAGAGGTACAGGATCCTTCTGCCAACTATCCCTACATTTATTCCCTAGTGGTCAAGAGATACAAACAACACTGAATTCTAAAAGCTGGCGATTTTTTTAAAAAAGGGGAGGGGATAAGAACTGGCAAAAAACAAAATGAACAACAGGCTTTGAGAAAGACTCTTTTTAAAACTCTGTGAAATAATTATGCCAGGCTGATTGCCTGGGAAAATTCTTACTTGAAAGCAACTGATCCCTGTATCTCATTTGTCATAACGGGCAATATTGCTGTCTTCAGAAAGACTGCACTTCCTTTGGAATGGGATGCCAAACCGGAGAATATGGATTCTGTATTAGTTTTCCTTCTTCCCGAGGTATCGTAAACAGATGGTGGGAAACACACCTTTTTATCCAAGTCAACAAGTATACTTGTGCTCATTCATCTGTCTCTTCCTCAACTGGGGTGCTGAAGAAACACTTTTTTAAAAGTGCTGTAGGATTTTCTCTTCTGTCATCCGCACATATGGGGAAAGATTTAGCACATGTCTGTCTGAATAAGGATTACTGCAGAAGTTCTTGTGTGCTGCTAAAGATTGCAGAAACCTGTTATGAATTACAAACAAACTGGAGAAACAAACTGGAGAGGCAGTTTGGTCTAGTGGTTAAGGCACCTGGGCTAGAAAACAAGAGAAAATGAGTTCAAGTCCCGCCTTGACCATGAAAGCCAGTTGGGTGAGCTTGAGCAAGTCTCTCTCTCTCTTTTTCTCTCTCTCTCTCTCTCTCTCTCTCTCTCTCTCTCTCTCTCTCTCTCTCTCTCTCTCTCTCTCTCTCTCTCTCTCTCTCTCACACACACACACACACACACACACACACAATGGGATCAAAAGCACAAATTATTAAATACTGTATGTATGTGAATTGGAAGTAATATTAACGAAGTATATATTTTTAAATTAAATGTATTTATAAATACAACCAAATTTTTTTGCTTCACCACCAATTCTTTGAGCACATCTTCCAACAGGCCATTCAAAAGCCAAACACAGTCCTCAGCTTGGGAAAAGATATGTGAGCCCGACATACAGCCTGTTTGAATGTCTACCACTTAGTGCTATTGGAAACGATGAAATATTCATAAATGCTCCTCGCTCAAACGTATCTTATCCAGAGAGAAACAACTGAAAAATCAGTAGCCAATTGTTCTGTCAAGGGGGAGCACATCTTCTCTTGCAGCACCTCAGTTCTGGCCCTCTTGTTATATTTTCAGAAGCAGGTCAAGCGTGTGGCTTCTTTGTGGTGCCTTTCAAAATAGAGTTTCCTGAGAAGCTATGGTAGGTGCTTCCTGATTTGGTTATTCTCACTAAAAATATAGGTTTACTCCTCTGGGAAGAAATTAAAACAGCTTAGTCAATAAATGGTAATTTGTTCAGAGGAACAATAAGAGGATCTCAAGAAATTGCCTAAACTTTCTAGGTAGTGTGCTTACTCTTGCAGAGCCCTTGGCGTAAAAGTTTTGAGTTGGCCTGGCAAAAAAGATGCAATAGAATAATGCTAATAACATTCTGAGCTTCTCTCCTGCCATCCTACTCACCGTACCCCTATGGCTGGAAGCCCGCCTGCTAATGACAGCCAAAGTAGTGCATAGGATCTGGCTGTGAGCTAAAAGCTTAAGGATGGTCGTTGTGCGTAAGCTCTCATTACAAAAACACGTCAGAGATGAAGAATGCTCTTTGTAGTTTAGAACACTGCATCTAACTCTTGGGTCCTGACATCCTACAGAGAAGGAGAATGGGATGTCCTGAGGAGCCCATTATTCAGGCTAATTTGCTGACTGGCAGCTTCTCTTGTTGGCAAGTGCTAATCTTACTCTCCAGTGCTCCCAGCCACAATTGCTCCTTTGTTTATTACAGTTATTATCCTTGTTTAAAGAGGGGAGGGGGGGGTTACTATATGCCTGGTGCCATTTATATGCCAGCTGCCACACCTTGCTATTTCCTGCTCTCCATCTCCCTCATATCAGCAATTGTTCTTCATATGTTTCATTTGTTAATGGGTGGGCTGGCACTGCACTAGGATGTGATTATTTCTGGGTTATTTCCCACAAATTATTCCACTTTTTGGAAAGGGTTTGCCAGAGAGTTTGGAGAACTTCTGAAATTTAATATAGCAGCCCTCCCCTCCACCCCCCTTTTTTCCCCCCAGAAGTCATCACTTCTGGAACAAAGGACCTTATATAAAGCAATTCTAACTCCCCTGCCTGTTTATTGCATTTTCCTCTGCTCAGCTTGAATACAGGTAGTCCCCAATTTATGACCACAATTAAGCCCCAAACTTCTGCTGGTCAGACAGTTTTAAGTGAAATTTGCTCCATTTTATGACCTTTCTTGCCACAGTTGTTAAGTGAATTACTGCAGTTGTTAAGTTAGTAACGCAACTGGTAAGTGAATCCTGCTTCGCCATTGACTTCGCTTGTCAGAAGGCCGCAGAAGGTGATCGTATGACCCTTGGACACTGCAACCGTCATAAATATGAGTCAGATGCCAAACATCCGAATTTTGATCACATGATTGTGGGGATGATGTAAAGGTTCTAAAAGTGAAAAACAATCCATAAGTCACTTTTTTCAGTGCCACTATAACTTCGAATGGTCACTAAATGAATTGTTATAAGTCGAGGACAACCTGTAAACAGAAAGTTCATATTCAGATGTGACAAACTTGCTGAATCTCAAGTGGAGAGCAAAGGCATGTTTTATGAAGTGCAGCCCTGGTGCAAACAACTCGAATGGTGCCACATCAAGCCGATTATTGTTGAAACACAACCCTATGGCCTATTTCCCCTGTCATATACTGTGGAGAAACACTAATTTCTGATAAGGAATAGCCTCTGCAACAATGGCAAGGCCTGAGAACCAAGGGACCTAGATTGTTTGTGAGTTAATACAAAGAAAAGAGTGAACATTACAAAATGATAGCAGTGGGTTAGGACGAAGGTCGGCAGTTTGGCAGGTCGAATCCCGAGTGCCATGTAACAGAGTGAGCGCCTGTTACTCGTCCCAGCTTCTGCCAACCTAGCAGTTCGAAAGCACGTAAAAATGCAAGTAGAAAAATAGGGACCACTCCGGTGGGAAGGTAACAGCGTTCCGTGCGCCTTTGGCGTCTAGTCATGCCGGCCACATGACCACGGAGACGTCCTCGGACAAATGCTGGCTCTTCGGCTTTGAAACGGAGATGAGCACTGGCCCCTAGATTTGGAAACGACTAGCACGCATGTGCGGGGGAACCTTTACCTATATGAACACACAAACACACACACACACACACACACACACACACACACACATGCACACACACACACACACACATATAGTATAACTGTTAGGATCTGGTTTCCAACTCTGGAATATGTCATAATAGTTACCTATTGTCAATGATTAAATACTGGAAGCCAACAATTGGTGTTTGTTTGCCGAACTGGGCAACTTTGGAATATACTTATATAAGCAACTTAGGTCAGATGGACAATATTAGGACCGGAATACTGAATACTAAAACTCTAGTGTCTCCAGAGACAATTACCTCAATTAGAAAATTATGGAATGTAATGAGTAATAAAAATATTTCAGCTTTTTCCCCATGCTACATTAATTTTATGGGGAAACACAAAAATGGGGGGGGGGGAGATGGAAAAATATGGAAAAATTGGATGAAAGTGGGGATATTGACTTTGGATCAATTGACAGATTAAAAAGATGAATTTTTATCGTTGTCTGGGTTAAGAGATAAAATACCATCCACCAGATGTAACTAAATTGCAATGTTTAGAGTTACAATATTTGTTAACAACATTGCTTGGACCAGCAGCATTTATAGCTTCTGACACACTCGGGATACTAGAACACCTTCTTAATCGTTTGAAACAAAAAAAACCTGTGCTAATATTTTTTATAGATATTTGTTATCAATAAATAAATTTATTATTAAGATGCTAAAAGAATTAATGGAATAAAGAATTAGAGGTTCCTATATTACCTAAATAATGGGAGAGTATTTAATTTCTTTAGCAACAGTCAATGGATCTCAAATGACTATTTATACAACAACCGCCCCCCCAAATATAGACTTTTTCAGACTTTGTTACGTTTAAATAGAAAATAACTGTCAAAAAGAGCATTTTGTTAAAATAATACTTCCCAAGTTTTTGGAAGAAAATATTGGACTATATAAAAATGAGAGAGAAGCTAAAATTTTCAGATGATGATATTCTTTTGAACTACTCACTTAGTACTTGGAATTCGCACAACCAGACAACATAAATGGATTCTCTGTCCCTTTGTTATTGTCAGGTCCCCAAACCCTCATCGTTTTCCTTGCATATGTATTCTACTTTTGGGGTCTGCCATTCTGCTGGGGGGAGGGGGAGCTTACTCTCGCTCAGGATAACGTTCGCTTTCTACTCTCTCCTCCTCCCTCTATCCCCTTGAGAAAGGAATGTGTCTCCCTCATCAGGGAGACGGCTACAGAGAAACAAAATTGGAGAAGACCTTGAGATGCGTGCCAACTGTGCCAGTTACCCGTTCATCTGACCACCTGTGGACTGGCTGGATTTCAAATGGACATTATGACTTTGGTGGGAGGAGGACTATTGCTAGTTTAACTATACTGTTTGCATGGGATTTTCCCCAGATTTCGCCTTGACTTCCCTACTGTCACTGACCCCTAGTAAAAGTATCCTTTGGAGAGAATGCCTGTTTCAAGAGTTCTGCTTTCTTGGCTGGTTAATTGAAGTGGATCCTTACAGTTATAGCCAAAAGACTGATATTGTGCAATTGAAAGATAATGTTTGGCTCCTTTCACTCAATGGCTTGAACCCCATATTACACTCACCACCTATCAGCGGATTGCCTATAGATACAGACTTTGAATGGGTAAAGGCAATGAAATACGGGGCTCATTTATATAAAAAACAGTAGGTTACAAATTATAGCTACATAATGGTATCAGAAACACATATGTACTTGAATAATAATTCCATTAGATAACTGTATATATAAAATAGTAACCATTTAACATGACATTCAGTATTGTATATTTTTGTTGTATTTTTTCACTTTTTAAAAAAAATACTTTCTATGTGTTTTTACTTTTCTTTGATAAAGCAGGTATTTTTCTCTGGGTGTTTTTTTCTTTCTCTCAGTCTTCATTTTAAAAACAATAAAAGGATAAATTAAAAAATAACTTTACAAACATAATGCTTACTTACACACCTGAATTCTTCTGAGGAGCATCTAGTACAGGGATAGGGAACCTTGGCTCTTTTATGACTTGTGGACTTCATGGATACATCCATCGAGCAATGTTCTGATTCAGGAAATCTGGGTATTGAAGTCCACAAGTCATAAAAGAGCCAAGGTTCCCTACTCCTGTTGTAGTATAAGGTCTATCAACATGTTTGTTGCCCTTCGTTTAAAATACCTTGTAAAGAAAGGAGTTATGGACCCACCTAACTTATTAAAATAATTAATTGGCGTAAAAATTGTAATTCCAAAATTCAGATTACCCGATTGCCTAGCTCTTCATTCTTAGTTTTCCCTTATCTCTGTCCAACTGTCAGCTTCTGAAATGCCATGAATCAAGAAGTGAGAAAGAAAAGCTTATTTTACCTGCCAGGAAGGTTAATAGAGTTCGTTTAGAGCAATACAGGTTTGTAGTATCAGACTAGCAAAGCACTCATTACCTGTTGGAGGTAAAAGGGAGAAATGGTATGGAGTGAGCAGGCAAGTATTTTGTCCATTTCTCCAGAGTCATAAATAAATGTGAATCATTCCTTCCACTAATATTTCCTAGGTCACATTAAAATAACATATATTGTTCCCGTTGCAAGCATCAGGTAGGACTTGCTCAAAATCCATTACAAGGTATTTATAAGAAATATTGGCAATTAAAAATAATGTGTATTACTGACCATGGAATAAATTAACTAAACAATGATGCATATAACTTGCCTTTTTGGCAAGAGGGCACAAAATGTTATGGGGTTTAATTTAAGTAGATTTTGCACTGGGCCATATCAGGATATAGGCTCTGGGAAAATAAATAATTTCCCAGATGGGGTCTTCCGGTGGCGACGCGGCGCCGAAGACAGCCGTCTCCGGGCTGTCCGCTCCGCAGCTGTGTTTATTCCATCGAAAACAGCGCCGATCAGCTGTTTAGGTGGATTTGAAGCCCCCTCCTCGGGAGAAGAGGAGGGGGTGAGGCGCCAGGTAGGGGCTGAGCTCTCCGGGGCCGCCTGAGCTGAAAGTTTGGGCGGCTGAAGGATTGAGCCCCCCCGAAGCCTGGGTCAGCTCCGAGCTGCGCAGCGTCTCTGCTCCGTGATTTTTGGAGCAGAGCCAGGCGTTAGCAACCACCCCTGCCAGAAGGAAAGACTCTTGAGTATTAAGGTGCAGGCAGAGCGGTACAGGAGGTCAAGGTGAAGTGGACTTTTATCTTTACTCTCTAGCTCAATGGATTTTATAGCTTTAAAGTGAAAGTACGCAACAAGTGAAAGTGGGGAAAGATGGCGGCTAAAACTTCTAAAGCTCTTCGGAGTGCGGGAACTTCACCGGTGCAACAGACTTCGTTGCAAGCTTTGCTTCCTCCTGCACCTCCTCTGGCATTGACACTTAAGGATTTACAAGATGCCTTTACAAAGCAATCGCAAGTAATGTCAGATATGATGGATGATAAGATGGAAAAGCTGGAGGCAAAGCTGGAGGAGAAATTGGAGAAATTGGAGGAGAAGATGGAAGAGAAGTTTAGTGCAATGAGGGTAGACATTTTGTCTACAATTGAAAGTGTGGCTGAATGTGTGCAACGTTTGGATGAAAAAGTGGAGGATCTTAGTCAAAAGAACTCTATATTAGAAGTAAAGGTACTAGAGAATGAAAATATAAGGGACAAATGGACGGAGAATTGAGCCTTGTCCAGTACCATCAGATGCAGTATGCTATTAGAATTAGGGGCTTAAAAGAGAATCCTAAAGAAGACTTAAAGCAGCTGATCTCTGAGGCTTTGGAAGCAGTACTGGGCCAGCCAGCATCTGAAATAGAGGGAAGCATGGATAAAATCTTTCGTGTAAATTCATGGATTGCAAGGCAGAGGAAGTTACCTAGAGATGTGGTGGTTTATTTTACAAAGAGAGCAACTAGAGATGAAGTTATTCAAGCTGCTTACGATACTAAATTTGTGGTTGCTGAGCAAGAAGTCCTGGTTTTAAAAGAGATTCCTCCAAAGATTTTAAGGAGAAGGAAAGATTTTGCATTCCTTGCACAGGAACTTAAGAAATGTGATATCAAGTTTAGATGGGAGATTCCAGTCGGAATGGTGGTGATGCATGAAGGTAAAAGACATCGTCTGGTTACTGTGACTCAGGCACGTGATTTTTACAGCAATGTGTTAAAAGCAACCCCTCTATCACTTCTGGAAGCTGCAAAGGGATTTGGAGAGGGAAAGCCTCAAGACGCTGAAGGTAGACAGACAGAGGAGAATGGTGCTGGAGGGGATCAAGTTACAGTTTCATCAGCTGCTGCTGGAGAGCAGAGGATGACGCGTGCCGCTTTAAGACGAGCGAGACAAGAGCAAGAGCAAGACCAGCAGAAAGTTATGGAACTTCCAAAGCGTACTTACAGTGAAGCTGTGGGAGGGGCGCGGCCCAAGGAAGTTACAAGGGTCATTGCAGACGTGCTCCAAAAGCTTCGGGACGCCAAGAATGGCGACTAAATTTTTAACTTCGAATGTTAATGGATTAAACTCACCACAGAAGAGAAGGAAAGTTTTTCAATATTTAAGACAATTTAAGAATGATGTTATTTGTTTGCAAGAAACGCATATTAGGGTTATGGACCAAAAGTACCTATCGAACTCAAGGTTGGGTACGCAATTTGTTGCTTCTGCGATGAACAAGAAAAATGGAGTGGTTGTCTATGTTAAAAGTACTTTAACAGCGGAACTAGTTGAAGTAGATAAGCAAGGAAGATATGTTATGATAGATTTGCTGTTAGAAGGTAAAAAAACGCTTCTAGTTGGACTGTATGCTCCTAATCAACAACAAGGTGACTTTTTTTAACTTACTACACACAAAGGTTACCCAATTGGATTATAAATCTTTTATTTTTATGGGAGATTGGAATGGCGTCCTAGACGTACAGATGGACAAAGCTGTTTTTTTTAAGCGTCTCCCGAGCCATGCTAGATTGCCTAAATCTTTTTTTGAAATGAAGGACAATTTGGAATTGCGAGATATTTGGCGTGATACACATCTACATGAAAAGGATTATATTTTTTTTTCTGATAGACATCAATCTTTTTCCAGGATCGATTTTATTTTGTTGACTAACGACTTTTTTTCTAGGATTAAGAAGGTAAAGATCTGTGCAAGAACTATTTCTGACCATAGCCCAGTTTGGTTAGAGATCAATAAGGACAATAGGGATAGGCGCTCCTGGCGCGTAAATGAGAATTTGTTTAGAAATCAGAGAAATGTGGAAGAATGTAAACAGCAGATGAAGGATTTCTTTGAAATTAACATGAATAAGGATACCTCTATGGACATGGTTTGGGATGCTAGCAAGGCCTACATGAGAGGGGTGTTGATATATATGAATAATAAATACAGACGCACTTTGGAAGGTAGAAGGAAAGAACTGGAGAATGAAATTAGGGAAAAAGAAAAGGCCTTAATTCTGAACCCATTGGATGTGAAGACCAAGGAGGTTATTAACCTATTAAGAGGACAATTTGATAAGTTGATGGTTGATCAAGTGGCAACCAATTTACGGTTTGCTAGGCATAATACTTTTTGCAATGCTAATAAGCCAGGTAGATGGCTAGCTTACAGGTTAAGGAAAAAGCAAAGGGCTTCTAATATAGATAAAATTGAATATAAAGGAAAGGTTGTGTTTCAACAGGATCTTATTAAGGAAGCCTTTGTGGATTTTTATTCTAAATTATATGCTAAGGAGAAGATTAATGAAAAAGACATTGATGTGGACTTCCGGTGGCTCCGCGGCGACGGAGGGAGCCTTCCCGGGCTGCCCGCGGCTCAGCTGTTGTTTTTTCGCCCGAAACAGCGCCGATCAGCTGTTCGGGCGAATCCGAAGCCCCCTCCTCGGGAGAAGAGGAGGGGGCGAGCTCCCAGGTAGGGGTAGAGTTCTCCAGGGCCGCCTGAGCTTATGGCTTGGGCGGCTGAAGGATTGAACTCCCCCGTAGCCTGGGCTGCTCCCAGCTGGCCGTCGCCTCTGCTCCTGACTTCTTGGAGCAGAGCCAGCCGTCTGCGACCACCCCTGCCTGAAGGAATGACTATGATTTAAAGGAGCAGGCAGAGCGATACAAGAGGAAATGGTAAAGAGGATTATTATGTTTTACTCTCCAGCTTGATGGACTTTTTTGGATTACAAATCTGAAGTGAAAGTGCGTCATATTTGGTAAAAGATGGCGGCTAAACCACCCCCTAAAACTCTTCGCAGTGCTGGAACTTCTCCCGTGCAACAATCATTATTGCAGGCGCTGCATCCTCCTGATGTATTGACATCAAAGGACTTACAAGATGCTCTTGAAAAACATACCCAGGTAATTTTGGAATCAATTAATATTAGATTTGCACAGATGGAGGAGAAATTGGAGAAATTGGAGGAGAGAATGGAGGAGAGGATGGAACAGAAGCTCAAAGCAATGAGGGTAGACATCTTGACTTCAGTGTGTAAAGTGGCTCGGTGTGTGGAAGAATTGGAGGGAAAGCTAGAAGACTTGACTCAAAAGAATGCTATATTAGAAGCAAAAGTATTGGAGAATGAAAATAAAATGGAAAAGGAACTGTGTCTTGCTCAATATTTCCAGATGCAGTTTGCCATTAGAATTAGAGGCTTAAAGGAGAATACTAAGGAAGATCTAAAGCAGCTGGTTTCTGAGGCTTTTGAAATAGTGTTGAAACAGCCAGCATCTGAAATAAAAGGAGACATGGACAAAGTGTTTCGTGTGAATTCATGGATTGCCAGACAGAGGAAGTTGCCTAGAGATGTGGTGGTATATTTTGCAAAAAGGGAAACTAGAGATGAAGTTATACAAGCTGCTTATGATACTAAAGTTATGATTGCTAATCAAGAAGTTTTGGTCTTAAAAGAAATTCCTCCAAAGATTCTAAGGAGAAGGAAGGATTTTACATTTCTTGTGCAAGAGCTCAAGCAGCGAGATATAAGGTTCAGATGGGAGATCCCAGTGGGGTTGATGGTGACGCACGAAGGTAAAAAGTACCGTTTGGTTACTGTGATGCAAGCGCGTGATTTCTACAATAATGTTTTAAATGCAACGCCATTAACACTTTTGGAAGCTGGAAAGGGATCTGGAGAAGGAGTGCATCAAGAGGCCGAAGATGGTCAGATAGAAGACAACGGTGTTGGAGGAGATCAAGATATAACCTCGTCGGATGAATCTATAAAACAGAGGGTGACGCGTGCTGCTGCAAAACGATCTAAGAAGAGAAAGTAGCAGGAATCGCAGAAGTCTTTGGAACTTTTACGATATAGTCAAGTAGTCAAGTAGGGGAGGGGGGAAAAGATTTGGGTGTAGACGCAATATATTTTTATATTTGGTGGTTTTGTGGAAAGGCTGAGCTTTTTTGGATTAAAGTTCAAGTTTTGTTTGCAATCTTTTTTTTTTCTTTTTTCTTTTTTGTTGTGTTTGGAATAATTATAGATGTGGTACTGGAAGAGGAACGGTCGATTACAGAAGAGTTGACTTTAAAGTTTTTTGATTTGGGATCCTTGGTTAATTTGGAAAATTATTTGTAAGAATGTTATATCATGGAATGGATAAAATGGATGGAGTTTATTTAGGATAAGTATAGGGTTGAGAAGGGTTTTTTTTTTCTTTTTCCTTTTTTTTTGTCTTTAATATATGTTTAACACTATTAAGGTTTGTTCCATTCTATATAAGCTAGAGAGTGTCCTTTTCTTATTCTAGTTTTTTTTTATATATATATTCAATATTGTTAAGGTTTGTTTTATCCTATATAAGCTAGAGAGTGATGGATTTTAGAATTTATAGTTGTTAGTATATGGTTGCTTAGGTTTGCTTTTTTTTATATATATATACCTTGTATTCAGCTCTGGGAAGTAGGGGGGGGGAGGGGGGGAGGTAGGGGGGGGAGGAGGGAGGGGGGAGGAGGGGAGGTAGGGGGGGAGGAGGGAGGGGGAAGGGGGGTTTTTTAAAGGAAAATTGTATTTTAAAACTTTTCAATAAAAAAAAAAAAAGACATTGATGTATATTTGAAGAATGCTAGCATCCCGGTTCTTACGCAAGCACAAAAGGAGGAGATTAATCAATTGATAACAGAAGAAGAAATTCTTATAGCAATTAAGGAACTGAAGGTGGATAAAGCACCAGGCACGGATGGTCTGACTGCGGCTTACTACAAAAATTTACAATTGGAGCTGATAAAGCCGTTAAAGGAATTGTTTCAGACAATTTAGAGGGGGGGAAAGGTGCCTCCGTCTTGGAGAACTGCTTTTATTTCTTTGATTCCGAAGGAAGATCAAGATGTTACTCAAGTAAAAAACTATAGACCGATATCACTTTTAAATACAGATTACAAGATATTTGCCAAGGTGTTAGCTAACAGATTGATGAGGGTTCTGCAACAGGTGATTCATGGGGATCAAACCGGGTTTATTAGTGGTAGACAAATGAAAAATAATGTGAGGCATATAGTTGATGTGGTGGAGTTTTTGGAAAGGAACAACCAGATCCCTGCGGCGCTAATTTTTCTAGATGCGGAAAAAGCTTTTGATCAACTGAATTGGCAATTTTTGATGAAAGTTTTAGATAAAATGAATTTCGGGGATAAATTTTTGCAACCAATTAGGGCATTATATCAAAAACAAACTGCCCGAATAATAGTTAATAATAGTTTGACTGAAGTATGTAATATTGAGAAGGGCACAAGACAAGGGTGTCCGTTATCACCTTTATTATTTGTTTTAACATTGGAAAATACGGAATTCGGAAAGAATTAAGGGTATTCAAATTAGAGATCAGGATTATAGACTGAGAGCGTTTGCAGACGATCTGGTTGTTACGGTGACCCAGCCAGAAAACTCTGTTGTGGACCTGATGGAGATAATAATGCAATATGGGAAGGTTTCTGGATTTAAGGTTAACGCACAAAAAACCAAAATTTTGGCCAAAAATATGACAGTATTGCAAAAGGCCCTTTTAGAAGGATTAACTGGATTTGAGATTGTTAAAAGGGTCAAATATTTGGGGGTGTATTTGTCACCCTCTAATACAAAGTTATATAAAAATAACTATGAAAAGTTATGGGGAAAAATTCAAAAAGAATTGGAGAGTTGGGAAAAACTGCAATTGTCTTTGTTGGGAAGAATTGCAGCGGTGAAAATGAACGTCCTGCCTAAATTTTTATTTTTATTTCAAATGATACCGGTTCTTAAAAAAGATTCTAATTTGGAAGAATGGCAACGGGGTATCAATAAATTTGTTTGGGCAGGGAAAAGGCCACGAGTTAAACTTAAGATTATGCAGGATACTCGTGAAAGAGGTGGTCTTAAAATGCCTAATCTTAAATTATATTATGAAGCTGCTGCGTTATCAGGAATAAGTGATTGGATTAATTTGACACAAGAGAGATTATTAAATCTTGAGGGCCATGACTTGTTATTTGGCTGGCATGCATATTTGTTGTATGATAAGAAGGTAGATAATGTGTTTAAAGTGCATATTTTAAGACAGGCATTGTTGAGAGTTTGGAAGAAGTATAGACATAAATTAGATTACAAGATGCCGTTGTGGGCAATTCCAAAACACGCAATAGAAAACATAAATGTTGGCTTCAAACATGATGTGACTACGTATAAGGAGATTTTAAGCTTGGAAAGAAATGTCTGGTGTTTGAAGCCGTACAACCTCTTGCGAGATGAGAAGATTGTTCAAACTTGGTTTCAATATACTCAGTTACGGGCCAGGTGGAAAGAGGATCAGAAAATTGGTTTTGCAATGACGGATGAAAATTTGATAAAGCAAATTAGAAATCAGGGTCCAGCACATATCAAACGGATATATCTTGCATTGATAGAAATTGACTCAGAAACAGAGCTTGTTAAAGATTGTATGATAAAATGGGCTCAGAATATCCAAGAAGTTATTACAATGGACACGTGGGAAAAGACCTGGGTGAGGAACGTAAAATTTACACAAGCCCAAAATCTAAGAGAGAACTTTTATAAAATGTTTTATAGATGGCATTTAGATCCTAAAAAGCTTGCAAGTATGTATCCGAACTATCAGCCAAAATGTTGGAGGTGTGGTGGCGAAGATGCAACATATTTTCATATATGGTGGACCTGCAAAAAGGTTAAGGCTTTTTGGATAAAAATTTGGTGGAATATGCAGAAGATCTTCAAGCAAAGGATAAAGTTTTGTCCGCAATTGTTTTTGTTGGGCATAATTACAGATGCTACTGTTGTGGACATTAAGTTGATGTTGAATTTAATTACAGCAGCAAGACTTTTAATAGGTCAATATTGGAAGAAGGAGGAACTGCCGACTATAGAAGAATGGACTCTAAAGGTCTCTGACCTGGCGGAAATGGCAAAGATCTCGGCTTACTTGAAAGATCATTCGCAAGAACGTTATATTATGGAGTGGAAAAAATGGATCGATTATATCCAGAACAAATATGGGACTAAAAAGTTTCATTTAGCATTTGAATAAGTTTTCCTTTCTTTTTTTCTTTTCTTTTTCTTTTTATATGTAATATTAATATTGCTTGTAGTTATCTTATATGAGCTAGAGGGCGATAGAATTAATAGTTTATTGTTGTTAGCATATGGATGTTTATGATTGTTCTCTGTTTTTATACCTTGTACTTAGCTCTGGGAAGTCGGGGGGGAGGGGGGAATGGGGGGAGGGACAGGGAGGGTTAGGTAGGGGTGGGGGAGGGGGGATTGTTAAAGATAAAATGTACTGTAAAACTTTTCAATAAAAAAAAATAATAATTTCCCAGATGGGGACAAAAGCAGTTAGATATCTATTACCTTCTTAGAGATTACTCATACATTTTTCCTGAATACTATGTATACAAGAATTTAAGTCTTAGGTCAGTCAACTAATATAAACTATTTTCTAAAGTTGGTGAACTGTACATCACAAAAGGAGCTAGAATTCTATTGTGGTTTACTTACTTGTTTCTAAAAATTGATTTTTTTAAAAGTTGTTTTATTTTTGCTATCAATATTTAAGCAGGAGGACTTCATATCTAACATTTAAAACATCCAAATAGCACATCCGGTCTTTGACCATTCCAGGTAAATTTTATCATGTTAATACAATGAACATCTCATGAGAAATACTTCCTAAACTTCCTAAAATTACACCCTGACTTTTACTAGGAAGCAAAAGAGATTTTTACAGCATAAGAAATAAGGCTGCAACATTTAATCAATTACAATTAATTGCTCAAAACTTCTAAGCCAACTAATTAGACAAATCACAGGATGTTATTAATTCATGCACTTATAAAAAGTAGAAATTATGAGCATTTAAAAAGAGGAATTCTTTTTTTCCCTTTCCATACAAAAGAATGCCTCATATTGTGCTTTTTTTGTCATACACACAAACTTAAAACATGATTTCGCTATAACTTTCATTTATGAGAAATTTAATCTGTCAATTACTTAAAATACAGAAATTACTTGAATAATGTTTACTTTAATGAGAACTACCAGAAAATGTCAGGATTATAGACTAGGCAAGGAAATAAAATCTCCGGGAAGAAGGAAGTAGAAAACCATTTTTTATTGTTCGGAAGATTGCTAAATGAATGTATCCATGAAGTCACTAGCAGTTAAGCTCAACTCAAATAAAGCTTTAGTTTTTCATATTTTTTATAATCAGCCAAATCTAATCTCCTATGTTTTAATAATATATAAATTTATAACATAATAAATTGCTTATTATAGAAATGTCTGTCAAAAGGTCACTAGCTAAATAAATGTTACAATACAGGTGTCATTATTTATAGGTTTTCAAAAATGTACTCTTAAATGATAAGCAGACTCAGCAATCTTGAGAACATGAAAATTGATACAAGGTAGATCTCACCCCACGTCATCCAATTTTCAGTGGACACAGTGACATTTGCAGCATTATTATCGTCAGGATAATGTCAGGCATGAAGAATCAGGACCACACATTAAGTTGCAATTAAGAAAATTTATTGCTCACACCTATACACAAGAATCTATCAAGGAATGAACGGGTCAGCACTAAATTGGCGCTAGATAAGAGTCAACAGAATTCAAGAGGGGGCTGGTGGAAACGTAATCGCTTTTGGGAACCTAATGACTTGACTGCTTCATTTCTTGGCTCCACCCCCTGGCTCTGCTTCTTCTTCTCCTACACACAAGCAACCAGAAGAACTTGAAGAAATGATTAGAGGTTTCTTTATTGATGAACGACAGTATACAGGAATCTCGCCAGACTGTCTACCTTCCTTTGGGAAAGGACAGATATACTCCTAATGCCTTGACTTCAAATGCTTTTTCCCACTTACAGAGGCTAAGCTGAAATGTCTTTTAACTCTCCCTTATAAGGGCTTCCTCCCCTTCAGTCAGTGGTTCCACCGTAATTATGGTGTCACTCTGCAAGCTCTACTCCTTTGACGTATGTATGCAATATGTACATGGAAAAGAGGCAGGGCTTCTGTTGCCATGGCACTGCTATCATCATTCTGATTACTCTCTCTCTCTCTCTCTCTCTCTCACACACACACACACACCATGATCAGTACTGAGCACAAAAAGGATGAAACTGCATTTCTCCCAAGACATATACTTTTATGCCTGCTAGGTGCCTCAAGGAAGAGGAGAGGACCGATGGCAGCTTGGTTTATTACCACATGTTAAGCCAAATTATGTAAAAGCTGTTAGAATAGAGCAGACATGTCAAACACAAGGCCCGGGGGCCGGATCCGGCCCGCGAAGCGGTTTCATGTGGCCCACGAAGCCATCCTGGAAACAGTGAGGGAACAGCCCCCACTGCCTTGGCCCTGGCCCAGAGACCCTTCTTCCACCAAAGACCCTCAGATCTGTCCCACTCCTGCCCAGGCCCCCATAGGCACCCTTGATGCGAACGATGTAGAGCTGGCCACGCCCACCCAGTAGGCCATACGCACTCCAGTCACGCCCACCCAGTAGGCCACGCCCACCCTGGCCATACCCACCCGGCCCCCTGAGGGCAACCGCAGTGCTGATGCAGCCCTCAATGAAATTGAGTTTGACACCCCTGGAATAGAGGAAGAATCTTTTTATTTTACTTCCCTCTGCTATAGTATTTTTTACATCAAACAGATCAGTTGAATAATGCATGTATATATATTGTCCTGTGAATGCTGTTTACTTGTTATCCTGCATGCACTAATCAAAGTGGGTAGTAACTCTCAAGGCTGATTCCAGGTTTTAGAATGCTCTTTGGCAATGTGTCATCTATGGTTCAACGTTTCACCACCGTCCCTGCCCATTTTTACATTCCTCTTTTGGGAATGATTTGCATGGCTTACTCATATCTTCTCGTTGCTCCCTCTCCTCGTTCCTGGTGCCATTTGTCCCATGGAGTCTACCCACAGGAAGATGGAGTGGCAGTAGCAAAGTCAAGAGTGCAGGAAACTTAGTAGATGACCAATGCTACTTCTGATACCAAACCTGGCACTTGCAATTCCCCTTTATTTCATCAGTTTGAGCCAGAGAATAACTGGATAAAGTGCACCCAGTGTGAATAGGAAATTACATATGATGGTCTCTACAAAGAGTTTTTATTGAAATGCTGCTTTCTGAATATATTTCTTTTCAAGGTAACTTTGGAGAACAGGAAAGGAGGAAGGGAAATAAAACAATTGTCTCCCAGAGTGATTTTGTACTAAATCCAGCAGCAAAATTGGCCTCTACTGTATGGAACAATGAAGTTCAGTTCCACAAATCACACAAAGCAGCCTTCCATAGAGAATTGCTAGCCATGTACTGCACAGCTTACATACAGCCACACAGGTCTCATCTAACTGGTTTTTATAGACTCAGTTTGAGAGACCCAGCTAGGGTCTTTTATGTATTTCTCACCAGTCATCTCTTGAACCAGACAACCTGAAGAAGCTCCAGAAGATGAGGGAAATGGTGGCAAAATCATTTTTTTAAAAAACCAAAACCAGAATGAAGCAGTCAACTATCTGGAAAAAGCACAATAATTACAGCCAAATGTTACACCAACTGTATAGAGCAGCATATTTCAGATGGGAGATTCATGAATACTTTTGAGACTAAAGAAATGAAAGAAGTATATCCTATTCATCAAATAGCAGAGAAAAAACAGGGAACATGGGCATATTGAGCTTTAAAACAATATATCAGACTCCTTTAAAAAAAATCCCCAGTGAGAAACAGAGATACAATCCCCATTGTTTTCCTTGTTACCTTCTGGGAGGAGGCTTCGTAGTATCCGAAGCAGAACATCTAGATTCAGTCACAGTTTTGTTCTATGGACAGTGATTAATATATACAGTATATACAGAACAGACATGTCAGACTCCCGATGTCACGTGATGTCGTGAGGCGTATTGGGACTGTTTTGCCATTGCTGGCAATGGGGTGGGCACGGCTTCCGGATGACATCCCTGCACTAGAATATAAACCAAGAGCAAGCTCCACTCCTTACTAGTACTGATGATGTTACCTAGTTTGGGTAATGAAACATCTGCAAGAAAACAACCAAGCTCAGAGAGCACCAAGGACCCCTCGTTTCAAATAGCCTCTTTTATTTTATTAGATTTATATACCGCCCCTCTCCAAGGACTCGGGGCGGTGAGTCTTGGAATCACTAAAAGAGGCAAGCTGTTTCAGAGAGGAGTCTGGGAATGTAGTTTCCAAGGCTACTGCTTTCAGGTTTCCCCAGAGGTGGCAATGTCAACACACCTTTTCTCAAACAACTATTGGATAGACAGCTTCAATTTGATTTATTTGAGTACTCAAAGGTATCCAGGCCCCAATTTCATATGACTTTATAGGAAATGACTGGCTCTTTGAACTGAACCTGGAAACAAGTCAGTGCAATCACCCAAGATTTTGTTAAGGTTATTGACTAGAAATTTTTGTGGCACAGGTGTTACATGACAGCAGTGACTTTGAGTTATTAATAAATAATCATATAGAGAGTTTAGTTTTTCAGGTGGTCTACCAAATATAGGAAGGCTAACGTTTATGGTATGGACTGAACTTGGAACATTTTGAATTCAAAATTGGTGAGTTAGTACTGAGTTATGAACCCTCTGTTACAGAATGGGACAACTCACTGCAGTCAACTCACCATGGCCAACTCGCCGTGGGACAACTCACTGCAGGACAATTTAACAATTCAATTTAATTACAGTATTTAAAATAAATTAAAAAATTTTTTTATTTTTTGTCAATCACAATTCATTCTGTCTCTCCTTTTGCATCCTTTCTTTAATGATTCTGTTCTATCATTTCTTTGACATTAGTATAACTCTTGTCCCTCAGCAAGTTGTCTTGAGGTAAGTTGGCCATGGCGAGTTGTCCTGCAGTGAGATGGCTGCATCAAGTTGGCCATGGCAAATTGTCACAGACCCCCTCTGTTACAGGGAGAGCAAAATCTTTATCCCAAATTAATTTTGCAGATTATTTATATGCAGATAGTTCTTGACGTACGTCCACAATTGAGCCCAAAATTTCTGTTGCTTAGTGAGACATTTGTTAAGTGAGTTTTGCCCCATTTTACAACTTTTCTTTCCATAGTTGTTAAGTGAATCATTGCAGTTGTTGAGTAAACAGCATGGTTGTTAAGTGAATCTGGCACTTTGCTTGTCAGAAGGTTGCAAAAGCTGATCACATGACCCAAGGACACGGCAACTGTCTTAAATATGAACCAGTACCAAGCACCCGAATTTTGACCACATGGCCAGGGGGAATGCTACCATGGTTGTAAGTGTGAAAAACGGTCATAAGTCACTTTTTTCAGTGCTGTTGTAACTTTGAATGGTTACTAAACAAACTGTTGTAAGTTGAGGACTACCTATACTTAACTACAGTAGTTACGTTTTTCACGTATATCTATGTGTGTGTATGTGTGTATTTTTCTTGTTTAAAATACTCATTATAGACTTATTTCCTAGATCAAGTCCTTAAAAGAAGACAGCAAATTCCGTTTTCTTTCGAAATAGAAATCTGATTTGTCTTCCTTAATTTGGACAGTGACTTGGGCAGAGGAAAGCTGCCTCTAGTTAGCCAAGATAATTATTGGAACTTCAGACAAAACATTTTAGGAGTTGAATTGTTCTAGCATGTAGGTCATCTGTGGAATTACAGTTGTTGGCCTGGTTTTATTTCCCTCCGTCTGGAAAAGCTCAAGTTGAAGAAAGTTATTTCTCTTTGCCTTTAAATGGATTAAAAACAGTTTCTTGCCAGATCTGGGGATCTTTGATGACATTTGAACTTTAAAAGGCCATTTTGGGGGCTGGCTAGATTGAGAAACAGGACCTTTATTTTCTAGTTATATTAATATACACCGCAGTGTATATTAATTTTACCTATAAAATTCAGCAAATGCTCCTTCCAATTCTTTTTTAAAATTTGCCCTTACAAAAAGAAAGGGAATGGAGCCAGCCGCCTCAAAAATTAAGTTTCCCAGACCTTATTTTTGCTCATAGTATTGATATTAAAATATGAAAAATCAAGCAATGATTGACATGCACATTTTATTTTAAAAGAAGGGATGAATGAGAGAGTGAAAGTGAATTCCCTCAGGGAAATGCTGTCAAGTGAAACAAGATTTCTACAGTTACACATTCCCTGACCTTTTCCACAGTCGTATCTTTAATGTTTCACTGGCAAGCTTGATAAAAGAAAAAAAAATCATTTTTTTAAAAGGTCAGGACACGTGTTTCAGAGGAAAACTCATTTCAGTTTCTAGCTTCCACGTGTCAAAGGGAAACACGTGGTCCTCGCTGGGGGACCTTTTCTTGCCTGGGTTTTTTTTATTTCACTCGTTTCTAGCATACTCAGCACCTAAGTGTCTTCCTCCCTCTACCACACCCACCCACCATCCAAATAGTATTTAAATAATCAGTTTTATTCACTCAGAGAAGGAATGAAAATAAATCATGGGGTTCACTTTGTTAACTTGCCAAATGTGGCTGATATACTCAGGACACTTAACCACTTTCCATCCCTGCTTTCTTCAAGCATTGTGGCAGCTGTAGAGAAAAAAGTATTAAAAAAGCAGGCACACACTGTAACCCTGAACATTCTCCCTGATTTCAGCAGAAAAGCTAATGGAATAAGTACTGGTTGAAAAAGCAGCTATACACGAAACCAATATAACTATTAATTGTAGAGAACACACTATTTACATGTATTCAGGTATGTTACCAAACTATATTCAGGATACATACATGTTATACTACAGATTACTGTATTTATCCCTAGCCATTTTATTTCAAATTTTCAGTTCGAATAAGTAGACTTTCCTTAGCTGAGGGTAATTTCCTGGAGATTTTGAGAGGCTCCTGAAATCATCAATCACCAATCTAATAGAGAGAAAGAATCTCTTGTACTGAAAAATAGTTCTTAAATATTTATTCTGTCAACCTTCAAAGGGATAAGAAGCAGTGAAACTAATTTTATTATGTTAAATTTACTTTTCCTCAGCAGGCACACCAGCAAAACATTTGCACTGAAACTGGTTTCATAAAACCTGTAAATATATCAAACAGATTCATTATAATTTTAGACCAGGACTAGCTTCTCAGTTTATTTTTTGAATGCTTCACAAATAATCAAAGCTTTAGAATATGTTGTCAAACACACTGATGGGCAGGACTTTAACTTATTCTTTTAAAAATTTACATTCTGATTTTTTATTGAATTACACCTAAATGTAATTTATCGATGTTAGTCAAAAATTACCCAGATAACTTCTTGCCATGTCATTAAATAGCGATGAGAGGGAAAGAGAAATTATAGTACATCATCTATTATACTGTACAGCCATCAAGATGAATCAAAGTGAAAGCACACAATGAATGGAAAGCACATTAATCTGAACATTAGTATAACAGAATACAATACCTGCCATTCAACCAGTGTAATTATTGCTATACTGACACAGAACTGACTACAGAGATATAAAGCAAGAATTAGAAAAAAAAGGGAGAAGGGAGCATGATTGTGCAGTGCCATTAAGAAAGATGAACCTACTGTTATCATTGCTTATCTATGGTTATTTGCAAGCAACAAGAATGCAGGATTATCCACCTCCTGAAATCACATTTGTAATTTAATGATATGAGAGACAGTCTGCTTTGTGTTTAAAGTACTAGGCTAGAGACCAGAGATTGTGAGTTCCAACGTTGCCTTAGGCATGAAGCAAACTGAATGACTTTAGTCCAGTCACTCTCTCTCAGTCCTAGGAAGAAGGCAAAGGCAAACCACTTCTGAAATCCTGTCAAGAAAACTGCAGGGGCTTGTTCATGCAACTGCCAGGAGTCACACTGATAGTAAGGGACATTTTTAATGATACAGGGTAAGTTATTTAAACCCTTGATGTGCATTCAAGTTATTTTTTATTGGGTTCTTATTCATCAGCGCTAGTATCCAGTAACATTTTCAACTAACAATTATATTTCTGGGAGCTGGGAGTAATAATCTGTGTTATAAGACTGTTCATAAAATAGGAGACTCTGCCCATTGTAATTTCCCACTATAGCAATCTTATTCATGCATCAGTTTTGCATCAGCATGTAGACTATTTTTTTTTCAGCAAGTGGCAGCACCTCTGGAGAATATGAGGACTATATGCTAAATCAGGAAGCAAAAAATGGAGGGCTTCTGTACTGTTGCCAAGAAAAGTATGTGGATATGTCCATGAAGTCATCAGGAGTTGAGCTGTACTTGAAGGAGACTATACATTTAGGTTCAGCTTTATACTTCATTAACTCAATGTCTTGCACAAGAGAATGCAGATCATACATTGAAATAATATAAGAAAGAAAGACTCTAAATTTAAAATTGTCCCTGTGAAAAGGAAAAGTGTATGTGTGTGTGTGTGTGTGTGTGTGCATGTGTGTGTGTGTAGAAAAGCTGAAATCAATCCTAAAATGTAACCCTCTCCATGAATGACTGCATGTGATACATATGGAGGTAGGTATATACAATATACTGTACATCTACAGGAAAACACATTAAAAAATGAACAAGGTCAGGATACTTGTAGTGTCCTTCTCTGTAAAGAATGAATCACTGACATTCAGTGCCTGGAAAATAAGATATTCCATTTACAAAATTAGTGGAATCCCTCCTTGGCATATGCCAGCCAACGCCTTTCTCCAACTCAAAAAACTCAAGTAGAAACATACAGACAGTCCCTCTGAACCTCTAGCAGAAACGGGGAAAAAACAAGAATAATTTTCCTCAGGATACAGTAGGAACAAGCTACATAAAGGAAAGAAAACAAAAAGACTATTTGAAGATGAAGAAGTTTTTTTATTTATTAATTTATATAGTGACTCATCTCATACAACGTGAGTCTGGGAGCATACATCAATAAAATATAAAATAAATATATAACTACTAGACAGAAAAGAAAGAAAAGAGAGAGACTTCCATTCTTTTCTGCAAATATTAGAATACATTTTCCCCCATCACAAATCCACAAATCCACACATAATTATCTGAGGGAAGAAAAAAAAACCACAGCACATCTTGACCGTATGATAAGATGTTCACATTAGCTACACTGTGATTATCTCTATATTTGGCGTCTCTGGTTACTAGGATGGGGCCAATTATGTGTCTAATATAACCCAATGCCTATTGACTTATTTGTACAATACTGTTGACCTGTTTCATTCTAGAAAGGGGGCAACTAAATATGAGATCCAAGATGCAATCTCCTGAATCAGTAAAGGGAACCCATTTTCCCCTCCCATTTCCTGACTTTCTCCACCTTAAATATTTCTTTGAAGAAAAAACACAAATGGCATATCTACATTTCTCCTTGCATGACAAACAGCTTCTTGAGTGAGGGTGGCTTGATTTTAACTATAATCCATTGCAGCCCTCAGTCTTTTCCATGTTGCAGAGGGCTGGTTAACAACAACAACAGAGTTGGAAGGGACCTTTGAGGTCTTCTAGTCCAACCCCCTGCTCAGGCAGGAAACCCTATACCAGGGGTGTCAAACTCAATTTCATTGAGGGCCGCATCAGCATTGTGGTTGCCCTCAAGGGGCCAGGTGGGTATGGCCAGGGTGGGCGTGGCCTACTGGGTCGGCGTGGCTAGAGTGCATATGGCCTACTGGGTGGGCGTGGCCAGCTATACATCATTCGCATCAAGGGTGCCTATGGGGGCCTGGGCAGGAGTGGGACAGATCTGAGGGTCTCTGGCAGAAGGAAGGTCTCTGGGCCAGGGCCAAGGCAGTGGGGGCCATTCCCTCACTGTTTCCAGGATGGTTTCGCGGGCCACATGAAACCACTTCGCGGGCCGGATCCGGCCCCCGGGCCTTGTGTTTGACATGTCTGCCCTATACCATTTCATAATTTAATCAACTTCCTCCCCCTCCAAAAAAACGCAATGGGGCAGTTGTAAATCCTAGATGTCCAAATTGCATCACAATTTGGATGCTCTATTGTCACAGCCATCTAAACAGCCAAAATAAGGCTACTAGAAAACAAGACAACTGAAAAACAGCATGCTGGGGAAACTCTTCCAACTGAGCTAAAGGCAGACAAAGGCTTCATGCAAAAAGACAATGAAGTCTGACCATGTTCAGAATGTCACTTAGCTACTGCTGGATGTCTCTAGAAGGGATGAAAAAAAAATCTGGTTGGCAAATGAAACAATGAAGAAAAGCAATCTGCAGCAAATGTTTTGTTGAAGACATCATTCCCTCTCTTCCTCCCAAATCCTGCTATGTCACCTCATTGTGGTGTGTGTGTGTGTGTGTGTTTGTGTGTGTATATTTCTAGGAGATATGGGTGAAGAATACCAGCCGTGTATGTCTAGAGTGTATAATCCCAATAGGATCTCCCAAGTGTGAAGGTCATTCCAGCTGTCTAGCTAAACCCAGTAGGCAATTTCATAGGGGCAACAGTCACATAAGAAGATGCTGAAGGTGGAAGGTCAGTTTAGTAAGAATGGGAAAAGGAATCTCTTCATATAAGGCATTGGTAAAAGCAGTCCAATAATTTACCAAGAAAATCACAGGGATAGAAAACACAAAATTATTGATATAGTGCCAGACAATGACCACCTCAGTTCAAACAGCACTCAGTGTATTGCTGAGGAAGAACTATGGATCTTCCAGAATATCAACAGTGTTCACAACATTTCTATCTTAAACCTTTGGGATTTCTAGCTGCTAACGTTGCCATGTAGAAAAATGAAAGCTGAGACTGCAAAAACAGAATTACAGTGGAAACATGGAACATAATAAGTTTGAATGTGGAAAAGTTCAACACACTGAAAAATGAATTGACAAAACATTGACATCTTATGCATCACTGAATTGAGATGGACTGAAATTGGACATTTTCTATCAAAGTATCACTGTTTAATATTCAGGACATGAGAAACAAAGAAAGAACAATAGTGCTTTCATAGTTAGAAAGGGTATATAGCAAGATCAGTACCTGGCTGCAATGCAATCAATGACTGAATAATATAAATTAGATTTCATGGGCAATCCTTTAATGTGACTATTACCTATGTTTATGCTCTTACCACTGATGCAGAAGAGGAGGTGATGAGTTTTATTATCAAGTTTAATTTGAAATTGACAGAACATGTAGCAAGAGGTGCTGTTTGGAATGGAGTCCAGAATGCCAAAGTAGGAATTATTAGGGAGGAAAATGTTGCTGGGATGCATAGCTTAGGAAGCCAAAATAAAGCAGAATAATTTATCAGTTTCTGCCAATCTTCATTGCTAACATGGTCTTCAAACAATTGAAATGACATTTTTATACATGGACATCACCAGATGGAGTACACAGAAATAAAACTGACTATATTATAGGTAGGAGATGGAACAGCTACTTAGCTGCAACAGCAAAGACTTGGCCAGGGGTGGCTGGATTACAAATTGCTCATATGCTAGTTCCAAGTTAAGGTAAAGTGAAAGAAATATGCAATCAGTTTCCAGCATATGATCTTGAGCATATACCAACCATTTTCACGTATAGCATTAATTTTAAAGTCCCGAATCTCATTGACTGGAAACCAGAGAAATTGTGGCATGAACTTAAATACAGTGTTAAGAATGAATGTAAAAAGTGCCAAAGATCAAGAAACAGAAGAAGGTTAACTGGATATTAGAAACTGCCAAGAAGAGAAGAGAAGCCAGTGACAAGAAAGACAAAGATTTCAGAAAGGAACTCAGCAAAGAATTTCAGAAGCAGTATTACAACAACATGTAAAGACCCTGAAGATGGAAACAGGGAAAAAGAGGAAGGTCTTTCAAAAGATTTCAGAACTGAGAAGGTATGACATGACCAGTGCACTCACAATAACCGATTCAAACAAGGTCAAACAAAGATGGAAGCAGTATACTAAAATTACTGTACAACAGAAATGTCAGCATCTAGGAAATCTTAGAAAACATTCCCTCCTTACAAGAACTTTGTGTACAAGAAGCCTTGGTGGAGCAGTGGGCTGATGCCTCCTTAAGTAACACCAGCTGCCTGCAATTAGTGCAGGTTCGCATCCCACCAGGCTCAAGGTTGACTCAGCCTTCCATCCTTCCGAGGTAGGTAAAATGAGGACCCAGATTGTTGGGGGCAATAAGCTGACTCTGTAATAATGCCACTTGGGGGGGGGCGAAAACCCTAATAAGCAGGCATATACATAGAATGAAGCACATTGATTTGTGCTTTAGACTGTAAGCCACCCTGAGTCTTTGGAGAAGGGCGGGATATAAATGGGATTAAAAAATAATAATAAATCAGCATTCTGATGATTACTAAGTTGATTACAGAAATGGATGAAATGTCCATATAAATACAGCAAGCAATGGATGGAAAATTTTTTTGAACCAAGATATCTGAGCAAACCTGGAGAATGATATACTAGCCAATAGATTTAAAGAGATCAATGTAGTTTCCAATTCCAACGAAAATAAACTTAACAGAATATGCAAGCTACAGTACAATATCCTTAGTTTTACAAGCTAGAAAATTAATCCTTAGGATCATCCAACACAAATTAAAGCCTTACACAGAAAGGAGGATGTCAGATATACATAAGGGTTTTATAAAGGGATGAGGAACATGAGACATTATTGATGATTCATCCTTGAAAAAAGCCTAAGATAAGCACAAATAAGTCAATACGTGTTTCACTGCAATAAATCAGATGAACTATTGGTTGTCAGAAATGCTATGGCACCATGGGTTTGCTTCATGCCCACAGATGTCTTAGAAAAGCTTTGGAGCCTCAAAGCAAGCAGCATGGCAAATGAAAGAGAGGAAGGCTGTAATAAAACGGGAAGTTAAATGGAGAGGGATAATTACAGCTGAAATTATTTTCAGTGTAACTGGTCGATAATACCATGATTATGTCATGTTCTATATCTCATGAACAGGTCAGAATATATATAATTGACAAACATCAATGATTAACGATAACCTCTTTAATACGAACAAAATAAGCAACCCACACAAAATAGTCTCTCCCAACTCATGCAAAAAACAAGTGAAAAAGTTCCTCAGTACTGTTATAATGAAACAAGGAGCTAAGGCAACTTTCATGCTATATTCCAAATTCATTCTACCACACTGTTGCTGCAAGAGATAATGCCAACATGTATACTGATGCACTTGAAATAACATAATTTGACCAGATTGTCGCATTCAATAGGATGCCAGATTGTATTCCCATTTCAACAAAGCAGCATTAATTGTGGATCCACAAAGCATTCAGAGTTTTTGATCAGGGTGTCAGCCTTGATCTGTTAACAAGACTCCTGGGGAATTATTAAATAGTGCAATACACTTGTTAAATATATAAACACTCTCTGTACATATCACTCCACAAAATTATCACTTTTAAATTTACACTTTAGTTTATCCCCACCAATGTAGAAGATAGGAAACATAGCACAATCAGCTGGTAATCTCAGGCAAACTTCAATGATCAGGAATTTTAACATGGAAATGTAGTAAAGCTCAACTTCTCAGTTCTATGCACATACACATACCACAAATGGTCAGCAGGATACATAAAATTAATTTTTATGTAACCAAACAACATTTAAAAAAGCAAGAGTTCTTAGCTTCTGAACCCAGCACTTCAGTTCCCAAACCCGGAAGGCTCGCTGCTAGACTGTCAAGAAGCAAAAGAAACTTTAATGCTAGGTTGTGTCAACTACTAATGAGAAGGCCATGATGGATGCTGGTCTAATACTATCTGCTTCTGATGAATGCAGGGGAAGCAAATTGCTGCTAGGGGCAGAATCATGGTTAAGAGATGGAACCATTTAAACCAGGGGTGTCAAACTCAATTTCATTGAGGGCCGCATCAGCATTGCGGTTGCCCTCAGGGGGCCGGGTGGGTATGGCCTGGGTGGGCGTGGCCTACTGGGTGGGCGTGGCTAGAGTGCGAATGGCCTACTGGGTGGGCGTGGCCAGCTCTACATCGTTCGCATCAAGGGTGCCTATGGGGGCCTGGGCAGGAGTGGGACAGATCTGAGGGTCTCTGGCAGAAGGAGGGTCTCTGGGCCAGGGCCAAGGCAGTGGGGGCCGTTCCCTCACTGTTTCCAGGATGGCTTTGCGGGCCGCATGAAACCACTTCGTGGGCCGGATCTGGCCCCCGGGCCTTGTGTTTGACATGTCTGATTTAAACCTTCCACTAATAATGCATTTTCCTACCAGACCCTTCCACATTTAGTGTACCTGTAGGATTCAGTCCCCAAAAAAGAAATCCACTGGGGAGATGAAAAATGATGGGGGGAAAATTATACATCTTTTGGATTTGCACTGGTTTCCTCCCCTCCCACCTTTTTATTATGTCTTTTTAGCAAGTCTGTTCAAGACACGCATGCCTCTCGTTTTCTTTCTATGATCCAGAAATGCCACCCCTTAGTATGAACTTACATTCTTAGGCAAAACTTGTCTTATCCTGGGGTAGGTTGGATATACATCCTGAACAATTTTTACATAAATAGAGTAATGAATATCTGGCTACCATAAAAGCCTGATTTTGCTGCATGTTATTAAAGTGAAGGCTTTTAGAAATATCTCTATATATCCTGTTTATTTCTTTGGCTTTGAAGTTATGGGGGACTTTGATGTTTTACTCTCATTAAGGACCACTCTTCTCCATTCTGCTGTTTTGCCCCCAATATACAGTGTAGTTTTAGATGTTCCGGGCAATATGAAGAGTTTACTGAGCAATTAGAGAAGTGGACTGCAAATGGAATACACTTAAGATCTGCTATGTTATCACTGCAATTTTCCTAATCATTTTTGGATCTTAACTATTCACATTGTAAAAAAAAGAAGGTAGGATTGCTAATTAACTATATACTAGGTTTCACAACCTCCATGTCAATTTATTTTTCCACACTGTTCTTGGTTATTTAACATCTAGGGAAATAAATAGTAACAAGTACAGCATAAACTAGTTATACATCAGCCAACCATTAACATTAACTTTAAAAGGGCAAACATAAAATCATGGAATCATGGGGCTGAAAGGGACCTCAGAGGTCTTCTAGTCCAAGGCTTTTCAACCATTGTACCACTTTTAGGATGTGGCAATATCTGAGTACCACCAGTCGCCTAGCAAGGTGTTAAAAACGTGATGAACAAAAAAAAACAACTGTTGAAGTACAGGTAGTCCTTGACTTACAACAGTTTGCTTAGTGACTGTTTGAAGTTACAATGACACTGGAAAAAGTGCCCCCCAAGCCACAGCCGAGCAGGACACCTGCCTGCACACCCAGTGGTGCTTTTCCTCCTGTCCAAGATTTTCATTGTTGTGAGCATTTCTGTTGAGGATTGGCAGTGGGGGAGGGGTGGGGTGTGTTTGGGTTTTTTTTTTTATTAAAAAGTTTTAACATACAATTTTTCCCTTAAAAAATCCCCCCTCCCCCCCCTTCTCCCTCCCCCCCTTCCTCTCCCCCCTCCCCCCCTCCCCCCCCGACTTCCCAGAGCTAAATACAAGGTATATATAAAAAAAACAATCATAAACAACCATATACTAACAACCATAAACTCTAAAATCTATCACTCTCTAGCTTATATAGGATATTCAAATATAAAACTTCTTAACCCTATACTTATTCTGAGTAAACTCAAGCCATTTTCTCCCTTCCATAATATAGCGTTCCTGCAAGTAATCTTTCAAATAGGCCGAAATCTTCACCATTTTGACCAGGTCGGAAACCTTTAAAATCCACTCTTCTATGGTCGGCAGTTCCTCTTTCCAGTACTATCCTATCAAAAGTCTTACTGCCGTAATTAAATTCAACATCAACTTAGTATATTCCATCAGACTTTTATCCAAAAAGCCTTAACCTTTTTACCAGTCTACCATATATGAAAATATGAAAATATATTACGTCTTTATCACCGCACCTCCAACATTTAGGCTAATAATTCAGATACATGCTTAGCTTTTTAAAGTCTAAATACCATCTATAAAACATTTTGTAAAAATTCTCTCTTAGATTTCAAACTTATATAAATTTTACATTCCTCACCCAAATCTTTTCCCACCTCCCACTACTTGGCTGTAAGTACGTTGTGAAAGTTCCATAGACTTCTGCTGATCTTGTTCTTTTATCTTTTTTGATCGTTTTAAAGCAGCACGCGTCACCCTCTGTTCTCTGGGATCATCCAAAAGTGTTATAACTTGATCTCCTCCAGCACCATTCTCCTCTATCTGTCCATCTTCAGCCTCTTGATATTCTCCTTCTCCAGATCCCTTTGCAGCTTCCAGAAGTGTTAATGGGGTTGCTTTTAAAACATTATTGTAAAAATCACGCGCTTGCATCACAGTAACCAGACGGTACCTTTTACCTTCATGCATCACCATCAACCCAGCTGGAATCTCCCATCTGAACCTTATATCTCGTTGCTTGAGCTCTTGCACAAGAAATGTAAAATCCTTCCTTCTCCTTAAAATCTTTGGAGGAATTTCTTTTAGAACCAGAACTTTTTGATCAGCAATCACGACTTTAGTATCATAGGCAGCTTGTATAACTTCATCTCTAATTTCCCTTTTTGCAAAATAAACCACCACATCTCTAGGCAGCTTTCTCTGTCTAGCAATCCATGAGTTCACACGATACACTTTATCCATGCCTCCTTTTATTTCAGATGCTGGCTGATTCAATACCACTTCGAGAGCCTCAGAAACCAGCTGCTTTAGATCTTCCTTAATATTCTCCTTTAGACCTCTGATTCTAATGGCAAACTGCATCTGGAAATATTGAGCAAGACTCAATTCTCTATCCATTTTGTCTCTTAAATCTTCATTCTCCAATACTTTTGCTTCTAATATGGCATTCTTTTGAGTCAAATCTTTAACTTTTTCATCCAAATCTTCCACACATTCAGCCACTTTATACACTGAAGACAAAATGTCTACCTTCATCACGCTGAACTTCTGCTCCATCCTCTCTTCTATTCTCTCCTCCAATTTCTCCAATTTCTCCTCCATCTGTGCAAATTTATCACCCATTGATTGATTAATTGATTCCAAAAGTTTATCCAGAGCATCTCGTAAGTCCTTCGATGTCACTACATCAGGAGGATGTAATGCCTGCAATGATGATTGTTGCACCGGGGAAGTTCCAGCACTCCGAAGAGTTTTAGGGGGAGGCTTAGCCGCCATCTTTTACTTTCAATTGTGACGCACTTTCACTTAGAGTTTAAAAAGTCCATCAAGCTCGAGAGTAGAATAAAATAATCCTCTTCACCTTTTCCTCTTGTACCGCTCTGCCTGCTCTTTTTATTCCATAGTCTTTCCTTCAGGCAGGGGTGGTCGCAGACGCCTGGCTCTGCTCCATAAAGTCAGGAGCAGAGGCGCTGGCCAGCTGGGAGCGACCCAGGCTACGGGGGAGTTCGATCCTTCGGCCGCCCAAGCTGCAAGCTCAGGCGGCCCCGGAGAACTCAACCCCTACCTGGGGCCTCACCCCCTCCTCTTCTCCCGAGGAGGGGGCTTCAAATTCGCCCGAACAGCTGATCGGCGCTGTTTCGGGCGAAAATCACTCAGCTGAGCCGCGGGCAGCCCGGGAAGGCTGTCTCCGTCGCCGCGCAGCCACCGGAAGTCCGGGTGTGTTTGGTTTTTATTCCCCCCCCCCCCGTCTGCTGGGTGGTTGCAGCAGGTTTTTGTCATTTCACATGACCCTGGGACACTGTGACCATCATAAATATGAATCAGTTCCCAAGCATCTGAATGTAAATCACAAGACCCTGGAGATGCTGCAACATTCCAGCTGATTGGCGCTTCTTCTGGGCTCAGAAGCTTCAGGATCAATGCCGAGCTCCAGCTGGAGCCTGGCGCTGATCCTGGCGCTTCCGCTGAGCTCTGACAGCCCCGCAGCTCCAGCCATCTCTCACTCAGGCTTGTGCAGTACTGCCACTGGTTCAGTTCATTCCCCTCCCCCGCTACCACTTTTCTAGAATGGTCACGTACCACCTGCCAGTTGCCAATGTACCACAGGTGGTACCCGTACCACTGGTTAAAAAGCCCTGTTCTAGTCCACCCCCTGCTCAAGGCAGAAGCCTTATGGCTTATACCATTCCAGTCAAATGGTTTCCAGTCTATTTTAGAAAACCTCCAGTGATGGAATACCCAGAACTCCAGAAGGCCAGCTATTCCAATGATAAATTATTCTCACTGCCAGAAAATTCTCCTTTCTTCTAGGATGGATTTCCTTTAACAATCTCCCACCCATTACTTCTTATCCTGCCCTTAGGTGCCTTAGAGAATAAGTCAATCCTCTCTTCTCTGTGATAGTCCTTCAAGTACCGGAAGACAGTCATCATGTCTCCTCTAACCCTTTTGATTGATAGGCTAGATACACCTAGTTTCCTCAAGCATTCATCATACGATTTAGCCGCTGGATCCTTTATGATCTTTAGTGCACACTTTGCAGTCTCAACATCTTTTTTATATTATGGTGACCAGAAACAGAGACAGTGTCCCAAAGGTGGCCTCACCAGTGGGGTATTATCACTTCTCATTGTGAAACATACAACCGTCTCATCTTAACTCATTCAATATGCCTGTAAATATCAATGGTTAAGTCTACATTTGCTACTATTACTATTAAGAATGACAGTGAAATATGTCTGCAATTTAGCCAGGTGGAAAGAAGACCAAAAAAATGGATTTGCAACGACTGATGAAAATTTGATAAAGCAAATTAGAAATCAAGGACCAGCACATATTAAACGGATATATCTTGCATTGATAGAGATCGATTCAGAAACAGAGCTTGTTAAGGATTGTATGATAAAATGGGCCCAAAACATTCAGGAAGTTATTACAATGGACACGTGGGAAAAGATCTGGGTGAGGAATGTAAAATTCACTCAAGCTCAAAGTTTAAGAGAGAACTTTTACAAAATGTTTTATAGATGGCATCTAGATCCTAAAAAGCTTGCAAGTATGTATCCGAATTATCAGCCTAAATGTTGGAGGTGTGGTGATGAAGAGGCAACATATTTTCACATATGGTGGACATGTAAAAAGGTTAAGGCTTTTTGGATAAAAGTCTGGTGGAATATGCAGAAGATTTTTAAACGGAGGATAAAGTTTTGTCCGCAATTTTTTTTGTTGGGAATAATTGTTGACGCTACAGTTGTGGACTCTAAGTTGATGCTGAATTTAGTTACGGCAGCAAGACTTTTGATAGGTCAATATTGGAAGAAAGAGGAACTGCCGACTATACAAGAGTGGATTTTAAAGGTTTCCGACTTGGCAGAGATGGCGAAGATTTCGGCCTATTTGAAAGATTACTCGCAAGAACATTATATTATGGAATGGAGAAAATGGATTGAGTTTATCCAGAATAAGTATAGGGTCAAGAAGTTTTATCTAGCATTTGAATAAGTCTTCTTTCGTTTTCTTTTTTCTTTTTTTATTTTGTCTTCTATATATATTTAATAATGCAAAGTTTTGTTTGATCCTATATAAGTTAGAGAGTGATGGATTTTAGAATTTATAGTTGTTAGTATATGGTTGTTTATGATTGCCTTTATATATATATATACCTTGTATTTAGCTCTGGGAAGTCCGGGGGGGGGAGGGGGGTTAGGGGGAGGTGGGGGGGGAGGAGGGAGGGGGGGAGGGGGGGAAGGGGGGAGGTAGGGAGGGGAGGTAGGGAGGGGGAAGGGGGTTTTTTAAAGGAAAACTGTATTTTTAAAACTTTTCAATAAAAAAAAAAAAAAATATGTCTGCAATTTCCACTTGTAGCTGAAAAATCAAGGGAATGGCTATTTCAAATAGTCACTTTAAATTCCTTGCCATTAAAGCTGTCATCCTTACATGCTATGGTAACTTTACAAGCCCAACATTATGTATCTGCAAATTTCCTTAGTCTTTCAAGCCAACTTGGAACTGCAGAGGGTGTTTTAAGACAGACCATCGAACAGGTGTGGCTTTCCCCATTCTGTTGATAAGAAATGCCCCCTGATAAGGTAGGCCTGATGCTTTTCTACAGTCATTTCTGAAATGAGAGGGTTATGCAGCCCTCAATTGTGTTGAGGGATCCCAAAAGGCCCCTGGTTTTCCTGGGACATCATGGTATAAAGAAAGAATCTGACTAGTGATAGATAATGCCCTTTATTAAGTATTAGACCGTGGTGATTTTCCAATCCTGTATAAGGGGAAACTGATCTTACCCTTTTTGGGAGGAATGAGTCAGAGGATATCCATGCTTATATAGGACGTCACACTGCTATTAAGACAGCTTTTGCTACGCCAGTATCCCTATTGCTGGGGATTATTCGGAGACATCCCTTCTCCCCCACAATGCAAGTGTTCATTTTGCAATCAAAGGCATGGCAAAGGAAGTGAAATGGCACGAATTCTCACTTTCAGGTTTTACCCATCTCCATCTCCTGATCTGCTGTGCCTGTGTCTGAAGGCTCCACCTGCTGGCTCAGCCTGCCCACATGTCTCATTTATAACTGAAGCTGCATTCTGGGAATGATGGAATGATGGAAGCTTTCTGGAAAATAGTCCAAACTTGCTCTTGCAGGGCTGGCAGGAATTTTCTCCAGCACATGTATTTTGCATGCATTTCAGCTGAGCAGGGCCACTATTCTAATTTTGGAAAAGAGGTCACAGGAGAATCAACTCCCCCATTATCGGCCAGGTTTGTAGTCATTCAGGAAGGAGATTTTCTTTGGTTTTTCTGACTACTTTCACAGCTTGGTCTAGTTTTACATGTACTAGATTGTAACCTTCATTACCTAAATCAAGAGAGGTAACAGATCGTGGGTAATGGACACCACAGTCCAACTTGCATAGAGATTAGTTTTAGATTAACACGACGACGCTAGCAATGTCAAGGCAGAAGCGAAAGGACACAAAAATCAATAACGGGGAAGCAGATGTGACAGAGTGAAAATAATTCAATCTGTTAGCTTTGCTATTTATTTTATTTTACATACAGGTAGTCCTTGACTTACCGCAGTTCGTTTAGTGACTGTTTGAAGTTACAGTGGCACTTATGACCGTTTTTCACACTTACAACCGTTGCACAAACAAAATTCAGACACTTGGCAACTGACACATATTTATGAGGGTCACAGCATCCCAGGATCACGTGATCCCCTTTTGCGACCTTCTGCCAGGCAAAGTCAAGGGGGAAGCCAGATTCACTTAACAACTGTGCCACTAAGATAATAACTGCCATGATTCACTTAACGACTGTGGCAAGAAAAATAGTAAAATGGGGCAAAACTCACTTAACAAATGTCTCACTTAGAAACAGAAATTTGCGCTCAGTTATGGTTGTAAGTTGAGGATTACCTGTAGTAATACTGGCAGTCCTTGACTTATTGCCATTCATTTAATGACAGGTTAAAGTTACGACAGTCTTGAAAAATGTTACTTATGACCCCATCCTCTAAGTTATGACTGCCGCACCAACCCCGCAGTCACATGATCGCATTTTGGGCACTTGCTAACTGGCTCAATTATGACTGGTTGCAGCATTCTGTGGTGGCGTGATTGTATTTTATGACTTCTTTTGCTATTTTCTGCCAAAAACTGCCCATTGGATCAGCATGTAATTTGCTTGAAAACTGTATCAACTCACTTAGCAGCCATTGAAGAAAATGTTGATCCCAACCCTGTCCTAATCCCAACCCCAACCCCAATCCTGATTCCAACCCCACCCTAAACCCTAATCCCTAACCCGATCCTATTTTATCCCTAACCCTATAAAATTCAATAAAATCCTTTTATAAAAAAAGAAAAAATGTTAATAAAATCAAGTCTGGTCACACGGTGACTTCTGACCATTTTAATTTAATTTTTAATTTAATAATATTTCTATACCGCCCTTCTCCCGAAGGACTCAGGGCGGTGAACAGGGCAAGAATAAAAAATACAAAATTACAAAAGTTAAAAAATGATTAAATACATGCCCACTAAAACAATCAATACTTATTAAACCCCAATAAAATGACAGTAAAAAACCCCACCAATCCCCCATCAGGCCAGGCCGGCTTGTTCGAACAAGTATGTTTTTAGATCGCGGCGAAAGGAGCGAAGATCAGGCGCCGTCCGGAGCTCAACCGGTAACTGATTCCATAGCTCCGGGGCGCCCACAGAGAAGGATCTCCCCCTGGGGGCCACCAATCGACATTCTCTGATCGGTGGCACCCTGAGGAGGCCCTCTCTGTGGGAACGCACAGGGCGAAGGGAGGTTGATGCCGGCAGCAGGTGTTCCCTAAGGTACTCCGGACCCCTGCCATGTAGGGCTTTAAACACCATTACTAGTACCTTGAATCTCATAATGTCTTACAACCAACATTATGATTTCAACTGTGGCCATAAATCGAAGACTACCTGTAAATAGGTAACACCCTGTTTGTGTGGTCAGTACAGTATTAAATGCCTCAAGAGTGGTATGTTAATATTATTTCATATTAATAATTAATGATCCTGTACATCTATGACTTCAGCAGTTCCTTCATAAAGATCCCCCGATGTTCTTGGCTATCATTTATCCTGGATCAGTGAGCATTGCTAATGTTATTTTTTTTTTAATTCAATAGCAAATATATCCTTCAGATTAACAAGTAATACAAGTTGATTTTATATATGAATGCTATTGAAGCAATGGAGCTTTGCAAAGCAGGTTAGGAACACTGTAGAGGATACAGGGAATGGCTCTGAAGCAGAGGAAGAAGAACTGCTACCAAGGTAAAGATCAGATAAATGGAACTTGAGCCCGCACCCAGAAAATAACTTTTGAGAAAACGATTCAGACAACCCCCACCGGCTACAACAAAAGTAGTCCTGACATATATGGCATTGGTTTCTAAGTGTGAACTACTTTGTAGGTCTGTCAACAACCCAGACGAAACAATGGTTGCTAGTAGTAAAACTAGGCATGTGGGCTACTTGTGGACCAGCTTTCCTAAGTACATAATTGCTTACGTGGATCTGCCTAGGAGAAGTCTTCTTACGTTTTGGTCTACTATATCTGGCCAGGAAAAAGCCAGATGACCTCTAAACAGCAGCAAATACAGAAAATTCAAATTTCTTATTGACATCTTGTAGTTGTCCCAATTTTCCCAACCTAGATATAGTAGCTCTACTTATATCCCCACAATAATTGGAATTCGTACTGTAAAAATATCAGGAAGATTTTTAGGCATGCCTTACAACCAACCCCCAATCTTTTGGAATGAATGGGCTTATTTGGAATGTTGAGAAGGTATAGAATAGATGAAGGTATAGAGCACCACAATTTCAACATTGTCACTGTACAGCTTCAGTAGTAAGAAATACGTCTCTCACTAACTAGTAAAGTGCTTGTCTCAGAATTACATGCAAAGATCATCCCTAGATTAGAGAGCTTTGGTACTTTCCCCTGGCCCTGTTCTTACAAGGCCACAGGTGTCCTCTTAAGTAGTCGAGTTTTCTTCTTTCACCTTCTGGAAACATTATTTTTACATTCTTGTTAAAATATAACACTAAGAGAGGCTTCTTGACTATATTAACATTAGGAATCTAATCAGCAATCAGGCAGCTCATAATTTTCTGATTAGCTCTGATTATGTTCAATCTCTGAAAAGGAAAAAAAAAGAAGAAAGAGAAAAGAAAGACATACTGTCTACATTTTTCAATATTTTAATCCTATCTCAGGGGGACTGAACAAAGCAGAAACATAAGCACAGATACCTGATACACAGACACTTGCTATGAATCTTCATAATGGGCTGGCTCTATAATGGCTGATATAAAAATACTTTGCTCATGTGAAAACCTTAATCTGAGATACTGCATTTTCCCTGTTCTTCAGTTTGCATTTCTACTGCAACCTCTTTGGGAAAAACATTATTTTTTATCATGGGGATTCAGGAATCAACCGTCAGATTCTTCCACTGCCTACCTAGTCAGATACTATATTTTGTTTCCAGTCAATTGGTATCACATCGTTGCCTTAGATCAGTCTATACACTGCCTCTATGTTCAGTGACTAATATGGCAGTTGAGGTTTCAGAGAAAAGATATGATAATAATCAAGCCATTTTAAGGACAATAAACTTATTAATCAATAAAGCCACACAAAGCAGATTTGTTTCCAGCTGAAGTAAGGAATGCTTCTGTATTGAAGCATGAGATTTGATTATTCGTATCTATACAAAGCCTGCAGAAATACAGACATTGATAATGGTCCACATGTTACTGTATGTAGCTGACTTTTAAGAACTAGCTTGGATGACACTGACTTTCATACTGTCCTCTGGCAGTAATTTTGACATAATAAATGGAGTACCAAGATAAATAATTCCTAGCTGTGAGCTAATAACTGATCGGGTATTCTTAGAAAATATTCCTTAAAAAGCAAAGTTGGACATCTCTTACTGTGAATCTTCTTGAATACTCTTCAATATCTTCATAAATGACTTATATGAGGGAATAGAAGGGGAACTCATCAAATTTGTAGATGACACTAAGCTGGCAGGAATAGCCAACACCTCAGAAGACAAGCTCAGGATTCAAAAAGATCTTGACAGACTTGAACAATGGGTCCTATCCCAAAAATAATAGTAATAATGTGGAGATAAGCAAGGTTTTACATCTAGATGGGAAAAACCAAAGATACAAGTACAGATTAGGCAAAACTTGGCTCAAAAACAGTAACTGTGAGAGGGACCTTGGAGTCCTAGTGGACGATCACTTAAACGTGAGCCAGCAGTGTGCAACAGCAGCCAATAAAGCCAATACAATTCTTGGTTGTATAAAAAGAGGCACAGAATCAAAATCACGTGAAGTATTAGTATTGCTTTATAAATCCTTAGTAAGGCCACACATGGAATACTGCATCCAGTTTTGGTCAAATATCTGAAAAACATGTTGAAACTTTGGAAAAAGTGCAAAGAAAAGCAATTGAGATGATTAAGGGCCTGGGGACAAAAACATATGAAGGATGGTTGCAGGAAATAAGTATGGCCAATCTACAGAAAAGAAGGACTAGGGTGACATGATAGCAATATTCCAGTAGGGTATTTGAGGGGGTCAATTTATTTTCCAAAGCACCAGAAGGCAAGACAAGAAACAATGGATAGAAACTAATCAAGGAGAGAAGCAACCTGGAATTAAGGAGAAACTTCCTAACAGTGAGAACAATTAACCAGTGGAACAGCTTGCTTTCAGACGTGAATGCTTCATCACTCAAGGTTTTTAAGAAGAGACTGGACAGTCACTTGTCTGAAATGATATAGGGTCTCCTGCTTGAGCAGGGGGTTGGACTAGAAGACCTCCAAGGTCCCTTCCAGCTCTATTCTGATTGTATTATATAAGTTCCTATAAGTTTAGGGTCTGTTTTCACTGAAAAGTATTCGTCAAAGTCAAGCTAAATCATTATCCTGCTGTACTTACATAGATTAATAGCTCCTACCTTTCAGCTCATCATAAATAGTTTCTTTCCCAGTGAAGATGGGGCTCCTAATTCTAGGAAAATGTGGTTTTTATTCATGACAATTAAAATTTTCCCCAAGTCTAGCTCAGCTCTTGGTGATTTCACAGATACAGCATTTTATACTTGTTTTTTCCAGAGTTTAAAATCCTGATTTCCCAAGAAAATAAATAATTCATACTTTTATACTAACCAAAGATCTGAATGCCTTTGTATAATTAACATTCATTTAAAATGATATCTTTATATATTACCACACTGTAGCTTTTCAGTATCAACTGAAATCCAATTTAACATTGTGATGTAGACTTTCTAAATTCAACAAGGCAAACTTTCTAAATAATTTCTTCAAAGATCTTAGTCAAAAGGTCTTGCTAAAGTCCACAATCCTGGATTATTATTATTATTTTTAAAATACTATAGTGGATCGCCATTAAATTAGAATGCCAAAGCTATCTGAAGGCAAATAGTCGGGCTTTTGCTAGTTTCCTACTTGTAAATTTCATGTCTCAGTATTTTACGTTTCATTTTTCAGAGACACTTTTGATAGCCATCACACATTGCAGAAGAGCTTGGGGCAAATGGAAATAAAAGTTGGCTTCAAATGCCAAAAGAAACCATTGGAGAGATTAGTTGTTGAATGATCTTTGCACATCAGAGTAAAAGAGATTCATTTCAACTTGGCTACATTAAATTCCAGCATAAAATTGCTCCCAGCTGGAAACTGGAATTTGGCACCAGGCAAATATATGATTAGTGGATGGACTCTTTTGTTTATTTTCAGCAGGGCCTGAACTCTGTGCACTGTTGTGCTTGTTGCACTCGACATAAGCTCCATGTTTGGAAGCCTGTGTAAACAGAACCACATGCAAGACTCCTATAATTAAACTACCCAAATTTATGCATTAAAAGCTAGCCAGGTTCACATGGCTAGTGGCCTTTCCCCCTCCCTCTTCAGTACTATAAAATCTCCTGGTTGCACTTCAAACCATGTAATCACATCCATGCAGCCTCTTTTGTAAAGCAGCACTGGGGATGTAATTAGTTGGAGGTGACCTCTGAAAGAAAAAAAGTTCAAGTTTAAAAAGAAAATATCTCTGGTTAATACTATGCAAATTACCAGAGAGGCAATCAGGCTGACTTTTTAAAAGCTAGCCCCTGCCACAAGCACTTGCAACACAGTTTATTGTCTCTTTCCCAATTTGCATCTCATTACCCACAATCCTCTGCACTTTGGATGTCACCTTTTCGGGGTTCACACTACAGCAAAGTAGCAGCTTGATATAATATGACTATAAGAGTTGACAAGTATTCAGCATCGAGACAGCCCTAAAGGACTTGCTTCCAGAATGCCCAGGTAAAGTGGTTGTCCTTCTCAACCTCTCCTACAGATACCAAAAGCAAACCTAGTTTTGCTACATATCATATGTCAGATCTATGACACCCTGGTTTTTCAGCCAGCAATATCTTTTTGCAGCTGTAGTCTCAACATTTCTCTGATGTACGATACTGTGTTGGAGAAGACTTGTTTACAGACAGACATCACCACTGCCAAAGTCTTGAGCTTGCTCCCCAAATTATTCACCATTTCAATCATGATCTAGTCCTTTAATTTTGGCTACTGTGGATCTCCTCAATGTGCATCACTCACCTCTTGAAATTTACATACCCTTGCTATTGGTTGCAACCAAGCTACAGGGTATGTATAACCCAGTTGGTCTGATTGAGATAGTTGAACTGTAAATAGTGAAAGAGTAAGTACAGCAAGCATAAAAGATGGTAAAAGTAGGACAAATCTCCATTAAATTAGATGAAGATTTATTGTCGCATGTCTGCATGCAGATCACCTAACAAACATTCTTCAAATCAGATCCAGATGTGACCATTAGTCAGGCCTAGGAGTTATTGGGACAGACCCATGGTCACAGTGGATCCCCCCCCACACACACCATGAGCCTTGCCAAACCTCATTCAGAAGGTGTAGAAATACTAGCCAACCCTACTAATCGTGGAGAGTCCAATACCAGCACAACAACACAGTCCAGCAGCTCAGGAAGGGATTCTACAGGAGACAAGGGCATCCATGCTCTTGAAATAGATTTATGGGAAAAGATGACCTGAAATGTATCAATCTAAAAGTTTGCTGAAGTGAAAACAGTGGCTATGTCCTAAGATCCTCTCCAAACAATAACATTTGCAGACGTATCCAAGTGCCGGTTCAACACTCTCTCCTAATGAAGATCGCACAAAGATGCCCTATATAAGTAGCAGTTTTACATTTTTTTAAAAAAAAAGATTGTAAATTTATTCTGTTAGGAAAACATATTATAGGCATGTTTAAAGAAGTCTATAATTAATCAGTCACAGCTGAGTACACTGGATATTCTTGAAATGACAGATGCCAAGAAACAGAACAGCCCACATCTGTTTTCAGAAGCAGTGGAGATACATGCCAAATTGAGTTTAGAGTATAAGTCTCTATATTCAAAGAATTCATATATATATTAAGACATTATGAACTCAGTGGGACACAGTACAGGATTTTATTTAATGGTGCATGAGATTTACCTTTTACAATTTCTCTCACACATTTCCTGTTGTGTCCAATATCAAAATACTTACAGGTTTCCCAAAGTTACAAAAATCAGCTAATAACAGGTGAGTCCCTTTTTCATATACAGATACATTTTTTCTATTTCCCCCCAAAAATTAGAAACAAAAAAACTTTAGGAATTCTAAAGATGTGGTTTCCCCCATGTTTCATTTCTCATGAGAAGCCTATAAGGCCTCTTTCTTTAGCCTCTTGCTCAAGCAGCATAGAACTTCAGCGTTGCTAAGCACTTTCAGTGGCCTGGAGCCAACCCGAAGATGCCACATATCAGTCATCCATGCTAGAGATGCCAAGGCTATGAAGTGATTTTTAATAGGCAAGAAAGTACCATTGTGATGAAGAAAATGGGTTCATTTAAAAATCCTTCTGAGTAATGAGGCCACCTCCCTGCAGCTCAAATCAGCTACTGCATTTAGTTATTATGATAACTAAATATGGTTGATTTTAACAGCTGGAAACACAGCAACAATATTTAAAAGAGGGTCTTTTTTAATATCAAGATTGTATTCAACAAAAGTAATGGGCTATTTAAAGTACATTGTTTTGGTTCTGCTACTCTTTCCACATTGTGCTAGTAGGAGCTGTGAAGCCACCACTTGCCTGGAGGTGGCAGGCACTTAACGCCTGCTGAAAAGCAAATGTACACTTTGGCAATGACAAACGTGCATTGCTCCTTTTTCGCTCCTTTATTTCCTTGCTTCATTTTGGCTACAGGCTACAGGAAATTAGAAATGACTGCAAAGTATGCCAGATTACACAGCCCATGTAATCTTATCAGGAAGTAAGACTTGACCTAAATCCTTTGGACCGTCAGTGTCAAGCAAAAGACTGTTTCACAATATACTTGAAATAAAAACGGTTTTTAATGGTACAGCTATGTTTGTTGATTTTACTGCAAAGACCCTTGTTGAACCCTAAGGACTAAAAAAAAAATGTATGGTGAAATAAGCATTTAGATTCTACTCCATATTCTTATTCATGATAAATATCCATTTTCTAAGATACTACAAGATAGTTGTTAAAATGGTATTACTCTGCACTACAAGCATTTTCAGGATGGATAATACTGTTTATGCTGGAACACTGAATTCCAGAGTTAATACCAATTCTGGAACAAAAGGATAATTTGAATCATAGTTTCTTCCTACAACTAAAAAAAGACTATTGTGTCTTAGATGTCAGGGCTGAGTAACACATATTATTCTTAGGAAAAAAGATACTTAAAAGCAATTTTTAGCTGTTGCCTTTGCCAAGAAAAGCAATTTAGAATGTACAACTCTTAAAGATACAGCCTATGGTGTAAAACTAAAATAAGTGATAAATAGCATGAAAACTCTTGATTTTATCTTGACATATCTTCATGTTGTCATGGTGTAACCTAATCTGGCTCCATGATAACATTATATGAAAGACAGATATAAAGAACAGACTTAAATTGAATCCTTGGAAGACAAAACTACACACTGGGGATTTCTTGATACTTTGCTAGTCCACAACTTGGTGGAACTGTGTTGTGTAGTAGAGAGCTACAAGACATACATGTACACAGGTAATGAATTTTCATTTCATGGGGGGAAACGCAATTTGAAAACCTATGGAGAATGACATACTGTGTATTCTTTTAAACTGTAGAATCTGAAAAATATAGCACATTTCAAAATAATCTTGGAAGGTTTTCGTTTCCTGTATTTCCTGAATCAAGGGTGTTAAATCAGTGCTTCCCCAAAATTGTCCTTATTACCCCAAACTGCTTATCAGAAAGTCTTTTTTATCCACTGTAGGTAAACACTTTAAGACATTTGAATGCTCCTGTTGTGATTGGATGATGTGTCATTATCCAAAGAAGAAACAGTTTCACCCAATTTTGGATAATTTAGCCAGGTTTGGGAAGCACTGTGTTAAATGGCGCAACTATTGGGAATCCGACAAGCTTTATGCACAGAAAAGATATTTAAGATGTGTTCAGTTTAAGAAGTGGGAAATGCAAACATACATGTATAAGTAGAACTCCAGCAAATAAGTAGAACTCCAGCAAAAATATGCATTTTACTTGTAATGTATACTTGCATTTTATTAGTAGTAATATGAATTAATTAGTTGAAACAGCTCCATTAGCTCACTGATGGAAAAATGGATATCAAACTGCAGTCTAAATGCTTCTTTTGTATTCCTCCTTCATGACTCTCAGAAGACTATACTTAAAGAGTTTCCAATTGGTTTTTTTTATATAAGTAGGAACCTGATCTGACTACTGAAGCTTCAGAAAAATTACTGCATCATCAGTATCTTCATATTAGCACTTCGGAAAGTTGCCCCCCCAAATTCCAAAAAAGGATGAATTCAGATGTTAACCCATGCCTGTTTTCTCAAGTGGCATTTAGATAAGAAAAGGAAGGTAAGTGATGACATCTCAGGAGCCTGTTTCAGCCGGATTCTCCTCCTCATAGGGCCTTTATCATCACTGCTCTCTGAAAAACAGCCCAGTCATTTTCATTGTTGTTGTTTAAACATTATTTATTGCATTTGTGTTACTCTTGCCTGTAATCTATTTTAGTTAGATTTGCATTCTGGAAAGTAGAAAATAAATATCTGTAATAAATAGGTAAATGAATTTGTACCTACATAGGTCTCGTATGAGGTGCAGTCACCTCCCTTAAGATTTCTTGAGATGAGCTGTCTTGGGAAGATTTATGTCATTACAAACTGGTCGTAGAAAGTGATGATGATGATGATAATAGTAGTAGTAATAATAATAATGTTGGAAGGGACCTTGGAGGTCATCTAGTCCAACCCCCTGCTCAGGTAGGAAACCCTATACCATTTCAGACAAATGGCTGTCCAGTCTCTCCTTAAAAACTTCCAGTATTGAAGCATTCACCGCTTCTGGAGTCAGGTTATTCCACTGATTAATTGTTCTAACTATCAACCTAGTTCTAGGTTGCTTCTCTCTTTGATTAGTTTCCATCCGTTGCTTCTTGTTCTGCCTTCAGGTGCTTTGGAGAATAGCTTGACTCCCTCTTCTTTGTGGCAGCCCCTGAGATATTGGAACACTGCTATCATGTCCCCCCTCATCCTTCTCTTCATTAAACTAGACATACCCAATTCCAGCAACAGTTCCTTATATGTTTTAGCCTCCAGTCCCCTGATCATCTTTGTTGGTCTTCTCTGTACTCTTTCTAGAGTCTCAACATCTTTTTTACATCATGGTGACCAAAACTGGATGCAGTATTCCAGGTGTGGCCTTACCAAGGCATTGTAAAGTGGTATTAATACTTCACGCGATCTTGATTCTATCCCTCTGTTAAGCCTAGCACAGTGTGGCTTTTTTGGCACCTGCAGCACACTGCTGGCTCATATTGAAGTGATTGTCCACCAGGACTCCAAGATCTATGGAGAGTGTTTAAAATAGTGTTTACACGTGTGCATTAAACAGGGATACTGTTTTACTTTGTTCATTGACAAATGTTTCAGAAGTCATTACCCCTACCAATTTTAGTTTTTGTGCCTATTTCTAGAATTATGATTTTATCATTTTGACTTCTCAAAGCTTCTATATTGCCATCTTTTCAGCTGTGGAAGTTTACAACTGGCAAGAATTTCATTCAACTTTTGAAAATATACTGAAGATACCCATGTACCGATGTGACCAGCTAAGGATTAATAGTATAACACCAGCTAAACTTTGTTAGATCTTTTAAAAAACAAAGATAATTGAGGAGAAAAACACAGCAGTGACAAGATGTTTATTTATAGGTACACTTTGTGGAAAAATAGAAGGTAACTAAGTAGCTCTAGAATATCTATAATTATCTTTCCTGGTCTGGAAATAATAAATGTAAAATATACCATGTGCTAGTCATCTGTACAGTTCATCTTTATTTCTTTCAAATAGACAAGTACCCAGAATTTTGCAAATACCTGTCAGGTGTGAAGAATCGGAACCACACATTAAATTCCAGTTAAGAGGATTTATTGTTCACACGTAGACACAATAATTTAGTCAAGTAACGATCAGCACTAAATTAGTTGCTAGATATGAACAGAATTCAAGGGGGACTAGAACTGGAGAGTTTGTGAACATGTTACAATTTTAGGCTGAGTCCTTTCTTGACTCCACCCCTTGCCTCTTTTTGCTCCTACATCACCAGTATAATGCAAACAGAGATAATATGTCTTATTGTGCAGCTTCTATACTGAGATGACATTATTGACAACTTTGATGTCTCTAGAAAAACAGCTTTGAAATAAATAATTAGCATATAGTTCACTAACTATATTTAGAAGATTAATGGAATAGTAATTAGCAAACTTAGCTTTTTGAAAAAAAAAATGCAATTGTTATTGACCAGGATTAACCCTCAGGGATCTAGCCAGTGTGCTCAAAATGAATAAATAAAAATATTAAAATATGGGCCCACTAATCAAGATTTTTCTTTTAAATAGTTTAATCTGAATCAAATTTGTATTTGTATTTGTATTTATTAAATTTGTATACCGCCCTTCCCCCCAAGGGACTCAGGGCGGTGAACAGGGCACATATAAATAAAGGATACAAAAATTAAAAAAGAATTAAATAATCGCCCAGATAAAACAGTAACAATATAAAAACCCAATTAAAAACCCTAACTTCCCCCATCAGGCCAGGCCAGCTTGTTCAAATAAATGGGTCTTCAGACCACGTCGGAAAGAGCGAAGGTCCGGTGCCGTCCGGAGCTCAACCGGCAGCTGGTTCCATAAAGCCGGAGCGCCGACAGAGAAGGCCCTCCCCCTGGGGGCCACCAGCCGACATTCTCTGACCGGGGGCACCCTGAGGAGGCCCTCTCTGTGGGAACGCACAGGGCGGAGGGAAGTTGACGCCGGCAGCAGGTGGTCCCCGAGGTACTCTGGACCCATGCCATGTAGGGACTTAAAGACCATTACCAGAACCTTGAATCTCACCCGGAAGACAACTGGTAACCAATGCAGCTCGCGGAGCAAAGGTGTAACGTGGGAGTACCGGGAAACTCCCAAGACAACTCTCGCGGCCGCATTCTGTACCAGTTGGAGCCTCCGAGTGGTCTTCAAGGGAAGCCCCATGTAAAGAGCATTGCAGTAGTCCAGACGAGAGGTCACGAGTGCATGAGTGACCGTACACAGGGCATCCCGGTCCAGATAGGGCCGCAACTGGCGCACCAGGCGAACCTGGGCGAAAGCCCCCCTAGTCACGGCTACTATATGGTCTTCCAGAGTAAGCCGTGAATCTAGGAGGACTCCCAAGTTGCGAGCCCTATCCACGGGGGGTAAAAACTCACCCCCCATAGAAAGAGGTGGAATATTTTGAATGTCCCGGGATGCTGGAATGCACAGCCACTCAGTCTTGTCAGGGTTGAGCTGAAGTCTGTTCCTCCCCATCCAGACCCGGACCGCCTCCAGGCAACGGGACATCACGTCGAGGGCATCACTGGGGTGGTTTGGGGTCGAAATGAAAAGCTCAATTCCTCACTGTTACTTTATTTGTTAGTTCAAGGCTATGTAAGGTTAATCTGGAAAGTCATTTAAAGACAATTCAAGAAAGAACAAGATTAATTCATTGCTGCATAAGACATAGACATATTCAGCCCTAACCTCATGTGGAGCTGATCTTACAAGCCCAGATAAGCCTACCAAGTGCCCCCCAAATTAGGAATCCTTATCCTTGACCACACCCATCTAACTGGGTGTCCAATTTTGGTTTATAAGATTTTTTTAAGCCTAGTCCTAATTTCTACAGATGTTAATCATTACTTCATTCTATGAGCCCTAGAACCTCTAACTAATTCAGTTTTAGTTATGGCACATACGTGATCATACCAGGATTGGACATTGGACTAAAATCTGGAATTTTCTAGTGGTATATTTACTACTAATATCTCCTAAGGCCTAGCAAATAGTTGTTGAAAGATATGTAATACCTTTGGAGACTACTTCCCAGAACAGATGACCTGATACAATTGTACAGCTATAGAAAGTTGAAAAATTGTGAAACTATAGTTTCCAGCTGTCTAGACTATCTAACTGATAGTCCTTAAACATTAGTGTTTTGGACAAAAAACCCCCAAGTATTATCAGCTAATTTCACCAAATAACCATGAATAGCTACTATTGAAATGGATATCAATTATAAGAAGAGCAATTGTGCTAATTAAGAAAACTATGTAGATGGGACTGGATTCTCATCTACCCCAGGTTGTATAGTCAGCATTACAGTCTCTATCTACTCATCTCATCAAAATAAATAAGTCAAGCTTGAAGACTATTTGTATTATCCTTCATAATTCCATTGCCTTATAAAAGAGGGTCAAACCATTAAACGGCGTGCATTTAGTCTCTAATATATAGTACTAATTTCATTAATATTTGCCCTAGTAATCTCCCCTTTTGTGGAGTAAGCTATAGAAATATTTACATTTGGATTGTTAACATTTGCTTGGTTAAAATTCATTCAACTAGGCATTAAGGATGCTTGTAAGGCGATTCCTCTATGGAGCAGAGATTGATAATATAAATATTTCCTTTCAATTGTATAATTCTATTTTCTGTGCTTCATTTTAATTACTAATAACCACAAATGGAATACATAACACAGAAGAAGAGAGAGCCAGTTTGGTACAGTGGGTAAAGCATAAGACCAGAAACCAGAAGATTGAGTTCTAGTCCCATCTTACGCACAAAACCAACAGGGTGACCTTGGGCCTGTCACTCTCTCTGAGCCCTAGGAAGCAGATAATGGAAAACCACTTCTGAAATCTTGCTAAGAAAACTACAGGGTTTAGTCCAGGCAGTTGCCAGAAGTCAATCCTGACTTAAAAGCTTAAAAAGCTTTAAAAGAGTAAAGCAAAAGTCAGATTACAAAGAAATATGTAATCACAGAAGAAAAAAATAAGGAAATTGGACTAAATTGTTTAAAAATATTTTTTCATTCACTCTAGCAAAATTAGTTCACTGATAAATAATAATACTTGATCCTACAAATCTGTTACTTTTTGGCTACCCACCATGTACAAAGAGTTCTTCCCTCAATATTTTTGCAAACCCTGCTCGTTGCACCTTATTCACATCCCAGTTGGATTATTGCAACGTGTCTACAGGGACTGCCCTAGAAGAATACTTGGAAGCTTCTGCTGGAGCAAAATGTGGCTGTATAGGCAGTTATGGCTGCTGGCTATTTGGCACAAATTGTGAGAGCCTATCATCTGGTGGGACCCAGGAGGAGGGCCTTTTCTGCCATGGTGCCAGCTCCTTAAATCATTCCCCCACATACACCTCAATCCTACTGGTCATTTGCAAGACATTAAAAACTTGGTTCTGCTGTTAACCTTGGGATCCAATAGAGCCTGTTTCTTTCGATATATTGATTGTGGGATGCTGTTGAATCTCTCAGTTGCTAATTTTATGTTATTTCTGTTTATAATTATTGACTGTGCTTTTATGTTCTTTTAACTACCCAGAAGTATATGAGATGGGCAGCCATATAAAATAATTAAACAAGCAACAAGTGGTGTCAAATAGTGCTCTGAAAAGCAAAAGCAAACAGACATTTCAAAAGAGAATGCTTTGAAAAAGCCCCCTGTAAAAGCCCCGTGTTTACCATGAAAAACGGTACAAACATTTTATTTTTTCTACAATAGAATGAATATCTCTATTTGGAGAATGAAAGCTCTAGTCTGACTCTGATTATAAAGCAATGCATTTCTTTGGAATATTATCTTGTTTCAGAAAGGGCAGGATATCCATCTCTTCTCAGACCTATGTTAAATTTAAGACTAAATTCTTTTCCTATAGATTTAAACAATTTTTTTCCTATAGATTTAAACAATCCGAATACTGAAGAATCATGCAGACTACAGGGAAAACAAGAAAGGTCAAGAGCTGAACAGATCTAAGAATAATCCTGTGCATATTTGAAAGAAAGATGGCAGGAAGGAGAATACCAGAGAGACAGGAAGAAGTGGCAAGGACAGAGAAGAAAGCAACAGGGACCTTTGTTCAGGCAATGACCCAGGAGAAAAGTGTTATTTCATTGTGCTTATTCACAGCCACTGGTGGCCTTCACCTTGATGTCCATTTAATGTTGTCCTATTCAGCAAAGGCTCCTATGATCTGGTAATTATCTTTCATTTATAGAAGCACATCTCTGGGTTTCAAACACTTTCCTCACCAGTTTTGCTATAGATCAATATCTGCTTAAGACCTTGCACTATTGTTTGGGAGAATGATATTGATTTCTCCAAGGAACAAGGGATGATGTTTGCATGACAGGGGGAGGGGGCAAGTAATGCCACAGATGCCTCTGTACCGAATTCTGGCTGAAAGATGTGTTACAGTCAAGTAATAAATTGTACTCTTTGGCATTTTGAACGACTGCAGAATGAAAGGGAGCATCCAGTCCCTATCAATTAAAAATCCAACTTGTTTACAAAGCATTACAGGAAGTTTCTATCTCCTAAGGTTTCTGCAGATAGGTTTCTACTTGTGAAAAATGATTGATTTGGGAGGGATGGGTGTTATGTATGCAGGCATCTGCATAGCAACAGCCATCAGGGGACGTTGGCCTGGACAGTTTCGGCGGGAAACCTAGGGCCAACCCCATTGGCTGTTAGCTTACCTGGCCAGGTATATAAGGAGGCCAGGTAGCCCTCATTCCTCAGTTCACTTCCCCTTCCAATAAGGAGCTGAACTCACACACCGGCTGGCGTCTCTCTTGCGTCGGACCCACTACACAATAGTGGCGACGAGGATGGGATTGCTGCCGACCAAGAGCTGAAGTCACTGGGGAAACGCTCCGCGAGCTGAAGGGAAAGGCATTTTTCCTTCTTCCCCCCACGACCACCAGCCGAACCGGCAACGCCAAGCGCCACATCCACGACCAACTGCCGCCATGGCTAGAGCCGGACAACCCCGCAAATTCGAGACCCGCCGCCCCGAAACCTGGACCCGTTACCTGGCTCACGTTGAAATGTACATGCGGTTCAATCAGATATCGGAGGACGGTGCAAAGGCGGCCGCCCTGCTCTGCCTTGGGGGACCAGCGCTGCTGGAAGTCGCCGCGAACCTGTTCCCCCAGGAGGCCATCAACACCGTCGCGTACCGAGACCTCGTGGCCAGGCTCAACGCACATTTCAGGCCCCGGCGCTCCAAGGTGGCCGCACGGTCACAATTCGAGAAAAGGGACCAGCGCCCCGACGAGACCGGCGCCGACTTCCTCGCCGCCCTACGGGAAGCTGCCGTCGCTTGCAGGTTCACAAATTTGGAGGAGCGACTACGGGACCGGCTGATTTACGGCCTACGCGACAGGCGGTTGCAGGAGCGCCTGTTCGAAAGAGAGGAGGTCTCTCTCCAGGAAGCCGAGGATGCCATCCTAGCCCACGAAGCGGCCTGCGGGGCTGTCCAAGCCTGCCAGGGAACCCGCAACCAGGCAACCAGCGTCCACCGGCAAGGGGCCACAGAGGAGGAGGACCTGAGCATCGACCTCCTCCAGCGGAAGTCGACCCCCGACCAGCGAGCCAGACGCCCAGACAGGCCCAGGCCTCCCAGCAACACTGCCGTTCCCCAGAGGTGCGCAGGGTGTGGTGGGAACCACATGCGCAGCCTCTGCAAGTTCCGGTCCGCCACGTGCCGGGCCTGCAAGAAAACAGGCCACATAGCCGCCGTCTGCCGTAGCCGCCGCCCCCGAGAGGAGATCCACGAGCTGCAGCCGGAGTAACCGCCGTTCGAAGGTACTGGGGCTCCCACCAAAACAAAAATTGGCTATGTCGAGAGCCGGCTGGCCATTAACCACACGGGTAGCCGCCGGCTGCTCAAACCCAAAATTAGATTAACAATCCGTTTGCAAGGTGTCCCTTGCAGCATGGAGCTTGACTCCGGATCAGCGGTCTCGATTATTTCGGACGAGACCCTTAACCACATAATTAGCCGGAGCAAGCAACGGATTAAATTACGGCCTACTAAATTAACCCTGACCGATTTTCAGAATTTGCCGGTCAAGGTGAAGGGGGAGGCCACCATTTCAGTGGGGTTTAAGGGTCGCGAAGGGCACCTGGACGTTGTAGTGGTAGAGGGCCGCAGAGCCAGCCTGGTCGGGCTGGACTGGTTTGAGGCCCTGGGAATCTCAGTATCCGGGATCCATCGAATCCAGGGGGACTCCGTTGAGGCCGTTTGCCGGGAGTTCGCCGACGTCTTCGACGGGTCATTAGGCAAGTACACCGGGGGCCCCATATCGTTCAAGCTTAACTCGAACGTCTCCCCCGTTAGGGTCCGGCCGCGGCGAGTCCCGTTTGCGCTCAAACACAAAATCGAGCGCGAACTAGACAAGTTGGTGGCCCAGGGAATCTTAGAGCCTGTAGATGGAGGGGAGTGGGAAACCCCCATCGTGACCCCCCTCAAATCCAACGGGGAAATAAGGATCTGCGCCGACTATAAGTGCTCGGTGAACCGCGCCCTAAACCCACACGCTTACCCGGTTCCCGCGGTCAGCCACGTTCTTGCTTCCCTCCAAGGCGGCGCCATTTTTGCAAGGCTCGATCTTGCACAGGCGTACCAGAAACTCACGGTCACTAGGGAAACAGCTGACATCCAAACCATAGTAACCCATAGCGGGGCGTTCCAGGTGAACAGGCTGCAGTTTGGAGTCAGCGTTGCTCCCGGCATTTTCCAGGAGGTTATGGAAAAGACACTCAAGGGCATTCCAGGAGTCTGCCCCTATTTTGATGACATCCTGATCGCAGGAGCATCAGCAGAGGAACTGGAAGGGAGGCTTAGGGAAGTGCTGGCAAGGCTGCGCACAGCTGGCCTCAAACTCAAAAAGGAAAAATGCAGCATAGGCGTTCCTTCCACAGAATTTTTGGGGTTCAGAGTAGACGCCAGGGGAATCCACCCCACAGAATCCAAGGTGAGGGCCATCAAACTAGCACCCACACCCAAGAACAAAGCAGAGCTTCAGGCATTCCTGGGTCTGCTGAATTTCTACCATACATTCCTCCCACACAAGGCAGCCATCGCTGAACCGCTCCACAGGCTGCTAGACAAACAGGCAACATGGGCCTGGACGGCCACCCATGATCAGAGCTTCAAGGCCCTGAAGGCATTGCTGTCGGACAAGTCCACAGTAACCCATTTCATCGAGTCCAAGCCCATTTGTATCGCCTGCGATGCATCCCCTTATGGTGTGGGCGGTGTCCTAAGCCACCTTGAGCCCAACGGGGCATAGCATACTATTCTAGGACACTGTCTGGAGCAGACTAGCATACTATTCTAGGACACTGTCTGGAGCAGAAAGAAACTACGCCCAAATAGACAAAGAAGCCCTGGCAATCGTGGCAGGAATCAAGAAATTCCACGATTACTTATATGGCAGGGAGTTCACTGTCTTCACGGACCACAAACCAGTCCTGGGCCTGTTCACCACAGACAGGCAAACCCCCCAGATTCTGTCCCCCAGGATGCTCCGGTGGTCCATCTTCCTTGCAGCATACAATTGCAAGCTGGTACACAAGCCAGGGAAGGAGATGGGCCACGCAGACGGTCTAAGTAGGCTCCCCCTAGACACACACGACCCAGACCCAGCACCAGCCACACAGATCCTAGCCCTGCAGGAACTACCCGAGTGCCCAGTTCTTGCCAAGGACATTGCCAGCCACACAGCCACAGACAACATCATGGGCAGGGTGCACTCATGGGTTTGCACAGGGTGGCAGGACAAATCCCCGGGACCAGAGTTTCAGGCCTATTTCATTAGACGCGATGAAATCTCCACACACAAAGGGTGCCTCCTTTGGGGTAGCAGGGTCATCATTCCACCCGCACTACGCGCCAGGATATTGGACTCCTTACACGAAGGGCACCCGGGGGTGGTCAGGATGAAGGCACTGGCTAGGAGCTACCTCTGGTGGCCCGGGTTGGACAAGGAGGTTGAGGATCGGGTCAAGGCCTGTTATACGTGCCAGAGATCCAGGCCAGAAGTGCCACATGCACCAGTACACCGGTGGGAGGCCACACACACGCCATGGTCCCGCATTCACATTGACTATGCGGGGCCATTCCAGGGTCAACTATTTTTAGTAGTGGCGGACAGTCACTCCAAGTGGTTAGAGGTAGTCCCTGTCCCCAACATGACCTCGGGGAGGACAATCCAGGTGCTCAGAGCTCTCTTTGCCACACACGGCCTCCCCGACGTAATTGTGTTGGATAATGGGCCTGAGTTTACTGCTGCTGATTTCCAGGCGTTCTTGAAGGCGAACTGGATTAGGCATGCCACCTCTGCACCTTTCCATCCATCTACCAATGGGCAGGCCGAACGGATGGTAAGGACGACCAAAGACGCACTCCGGCGCATCATCAGCGGGGACTGGCACCACAGACTGGCCAAATTTTTACTAGCCCAACACACAACACCATGCGTGGCTACCGGCAAGAGCCCAGCAGAACTGCGATGGGGACGGCGCCTCATCACCAAGCTGGACCGCCTACACCCAGACCGGGTAGCAGCCGAAACTGGTAGGGCAACATCACCATCATCACCATCATCACCATCACCACCAGCATCACTACCATCACCACTGCCATCATCACCCACACACAGGGTCCTCAACCTGGGGGACCTGGTCTGGGCAAGGAACTATGGGGCTGGACATCCTTGGGTTCCGGGGACAGTGGTCAGGAAAACAGGACCCCTTTCGTACATTGTAGGGGTGGAGGGGGACAGACGCATAAGGCGACACATCGATCAGCTCAGAGGAAGAGTCCCTGAGCACGTCACACACGCCCCTGAGCGTGTCACACACGTCCCTGAACTCAACGCACACGATCAACAGGAGGACCACACTCCAGGAGGGGTCAACCCAGCTGAGGACGTCACAGGGCAGGGACCAGAGGAGGAGGACTTCCTGATGCCGGCTCCTTGCAGCCCTGCACAAAGGCCTCAGGAACCCACAGTCCAAGCCCAGGGGCCAAGCACACCCAGACGATCCACCCGTCCACACAGGACACCAGCCTACCTGTCGGACTATGTGTGCAAGTGACCCTCACACAAGGACACCACTGTTTTTTTTTATATACAGTATATACTCATAGTTATAGTAGTTGCATGTTGTTGTTGTTATGTGGGTCTTCTCTAAGGGGGGAGGGGTGTTATGTATGCAGGCATCTGCATAGCAACAGCCATCAGGGGGCGTTGGCCTGGACAGTTTCGGCGGGAAACCTAGGGCCAACCCCATTGGCTGTTAGCTTACCTGGCCAGGTATATAAGGAGGCCAGGTAGCCCTCATTCCTCAGTTCACTTCCCCTTCCAATAAAGAGCTGAACTCACACACCGGCTGGCGTCTCTCTTGCGTCGGACCCACTACGCAATAATGGGTGTCATTTGCTACTTGCATGATCTTGCAGTAATAAGTAGTAATAACATCACTATGAAGGACAAAGACAATGTGAAAAAGGCCCATCCAAATTTTCCCCTTTGTACATAAACAAGAGTTTTATACGGGAAGTGTCTTTATAAAGTTAAATCCTGAAGAACATTTTTTTTATCAGTATACAGACTGGGAACAATCTACTATTATTTATTGTTAAGAACAATAATCAATTCTTTATTTTGGTCAAAGGCCAGCATTAAATATTAAGATAACTTTTTGACCAGTTTAAAATGTTGCTGTTGCAAGCAGCCTAGAAATTAAGCAATAAATAGCTATTGGAAATGCTAATTACAATAATTAATGTATACTTAATCAAGAATACTTTTCTTCTTTATGAAAAATGTTTCAAGACTGACCCTGATATATGAGACAAGAAAGGGAAAAAAGGGCAAATCAGGTCCCATGGCTTCCTAAATGCATGCATAAATGAAAAATTTTCAGAAACAAAATTGAATAGACAAATCACTGCTTTGTTCCTGCACCTTCAGGGGGGAACACCCTTCTAGTCTTGCCTTGGATAACAAAACATTGTGTTTTCTTGGGTTGCTGAATTTTTTTACCATCATCATAACTTTCAAGAAAGTCATATGCCTTGGGCAATCAATACTGTGAAAACAGATACATTCCTGGGTGAAATCTTTTAAGTGTATCCCAGTGTTTGTGTATTTTAAAAACACTTGGGGGTAGAAGGTGAGGTTGATCTGTGTTTTATTTATTATTCACCATTCAAAGGTCTTCAACCATCAAGTTTCTCCTGCAGCAACTAGAGATAATTAAAGAGAAGGCAAGAATGCAGAGAGCTGTGCTAAACAATATGATTTCTCCTTTCATAGCTCTCTGGCTTTATGTCATGAGTTCTTAGCTGACAATATATTCTCAAATCCAAGGAAGAAGAATGCAACTGTAGCTCTGGGGTTTATATTTATTTATTTATTTTGGAAGTGCTTTTAAACTTAATACATCAGCGATGGCACCTGAAGAAAAGAAAAGTCAGAGTAGGCAGAAGAAATATCTTGATAACTAGTTTTTTGCCATTATTTTCAGCACTGTTCACTCTTACGGAATATTTAATCAATATTGACTCACTTGTCATTTTAAAACTGAATAAAGAATCTAAAAAGATATCTCCTGTTCTATGTTTTTCTACCGAGTTGCCTTTTGAGACAACTTTAAGATAAGCCTTTACTTTACAAGTATAGTCCTTCTACTTGATTCTTTGGAGCATATTATTAATAGGAACAAGAAAAAAATGAGTTATAAAGAATAGAGAAAGATGCCTCATGTCAAGTCAATCCTGTTGTCTACTACTGTCCTATTATATCAAGAAGTGCTTTCTCCTATGATATCCTGCCTCTTTTAAACCCTCAGTTGAGCCCCATCCTCTCAATTGTAAGAAAACAGTTGAAGAGAAATGTTATTTTTGCCCCTGGCATCTGAGTTGTAGAAAGCCTTTTCCAGGAGGGCTCATTTGCAGTGTATTGGGGGATTTGGATGGGAGGAGACACCAGACAAGCTTTGAAAATATAAGCATTTGTCTGATTCAGCTTAACAGAAACTTCTATTGTTGCTTTTTTACTGTTCTGATGTGCAAATAGTTCTAATAAAACTGGTTGGCAGCAACTTCTTTAGAAGTTAAATGAGAAGTCTTTGCCAGACTTACTTGGATTTTTACATGCACTTTGCCACAAGGAAGGGAAACTGAAGGATGAAATGTTAAGCCACCCACACGAATGTAAATAAAATCCCATTTTATTGAGAATCTTTAAAATAAAATATTTGAATATTTTATTTTGTATCTTTACTATCATAAATGGGATTGTTGCAAAAGTAACAAAAAAACCAGCCGTGTGCATTAAAGATGAATTAATATCACTTGCTCCATTATTGGGCTTTTTTTTGGTCTGGCATTCATTCCATCCTGTTCCCACATTTGTCTAAGAATTTTTAAAAGTCTACATAAAATTAATATTTATTATTATTCCCACTTTTCTTAAAATATATGCTTTGAATGCAAATTTTACCTGATATACTTCTTTGTAAACAATCCCCCCCATATATAAATTGATTCAGAAAAGAGGATACCTGGCCTTCCAGCTATAGCATCAGCGAATAGTGGCAGGAAGCCCATAGAGCCCTCTTTATGTACGAGACATTGCGGTTGATTCACAGCCAGCCATTTCACTCTGGCAAGCTCTCAAGGTGGTAAACCAAAGCTCTCAAGGTAGTAAACCAAAGCTCTCAAGGTAGTAAACCAAAGCTCTCAAGGTAGTAAACCAAAGCTCTCAAGGTGGTAATCCAAAGCTCTCAAGGTGGTAAACCGAAACAAAACCCAAAGTGAAAAGCACAGATTAAATCTAACAATTTAAAAAAAAACCCAAAGCAAAATCATTTAACTAGCAACAGACTCATTTCCTTACAGCATTTCTAAAAACCAGACTTATGGAGACCAAATCCTGCTAGTAAGAGAGTAAGAACCACCAAGTTTCCAGAAGGCAAGAGGTAAATGAATGTCAGGGCAGCAGCAAGTCCACAATATTTACATTGTATGATGAACACAACTGCAAAGGTGAACGTGTTCATGAAGCTGTCCTATGACTGGCTCTCATTTTTTAAATTAAGACTAGGAGGAATAGAATAGAATACAGAATAACATAGGTGGAAGAGACTTGGATCATAGAAGTCATCAACCAATAAATCAACAGTCAGAAAAAAACATTATTTTGCAGGAAAATAAATAGTGATGGAGCACATGTTCAGCATTTCCTGGTGAGGAGCCATCACACTGATGGACTATAAAGTCTGTGAAGAAATGGATAAGTAATTGTCTTCCTTATCTATTTGTGAATCTTTCAAGAAAGACATTCTACCATTTATCTACAAATCAAGCTACACATTATCTAAATTAATTAAATAAATACCATGGAACTGGTCATTTATAAATCTAAAGTAAATATCTAAATCCCAAAGGTGATCAGGTCTATTATGCAGCGAGAAGGATTCAAAATTTCTTCTATGAAATCCTCTTTCCATTCCAAATAGCACAGAAATTATTAAAAAGGCAAAAGAAACAAAAAATCATAGAAACCAAGAGAAAAAAATGATAATATTTTAACCCCATGTACAATCCAATATTGGAGAGGGAGGGAGGTAGGGAGGGAGGTAGGGAGGAAGGAAAGGAAGGAAGGAAGGAAGAAAGGAAAGGAAAGGAAAGGAAAGGAAAGGAAAGGAAAGGAAAGGAAAGGAAAGGAAAGGAAAGGAAAGGAAAGGAAAGGAAAGGAAAGGAAAGGAAAGGAAAGGAAAGGAAAGGAAAAGGTTTGCAAAGTCTTTTCAGTTACCTTAATTCTCAAATCGAAATAACGTTTCAGGCTTCACAATGTCTGCCTCTCTTGTTCCCTGTCATTTAGGTGGCCATAAAGTTGTACAATCTGTTAACTAAAGTAGATATTACATTTATTGAACCAATTAATGATTCTGATTCTACCAATCCATCTTGGTGCATTTATGTGTATCTATGGATGGGAAAAAAGTTAGCCATTAGTTATTTGAATGGAGAAACAAATTACAAATGTTCAACAAACTTTCATATCTTCTTTGCTTTCATTTAGGCATATACTGTATGTTGGGAACTTTGTCTCCTGTTATTTCTGGAAATCATTCCCCTTATAAAATAGGTCTCACTCCACCAATGAACATTCATTAAATATAAATTTGACTGTAACAGGAAAAACATCCAGTTACTGTTAAATATGTATATATATATGTGTGTGTGTGCATTTTAACATTATTAGTCAATAATGAGGCAGAATTAGAAACACAAACCATCCATGTAGCAAATATAAATACGAGATTTGCGGACACAATGTAGTGCTGCTTTGATGCATAATCATTTTAAACATATCTTCTTGCAGAATATATCATCCATAGCATTTTCTATGCTAATTCCACATTTTTAAGATTCTTTCTCTACTGCTACTGCTAATAACAACACCATAGCTGTGTATTCACTGTGGCTAGGAAATTAATATTGTTCTTACTGTGGAACTGTGTTGAAAGAAAAAACTGCACCACCACAAAAGATGGGCTTTTTAAAAAACTCTGTAAAACACCTAATTCCCACAGTATTGTCTTATGTCTAAGTATGGCTGTATAACTATTTTCCTTCCCATTTTTTCTACAACATTCTCTTATTGATATCATTATTATGATTATTATTACTCTGTTGTTTTGCATACACTGAGACTTTCTGCACCGGAAATTATTTCCTTGTGTCTAATCATACTTGGCCAAATAATGTATTCTATTTCTATTTCCATGTCTATTTTCATTCCAATTCCCATTCCCAATTCTATCCCATCCCATCCCATCCCATTCTATTTTTAATCACAAAAGCTTTTTTTCAATTTCCATAACAATTCTTCACCTCATTGAATATTTATATTCAAATAGTTTGAAAGTCTTCCTGTAGTCTTTTGTAATGAAGTAACTCTAATTCTTTTTTTTTTTTTAATTGAAAAGTTTTAAAATACAATTTTCCTTTGAAAAACCCCCCTTCCCCCTCCCTCCTCCCCTCCCTACCTCCCCCCTATCTCCCCCCCTCCCCCTCTCCCTCCTCCCTCCCCTGCCTCCCACCCCTCTACTTCCCCTCCTCCCCCCCTCCCCCCCCCCGACTTCCCAGAGCAAAATACAAGGTATATATCTAAAAAGCAATCATAAACAATCATATACTAACAATTATAAACTCTAAAATCCATCACTCTCTAGCTTATATAGAGTAAACCAATCCTTAACAATACTAAATATGTATAAAGAACTAAAATAAAAGAAAACTAGCATCATTCCCATCTATGTTCTTCCACAATTCACTATTACCTAGACATATTCTCACTTACACATCACAAGCACCTATCCCTATTAACCTCTCTAGCCAAAATAGGCTATAATAGATAGTTCTTACACAAATTAACCCGCATTAACCCACAAAATTTTCTTCCTCTTCCTCTGTAGTAAATTGTCCATTAATTCCAAATTGAACATTCTGTTACCATAGATATCATCCCAAAACTCTTAAAAACACAGCTACCACTTGACTATAAGTATATTGTGGAAGTTCCATAGATTTCTACTGGTCTTATTTTTTAATCTTTTTTGAGCGTTTTAAGGCAGCACGCGTCACCCTCTGTTCTCTAGGATCATCCAAAAGAGTTGCAGCTTGATCTCCTCCTGTACCCTTCTCGTCTATCTGTCCATCTTCATCCTCTTGATGTTCTCCTTCTCCAGATCCCTCTGCAGCTTCCAGAAGTGTTGATGGGGTTGCTTTTAAAACATTGTTGTAAAAATCATGCGCTTGCTTCACAGTACCCAAACAGTACCTTTTGCCATCATACATGAAGCTCAACCCAGCTGGGATCTCCCATCTGAACCTTATATCTCTTTGCTTGAGCTCTTGCACAAGAAATATAAAGTCCTTCCTTCTCTTTAAAATCTTTGGAGGAATTTCTTTTAGAACCAAAACTTCTTGACCAGCAATCACAACTTTAGTATCATAGGCAGCTTGTATAACTTCATCTCTAATTTCCCTTTTTACAAAATAAACCACCACATCTCTAGGCAACTTTCTCTGCTTAGCAATCCAGGAATTCACACGAAACACTTTGTCCATGCCTTGTTTTATTTCAGATGCTGGATGGTTCAATACCCCCTCAAAAGCCTCAGAAACCAGCTGCTTTAAATCTTCCTTAATATTCTCTTTTAGGCCTCTAATTCTAACAGCAAACTGCATCTGGTAAAATTGAGCCAAACTCTGTTCGCTATCCATTTTGTCTTTTAAATCTTCAATTTCCAATACTTTTGCTTCTAATATAGCATTCTTTTGAGTCAAGTCTTCCACTTGATCATCCAGCACCTCCACACATTTAGCTACTTTATGCACTGAGGACAAAATGTCTACCTTCATCTCTCTAAGTTTCTGCTCCATCCTTTCTTCCATTCTCTGCTCCAATTTCTCCAATTTCTCCTCCATCTGTGCAAATTTAACACCCATTGACTCCAAAATTAACTGGGTATGTTTTTCAAGATCCTTCGATGTCAATACATCAGGAGAATGCAACGCCTGCAGTAATGATTGTTGTTGCACCGGAGAATTTCCAGCACTCCGAAAAGTTCTAGGGGGAGGTTTAGCCGCCATCTTTTACTTACAATTGTGACGCACTTTCACTTTAAGTTTTAAGCATAGTCCATCAAGCTTGAGAGTAAAATAAAATAATCCTCTTCATCTCTTCACCTTTTCCTCTTGTACCGCTCTGCCTGCTCCTTTAAATCATAGTCCTTTCTTCAGGCAGGGATGGTTCGCAGACGCCTGGCTCTGCTCCAGGAAGTTCGGAGCAGAGACGACGGCCAGCTGGGAGCAACCCAGGCTTCGGGGGAGTTCGATCCTTCAGCCGCCCAAGCTCGAAGCTCAGGCGGCCTCGGAGAACTCTACCCCTACCTGGGGCCTCACCCCCTCCTCTTCTCCCGAGGAGGGGGCTTCAATTTCGCCCGAACAGCTGATCGGCGCTGTTTCGGGCGAAAAAACAAACAGCTGAGCCGCGGGCAGCCAGGGGAGGCTGTCTTCGGCGCCGCGCCGCCAGCGGAAGTCAAGTAACTCTAATTCTTTGTGTTATGATAAAATATGAGGTGGCATGAATGTGATGGTAATATATTGCTAACCAGACACTGTCATTTGGGGATGTCAAAATATTACTTTTTCTGCTACATAAAATGTATGTAGTATGACACTGTGGTTAGTTACAAAAATTCATATCTGACTTTAAAGAGAAGACCTCTTGTAATTTTTGAAAGGATTTCCTGAATTTCCGTAATTAGGGGGACCACTGAATTAAAGTAATTAAGAATTTAAGTTTAGGGATTTAGAAAAAATAGCTTTGGAAATAAATAGCAAAATGGTTTTTGGAAAATTAAAAATGGACTAAATTTATAGATGGACTTGAAATAAGACTTTGATTTAATTATAACAATTGTTCTTATAGGAAAAGGCTGTTGTTTGGACTCCTTAGGGCAGAAGTCCCCAACCTTTCTAGGTTGGTGGCCCGGAGGGAAAGGAAGGGGGAGGCATGGGCGTGCGATGAAAATGGGGGCGGCTCATGTGCACACATGATGCTGGGCAAGACTAGCAACCATATGAGGCTTGGGAGGAGCTATCACCCACGCAATGCTGGGGGCGGGGTGAGTGCCCATGTGAAGCTGGGGGTGGAGTGAGTGCTTGCTGGGAACGGGCCTAGTGCCCGTGCGATCCTCAGGGCAGGGCTAGTGTCTGCGCAACACTCAGAACAGCGCTAGTGTGAGGGGGGGACTGCAAACACATATGAATGTGCGCTGGCCAGCCATTCACGTGGCCCGTTGGCCAAGAGGCCATGGTCTGGGGGAAAAAAAGATAGGATGCAACTTTAAAGGTTGGATGCTATAGGAAACTAGCTAGAAGAAATTAAAGATTACAATTAAAGGAGAAAAATTAAATGAAGTAAAATATTTTTAACACTGAATGCATTGAAGGATTTTTGTGAACAATGGACTCAGAAGCTAATTTTTAAGATGTTTGCCATTATAGATAAAGTGTATTTAAATGATGTTGTGAAAAATGAACAAGTTCTACCAGACAAGGCTGAAATAGATTTGAATGTGGATTTAAAAATGCCAAGCTACAAGAGTTTTATGGGAAAAGATGTTATACTGGATATAGAATGAAACCAGATGATATGTTAATAATTAAAAGGGACATACAAACCAAAAGAGTTATTTGGATAACTTTTCTATATTGGATTTACAAATAAGACCTATTAAAGTTTTGAAAGATTTTCTGAGAAGAGATATAGAAAAAAATGGGGTTAATGTGTTTGTGGGCCCCTGTTGTGTATTTATTACTATGGTTGTCCTATGGCTGTCATATTTTGTTTAAGGTTTTTTAACTGTTTCAACAATATATTTGGATTTTGTAAGCCGCCTAGAATCTAATGGAGTGAGCAGCCATCCTAAATTTAAATAATAACTGTGTGATTATGCTTATTTTGAATTTAATCTTTAAATTCTTTAATGTACCAATTTACAGTTCTAATTGTTCAGAGTTGTTATCTGGATGAAGTATCTTGAATAGTAACAAAAAGAAAAAAGGAAAAGATGATATCCTTTTTAGCAATGATGGGAGTACCAAAAGCAGCCGGACTTTCTTGGTTTTTTCCTTGAAAATATTTCACTTCACATCCAAGAAACTTCTTTAGTTCTCTGTTCTTTGATTGAGAATCTCAATAGACAATGAATGGAGTAATTTTCACAATTCATAAAGGAGCATAAGTCAGAGTGCTGATTTTTATTCAAAAGACATTTTGAGACTGAATTTATTCTTTTCACTTTGTGTTCATTTAATCTTAGTAATTAACACTGTCCCCATCACAAACAAACAAGCAAGCAAACAAAGCAACCTCTAAATATATTGCAGAATAATCTGTCTGATTCAGTTAATGTGCAGTTTGACTTCCAATTAATCTTACACATTTTGCATCAGTTTTGTTGAATCAGCACAAAATAATTTTCCTGAGTTGTATTTTAAAATATTGATAAATTCACTTCCTGATGCTGATAAATAGCATTATTAGTAAGATATGCAGTAGTAAGTAGCAATTAGTAGTAAGATATGAAGGTATAAACATTATGACTGTTGTAGCATCCCTATAGTCATATGATTGAGGGATGGACACTTCATAATTCTGCATTTCTGCATATCTTCTGCATTTGGGCAAAATTAGGGTTTAATTTGTTTTCAATATCTGTATTTGTGCATTCTGTTATTTATGTCACTGTTCACCGCCCTGAGTCCTTCGGGAGAAGGGCGGTATACAAATCAAATAAATAAATAAATAAATAAATAAATAAATAAATAAATAAATAAATAAATAAATAAATAAATAAATAAATAAATAAATAAATAATTGATGGGCATTTACCACATTTCCTGCAATCACATGACTGCTATTTGCATGCTTCATAGCTGGCTTCCAACAAGAAGAATTATTGGCAAAGTCGACAGTAAAATCACAAGTTGAGGTCATATGAAATGCTTAACAACTGCAGATGACTCATTTAATGACTGCCACAGAAGCAAAGTTGTTAGCTGGTTGCAGTGAAATGAAGGCTTGCTTAATGACTGAATTGCTTAGCAACAGAGTTGTCAGTCACAATTGTGATCATTAAACTGGGACTACTGTACCTGTAGAATATTATTGCCTGCAGACCCAACAAAATCAACTTCTAGCTACTTATGCAATGTGTAAAAGAGAAATAAAAATGTTCTTAGTAGTTCATGTTGCCGACTTTTCCTCCATCACCCAAAAGGAATCCATCTTGCAAGAAAAAAACTGTTTATTAAATGATCCTTTTACATGTTTTGTGGGGGTTTTTTTTAGTTCCATGAAGCTGTCACTATAAAATGAGAGGGTTTTTAGTACTCTTTGAAATAAGGATGTGATGTGGGATCAATTTTCTATGGCAGTAAAGTAAAAGGAGAAAATGGAAGCAATTTTCTCTTTTGAACATGCCCTATTTAATGAAATTGATGTCACAGCAAAGCTTTATTTAAGGAAGATGCAGGAAGAGCCACAAAATGAAACTGTGGCCAAAGACTTCCACTCTGAATATTTCCTTGTTCCTCCATATTTGGAGGGGGGAGCTACCTTCATGGATAGTCATCACAATTCTATCTCAACAATTCTATCTCCCCCACAAATCCTTCTCTCTGCTTCACCTAAACAAACAAATAAAATAGATATGCCTGTTTTTTCTTTTTGTGCTAGACAAAACTTTTTAAAATAATGAACTTTGTCTGGATGTTGTGTTTCCTATTCAGTTCTATATGCAGATTTGGTCCAGATTTGATGCAGATCTGAAGGAAAGTTTGCCAGCATCCATCCAATTATTTTTGAGTATAATTAACAACTAATGTTTCACCATGTTTCAAAAGCTGTTATGGCTACAATAGGTCTCATCAATAAGTGCCAGCATCCAATTGGTTTCACACATCCTTTTTGTAAATCCAAGATAAGGCAGCTTCCCAAGTCACTAGTCTGACATGTGAATGTCCCTTTTAATTATTAAGATACCACAAAGATACAAGATATTTGTAAATCCATTTTGGCATTGCTTTCTTTAACACTCTGATACTCTGGCATGTTTTTCAGATTCATAGCATCTTTTTCTGTATCGCCTTTATAATCCAGCATTTTTTAAAACTTGGAATCCAGATTCAAGTCAGTCTCAGTCTCTGTTTTATCCAATAATCTGTTATTCTTCTATGGCTAAAAACCTGTCTTGCTTTTTGCTGTTTATTTTAAAATTGAAAGCTTTTAAAGAAACAGTTTTCATTTTCTTATAAGAAGGACTGAAGGCACTCACCCATGGTTTCTAGCCTTTTCATTTTAAAGGTGTCTAGCTTCCTTAAAGAAATTAATAAGCAGTTTCCAAAAAGTGATTAGCAAAGAAAGTGCGAACTTAATGTCCTTTTGTCGGCCTTACCAGATACACCAGACATGAAATACAGACAGATAAACTAATTCTACCTTAATATTAAGTTTAATTAACAGAATCTTATAAGTCTGAAAGTGAAATTCTCCTAACATCACCATTAGAGCCTCATAACTTTTAGGCTGCTTGCCCTACCTACTATTCAGCATCTATTTGCCCATTTTCTCAAGGTTATTTCCATGTACCCTTACAGCTTTGGAAGACTCTGATTGTGGCTGGAGCAAATATGACAAATTCCCCAGTTCTCCCACCCTTCAGATTGCTGTTTTGCAGTCTCCTCATGAAAAAGAACTGTATGAAGCACAGTTTGGGCAATCTTGAGTCCTCTCTTAGTCCAGCTTTTTCCATTGGTCCACTGTATTGCTTTTTTGAAAGTTTGCATCCATTTTATCATGCAACTTTTTATTTATTCTGTCTCCAGCGTACTCAGCGAGTAGTGCTTAATGGTACTACATCCACATAGAGAGAAGTAAGCAGTGGGGTACCACAAGGTTCTGTCTTAGGCCCAGTACTCTTCAATATCTTCACCAATGACTTAGATGAGGGAATAGAAGGGGAACTCATCAAGTCTGCAGATGACACTAAATTGGCAAGAATAGCCAACAACCCAGAATGTTCAAACTATCGCACCATTGCAGTAATTTCACATGCTAGTAAAGTTATGCTTAAAATCCTACAAGCTAGACTCCACCAGTATGTGGATCGAGTAGAGGCAGGATTATGAAGAGGCAGAGGAACTAGAGATCAAATTGCCAACATATGCTGGATCATGGAGAAAGCTAGAGAGTTCCAGAAAAACAGCTACTTCTGCTTCATTGCAAATAATAATAATAATAATAATAATAATAATAATAATAATAATAATAATAATAATAATAAGAAGAAGAAGAAGAAGAAGAAGAAGAAGAAGAAGAAGAAGAAGAAGAAGAAGAAGAAGAAGAAGAAGAAGAAGAAGTAGTTGGAAGGGACCTTGGAGGTCATCTACTCCAACCCCCTGCTCAGGCAGGAAACCCTATACCATTTCAGGAAACTGTATACCATTTCAATGCTAAAGCCTTTGATTGTGTGGATCACAACAAACTGTGGCAAGTTCTTAAAGAGATGGGAGTACCAGACCATCTTATTTGTCTCTTGAGAAACCTATGCGGGTCAACAAGCAACAGTGAGAACTGGACACAGAACCACTGATTGGATCAAAATTAAGAAAGGAGTCCAGCAAGGCTGTAAACTGTCACCCTGCCTATTTAACTTATATGCAGAGCACATCATGAGAAAGGCAGGGCTAGATAAATCAAAAGCTGGAATTAAGATTGCTGGGAGAAATATCAACAACCTAAGATATGCAGATGATACCACTCTAATGGCAGAAAGTGAAGAGGAACTAAAGAGCCTCTTGATGCGAGTGAAGAAGGAGAGTTGTAGGACATGGATTTGGCTAGTCTAAAGTAAACAGGGGAGACATGATAGCAGTATTCCAGAATTTGAGGGGCTGCCACAAAGAAGAGGGAGTCAAACTATTCTCCAAAGCACCAGAGGGCAAGACAAGAAACAATGGTTGGAAACTGACCAAAAAGAGAAGCAACCTGCAATTGAGGAGAAACTTCCTAACAGTGAGGACAATTAACCAGCTTGCCTTCAGAAATTGTGGGCACTCCATCACACTGGAAATTTTTAAGAAGAGACTAGACAGTCACTTGTCTGAAATGGTATAGAACAGGGGTCCCCAATCCCTGGTCCTTGGACCAATACTGGGCCGCAGCACGCCATCAACTGGTTCACACAAGCAAAGCCCCATCCGTGGGATGCAGGCAGCACACAAAGACATGCACTCTCCTGTCAGTGAAAAAAACAGTCCAGTGTGGTTGGAGATTGATAAGGAAAGAGGAGATAGACGCTCATGGCGCGTAAATGAGAATTTGTTTAGAAATCAGAGAAATGTGGAAGAATGCAAACAGCGGATGAAGGATTTTTTTGAGATGAATATGAATAAGGGTACCTCTATGGATATGGTTTGGGATGCTAGCAAGGCCTATATGAGAGGGGTGTTGATATATATGAATAATAGACATAGACGTGCAGTGGAAACTAGAAGGAAAGAACTGGAGAATGAAATAAAGGAAAAAGAAAAGGCTTTGATTTTGAACCCAGAGGAGGTGAAGATCAAGGAGGCTATTAGACTGTTACGAGGACAATTTGATAAATTAATGGCTGATCAAGTGGCGACCAATCTGCGGTTTGCTAGGCATAATACTTTTTGCAATGCTAATAAGCCAGGCAGATGGTTGGCTTATAGACTGAGGAAAAAACAAAGGGCATCTAATATAGATAAGATTGAGCATAAAGGAAGGGTTGTGTATCAACAGAATCTTATTAAGGATGCCTTTGTGGATTTTTATTCGAAATTATATACTAAAGAGGACATTAATGCAAAAGATATTGATACGTATTTGGAGAAGGCTAGCATCCCGGTTCTTACGCAAGTACAAAAAGAGGGGATTAACCAACTGATTACAGAAGAAGAAATTTTTACAGCTATTAAGGAACTGAAGGTGGATAAAGCACCAGGCACTGATGGCTTGACTGCGGCCTATTATAAAAATTTACAATTAGAGATGATAAAACCGTTAAAGGAACTGTTCCAGACAATCCAGAGGGGGGGAAAGGTGCCCCCGTCTTGGAGAACAGCTTTTATCTCTTTGATTCCGAAGGAAGACCAGGATGCTACTTTAGTTAAAAATTACAGACCGATATCGCTTTTAAATACAGATTATAAGATATTTGCTAAGGTTTTGGCTAATAGACTGATGAGGGTTCTGCAACAGGTGATTCATGGGGACCAAACGGGGTTTATTAGTGGAAGACAAATGAAAACCAATGTGAGACATATAGTTGATGTGTTAGAGTTTTTGGAAAGGCACAACCAGATCTCTGCTGCGCTAATCTTTTTAGATGCTGAAAAGGCTTTTGATCAATTGAACTGGCAATTTTTGTTGAAAGTTTTAGACAAAATGGATTTTGGGGAAAAATTTTTACAACCGATTAGGGCATTATACCAAAAACAAACTGCCCGAATTATAGTTAACAATAGTTTGACAACAGTATGTAATATTGAGAAGGGCACAAGGCAAGGCTGTCCGCTATCGCCCTTGTTATTTATATTAACATTAGAGATACTATTGGTTAAGATTCGGAATTCGGAAAAAATTAAGGGGATACAAGTTGGAGATCAGGATTACAGATTGAGAGCATTTGCAGATGATCTGGTTGTTACAGTGACCCAGCCAGAGAACTCTGTTGTGGACCTGATGGAGATAATAACACAATATGGGAAGGTTTCTGGATTTAAAGTAAATATACAGAAAACTAAAATTTTGGCTAGAAATATGACAGTTTCGCAGAAGGCTCTCTTAGAAGGATTAACTGGATTTGAGATTGTTAAAAGGGTTAAATATTTGGGGGTGATTTTGTCGCCCTCTAATACAAAGCTATATAAAAATAATTATGAAAAGTTATGGGGGAAAATTCAAAAAGAACTGGAGAGTTGGGAAAAATTGCAATTGTCTTTGTTGGGACGGATCGCAGCAGTGAAAATGAATGTCCTGCCCAAATTTTTATTCTTATTTCAAATGATACCGATTCTTAAGAAAGATTCTAACTTGGAGGAATGGCAGCGTGGTATCAATAAATTTGTGTGGGCAGGGAAAAAGCCACGAGTTAAACTTAAGATTATGCAGGATACTCGTGAGAGAGGTGGCCTTAAAATGCCTAATTTTAAATTATATTATGAAGCTGCTGCACTAGTAGGAATAAGTGATTGGATTAATTTGACACAATCGAGGTTATTAAATCTTGAGGGCCATGATCTGTTGTTTGGCTGGCATGCATATTTGTTGTATGATAAGAAGGTAGATACTGTGTTTAGGATGCATATTTTAAGACAGGCATTGCTGAGAGTTTGGAAGAAGTATAGACATAAGTTAAGCAGCAAGATACCATTGTGGGCAATCCCAAAACACGCAATAGAAAATATACATGCTGGTTTCAAACATGATGAGACTACTTACAAGGAAATTTTAAGTTTGGAAAGGAATATTTGGTGCTTGAAATCATATAGTTTCTTGCGAGAAGAGAAGGTTGTTCAGACTTGGTTTCAATATATTCAGTTACAGGCCAGGTGGAAAGAAGACCAAAAAAATGGATTTGCAACGACTGATGAAAATTTGATAAAGCAAATTAGAAATCAAGGACCAGCACATATTAAACGGATATATCTTGCATTGATAGAGATCGATTCAGAAACAGAGCTTGTTAAGGATTGTATGATAAAATGGGCCCAAAACATTCAGGAAGTTATTACAATGGACACGTGGGAAAAGATCTGGGTGAGGAATGTAAAATTCACTCAAGCTCAAAGTTTAAGAGAGAACTTTTACAAAATGTTTTATAGATGGCATCTAGATCCTAAAAAGCTTGCAAGTATGTATCCGAATTATCAGCCTAAATGTTGGAGGTGTGGTGATGAAGAGGCAACATATTTTCACATATGGTGGACATGTAAAAAGGTCAAGGCTTTTTGGATAAAAGTCTGGTGGAATATGCAGAAGATTTTTAAACGGAGGATAAAGTTTTGTCCGCAATTTTTTTTGTTGGGAATAATTGTTGACGCTACAGTTGTGGACTCTAAGTTGATGCTGAATTTAGTTACGGCAGCAAGACTTTTGATAGGTCAATATTGGAAGAAAGAGGAACTGCCGACTATACAAGAGTGGATTTTAAAGGTTTCCGACTTGGCAGAGATGGCGAAGATTTCGGCCTATTTGAAAGATTACTCGCAAGAACATTATATTATGGAATGGAGAAAATGGATTGAGTTTATCCAGAATAAGTATAGGGTCAAGAAGTTTTATCTAGCATTTGAATAAGTCTTCTTTCGTTTTCTTTTTTCTTTTTTTATTTTGTCTTCTATATATATTTAATAATGCTAAGTTTTGTTTGATCCTATATAAGTTAGAGAGTGATGGATTTTAGAATTTATAGTTGTTAGTATATGGTTGTTTATGATTGCCTTTATATATATATATACCTTGTATTTAGCTCTGGGAAGTCCGGGGGGGGGAGGGGGGTTAGGGGGAGGTGGGGGGGGAGGAGGGAGGGGGGGAGGGGGGGGAAGGGGGGAGGTAGGGAGGGGAGGTAGGGAGGGGGAAGGGGGTTTTTTAAAGGAAAACTGTATTTTTAAAACTTTTCAATAAAAAAAAAAAAAAAAAACATTTCTCCCTGGAATGGTCCCTGTTGCCCAAAAGGTTGGGGACCTCTGGTATAGGTTCTCCTGCTCAAACAGGGGGCTGAACTAGAAGACCTCCAAGGTCCCTTCCAGCTCTATTCTATTCTGTTCTGTTCTATTCTATTCTTATTCCATACTGTATTTCAGCAAAAACAGATTTTATTTTCCTGGGCTCCAAGATCACTGCAGATGGGGACTGTAGCCAAGAAATTAAAAGACGCTTGCTCCTGGGGAGGAAAGCCATGGCAAATCTAGACAGCACACTAAAAAGCAGAGACATCACCCTGTCAACAAAAGTGCGTATAGTCAAGGCTATGGTCTTCCCAGTTGCAATGTATGGCAGTGAAAGTTGGACCATAAGAAAGGCTGAGCGCCAAAGAATTGAGGCCTTTGAACTATGGTGCTGGAGAAGACTCCTGCGAGTCCCTTGGACTGCAAGGCGATCAAACCGGTCAGTCCTAGAGGAGATCAATCCTGACTGCTCTTTAGAAGGCCAGATCCTGAAGCTAAAACTCAAATACTTTGGCCACCTAATGAGAAGGAAGGACTCACTGGAGAAAAGCCTAATGCTGGGAAAGATCGAGGGCAATAGAAGAAGGGGACGACAGAGAATGAGGTGGCTGGATGGAGTCACTGAAGCAGTAGGCGTGAGCTTAAATGGACTCCAGAAGATGGTAGAGGACAGGAAGGCCTGGAGGAATGTTGTCCATAGGGTCGCGATGGGTCGGACACGACTTCGCAGCTAACAACAACAACATTTCAGCAAAAAGTTGTAAATATACCATCTATAGATTCACAGTCATGCAGGTCATTGTTGTCCCAAAGGTACTTTTTCAAGAGGCAACTGGACTTTCTTGTTTTTCTTTGAAGACGTTTCGCTTCTCAACCTAGAAGGCTCTTCAGCTCTGACTGGGGACTGGAAGGATCTATATGCCTTGCAGACAGCTAGTCATTTGCATTCTTTTAGAGAGTTGTTGAGGCCACTTGGAGGTTGGTCTGTGTCCTTAGGGTCATCTAAGAAATGTAAATGGGTGTGGAGCCTTCTTGGAACTGTTGAAAGGACTGTGTGGTGAAGCTGTGTTTTCTGCAGGATGTTTTCCGCCGTGTCCCTTCACTGTTGAACACAGTGCAGGCTGTTGGGGATGAGTCTGTCTCAAACTAAATAAATATAATAATAATAATAAGTTGGAAGGGACCTTGGAGGTCATCTAGTCCAACCCCCTGCTCAGGCAGGAAACCCTATACCATTTCAGACAAATGGCTGACCAGTCTCTTCTTAAAAACTTCCAGTGTTGGAGCATTCACCACTTCTGGAGGCAGGTTGTTCCACTGGTTAGTTGTTCTAACTGTCAGGAAGTTTCTCCTTAGTTCTAGGTTGCTTCTCTCCTTGATTAGTTTCCATCCGTTGCTTCTTGTTCTGCTTTCAGGTGCTTTGGAGAATAGCTTGACTCCCTCTTCTTTGTGGCAGCCCCTGAGATATTGGAACACTGCTATCATGTCACCCCTCACCCTTCTCTTCATTAAACTACACATACCCAATTCCAGCAACCGTTCCCTATATGTTTTAGCCTCCAGTCCCCCAATCATCTTTGTTGCTCTTCTCTGTACTCTTTCTAGAGTCTCAACATCTTTTTTACATCGTGGTGTCCAAAACTGGATACAGTATTCCAGGTGTGGCCTTACCAAGACATTGTAAAGTGGTATTAATACTTCATGTGATCTTGATTCTGTCCCTCTGTTAATGCAGTCTAGCACTGTGTTGGCTTTTTTGGCAGCTGCAGCACACTGCTGGCTCATATTTAAGTGATTGTCCACTAGGACTCTGAGATCTCTCTCACAGTTACTACTATTGAGCAAAGTACCACCTATACTATACTTGTGCATTTGATTTTTCCTGCCTAAATGTAGAACCTTACTTTTTTCACCATTGAATTTCATTTTGTTAGATAGTGCCCAGTGTTTGAGTTTGTCCAGATCCTCCTGTATCTTAAGCCTATGTTCTGGAGTATTGGCTATTCCTGCCACCTTGGTGTTGTCTGCAAATTTGATGAGTTCCCCATCTATCCCCTCATCCAAATCATTGATGAAGATGTTGAAGAGCACTGGGCCTAGAACAGAGCCCTGGGGCACCCCACTACACACTTCCTTCCATGTAGATGCAGTTCCATTGAGGACCACATGCTGAGTACGGCCTGTCAGTCAGCTACAAATCCATCTGGTGGTGATGCTATCTAACCCACATTTTTCTATCTTATCAAGTATTAGGTTGTGACCTACTTTATCAAATGCCTTATTGAAGTCCAAGTAAATTATATCTACAGCATTCCTCTGGTCCACTAGTTTTGTCACTTGGTCAAAGAATGCAATAAGATTTGTGTGGCATAATCTGTTTTTGACAAACCCATGTTGGCTTTTAGTGATAACTTTGTTCGCATCAAGGTGTTCGCTGATTTGTTGTTTGATTATCTTTTCCAGAATCTTCCCAGCTATTGAGGTCAGGCTGAGAGGTCTGTAGTTTCCTGGATCTATTTTTTCCCTTTTTTGAAGATTGGAACTACATCAGCTCTCTTCCAGTCCTCTGGTAGTTCCCCAGTGCTCCAGGATCTTTGAAAAATATAGTTCAGTAGTTCTGAGATCACGTCTGCCAGTTCCTTGAGAACCTTGGGGTGTAATCCATCTGGTCCTGGTGATTTGAACCAATCTAGGCTGGACAGGTGTTCACTTACCATTTTCTTGCCTATCTTAACTTGCGCTTCTATACTGTTTTTTATGGCACTGGTTTTGGTAGGTTGGACTGTTGTTTCCCTTTGTGTAAAGACAGATGCAAAAAATGAGTTAAATAGTTCTGCTTTCTCCCTGTTGTTTGTCACCTTCTTGCCACTTTCCCCCACTAATGGACCAATCAACTGAAGCGCAAATGGTTCCTGTAGTCTGCAATTTTTCTGGAAATTGTTCATACTCCCACAACATTTGAGGGTGTTCATCCCTTGAATGGTGTAAATATATCCTAATAAGTGATTGTAGTTTTATATCACTTTCATACATATTAACATGTTGGGACATTAGATAGAGGCTTGTTCTACCCATGTGACAGATACTATGTACATATGGGGCAAAAATCAGGTAATAATGAGGATATGAAGAATAAAGAGAATGTGGAACATAATTTTTTTAATAAAAAAGAGCAAAGCAAATAAAGATGAGATGCAATGGGCATTGTGATAGTCTGAAATTCAGCCATGGCTTCCTTTACCTGTCCATGTATAAACATAACCAATCTAAAGAACTCTTTGTTCTAGTGAACAGATACCATATATAGTCACAGAGAAACCAAAAGTTTTAGGTGTCAAAATATAAGACACACCCCTCAATTGAATTCAGCTTATCCACAGATGGGCTGCATTGCAAAGCACTCATGTCAGAAGTAGGGAGGTGCTTCTGGGTTGAAAGGATTAGCTGATGAGATCACCATTGCCTGGAGGACACCCAGTTGGGAGTTCCTTTTGTGTCCCCAACAAGATAAATGGGCTTATCATATGTATAAATGATAATACTTGTTTTTAAAGTGCCTGTATATATACTCATGTATAAGCACATCCCTGAATAAGCCAACCTTTAAATTTTTAACCAAAATACTATGAAAAATGTGCTACCCAATTTTAAGAGTCAACATATCCATGGGTAGTACATTTTTTTATGGTATTTGGCTAAAAATTTGAGGGTGAGCTAATTCAAAGATGGGCTTATCCACAAGTATATATGGCCAGTAGAAGTAGAGTAGTAGAAAACATAGCTTCATTGCCCGTAGGAAAATGCTTCTATAAGAAAAGGAAGAGCTATTGAAGTAAAGCTGGAATCTTAAGAAGTCAGAGATGACTGTACAAAGGAAAACTCTGATAGAGAAAATATAATGACTGATACAGTCTAAGTAAGATGTAGACAGCAATAGCTGTTGAAAATGTGTGACTGGTTTCAGTAAAGAGCTATGTTAACTGATAACCCAAAATTGTACTGGCAATATTAGGCTGCTAAAGATTTGTTATTGTTCCTGGGATGCTGAAAGACATCAGAAACAGGGGAGGCATAATTAGGAAAAATGTGCCAAAGTGGAACAGAAGGATGCACCTTGGGACCTTGTCTGTTCTTTACTGAAGATCTCTCAAAGATTGGAGATAGCCAGAAAATAAGAGGTTTTATCTGCCAGAAGGAAGCCTCTGTCAGTCTGAAAGAAAGAATAACAGCTGTAATTCAGTCCCTCTTTGTCCTTGTAGGAACCTAGTAGAATAATTAGAAACATTCATGTGTTCATTAGTTCAACATTGTAGCATGAAATATATGCAGTTAGACCAATGTTAGGCTGCAATCTTGAGTATGGAAAAGAAAAAGTTATTTGCAATGCATTTTTAATCTATAGATAGACTGGAAAGGTAGGGTGAACAGAGATGACCTTGCCTTCTCCGTAGTAAATAATCCATACTGACTTTTGCTAAAGAATGTGGTAAATTATAAGTAGCTTGCTCACTTTGATTTGTTTTCTTAATAAGATTTTTAAAAATATACTGCTCAAAAAAATAAAGGGAACACTTAAACAACACAATGTACTGTATTTAATAGTAGGATGTCTTATTTTGTGTTCCCTTTATTTTTTGAGCAGTATATATCTAAAAGAGCTTATTTTGCCCTGTGCCTTTCATTGATTCCTACAAACTCTCAAGAAGCTCCTGTGATAGAGCCAAAAAGGTAACTTAACTTAAAAAAAGTAAGATACTGTACACTATCATCCGTTCTCTACATCCAACACAGGAAGGCTGGATTCTCATTAGAAAGAATGAATTCATAACAATGGCACACCAGTTGTGTAACAACTTTTCAACAGGGGAGTGGTTAGTGCAGCTTTCATTAATATTAGTGTTGCATGTGTTCTCACTTTATTCTGTCCTAATTTCTCTGCAAATCAGAAAAAAACTCCTCCATTTGCTACTGTACAAAAGTTGGTAGAATCTATCTTAATGCATGCTTTTCTATACAACTTAAGTGAATTGCATACTATACATTTTTCAACTTAGTACCAGATTCAACTTTCATAGATAAACATTAACTTTTATAGAACTTCCCAAATACATGCTTTGAAAGATCAACTTTCCTAAATATCAGCTGATTGTATAAATGTTTCTAACTGTGACATTTGGCATCTTTGGGAATGAAAGATGGCTCTGTGTCACATACATAAACTCAGTCAGGCAGATTATCCCAGCCCATTCATCTATTGCAGGGATAGGCAACCTTGGCTCTTTTATGACTCGTGGACTTCAACTCCCAGAATTCCTGAGCCAGCATGGCTGGCTCAGGAATTTTGGGAGTTGAAGTCCACGAGACATAAAACAGCCAAGGTTGCCTACCCCTTGATCTATTGGATATAGAAAACTTAAAACAAAACAACAGAGGGTGAAATCAGTGGAGAAAGGCTGGTAAGGGACTAAACTTGCATGATCCATACCAGCCTCTGATTAATATTTGGAATATCCAAGAAGCTGGATAAATTAAAAAATTAAAGCAGAGGATCATTTCTTTCTGTTTCTGTACAAATTAAGTAAAATATGTACCCAGGAATTTCTGCTACATTTTTATTTCTCTTTTGCTAAATCTCATGTTCTGTATCCCTTTGTAATAGTTATGAAACTTGGTGTTAAATTTCCACTTTCATTTGTATTTCAGGCTATATTCGTGAACACTTTTTTCTATAGATTTTTCCCCCAGTTTTGTAATAATCTGAACTCCATCCTCAGAGTCCTCAAATCTCCTCAGACGTTTTGAGCAGCAAGGTCTTCATTTGTGGACCATACACAATGCCTTTTCCTTGAGATGCATCTTCTTTAACTAATTTGCAAGCTACTGTATTCTGGGCAGCACTGTATTTATCTTCTTTCACAATGAGTGTCTCCATTTTAACACTTACAGTTAAAAGGTGTTTTTTTTAAAAAAAAGACTTTTCTCTTATAAAAAGATAAAGATTGATTTTGTTTATCTCTCATGAGCTTAGTCTGTCTCCCAAGGGGGAAGGAAGGACTGAATCTTCTAATAATCATGCCTTTATACTAAACAGCCAGGAGACAACAGTATAGAAATTACTTCAACCTTTACATTTTAACCTTTTAATTACCCAAATGGGAGCATGGGACAGGCAAATAGATTATAGATTGTGCATTATGATGGGTAAAGACTTAGTTCAAAACACGGTTCAAAATAAAGACTGCCCATATGCAGAATATCATTTTTTTAAAATTCCATTTATATCCCGCCCTTCTCCGAAGACTCAGGGCGGCTTACAAGCTTAGCAGTATTGGATAGAAAAAAGAGTCAAGTGGCTTAGCTATGCCAAGAGGTCTACCTCCCCTATTGCAGGAGTCACGTATTATTGCATAAAACTCTCAAACATAAAGCATATAAGCAACATGAATATTTTGTAAGAGAATTTCATATTGCATACAGGTAAGCCTTGACTTAGGACTGTACTAGAGCCTGCCCATTATGGTCACAAGTGGTGAGGGTTGTTAAGCATGATTGCCTCACTTAACTGCCATCCACCCCACTCTCCCTAAGGTGGTCATTAAATGAGTGTGTTGTTATGTAGAGCATGGGGTGCATCAGGGATGATGGAGACCCTAGGAGGCCTAGCGCAGGCCCAAACATGCCTACCCAGGGCCTCTAAAGGCCTCCTGCAACACCTGAGGTATCTTGTGCGCTGCTTCCCACCCCTTGGGGTTCCCACAGGTCCTACACCCTCCTCTGCACTTGCCCTTTGAAAATCTCTGGAGCTCAGGGTAGGAAAAGAGGACAGGTCACTCCTTTGCTGGACCACATGGCAAGATCCCAGAAGCAGTGGCCATTTTCTGAGTGACCACATTGAATTGTGGTCACTTGGAAAACGACGGCCATTTCCAGGATCGCACCGAACAGCCTAGCAACAAAGTAGTTTGCTTTGCTTCACTGATGTGAGCAATCATTTTAACAAAGCAAAGCAAGCCTCTCCAGTGCTGGGCTGAGTGGCACCATCCCACAAGCGGCTGTCATTTTGCTTCACTAAGATGAGCTCTACATTTTTTTACAAACTTATTACAAAAATATTTCACTATAATATTTTTGGATAATACTGTGTGAAAGTATGGTGCGTTGCCTCATATTCTTTCTGCTAATCATTCAGATAATAGAGTAGGACTATATCTTCTGGGCATTATCTAAACAGAAGACTATTTCTCTATGAAATTCCCACAGTTCAATTTTATGACATATAGTAAACTTTTCCCACTGTGTTTATTGGCTCTTGATGTTCATTGTACAGGATTTCAGATTCAGATTTACAAATACTTTGGGAAATACTGGCAATTTATATATTTTGGAAAACTAATTTGAAATGTTTCCATTATCAAAAAATTGTTTTCCATCAACTTTTCCTCTTGATCACCTGTTTGGGGAAACAGAAGAATCATGGCTTACCCCAAATAACTAAATGTGTAAAAGCATTCATTTATTTATTGAATGTATAGGCCGCCCAGAATTATCGTGTGTTAAGCATAAAGAAGAATTATTAAATGAGTTATTAAATGTAGAGAATGTTATATTTAAACAGGAATTGATACATCAATTGATCAGATTGATGATCAGTGATACAAGTGTTCAGATATATTCTCATTAAGTCCTTTATAAAAATTCCAATGATACTTCATTAAAGGTAGAGTACACTAAATAACAAAATATGCAGAATTCATTAATTTGATATTTGCCAATTTCTTATATTTAAAGAGCCAATTTGCCCAGATTTCCAAGTTTACGTATCTTGGCACTTATTGATGTAGGGAATAATATTTTTAATGGATTTACATTCTTCAGAATTGCAGCTGATTTTTAACACTTCAAACTTTATCGATCTATTGATCTATCGATTGATCCATCCATCCATATCAGTCAGTGAGTAATATGTACAGAATGGATGACAAAAAATTGTTTTGCAACTAACTACTATCAAGGCATAAAGCAGGATATCATGCACCTATCTATTGACAGTATTATGCACAGTATCACATAGATTTAACCTGAAGCAAAGAACACTGCATGGAATCCTCAAAATAAAAAGAAAACGGTGAAGCTTGAGAATACCTTAAGGACTTAAATGTATTTTGTGGACATAAGCTCTGTATTCTAGAATCCAACTCCTTCAAAATGAACTTGCCAAAGGCCTTTAGCTGCCTCTTGAGTGCTTTTCAGCAGATAATGGCTACTGTTTAGAAATAAAAGATAGCGAGATGTGCAGAGATGAATGCTTTCACTACACCTAGAAAAAAGAGAGAAAACCCATGTGCTTTTTTTACTCCGCTATAAGGGCTTATATAGCACACATTTCACCAGTGTTCACTGCTTTATTCTACAAAAGTATTTTGAAATTTAATCATTGGCATCGAGTCAGTCAGAAGTTGTTAAGAGTTTGATTTCAGCCATCAAGTAGGAATAGGCATATACAACTCACCGCTTATCATAATTGGAGTCCCATCACAGCACCTTGTCTAAGAGATCACAGAAAGGAACATACTAAATTGTAGAGGCAGTGAAACTGAAATAAATTCTATTATGAAAAAGGAAAATAATGTTTTTCTATGCTGACAGAGGATTTTCCATATTCTAAGGAAGAAATGTGAACATTCCGAAATAAAAACTCCTTTAAGCTACTGTAGCAGCAGGAAGATTAATATACATCAATGACGCTTGGCCTAAACTCAATACTGCTACATTTATTCAACATGTACGTCATGCACACTCATTCAATCTGTATGCCGTGCACGCATGTCATGCATGTATGTATATCTCTTTAATGTATGAACTCTGTAACTCACATCTGAATTGTCCTAAAGGCTGAAGCAGCTGAATTTATCAGGAATTCACCAGACTATCTAATTTACTCATACCCTAGTATCATTCTCTAGACCAGACCTGGGCATTTTACAGCCCCTGGGCTACATCCAGCCCTTTGGCTGTCCTTATCCAATCCACATGGATTGCTTTTATTTTGAAGGTGACTGCTAGTTTTTTTCTTCAATGTATGTGTATGCATATGTGCATGCCTCACACCTTCACAGCCCTATTGGTTCAGTCCTCCACAACAGTCCCAGTTTCTTATGCGGCCCCTTAATATCCCACGCCTACTCTACAGGGAAATAAAAAAATAAAGGGGATTGGAAGGTGGTGCTGATGTAGGAAATTTTGCAGGATCAAGTCAAAACGCTTAATCCAAATACATCTTTCCAGAGGAAAAAAAAACCTGGGGTCAGCTATATAGTGTCGAATTGGACAACTATCCCATTATTAGAACATCTTCCCTCTAAAAATGATATCCTGTCAGCTTGGCACAAAATATTCAGAAAGTCAAAGGAAGCTGAAAAAGCTAGGAAAAGATACTGGGAAGGCAAAAGAAAGTAACTCCCGAGAAAAAAAAAACTATGTTTGTGGAATAACTGCCTCTCTGTTCTTTCAAAACCCAATTATCATTGTAGTCCTGCCCCATTGCCTCATAGTTATATCCTAATGGCTTCGCTGACTTTACTAGGCATATGATGTATTATGTGCCATGAAACATCTAGTTGCTCTATCTAATCACATGTATATTGTAATTGTACAATTAAAGTATACAGGGACTCTAACCCCTCTCCTCTTTAGGCCTGTTTTTGCCTTCAGCACTAGCAATAAACCAATTTGTGCTTCAAGATAATGTGTCCTAATGTAACACTGAAGTATTCTGCCATACTGACATTAGATCAAATCAGTCTGGACCCCTGATAGTGGGGTGAGAAAGAGGAATATTTACCTATTTTATTTGAAGACATATGGATGGCCCTAAGGTGCTTGATTATACAGTACAATGAAGGAGACAAAACTCTGCACCAGGAATTTTTAACAGGCCTTGCAAAGGCATTGTTTGTTTGAGCTGAAGAAAGGTGTGGGAGGCTTGAACTGGTGAATTATGCAGCTAAAATAGTATTATCTATTTTAGAAAAGGGTTTCCTAATCTTTGTGCCTCTAGTTGTTTTCAATTACTTTGTCCCCAATTATTGGCAATGTAGGAGAAGGCTGAGGAGAGTTAGAGATCCCAAAACATTTTTGAAAAGCCTGCTTGAAGATACTTCACTTGGTTTTGGTACATTCATGTGGATCATTTTATTTATAAATAAGAAAAAAATAATAACCCACATCATTTTGGAAAAAGCCCTGCCAAGACAATAGCTATTAACAGCCCTGGAATCTCCCATGAAACAGAAGGAAAGAGTGTTCTGAGCACTCAAGTATGAATTAGTAAAATATTCTTGTGTACACAAGCAAGCAGAGGCCACATGTGCAGCAAACATGGGAGAAAAAACAAACAAACAGATAAGAAGCACTATCTGGCAGCAGATCCATCCCACTCTTCATTCATAGCTCAGCTTTTGATATAATTAGCAATTTTGAACTACAAAACACTGCCCCAGTGGAATAATAAACTCTAACATCTGTCAGAAAAGCAAGTGCCTATCAGATTGCCAAGAGAAACATTTTTCTTCTCATTCAACTCACATCTAAATTGAAAACAACCCCAGAAAGTATCCAGTGGCACCAAATCACTATATGTTTCTGAGAGGATGCAAGCTGTTCACCATCATAGACAAAGCTCGCCAGCCAGGCAGCAATCACTCACCCAAATTAACAAATCATTTAATTTAGATAGAAAAAGAATTTGTAATTGACCGATGACGTGGCCCCATATGGCACCATAAATTGAAGAAGTTTTAAAAATTAGGCACAACCATCCCTATGAAAGCAAAATATATGAAGGGTATAAGTAAACTCTGGATATATTAAAGGACAGAGGTCCCCAATCTTTTGGGCACAAGGGACAGGTTCCGTGGAGAGAAGCTTTTCCATGGACAGGAGGGTGTGTGGTTTTGTATGCTGCCTGCATCCCACCAATGGGGCTTTGCATGTTTGTGCGGCCCGGTTGCTGGCATGCCGTGGCCTGGTACCAGTCTATGGACAAGGGCTGGGGAGCCCTGTTATAGGAGAAATTGGGTGAGCCTAGTCTCTTTTCCTTCATATCAGCATTTACCCCACTAGAAAACAATGTGATAATTTTGAAAAGAACAATTTGTCTCTACAATCTCTCTCTCCCTCACTCTCTCTCTCTCTCTACACACACACAAGGAGACAGAGGGAAGGGAAGGGGAGGGAAGGGGAGAAGGAAAGGGAAGGGGAGAGAAGGGGGCAAAGGAGAGGAGTAGGAGAGAAATCACAATTCAGTGATCTATATAATTGTATCTGGAGTTTCTTAAGGAAAAATATTCTTAAGTGTTCTTAAATGTTTTCAGGTTACTATGGAGTAACAAGATGGAAAGTTGTTTCAAAAACTTTTTTCTCAGATTAAACTATAATAATAATATTGGAGATGCTTTTTTTATCTTGGAATATTACAAAGTTATTTACGGTACGTTGTTGCAGAACAGTTCAAGGGGTAAAGTCTGCACACAAACTAATGAGGAGGCATAATTTAGATTTGATATATTTCCATTTTATATATCTTCTTATATGTAATTTTTACATATTTCAGGAAATCTCAAGTTCATTTTTGCAAGAAAATATTATCTTTTTTCCCCTGAATATCTCCCTAATATACACACTTTGAAATACAATTTTGTGGAGGATCAGAAGAATAACTCTATTCAGCTTGTTTAGCAGTAAGGAAAACGCAAATTAAGTCAGTTAACTTAAAAACCTTTTTCTCCCAAACTTCTCTAGATAATGCCAATCTATTAATAAACTCTCTCATATTTCTAATTTATCTTTCAGCTGACAATTATCAGGGCAAGTTATAAACCTGTCTGCAAAATTCCTTGCTAATGACACAATTTAAACCCTGTTAAAGCTATGAACAGTTCAAAAATCATTTCAACAGATCAGTAATATTTATTTGGCCAATGGCCAGCAACATAAAACAGACAAAAAGAAATAAAAGATAAAAAGTGAAATGAAAATAATTGATTTTAGGGCAGAAAGGAGAGAACTAATAAGGGGATGGGAGAAGAGACTTTCAATTAGAATAGAGCTGGAAGGGACCTTGGAGGTCTTCTAGTCCAGCCTCCTGCTCAAGCAGGAGACCCTATACCATTTCATACAAGTGACTGTCCAGTCTCCTCTTAAAAACCTCCACTGATGAAGGACCAACAATGTCTGAAGGCCAGCTGTTCTATTGGTTAATTGTCCTCATACAGGCAGAAGAGATTAACCAGGTCTAAGGAAGAGGGAAACATGAGAAAGGAACTCAAAAGAGCCTTGGTGGAGCAGTGGGCTAATGCCTCCTTAAGCAACACCAGCTGCCTGCAATTAGTGCAGGTTTGAGTCCCACCAGGCTCAAGGTTGACTCAGCCTTCCATCCTTCCGAGGTAGGTAAAATGAGGACCCAGATTGTTGGGGGCAATTAAGCTGACTTTGTAATAATGCTGCTTGGGGTGTGTGTGAAAGCCCTAATAAGCAGGCATATACATAGAATGAAGGCTACTGCTAAGCTTGTAAAGCCGCCCTGAGTCTTCAGAGAAGGGCGGGATATAAATGGAATTAAAATAAAATAAATAAAAAATAAAATAACCCCACCTTTATTTTGTTTAGTACAAGATGTGACAGAGAAACCTGAACAGGGTTTCATGATTCTGCTACTCTTCAGTATACAATTAGGGTGTTTTTTTTAAAAAAATTGATCTTCTTTCTTCCTTTTTTCGTGATTGAACAATCTCTTCTGTCAGTCCCCTCTTAATGATTCCCTCCTGATATTGGTAGAAGAGAACCAGACAGGGTAATACTGATGAAAGATTACTGATGCTATATGCATTATTTTGTTTTTATTTTATTGTTATTAACCTGGTTTACAGAGTTTGTCCCCTTCATGGATTACTGCCTTGTCGTGGCGAAGGGGCTTGCGTAATTCAATGAAGCTATGAGCTATGCCGTGCAGGGCCATCCAAGATGGACAGGTCATAGCAGTGAGTTCTGACAAAACGTGATCCACTGGAGAAGGAAATGGCAACCCACTCCAGTATCTTTGCCATGAAAACCCTATGGACAGTACCAAAAGGCAAAAAGATATGACGCTGGAAGATGAGCCCCTCAGATCGGAAGGCATCCAATCTGCTACTGGGGAAGAGCAGAGGGCTAGTACTAGTAGTGCCAGAAAGAATGAAGCGACTGGGCCAAAGCCAAAAGGACGCTCAGCTGTGGATGTGTCTGGTGGTGAAAGGAAAGTCCGATGCTGTAAAGATTTTTTCTCCATAGGAACCTGGAATGTAAGATCCATGAATCAAGGAAAGCTGGACATGGTCAAAAAAGAGATGACAAGACTGAACATCGAAATCTTAGGTATCAGCAAACTAAAATGGACAGGAATGGGTGAATTTAATTCAGAGGACCATCAGGTATACCTGCAGACAGGAATCCCTCAGAAGAAATGGAATAGCCTTCATAGTCAATAAAGAGTAGGAAAAGCAATACTGGGATACAATCCTCAAAATGACAGAATGATCTCAGTTCAAATCCAAGGCAAACCATTCAATATCACAGTAGTCCAAGTCTATGCCCCAACCACCGGTGCTGAAGAGGATGAAATTGACCGGTTCTATGAAGCCCTACAGCACCTTATAGAACTAACACCCAAAAATGATGTCCTTATCATCATGGGAGATTGGAATGCTAAAGTAGGAAGCCAAAAGATAACCGGAATAACAGGCAAATTTGGCCTTGGAGTACAAAATGAAGCAGGGCACAGGTTGATAGATTTTTGTCAAGAGAATACGATGGTCATAGCAAACACTCTTTTTCAACAACCCAAGAGACGGCTCTACACATGGACACCACCAGACGGTCAACACAGAAATCAGATTGACTATATGCTCTGCAGCCAAAGATGGAGAAGCTCTATACAGTCAGTAAAAACAAGACCAGGAGCTGACTGTGGCTCAGACCATGAGCTTCTCATTGCAAAGTTTAGGCTTAAACTGAAGAAAGTAGGGAAAAGCACTAGGCCACTCAGGTATGAATTAAATCATATCCCTGTTGAATATACAGTAGAAGTGACAAATAGATTTAAGGAATTAGATCTGATAGACAGAGTGCCTGAAGAACTATGGACAGAGGTGCGCAACACTGTACAACAGGTAGCAACCAAAACCATCCCAAAGAAAAAGAAATGCAAGAAAGCAAAATGGTTGTCTGAGGAAGCTTTGCAAATAGCTGAGGAAAGGAGGGAAGCGAAAGGCAAGGGAGAAAAAGAAAGATATGCCCAATTGAATAGCTAGAAGAGATAAGAATGCCTTCTTAAATGACCAGTGCAAAGAAATAGAAGAAAACAATAGAATAGGGAGGACCAGAGATCTCCTGAAGAAAATTGGAGAGATGAAGGGAACGTTTCATGCAAAAATGGGCATGATAAAGGACCAAAATGGCAGGGACCTAACAGAGGCAGAAGAGATTAAGAAGAGGTGGCAAAATTACACAGAAGAACTATACAAGAATGAGCTTAACGTCCCTGATAATCACAATGAGGTGGTCACTGACCTCGAGTCAGACATCCTAGAATGTGAAGTGAAGTGCGCCTTAGAAAAGCTGAGCAACAACAAAGCTAGTGGAGGTGACAGTATTCCAGCTGAGCTATTCAAAATCTTAAAAGACGATGCAGTAAAAGTGCTACACTCAATTTGCCAGCAAATTTGGAAAACTCAACAGTGGCCAAAGGATTGGAAAAGATCAGTTTACATTCCAATTCCAAAGAAAGGCAGTGCCAAAGAATGTTCAAACTATCGCACCATTGCACTCATTTCACATGCTAGTAAAGTTATGCTTAAAATCCTACAAGCTAGACTCCACCAGTATGTGGATCGAGAACTACCAGAAGTACAGGCAGGATTTCGAAGAGGCAGAGGAACTAGAGATCAAATTGCCAACATACGCTGGATCATGGAGAAAGCTAGAGAGTTCCAGAAAAACATCTACTTCTGCTTCATTGACTATGCTAAAGCCTTTAATTGTGTGGATCATAACAAACTGTGGCAAGTTCTTAAAGAGATGGGAGTACCAGACCATCTTATTTGTCTCTTGAGAAACCTATATGTGGGTCAAGAAGCAACAGTGAGAACTGGACACGGAACCACTGATTGGTTCCAAATTGGGAAAGGAGTCCGGCAAGGCTGTATACTGTCGCCCTGCCTATTTAACTTAAATGCAGAGCACATCATGAGAAAGGCAGGGCTAGATGAATCTAAAGTTGGAATTAAGATTGCCGGAAGAAATATCAACAACCTAAGATATGCAGATGATCCCACTCTAATGGCAGAAAGTGAAGAGGAACTAAAGAGCCTCTTGTTGCGAGTGAAGAAGGAGAGTGCAAAACGTGGGTTGAAACTTAACATTAAGAAAACCAAGATCATGTCATCCGGCCCTCTCAATTCCTGGCAAATAGATGGGGAGGAAATGGAGGTAGTGACAGATTTTATTTTCCTGGGCTCCAAGATCACTGCAGATGGGGACTGTAGCCAAGAAATTAAAAGACGCTTGCTCCTCGGGAGGAAAGCCATGGCAAATCTAGACAGCACACTAAAAAGCAGAGACATCACCCTGTCAACTAAAGTGCGTATAGTCAAGGCTATGGTCTTCCCAGTTGCAATGTATGGTTGTGAAAGTTGGACCATAAGAAAGGCCGAGAGCCAAAGAATTGAGGTCTTTGAGCTATGGTGCTGGAGAAGACTCCTGCGAGTCCCTTGGACTGCAAGGTGATCAAACCGGTCAGTCCTAGAGGAGATCAACCCTGACTGCTCTTTAGAAGGCCAGATCCTGAAGCTAAAACTCAAATACTTTGGCCACCTAATGAGAAGGAAGGACTCACTGGAGAAGAGCCTAATGCTGGGAAAGATTGAGGGCAATAAAAGAAGGGGACGACAGAGAATGAGGTGGCTGGATGGAGTCACTGAAGCAGTAGGCGTGAGCTTAAAAGGACTCCAGAAGATGGTAGAGGACAGGAAGGCCTGGAGGAACGTTGTCCATGGGGTCGCGATGGGTCGGACACGACTTCGCAGCTAACAACAACAGAGTTTGTGATGTCATTCATCCCATATGCACAAAAATGGAAAGATGCTGTCATATACACAATGAAGGAACAGTTTATGAAAAGGACGGAACTAGCAGAGGTGATAAAATTAAGTTGTTGGCTCAGAAAAAGATCAACTGTTATATTTATTAGTGAATGGAAATGTCTTTAGTAAAATGACTTTTTGCTAAAAGAAGAAAAAATGAACTTGTGATATATGGGTTTGATATTAGAAAGGGTAGCTTAAGATAGAAGGAAGTATGATGTAACCTTAGAGAAAGAAGGTAAAATATAAATGTATTTATAACCACTGGCAAAAAGATCAGAAGCCAGTTTTTTATAATCTTTTTTTTCTTTTTCTTTATTACATCTTTTATTTTCTTTCTTACATATTCCTTATTTTTATTTTTCTTGGTTTCTTTTCCAATGTTTGTATTGGTTTTATCTTGTTAAAATTATTTCAATAAAATTATCTATCTATCTATCTATCTATCTATCTATCTATCTATCTATCTATCTATCTATCTATCTATCTGTATATGTATATATGTGTGTGTGTTATATATGTATATTCATTTCCTATCTGTGTCTGTCTGTCCTATCTATCTATCTATCTATCTATCTATCTATCTATCTATCTATCTATCTATCTATCTATCTATCTATCTATCTATGAAAATATAAAGATTTGATAAATATGGTAATGTAAATGTTCCCAAATTAATGCTTAAGACAATCTGCAGAATATGACATCTTCGCTTTTTTAAAATCTATTTTCCAGTTAATCTCAGCAATGTTGATCAGTTTTGAAGTCAATAAAAAGAAATGTCTCAATCTAGGCTTTATTTTGAGTCATTTAAAATAAAAAAAATCTCCTTTCTTCCTTTTGATCATTTTAAACAGATTGATGAAATCACAACATGAATATAAACAGTTTTGATTATTGCTACTGCATTGAATAACTTTTCACAGGTTGGTTAATTTAAAAAATCCACTGCGGTGTTTAATCTCTGATTAATGAACTACTTCTGTACTTCAGCTAAATGAAAGAGATGGTTAAAACAAAGAGTAAGGGGCCCATGTGATTTTTGAACAAAAGAACTGAAATACTAGCCTTATCCATTCTACTTTTACAATTTCAAGCTCCCAAATCAGCTGTGGCAGAGGAGTGGGGCGAGAAACTAAGAATATTGTTGGGAATTTCCACAGCCAAAATTGTAAATTTCTAAATACGGTGAATATTCAAAAACCAACTTTGTGGATAGAAATATTTCCAACAGTTACTACGGTTGATTTTCTGAGGCCTTGAACTACTAATATTTATCAACTGTTGTAAGATTTAGATTATAAGGGACAGCTATAGGAATAAAGACTCAATGGGATATTTTATTTCACATTCCTAGTATGAGGATTATTGCTGTGAAATCAAAGTATCCAATTTAAAAACAAGCAAACAAAACGAGCCAAGAAATTAAAGGATATTTTTCACCTGCAGACTGCATGCCAGTATTAGAAATAAGTAATGAAGCGATCACTCACTTTCATGTCGTCTGTCAGCGAGTTCTGCCAACCATGGACAATGCTGGACAGCATTTTCTCCTTGACCAAAATGTCAAAACTGTTATGACTGTATGACTGGAAGCCTTTCATTAGCAAAGAAAAACTCTTTCTACTATCTGTCAGTGGATGAGCCTCAGGGCTCCTGCGAAGAGCACCTCTTGGCCTGACAATATGTCTATCACTTAGTAAAGACAATGCAGAATGGAAAGCATATTTGGATATCTCCCCCTGCGATGCCCTTCCTTCTGCTGTATCAAAAACTTATTTGAAAACTGTTTAACAAAATAAGAAATTAAAAACAAAACTGGGAAAGCCTGTGCTGAGATCTAGCTGGGGGCATGGAAAAGCTGTCTTAGCGCAGGAAATGGACTTGTTAGATTTCTGCAGTCATTTATCCGTATTTTGGACTTACACTCCACATTTCAAGCAATCAGCCTCTGCCAAATTTTATTGCCTATGAGGGGTATTACTCCAGGGATGATTTTCTGATGTGACCTAGGAGCTGTCTGGGGTTTTCTCACTGAGCAGGAGAGCGGGGACGAAAAAGAGAGATGGAGGATGAGGTAGATTACTTATCTGGTTTACAGCTCCCAAGTTTTTAGATTGCTCTTTGCTCAGTTAATCAGTTGGCCACAGAACAAGGATCTGGCACATGTAAAGAGAAATCAGAAAAAGACAAGAGAAGTGGTTCCCTCATTCTGTTCCAGAAATGGATTTCAAGAAAATTAAACAGAAATTGCCTAGATGTGTTGAAAGGGACATTCTCAAAATTAAGGGATGACATCACACTTTTATTTATTTATAAAGAAAATGTATATGGCTGACTCACAGTGATTCCAGGAGGCTTACAAATATAAACACCCAATATAAAAGTCAATAATTGATATGTTATATGATAATATATATGAATTTCTAAGCAGTATGACCTGGAGATAATGAGCAAGTTAGTATAATAAATAAGAGAATGGCTAAGATTATTGTCAACTGTTAAGCTACTCATTATAAATCTGTCAGGTGCTAAAAACCAAGAACAGCCACTGAGTTCAAAGCATTGAAGAGTTTATTGCTACCTATATACAAGAATCTGGTCAACCAGCGATCAAAGCTAAATTGGCGCTAGATAAGGGTCAACAGAATTCACGTGTGTGTGTGTGTGTGTGTGTGTGTGTGTGTGTGTACTTGTAACTGCACAATGATTCTAAACTGATTACATGTAACCCCTGCTTTCCAGCTCAGCCTGCTCATCTCCTACAAAATCTCACAAAACATTTAAATTAAAAGTAGAATATCTACTTGACACTGAACCTAATCTCTTTAGAATGTGGACAGTATAAAGGAGTTTTAGAAGAAACACGAATGTCATGCCCCCAAAACCAAGAAAAGCATGTGGTGATTGTTCCAAGTAGATTTGTTTATTGTTCCACACCTCTAAACAAAATCTTGCCAAATCAAAGCACTCTACTATCTACACAGGCCTATATTCAGAGAACTATTAGGGTGAGGCTGTCTTTATCTCTCTCACACACAAACTATCTTAATTGAGTGTGTCTTACAATTCTGGAATGGACTCCCTCCCTCTTGGGAATTGATACCAATACAGTCCACCACAGATACATCAAATTGTTGCAACAAAGTAGTTTAAGATAAAAATAAAAATAAAAAATACTTCCTTTATTAGAATTAGTGTTTGGTTTTTCCAAAATTCCAGGAGTTGAAGCCAGCTAGAACTGTGAATGCAGGATCTTATATAAAAAAACCAAGCATGAACCTAAACTAGTATTTCTGTCTCCTACTGAAGGCAGTGAAGTTGGGCTATATGTGAAAAATCATCCATTGTGACATAAACTTGTTTTGAATGTCAAAGACAGTTTATTTTTTTAGCACAGCATCCTAGCTATAGAATATTTTTCTGTAGACAAAAGTGGATCCTATTTGATTGCACTGAAAAATACATTCACGCGAAATATATGAATTAAAAAGCATAGGTTTTGCTTGCAGAAAGTTCAAGATCGGTCCTCAGTATCTCTAGTTGAAAAACCTGTGTCTGAATTCCTCAAGAACCTGCTCACTGATAGTATAGACCAGGGGTCTTCAAACTTGGCAACTTTAAGACTTGTGGACTTCAACTCCCAGAATTCCTCAGCTAGCCAGGGCTGGCTGAGGAATTCTGGGAGTAGAAGTCCACAGTCTTAAAGTTGTCAAGTTTGAAGACCCCTGCTATAGATAGTACTGAGCTAGACAGACTAATGATTACATTCTACTTCAGACAACGTCTTTTGTTCTTAATTTCCCCCATCTCCTAAAGTTTAAAATTATGATATGTTACTGAAGGGAGAAGGTCTATAGTCATCTGAATCCTGAAAGATCTTCATGGCTGGGACAACAGGGCAGGATAGGGATCTTGGAACATAAATAAAAATTTGGAATGTGACCTGAATAAGCTTGCAGCAATTGATGCAGCAAATTTGCTTTGCCCTTCCCAATCCAGCCCTCATAATGCACACTTCAGATTGGTACTCAAGTGTGAAGGCTGCATCTTCGGAATAGCTGCTGTCTTCAATCTTAGAGATTAATGACCAAAAGAATGTGTCTGTCTGAGAGATGAAAGAGTTTTGTTAAAAGCATGACAGTAATTATGTTCACATTAGTCTCAAAACACTGAACACTCCAAGAGATTTCAGATGGGTGCTGAGCTAACTCTATATTTTTTTTGCCACACTAATTTGCTCAAACTGCTAATGAAGTTGAGATGAGCATAGTTTTTCTTGTACTCATGGCCCTGGATTCATCCAAATTTAACTAGTGAAAAACACTAACCATGGGGCAAAGCTGAAAATATCGTTTATTTCTTATGCGTACAGGAAGTGGACACAGAAAACAAAATAAAGAAAAAAATAACATTAGATAAAAACTAATGTATGCATTTCTGTATGTTAAACAATATAGGCTAACACAACACAATCGGATTTTCATAGTAGATAAGATTTTGTCATATTTGAGTAGTTAAGCAACATTGGAGGTATCTTGATAGTACACATTATGTTGTAAATCATATGCATTCTTTGAAAATACCTATGGTCTCATATTTTCCAAATTTATTTCTTTATTTAAAACTTACATATCCATCAATCTCTGGATGGCTCCCAACACATTATTTATAGACACATTCCAGTTTTTATTATAACAACAATCTGGCAGTAAGACAGCAGTGTGTCTAATAAATGAGAATACAATGCTAGTTTAAAAAGCAATAATTAAAACACCGTTTATCGGTTAACATGCAATGCAATGAAATAATAAAAAATAAATAATAGAAATTAAGGTTAAATTTCAGTTCAGTAACAAGTTAATGTAAATATGAAACGTCTGTCTGAATAAGAATGCTGGCCACAGAAAAGCAGTGGAAATGGAAACTGTTTGGCCTCAAATGGTTACGATTTCAGACTCTTCGAACTGCCATTGAGAATCTCCTCTGGCTCTCGTAACATTTGTTTTAATATTTTTGGTTCCAAATATCTAGTGACTATTTTAATTTCCCAAAGTATCTGATTAACAGCTGTAGTAAGGTAGTTTGTACTATGGACAAGTAAATGGTAGCAACCACCAAACGTCTCCTGTTGATAATCCAGTAAGAGGATCTGCAGAGTCCAGCTTTGTACCTAAATTAGAGGGTTTCAGCAGAGGCACTTGAGGAACATTGATAACAATATGGCCATCAAAAAGGAGGCTTCTTTAAACCATTAACTATAAGCCTTAACTTCACATAATTATACCACTGATGGAGACATACTTTCCAGATGAAGGAAATCATTGTAGAGGAGAAACAGGAAAGAGGTGGTACAAATAAAACTGCTTTTGGCTAAACAAGACTCCTTTTCTCAGCTCATGTGTTTATTAAAAGAAATTCAGCATTACTGAGAAGCCTCTGTATACCAGAGGGGCTAAAGAAAAAAAAAAACACAGGCTGTGCTGTGTAGCAAATGCTACCCTTCTGGCTCTTATTAGCCTTTGGACCAGCTCACGGGATTGGGAATAGGAAGGATATTCAATGGTTGTCCCTCTTCCTCCAAGGCCAGTTCCAGTTGATGTTTGGTTTATGGTATGCTGCAGGGATTAACTCTTTCCCTGTTACCAATGTTCCTCAAATGCCTCTGTTGAAACCCTCCTATTTAACATCTACATGAAGTGACTGGGAGAGGTCATTCACCTGGCACAGGATTAAGTATAACTAATATGCTGAAATTAATTATACTTCTCTGTCCCAGGCCATCCAAATGATGCTAGCAAATCTCTTTCCTAGTGCCTATGAGAGTCTATGAGAGCCTGGGTGGGGAAGAGTAGGCCTCAGATTAACCCTAGCAAGATTAAGATCTTGTGTAGTCTTTATGGGTTTTTGGACTCTCCAGATTTGGAGACCTTCCATTATTAACTATGGATGGGATAATATTGCTCTAGTCTAGATGGAGCTGGTGTGCAGTCTGGGAGTCTTCTTGAATATACTGCTGCTGCATGAGGATTAGGTGACAGTCATGGCCAGGAGGATCTTTGTACAAATTTATCTTGTGAGTGAGTTGAGCTTATTCTGAGACTGGGAAATACTATTCATGGTCTCTTGCACCTTAGTTACTTCTTCACTGGACTGCTGAAATGTACTCTACATGGAATTGCTCTTGAGAAGCATCTGAAAGCTTCAGTTTGTCCAAGATGTTGTGCATCTACACTTCTGGGCACATGTTTAGAGTACACTGACATAACACTATTGTTATGTAAGCTGCATTGGTCGCCCTTAAAGCTGTAGAATGGGCCAGATTGCTTGCTGGAGCACCTGCCTCTAGTTTGCTCTAGATTCCATCACTTTCATTATCATAGTAGCCAGAATCTTTCTTTCTCCTAATCACTCTCTACTATTTCTTGAGTTCTATCTTCCCTGTTGTGATTTCCCTTAGTGATTTCCCACATTTAGAATGTGTGTCATGGTCAGTGGTATAGCTACGAGACATCAGAGATTGAACTTAATGGTTTTATGAAGCCACCATTTTTTGGACAGCTAGAGTGTCCAGAAGGCTATAATGTGGAATGTACTAAGGCTGGAGACAATCTCCAAAAGCCTTGGGGTCACCTCAGAGGTCTGTCAAAGATGTAATCAAATTGTTCTTTTTAATAAAATTATACATACTGTATCTTCAAAGCTTTTGCCTTTTTTATTTGAAGTGCCTGGACAAAGTGAAGCTGAATAGAAACACTTACTTGTGAATAGGGTTGGTCCAGTGCACCTTTTTGAAGGTCTTTACCTTACAGGTGATGCAGTGCACCTTCACCAGGCGAAGCTATCTTACAGGCAGAATAGCCACATGCATCCAATTTTCAACTTAAGGATAAAATACTTAAATAGATGGTAAAGAATAATCACATGAACTACGGTATATTTATTCTTAATAGAATTGAAACGGAGTTAAATCAAACACTGATTTATCCTGGTCCCTCTTCCCACTGTTTGGAGTTTGGATCATCCCACTGATGCAATAGGAAAACTTACATGCTGTAAAAGGCATACAGTATGTGATTCCTTCTAAATACCTTTCTCCCAGTTAAGCAATCTTAGAAAGGACCTCCCACTCCCACGTCCGACTCTTATTTTAGATCTTTCCATATGTATGTGGACTGAAATCCGATTTTATGTGACACTTAACATCTATACCGCTATTGTCCTCTCCCTTTTCCTCTAACCATCCTCCTGATTTCTTTTGCTTTTTTCACCAACCATCTTCCATTACCAGCATCTCTTTCACCCATACAATGAATTCCTGCCCTGTCTATAATTCTCAATTGTAGTGAAATAAGCTATGACCTGATCTCTCCTATTTTTGGGAAAAAACCTAACATCTTGAACTATCTTCTTTCTGCAAAGAAACCCTCTCAGTTTTTGTTATGCATGGTCTTGAAGCTCCTGCATTGTGCATATTATTCTTACTATCTTAATTTCCTCTCCCTAGACTTCCTTTGGCTCTCTTTGGAATGCCTGCATGCCATTCATTCTTCAATTGTCCTCATGGAGATATGAATGACAATCTCCTTCCTGAAAAAGTGAAACACCTCATTTTCTGAGAGTCTATTGCTTTTTATTCATTTTTTTTGTTTTTTCTTTCTCCTCACCCCACCCCACCCCTCCTCCTCCCATTCTTTTAGTACCATCATCTTTTGACTTTGTATTCTGAATAACTGGTTTTAATTGGGTGTTTCCTCTACCTGTCTAATCAATAGGACAGTTGTAAATGTTTTCTCCTCTTTATCTATTTGGGTTTCTCATTGTGTTTTTCTCTTCCTCTTATCTGGGTGACATTATAAAAGCCTGAGGTTTCTATTGCCCTCTTACATTTAGCCAACACTCAGCTTCTCTCTCTGCTCCTGAATTGTGTCTCTCATTCCAATTTCTAACTGCTTTCTGCACCTCTAATAATCCCTTAGATTTCTTTTTTCATCCACTCACATCCATACCTCTCAAATCTGAGTCTCTTCCCAACTTCCCCCACCCCAATGTTCTAATCTCTCAATACTATTTCTACCTATTCTATTAAAAAGGACATACTTTGGGGCTTATCTTTAACTATCTCTTTTGCTTGTGTCATGTATTCAGTTTATAACCATAGCCTATCTTTCAAACCTACTTGTCTTCTGGTAAATTAAATGCTATTGCTAAGCACATTGATTTGTGCTTCTTAGATTGTAAGCCGCCCTGAGTCTTTGGAGAAGGGCGGGATATAAATGGGATAAAAAAAAAGTTGCTGGTTCATGTCTATGGGAGCAACCCATAGCAAGTCTTTGCACATTTCAGAATCCACTCTGAGGCCACAAACTCAAGTCAACATCCATGTTCAACAACAAATGTATTTATAATTCAATCACAGCCAAGAAATCTAGTCTTTTTTTTGACATATTGTGGTATTGTGAGTTAGTAGAATAGTAATAGTTATTCTAGCAGTAATTTTTACCTCATACCATCTCCTGGACTTCATGTGGGCTCTTACTATCCTAGCAGCTCTTTCAAGGAGAGAAGTGCTTTCCTTCATAGATATAGATGATTAACTGCTTAATTAAACTGCTTCTGAAGGACTGATCAGTGGAAACTGGCAAAGAAATACCATACCTTTCAACTACTACAATCTTTTCTCTGGCCTTCTGTTTTCTCATCTTAGTTTCTTGGCATTTATTGAGCACGCTGTTGTCTCAAATTATGTTAATATTATGTTAATTATGTTAATATAATACTCTGATGCTAGGAGACACCTACTTAATTCCATGCAGTACTTTCTTGTCATTCCTGATCCAGTAAGAGCTTCTAATCTTTATCCAGATTGTTCCATTATAGTTCTCACCCCATTTTTTTGTCATCTTGGATCTTGATTCCATTATTTTTCTATCTGAAGTTCAGTACTACTTTATCAGTCTCCCCTATAAAATGTTATATTCAGTTATTGTCCTTGTTCAGTAAAAACGTGAATATATTAAAAAATAGAATACAATCAATTTAAATGTAAGTGTGACTATAAACAGAAATCTTGTCAAAAGATATGCCATTGAACTGGTTGTTGTGGGGAAAATAGAAGGAGGAAGGATGACCTATAAAGCCCTAAATGGCTTGGGTCCGGACTATCTAAGGGAACACCTGCTGCCGGCATCATCTTCCCATCGTCCTGTGCGCCCCCACAGGGAGGGCCTTCTCAGGGTACCACCAGTTAATGAATGCCGGCGGGTTATTCCCAGGGGAAGGGCGTTCTCTGTGGGTGCGCCTGCCCTATGGAACCAACTACCCACAGAACTTAGGACTGCCCCCGACCTTTGCTCATTTCGCCGGGACCTGAAAACTTGGCTCTTTGATCTGTTTGGTCCAGACTGTGGGGTTGTTAATTTAACTGGGTTTTAGATTTTCTCTTGGGGCTTGAATTTAATTTGTTTTAATTGTTTTTAATTTTTTGTATTCATGGTTTTAACTGCCCTGTAAACCGTCCTGAGTCCTATGGGAATAGGGCGGTATACAAATCCAATAAAATAAATAAAATAAATAAATGTTTGGTATGTTCACTGCTATGAGTTATTTATAAAAACAATAAAGGGGGATAATTTTAAAAAATCTAAAACATTCCTGCAAATGGAGTGTGCCTTAGCAGAAGATATCCAAACTTATTACTTTGTCTTACTGATATTTTGTAAGAACAATAATTTCCACATACGTTCCCCAGGTCCATAAAAGTCACACACGTTCCAGCAATATATGTTATATAAGTCCTCTGGAATTAATTTAGATTCCAATCATTATAATGGGAGCTAGAGTGATTTTCCCCTGATCGTGATTATTACTATAATTGTATATAGAATGCAGTTGCCAGCCCCAGCTGTGGTTGCTAAATAGTGTATAGAACATAAGGCATCATTTTAATGGTTCCGTTTTTCTTGCAGCACTGGTGGCCCTTCTTGAAGCATGGAGGCAGCCATGTGTTCTGGAAGGAATGCCTTTCTGGAGACAAAAGGCATATGGCCCCCTTTTGTTTTCTGCATCCTTGACCATGGGTTACATATATGGATGAAAGTTTGTAGGGGAAAAAGAAATCACTCTTTGGGCCAAACACTGATTTGGGGTTCCATTTAATTTTGGAGTGTCTCCATCTGCTGGAGATCTAAAGTTGGTGCAATGTTGACAGCATCCAAGCTGTGAGTCATTTCAGTTGGTATATTTATAAATAAGTATAGATTGCAAAATGCTAGTCATCCTCCAGAGACTTCCTTAAAAAAAACCAAACTAAACTAAATTTTTGGAAGTGCTGTGCTTTTATCTGAAGAACTTGGATGAATATATCCAAATCTCAAAATATAATGGAAGAAAAGATTGTGGTGCTTTATAATGTTCCAATGAGTAAACGTCAGCTCATTCTCTATTTAGCAAATGCCAAAGGCAAATAATGATCTTTGTAAGTGATTAAAATAGCATCATTTTGTAAATAATATTTGGTAAATGCAATTCGGAAAGGACCATGCCAAAATATGAATCATCACATTCATTAGTGAAAAGGCAGTTTCTTCTCCCCTATACTCCCCATTTTTTTCTTATTTCCCTTTTAAACAACTAACGGGGGCAGAAAAAACAGCCCAAATTGATTTTCCTTGGGAGACCGTTTTTCATACCACGGGCTTGGAGCAATATAAAGAAACTGGCAATTTACCTGACCCAATTGGCATTGCTGAAGCATAACTTGATATTGCACAAATTGTTCCTTAAGTGCAATTATTGGTCCACCTCCCCTTTTCTTTATCTCATCCTGCCTTGATTTCTCAGAGAAGGGCAAGGGGGGGGGGGGAAAGGAGATGACAGATGCAACATTTTGCAAAATGAGATAATTATATAGGAGCCACATGGTGAGATTAGATCAGTAAGAAATTTCAAGACAAGGACATTTAATAAGAACGAGACACAGGTTTGTGAAAACCCAGACAATGGAAAGGTCATCACCATCACATCCTCTTGAGATGATGAAGCAAAATGCTTATGACCTACATAGCCTTCAGTATTGGCTGCAGTAATTCTATTGTTATTGCAAACACAAATAATAGTGTTACTTTTCCACAGATGTATAGTTTTCCTTTCTCTCACACGACTTTCCAGCCTCGTCTCCCTGAAGCACAACTATGGTAATTCAGCTGTGTTAAAGCGTTCAAAAAACATTTGCTGTTCCATAGTCAATTTTGCTAAAGGACATGAAAGATTCAACAAGGATCTGATTCACAAAGAGGGGTTTTGCTTTGTTTTGTTTCTTTTTAATACTGACGGAAACATCAAATAAGAAAAGCTTTTATTGCTATGATTGCTTTAAGACAACTTCTTCGGGTTACTTTTTCATATCTCATTCGTAAACTACTGCTATCTATACAAGGCAAAGAGCTTAAAGAAAAGGACTGAATGTCATATTCTTAGTATAGCAAATGGTTGGATTTTTGAAAAAAGAAAGGGGGGGGGACATACAGTATTAGCCCTGAAAAGTTGCTTGGAATGCATCTGAACAAAGAGATTAAAAGCAGAGAAAGAAAAGAACAGACAAATTTTGCATACATGTGTGCATCTCAAACACACACAGATGCTATTTCTCCAATATCTAAATTTTTGGTAGTCCCATTTTCATATTTTTGATAACAAAGAAGAGGGAGCCAAGCTATTCTCCAAGGCACCTGAAAGCAGGACAAGAAGCAATGGATGGAAACTAATCAAGGAGAGAAGCAACCTAGAACTAAGGAGAAACTTCCTGACAGTTAGAACAATTAATCAGTGGAACAACCTGCCTCCAGAAGTGGTGAATGCTCCAACACTGGAAGTTTTTAAGAAGAGACTGGACAGCCATTTGTCTGAAATGGTACAGGGTTTCCTGCCTTAGCAGGGGGTTGGACTAGATGACCTCCAAGGTCCCTTCCAACTACTTCTTCTTCTTCTTCTTCTTCTTCTTCTTCTTCTTCTTCTTCTTCTTCTTCTTCTTCTTCTTCTTCTTCTTCTTCTTCTTCTTCTTCTTCTTCTTATTATTATTATTATTATTATTATTATTATTATTATTATTATTATTATTATTCCCCCATGGCTTCTTAAAAGAAGATAATATACTGGTTCTGAGAAATCTGAACAAAACAATTTGTTCAGCAATAATGAAAAAACACTAAAAAAAATTCTTTGAACCCTAGATATAGCTAAAAAAAATGGCTCACAACCTTTAGAACATTTAGAGATTAAGATTTTACAAGTTTCAAGTCTTAAAAATTTTCTGAGACATTTATTCAGAAAAAAACACTTAAATATATGCAAGAACTGTATAATTTACCTTAGAAGCATCAGGCGGTGGGAATGTCAAAAGATAGAACGTCAAATAGTTCAGTAAGATGAAAGCTGTATTGCACTATTGTGATGCAAGTCTTGCCCCATTTATACATGTTCTGTGACATTATATGCATGCCCATTATATGCTTGCAGCATGATGCAAACCATTTTCACAAACCAGCAGGAGCCTTAGAAATGATCAAAATTCTTGAGGGAAAAAAAAAAAGAATGGGAAAGGAGCTGACCCTTCTGAGCAAATCTAAACAAAATAACCTCTAAAGCCTGGAGATATTACCAAGTTAAGTGAAAACCTCACTACCAGGAAGGACCTTTTAGTTCTATGGGCTTGCTACAATCTTCTAAGAATCTTCTCTAGTGGTGAGCTTTCCTCATATCTTCAGTTCATGCGTGTACAGTCTCTGTCACCCTCTTTATCCATTTAATGAAATTACAGGCTGTGGAAGTAAAACTGGATAAATAGCATCCTTTGTAGAACATATCTTGTAAAGTAGAGGACAAACCTGTCCTCTGCCTCTTCTTGATTTTTGCCCCTCTCAAAGCAGCCATTCTAATCTGAAAGGATGCAATTGTTTATTTGGCATCCAGGTATTATATACCCTACTGTCAGTCACTCAGTTATTTCTCTTCAGTTTCTAATCAATAAAGGATTTGACAAAGGTTCTGGAAAGTGTTTCTCAGCCAGGAAAGTTACACATTTTTTTCTCAACCTCACATTATGATCCAACATGGAAAAGAAGTTCAGGGCTTTGAAAGTATGTTCCTGTTTTGTAGATGGACTCCTCCTCCCCCTCCTCCTCCTCCTTTTTTATTTTTATTTTTATTTTTATTTTTTTACAAACCAGTGGATTTCATTGTCCATTTCACCTTGGGAGAACTTTAGTAAAGACTTGCCATAGTTTGCTTGCTATCTATAGTGTTCTCTGAACAAATCCTTTGCATTGTCACAGAATTCACAATATATGAATCCAGGAATTAGCTAGCAGGATCCAGACAGTGATATTATCTCCCTCTAAACAATAGCTTACCTTGAGTTAAATCTCTGTAAGATACTCTTCTGATAGCCCAATAAAATAACGGGAAGGACTATGTCAAACAAGGGGACATGCAGTTAATTATTTGTATAGTTCCTTTAATTCTGCCTTTGCCTTTAGAGTCTCCTAAGATAAATCTACTCCCCCCTCAAAGAAATTTTAGAATTCCAGAGACTAAAGGGCGTATTTTATAAAAAGAATGAGGTGCTTCTTATCTATCCAGAGATCTGCCCACCTCTTTAGAAAGCCATTGTTATTAGCATTGTTCCAGCAGACAGATAGTCACAGGACAAGGTGATAGCAGGTCACTTGACTAAGAGAGACTCCTGTTTTAACCAAGGGATGGAATATAGCAATAGCATTTAGACTTATATAGTGCTTTATAGTAGTGGCCAAAATTGTGGAAACCTTTTGGGGAAAAGTGTATTTTTGAGGTTTGATGGTTAAAAACACCACTTTTTTTGTAGTACCATAAAATTATATATCAATGGAAAGTTAATTTAATCAAGAATGTAATGCAACATAGTTTGTTCAATTATTTGTACTGTATTCTATAAAAAGTTATAGCCAAATAACCAGAAAAAGGAAGCACAACTTGTTTAGGTTGATATCAGGTAGCTTTCCTTCATCTGATTGTAGCCAATGAGCATGAGTGTTTAGAGAGCCAATCAGGTGTCATCTTATTTTGGCAATGAGCCAATCAGACCACAGTAGGATTCAGTTATTGATGTCATGTGTTGAAGCTGAGAGGAGGACATTTGTCAGTATGTTATGTGATCGCTATCAAGTTGGTTGAGTTTTTCCCCCCCTTTCATTTAGTGAGCTTGTAAAACGTAATAAAATTAAAGTAATGGTGCAAAGAGTTGACTGGTGCCCAGAAAGCAATGTAAAATAGTATTATTAAGTGAACAAGGCTACAGTTATAAAGAAATTACAAGAAAAATTGGTGGAAATTTAACCAAAGGTGGCATTTCTACTGTACACTTTTCCCCAAAAGATTTCCACAATTTTGGCCACTACTGTATAGTGTTTTACAGCCCTAAGCAGTTTACAGTCACCATAATATCGCCCCCCAAAAGATGAGTCCTCATTTTACCAACCTTGGAAGGATGGAACCTTGAGCCATGCAGAATCGAATGCCTGGAGTGAGCAGTGAGCTAGCCTGCAAGACTGCATTCTAACCCCTGCACCACCACGGCTCTTGCATGATCTTGCATGAAGTGATCCAAAATTAAAATGGAAAGTGGCACAAATTTACAGGAGTTGTGACTAACCCATACTGTGATAAAAACCACACAGATGTGCAAGCATCTATCTACATATCTGCAGGGGTGCAAATGTTTTTTTTTGTATTTTTTGGCCTTTGCTCGAATCATGGTTAATATCCAACCCATGTATGTTCCAAATAAGTCTAGGGAAACCTGGCAATTAATGGGTGCCTATTCTGTATTAAAATAGTACTACTGGATAGCTAAGATTCATACAACTATTTGAGATATAATCTTCCTTTATCATTTTGATTCCCATGTTCACGGCCTTGCTTCCTGACTAGCAGTAGTTTAAATATCATATAGGTCTTTTATTATTCTTTACAGCTACAAGGATGATGATGAAATGAGATTTATCAAAGGAATAGTGCATATTTCACTGGCTACCATGGAGTGCATCCTCAGGGGTATAAATTTGTTCGGACATATTTGGCACAAGCCCTTGTTTCTGGTCTGCACTGTACATTCATATGCACACAGCAGATTTTTCAAATATAGTTCTTCCTCCAAGGATCTCACAGTGCTTTACATACATTAATAAATCAAGCTTCAACAAACTGAAAAATGGAAAATATAAGGGATGAGAAATCCATTTCAGCAGAGATCATACCATTTGTTATCTGCTCACAAAATTGATTCAAAATCAAAACTCAGGCACCCAACAAAGTGACCTTTCATCAGAGCTTCAGCATGCATTTTACTTGTAAACCATCCAGAATTGCTGGGATTTGGCCTGCATATAAATATAATAAATAGTACACATACACATACAAATAATAAATAATACACATACTATAATTCACTGTATTATGATTTTTAATCAATGCCACTGTCAGCATTTCACTTACATAAGAACTTCTTTGCAGTGGGACACTCCAAAAAGCAACATGGGATAAAGTATGGAAAGCTGCAATAAGGCAGTGCTATATCCATTTATAGTGAATTAAAATAACCACAAATACTTCCTTTGGCTCTATTACTATGAAATAATAAATGAAGGTTTAACACACTAAAACTGGAAAGTATAATGAGGCAATCTGCCTGAAGTAGGAAAACAGTACAATATGTAGTAGCAATTTTTTTTTAATAAAGATGAATAGCATTCAAAATAAATCTACTCACTACAATTCCACCACTGGGTTTTGCTCTGCTATTTTTCAGTAGGAATCCTGGATTTTGGAATATTAGTAACAAATTATGAATATGGTCACAAAGAAAACAAGCTCTTTTCACAATTGCAGACCAAGAAAATTTAAGTAAATATATTTATTATGCATTTCCATTTGAAAATATGCTGGCAACAACAAAATCCTCCTTAACTTGTTAAATTGTTGTGTAAAAGTAAAAATAAAAAGATGTAATGATATATTACACCTTTCCTCCCTAGGAAAGACCTAGGGAGGCATGTCAAACTGCCAGCCTGCAGGCCGGATGTGTCACGCTGAAACAGCACCCACCCCATTGCCGGCAATGGGGAAAAAGTCCCGATATGTCATGTGACATCACGTGACATCGCGAGTTTGACATGCCTGACCTAGAGCGACAGAGTGACGAGTGGATGCAAAAGTATACTATTGCTGATGATAACTAACTGAGAGGCCAAGAATGAATGCATGACCCACATTCTGCCCATGCCAGAGATCCTTCAAAAGTGCAACCAATGCTATTTCTGCCTCTTACCCAGGTCTGAATCCTGATTGAAACGGATCCTCATAATTGGCTTCATCTAAGATCCCCTGAATGCAACCACCTTCCCCCAAAAGGTGGTGGGTGGATGAAAATTGTCCAGTATGGTGCAGTCTAGCAATGGCTTCTTGAGGCAGGGGCAAACTAAGATCTCTTTAAGCAGTAAAGCAGGGGTGTCAAACTCCTGGCCCGCGGGCTGGATGCGTCATGCTGAAACTGCACCCACTCCAGCTCCAGCAATGAGGAAAAAGTCACGATACATTGTGACACGTCACATGATGTAGCAAGTTTGACAACCCTGTGGTAAAGGAACAAGCCCCTCAGTCAAAGAATTAACCATTACTCAAACCCACTCACATGATAACCCCCAAGCCTTTTTAACAAGCCAGAAGAGGCATGGACCTAAAGATGGCAGAGACTACAGTTTTAAGGACTCTTTCACTTCCTCAGATCCAACAGGGAGAGCATTCTCTGTGGGCACGCCTGCCCTCTGGAATCAGCTCCCTGTTGAGCTCCAGATGGCTCCCGACCTTTGCTCCTTCCGCCGCGACCTGAAGACTTGGCTATTTGAACTTGCCGGCCTAGATTGAGGGACTGGGATTTTAGATCTTAAATTTTAAAAAAAATAAATTTTAGAATGTGTTTTATTGTTTAGGGCTATTGGTTTAATTTCATTTTATTTTTTGTATATTATGTGTTGTTTATAGTGTTTGATTGCCCTGTACACCGCCCCGAGTCCCTTGGGAGAGGGGCGGTATATAAATCCAAATAATAAATAAATAAACACCTGGGGATTGGCCGATTTGGATGACTGGATGAACTATGGGGAGGGGTTTTGCTTGGGGATACTTTAATCTAATGTTTTTGAATGGGGAAACCCTCAGATCCTGTCTATTATGCCTACTATCAGCTTCTCCTAATAAAAATTCCTTTTGGAACAGTTTGCTTCCATGAGTTCTGCTTTCTTGGGATCAGGTTTTGAGGTGGGCCCTGACAATACCATTACAAAATGTGAAGCTGAATCCCTCTGGTCCTAGACTAACATGTTCACTGCATTTTTATCCTAATACTCTTGGAAATTAATTTAGCTTGTCTTATGTTAACATTTCAGGAATTAGACAGAATCAAGTCTGATCTCTCCTGCAAGGAAGACAAACAGATAGATCTTCAGAGGATAGAACTCAAGAAGAAATCCTGTCTTCTCTTTTTTAACAAAATCATTGTTGAATTAGTTTTTGAGTCTAAACTCTAAGATCTACTTTCAGCAAATCTCTTCTAGGTAGCTTCTTTTCCCTTCGGACATCATTATTCTCTTCAGGTCTTTTCTTCAAGGTATCTGTAACAATGCTCAGTAGTCACAATAAGAAACATTCAGTTTTTGGTTTCAATTTGGTTTTAATTTTAAATTTAATTTAATTTTAATTTTAATTGGAAAAAAAGGAAAGAAACAAGTCTAAATCCAGAGATACAATGAAAAACTCCATTAATTAGTTTGTTGCTTTGTAACTCTATAATAAACAAGTGAAAAGGCACATATCCTTGAATCCTCAAGTCATTGTTCATGTACCAAGGCAAAATAATTATAATATTTCAAATACTTTTCCCATTTTAAAAATATTTTGATACTATTACCAGATGAATATTAACCAATGAAATGATTAAAAATGCTAAGGCTGGCAAAACATCTAAAGCTTTGAAGAGAATGGATTTTACTACAGTGAAGATAGCCTTAGGCTCTGCAAATCAATTTCTTCCTACAATTGTGTTGAAGTGCTAGTTTATCTCCCTTGTTAAGTAACTTGTATCGTAACCATCTGCAGAATATTTTTGAAGTTTCTGCTGACCCAATTCAAAATAATAATGCAAAATTATTTTGCTGGGATATAGGTTTGGGGAAAAGTAGATATCCTATCTAGACTGAATTTTGTATATGCATTTAAATAGACTCTGGTTAAGATGAAGAGTTGAAATCAGTGAAAACAATTGTGTTGTTGCAGTGTATCATCTTTTTTCCATCCCTATCTCATGTAAGAACACAAGTTTGCATAGTTCACTTGGTGTCAGTTTTATCAACCCCAAAATAATAAATGTAGCTAAGAGAGTACAAGCAGTCTTGATTAGCCAAAGGAATTGGGAAAACTAAGATCATATTGTAAACTAGTAAATTAACTCTGTGGCCAGAGAAAAAAAAAACCAATATTCCTTCTGTAAAAGTATTGATAAGCTATACACAGAAATTAAGAACAAAAAAGGTAGGAAATAAGATACTTGCAATAAAGAAGCAAAATGTTAGTAAACAAGTAACCTTTGTAAAGAAGAAACTAATGATAAAACTATCTAATTCTGCCAAGGATGAGAATTTTCCCATTAACGGGAAACTTTGTTATTCACCAGACCTGGGGCACACACTAATGGTGGTGATCAGTGTTTGACAGGGTCAAAATTTACTCCATTGTGGACTATTTGTTGCAGTGTTTACTCTATCCCTTCCCTGTTTTGAGGGACAGGAAAAATTCCAGAATCTGCTATTGGGTAACTTATGAACCTCTTGATCACATCTTTGATGACTGATTTGAATTTCCAGTTTTCCCAGTGCTCTTGATTGTTTGGCTGCTGGGCAATTTCTGCTAGTTTGCAGATTCCACCCATGTCCTTGATTATTAGGAAACGAAAGAAGCTGGTGAATATGTAGAGAGATGGTAGCATACTTCTACAAGAATGTTTGTGAATTGTATTTGTTCCTGATCAAATTCACGCTTTATTTTCACTCCATTTCTCTTACTAAGATTAGCTGAATTTTATTTCTGTCTTTTAGGTTATTAGCTATCCCATGGCATTTTGTGTCATCTATAAATCTTTATCTAAGTCATTAATAAAAATGGTGATACAAGGCTGAGGACTGTTCACATAAAGAAACCTTCTGACTGATTTCTCCAGTGGTAATCTGAACACTCCAGTTTACGTGTTCTGCCATCTCCTGCAGCCCAGGGTAAGATCTTTAAAATACTGCACTCTCTGAAGCCCAAACTGCGCCAGCTCATAATTTTTGAACCTTGAAACCATTTCTGGAGGGCTAATGTTCTAGTAGACTATCAAACAGTCTTCAATTCATTGAAGATGAAGTTGGTTTAGCATTGTTAGCATGCATGAACATTGAGCAATCTATTCATTAATAATAATAAATAAATCCAGCCCAAGCCAGAAATTTATAAAACTGACTGTGTGAGGGGGATGACTCTACAATTTTCAAAACTGGAGCAGCGAAACACTTGGTAACCAACTCTGTCTAAAATAAGAGCAATCTTATCATCTTGTCTTCTAAAGACTGTCTTCAGCGTGATTGTGGATAGCAAGCATCGCATATTATTATTCTCCCAGTAATAGAGTGCTTTGATCTGGAATGATATACATCCCGAGTTTCGAGAGATCACATTTTGGATAATGCTTCTTTTAAAAAGCTGCAATAATGATCTGAACTCCCTCCCTCCACCCCTCAATCTCAGAGAGGTTGCTGCCAGAAATGAACAGTAGTAACAAGTAATGAAAAACGTATAACTGCAATAGCCGCAGGCAGAAAAGACAAACCTGTCTTTGTCCTATATTCTGTAAAAGATGAGAGAAAACTAAGCAGCTGTTAAAAATTCAGTTGTGTTAATCATATTCAGCTCTTAGAAGTTTTTCTTCATCTGGCCTTTTCAAAGTGCCTCTATTTAAAAAAAGCAAAGTCCTCATCCCTAAACAGAATGGAGGGAATAAGTGTAGTACTGCAGATAGAAAGACCAAGATAAGTCTCAACTTACCTGGTATTCCTGACTCACAGTTAAGAGACCAGAATTTACTCCTCCTCCCATACTTCATCGTATCTTCTTTTTGTTTTTATTGCAAAAGGCACCTTTCAATTCAGTGATGAACATGCAGCTAGAAGAAGCTCCCTTCCAACTTGCTTTGGGGACAGAAAATGTCTCTAAAAATTTGAAGTTCAGTAGCTCAAGATTCATCACATTATTATTTGCCCAACTGATGGGCAAATAATGTGTACTGGATCCATAAGCACAGAAAGAACAGGGAGGGGAGCCTATGGGGCCAAAAGTGCTGTTCCCCAATGCTACAGAATTGTGTCTGTAACTCACTAATATGGTGTAACCCAGAGGTCTCCAACCTTTCCGGGCTCACTGCCCGGAGGGAAAGAGAGCAGCTTCCAAAGTGGTGCACGCACATGAGCGCACTCAAAAGGCACCATACGCACAGGTGTAGCATTAACGGCCCCATTTGCACATGTGCAAACGGGCTGCACACACCCGCCCAGTGCTAGTGGCCCCATTTGGGCTGCAGGTGCTAGCGCAAATGGGGGCAGTGCGCACATGCGCGTCCACGCACCGACCAGCCATTTCCACAGCCCACTGGCCAACCTTGGTGTAACTGACACATCTCAGCACTGGATCAGTAGTCCTTACTCAGCACAAGTGTTTTTACTTTAATGTACTTTTTTCCTTTTCGTTTTAGAAAGAAACTATCATAGATGCTCCTCGTTAAAAAAAGAGCATAGTGCTTCATGTTCTCTGGCATTTAAAAGTTTAAGAAACACTGGTCAGTTACTATATCGGGTAATGGAGAGAAAACATTTTCTGTAGTCCTCTGATGGGGGAAAGAAAGCTAGAAGAAATGATGATGGCAGAAGGTACTGCTCTTCAAATGTTCAAAATAAACAACACTTATCCCCAAGCAGATAAAGATCAAAATAATATATTTTTTTCTATATATCGACAAGCTGCGCTATATGTACAGTATACTAAAGAATCAAAGCAATACAAGGTATTAGCTAACTATGTGGCAATTCTGTACATGGTTTAAAGTAAAACCAAAACGAAACTGTTACATTACCAAAACAAGTAATAAAATACCAAAACTGCAGCTTCTGTGGAAAGTAACCCACGAAACACTACTCAACAATATTGTGTAGTCTGTGTAAGGAAAGGAAAGGGAAAAGGAGAAAAGGGGGTTATAAAATATCTGGCTTTGAGTAATGTATATTTTTATAATGACTTGTAGAAGGAAAAAATGATGACAATTGAGATTCAATAACTTTCAACCTAAAGGAACTAAAAAAAAGAGTCAGAAATGATATCCCAATCATTACATTTCCAGGATATGAAGCTAAGCCTCAGGGAGTAAGGGTGCACATAAGAGCAATTCTTCACTCCACAGGGAAAAACTCATTGTTTCCAAGTCATCACATTACCATAGATTTACTCAGTTTGATTTAACAGCAAGTCCTGTCCCCCATAAATTTGAGAGGCATGGTGTCATGTGCAGAATTGGCTTTGTGTTTACAGTTACAGATCCAGTTTGTTTTGTAAGCTACCCAGAGTTGTAATAGGCTGGATTAATTCTTAATACAACATAGTCTAGCAATAATATTCACAGCATTTAATTGGTTAATGCTGCTGGAAGGGGCCTAAAAGTCATCAAATACAAATACTATTCCAAAAAGAAAAGTTCTTGTATACAGGTAGTCCTTGCCTTACAACCATTTGTTTAACAAAAGTTCAAAGTTATAATGGCCTTGGAAATGTGACGTTAACATACTTGCACTTGGAATAAGCAGGATATTTTTCCTACATGTGTCAGAAAATACGTTAGGCCCAATATTATCTTCTCAAACTGACGGCAGCTCTTTCAGATTTGAATATCAGCAATATTAAAAAATACTGGATTATAGTAACTAAACAATAGGTGATTTTGAATTGAAGTAGTACTGCTGAAGCCATATGGATGACTTGGGGCCAGCCACCATTTTTCAGTCCTAGGAAGAAGGCAATGGTAAACTCCTTCTGGAAAAGTTGCCAAGAAAACTACTTGGAGTCATTCAGGCAGTCAATAGGAGTCAACACTGACTTGAAGGTGCAGGTGTGTGCATATGCACACATGCTCCATGCACACATACCACACACACACACACACACATACACACAGAGAGGCATTTGCTTTATTACTGAGCTATGATCCCATCTGAAGGGTCTAAGAACACTGGCTAGCCATTTTAATTACAAACAAAATAAATTGAAATTCTGCAAATTAAAGGGCTGATCACAAACTTGTTTGTGAAAAGACACATATGGACATACTTCTCTTTTTTCTCAAAACTACAACTTTCACTAAATCATTTATTGTTACTTTTCTTAATAATTTTGATACAGACAAGTAGGCTTTCTGAACCTTACTGGGCTAAAATGCAAACAGCAATATGGTGGAGAAATAGTAATCTGAGAACATTTACCGTAGGATTCTTTAGAAAACCACCTGTCCTAGGGAGCCAGTTTTACCTAGAAGTATTACAGGTACTTTTTTTCTTTTGGTACTGTCCATGGGGTTTTGACAGATTTTATTTTCCTGGGCTCCAAGATCACTGCAGATGGGGACTGCAGCCAAGAAATTAACACACTAGCTCCTGGGGAGGAAAGCCATGGCAAATCTAGACAGCACACTAAAAAGCAGAGACATCACCCTGTCAACAAAAGTGCGTACAGTCAAGGCTATGGTCTTCCCAGTTGCAATGTATGCCTGTGAAAGTTGGACCATAAGAAAGGCTGAGCGTCAAAGAATTGAGGCCTTTGAACTATGGTGCTGGAGAAGACTCCTGCGAGTCTCTTGGACTGCAAGGCGATCAAACCGGTCAGTCCTAGAGGAGATTAACCCTGACTGCTCTTTAGAGGGCCAGATCCTGAATTTGAAACTCAAATACTTTGGCCACCTAATGAGAAGGAAGGACTCACTGGAGAAAAGCCTAATGCTGGGAAAGATTGAGGGCAAGGGAAGAAGGGGACGACAGAGAATGAGGTTGCTGGGTGCAGTAGGCGTGAGCCTAATTGGACTCCAGAAGATGGTAGAGGACAGGAAGGCCTGGAGGAACATTGTCCATGGGGTCACAATGGGTCGGACACGACTTTGCAACTAACAACAATAATTACAGGTAGTCCGTGACTTACAACCATTCATTCAGTGACCATTAAAAGTTACAATGGTAAAGAAAAAAGTAACCTATGACCATTTTTCATACTTATGATTTTGCAGCATCCCCATGATCTCATGATCAAAATCTGGACGCTTGACAACTGGCATATATTTATGATGATGCCTGCAGTGTTAACTGTGGCCTGAAAGGTTGTAAAATGAGGCAAATCTCACTGTTTTGCTTAGCAATATAATTTTTTGGCTCAATTGTGGCCATAAGTCGAGGACTACCTGTACTTATGCATAGAACTTCAATACTAAACAGATCTATGCAAACTAAGAAGTTGGAGCCCAAAAGACTTGATAAAAACTCCCAAGTGGTCAAGTACTTTTCTATACTTCTACAGTATAGAAAACAATTGACAAATAGTTACTCAAGGGAGGATGGTTAAGTTCAGTGCACACTACAGTTCTTCCACCCCAAATAACTCATCCTTTCACAGTTTGTGAAAGTATAGGGATGTAATAGAGATGTAAATATTACAAACCCACACCATCTTACCTAATCTCTAATTATCCTCCTCTTTGAATGAATATCAGCACTTTTAATTGGAAATATAAGATATATTTTTCTCCACTGAAAGCCCTGAATGCTAGCATGCCTTTTGTATATAAGGGACAGTGTATGCCCATCTAGATGTTACTAAACTAAACACAGCCTGGATTTTGGCCCTTGATGTCTGATGTAAGGCCCTAAAATACCAACAGGCACATTAAGTTGCACTGAGGGACAGGTTGAATGATTACTTATACTGTAATTAAGCTCAGAAGTTTCATTCCAAGGAGAAGAGAGCCAGTTTGGTCTAGTGCAGGCATGTCAAACTGCCGGCCCACGGGCTGGATGCATCACGACGAAACCGCGCCCTCCCCATTGCGGCAATGGGGAAAAAGTCGCGATACATCGCGCGATGTCATGTGACGTCATCAGTTTGACATGCCTGGTCTAGTAGTTAAGCCACCAGGCTAGAAACCAGGGGACTGTAAGTCCTGGCCTGACTTAAGCATGAAAGCTAGCTGGGTATCTATCTCTCAGTTCAACTCACCTCACAGGTTGTTGTGATGAAAATAGGAAGAGGAAAAAGAATTAGGTATTTTCACCATCTTGAGTTATTTATAATAAAGGTGGGCTTAAAAAAAACTTAAATAAGAGTGAAGTAGAAGAATTTGGGGAGACTTAATTGTTGCTGTAAAATGATATATTAGCATAAATGATCTGGAAAGAAGACTATTGCCCAGCTTTCCATTTTTTAAAGAAGTGAATCAATCCAGGGAAAAGACAATTTGAGTACATTAACAAACAGAAACACTCGCAAGTGTTCTTCTGCATCAAGAGCTTGAATGTTTTGATTCCCATAACAACACAAGAATGGGCCTTGAAATTACCTGTTAGAGAAGGTTTTAAAAATTTAACAGTGGAAAATTAAATTGTTTAAAAGGCCAATTAAAATCCTCAGATTCATTAGAAGAACAATACGGTACATACAGTAATTCTGAGAATATTTAGGATTCTTCAGAAAACTGCCCTAAAAAACAAACAGAACAAACAGACAAATAAGAAATAAGGATGTCAATAGTGATCCTAAACTTTGGGTCATGTGGGAATCCTGATGCTCTGTAGCATTTTCATGATTTTTGACAGAGCTTTGAATAGATCATCTTTTTTTGACAGATCTCCTGTTATCTGCATTGTGTCTGCATCGTGGCTTGAAATAAATTTTCTCATAACAAAGAAAACAAAAAACAGTAACAAGGCAGAGATCTATAATACCTGAGGAGGCCCTTTCATAATAACCAGATGTTTGAAAAACAGAAAATAAAATAAAAACTACCTTTCCCCCTTTTACAGTTGTCTTATAAGTATTATAAGGTATCTTTTTGACATTGCTATTGAAAAAAACAAAACAGGCTTGTATAACATTAACATGCTGGCAGAAAGGCCTGTCCACTTTGGAGTTTATATCCCCCAGAATGAATCTTTATAATGACCCAAAACTAGCACTGCAGAATTAAGGAATTAAGGGTGAGCACATTTGCTGACAGAACCAAATAATTCATGGTGGTTGAAGCAAAATATTTCAGAGTAATCAAGTGTAAAACAGTATACATGGTGGCAACTGATTTACAAATTTGTGGCTTTTATCTTAAAATCATAACAATGTTTTACTCCAATCCAGAGCATATGTAAATGGGTTTTTTTTTATCTTTTGCAATTCTCCAAAACCATTTTCTCAGTCAGAATTGACTATCATAATTTCCAATGATAACCTACCGAACACATTGTAAGGGGATATTTATTTAGTTTTCTATTTTTCAGAAACTTTAGAATTCTAATCTAAATGTTGAAATGTCCATTTTAAACTCTGAATGACATTGCTACTCTTCTGCTCACAATATTGTCATTTTAAATTTCACAACAAAAAATATTTCCCTTCGGTGTATCTGCGATCTAAGATTATACAGTCTGTTTGGGAATATTCAGGGTGAAGAATATTCACCCTGAATATTCTCATCTGAAAAATCCCTATAATACGTTAAGGAATATAATTATTAAATCTTGTCATATTTCTGCCTGAAGAGAGATTAACCACAAAGGTAACAGAAGCTCACTCATATCTTGCTTGTTATGTTTCAAACCACATTTATCGTTCTTAATAACAATAATTTGGCAAATCAAAAGCAGAAACTTTCCTTGAGGCTAGATAGTTCTTGAAAGCCCTAACAAAGATAGGAATGGTAATTGCTGGGCAATCAATAGTTAATGGGAAATAATTTATCCAACTCAATTGTTTTGCAGCTAAAAGAAAAGCACCTGCTGGCTTAATGATATACATAGTGGCTTATTTTTAGATTAGATATATATTCTAAACAAGGTTATGAATATCAAGGGCAGTTATCTGGAATTACTTCAAGAAGCCTGCAAAGCATGCGACTGATGGACCAATCCACTGGGCAGCAGAAGGAGTAGGCAATGCGGTTGGTTTTCTTTTCTGTATTAGAAGATATTCAGCTTTACTGTTGTGTTCATGTTATCTTCATAGAGACACTTACAAAACAGTACACTAAGAGAGTTCACTAGCAGCCAGTCTCTGCATGACCATCAGTAATGCTAGTGGGACTATCCTGTGGAGTCCAATGAGATCTAAGTACTATGTTAGTGGGAGACTCACAGGACTTCCATTGGTGATTATGATAAGTGAAAGAAATGTAGACTGGTGCAATATAAGTTCAGATCCCAGTTCAGATATGCATCAGTGCTTTTTGTTCCCTCTGCTTCTTACCTCTTGGAACGGAGGGTTCGTGTAAATAGAGGCAATGTGTTCCCAAAGATTGGTGGAAGGGAGTTACTGTTAAACTTTCCAAGAAACGGAACCTGAGTAAATGTAATAACTGGCGAGATATGATTCTTCTTTCCGTACCTGGCATAATGTTCTCAATCGTTCTTCTTAGGCACCTGCAAGGAGCAATTGATAAAATGCTGTGGGAGGATGTCATCATGGCTGTTCATGTCCTGAACAAATTCTCACACTACACAACTTTATCGAGCAGTGTATCAAGTCCTAGCGACCACTTTCCCATGAATTTTATAGATTTCGTGAAGGCTTTTGATAGCATACACCGGGATTCCCTGTGGAACATCTGTAGAAGATAGAAAATCCCTGATCAATTTATCAACATCTTCAAAATTCTCTATCATAAGAGCACTTGCTATGTAAAGATTGATAGTGAAACCACCAACTTGTTCAACTTCAATACTCATGTTAGACGGGGCTGCATTTTATCACCCTTTTTGTTTCTCCTTGCCACAGACTTTGCTATGTGGAAATCACTGAATAGGCCAAAGGCTGGAATTCCTTGGCAAAATCACACAAGGCTCACAGACCTTGATTTTGCTGATGACGTTGCATTGTAGTCAGACACTAGTGCCTCCTTGCAGATCATGACTTCCAGCTTAGACAATGAAGCTAGAAAAGTAGGACTAAACCTGAACTGTTTTTATTAGGTGTAATGCCAGAAAAGCTTGATAAACAAAGCATATATTTGATTTTGCACGTGGCAACAGTGGCAAGAATTGTATTTGCACAATACTGGAAAAATGAAGACATAACACCAGAGGAAGAAATAATTAAAAAAATACTAGACTGTGTGGAAATTGACAGACTTACTTTGAGGTTGAAAGAAAAAGAAGAAACAGAATATTTTCAAACTTGGGACTTATTTCATCAATGGCTGGAGAAACGAACTAGGGATTAGGAATTTAATTTGTATTAGTGAATGATAAACTCAGACAACATGTTTGTTGAATAAGCACTGTTGAATAGTATTTAAAAATCAATAAAAAAGAAAAAAAGAAAAAGAAAAGTAGGACTACATATTAGTGCAGCTAAGGCCAAAGTCATGTTGATTGGGAGTCAGCCTCCCAACACATTAATAACAACTAGCCAACAGCCAATAGAACATGTCCAACAGTTTATATACCTACTGTAGGTGGCATCTTGTCACAATATGGCAGCATAGATGCAGATGTCAAACACAGAATTGGTAAAGCCTTAGCAATAGGTCATACTCAGCTTATGAGGTATTTGGTTAGCTCCAACAATGGAAATGATGACCAACTTATAGTATTATAAGACAATTGTACCAACAGCAATCTATGTCAGTGAAACATGGGCATTAACAACATGCACAGCACAAAATTTCAATGTCTTCCGTCAATGTTGCCTATGGAGAATTCTGGGTGTCAATTGGTGTGACTGTGTCAATAATGAGGAAATTTTCCACTGGAGTGGATCCAGAAAGTTACAGGCCATTGTGACAGAATGTTGAATGCACCTAGCTGGCCATATTCTTTGTTTGCCAGAATACTGATAACTGAAAAATACTGTACGATAATGGGAGGCACCAGAAGAAAAATGGAGATGGAGGTAGACCACGCAAAACTGGTGTCAGATGTTTAAGGATGATTTATGGACAGTGGAATCAAATGGAAAGATGCCAAAGATGCTGCTACAGATAGGATTCATTGGAAGAAGCTTACTGTCCTATGCATTTTGCATGAACTGAACCAATGATAATAATGATGTTCTACAAAACTGTTATGGAATAACTTTCAGACTGAAGGGGATGACCAGGCTGAGTATGAGGAAGGGATCAAAAGCATCATAAGTCATGAGTCGTTGCACACCCGCAAGAGATCTAAGTCCAGCCCACCTCAAATGACTTAATTCCCACCCATTTCCCTTGACCATTAGTAGCTCATATTTTTGTAGAGAGCTTAAGCTTGCAATAAATCTTTATATTCATTTGAACTGCCTGAATCTCCTGATTTCCCCAGTGCTTGACATGGACCTCATATTCAGAGCCAAAGCTATCATGTTCCCTAACCATTCATTATATACCACAACTATATTTATGTGATGCTTTCTAAACTTCAAAGGCTAATATGTGTATCAGAGGGGGATAATCATTTACAGGTCTGGCTGCTGGGAAAGACTCTCATTCTTACAACAAATGAACAAATGGATCAATACTTTGTCTATACTATAGCCTCTTGGCACACAGTAGAAAACACCATTTTTGACAAGTAACAGAAAAATGTATAGAGGTTGCCTTCTGGTGAGCGAGGGATACAGAGAGAACAAGGTAAAGTGTTTATGGCTTCATGGAATGGCCAGTGGCCTGGTCAGGCACAGGAAAATGGAGACTCATCCAGTGATGCTAAATCCATCATATTTAAGGAACTTCATATACTGGCAGATCAGATGTAAAAGAGAGTTGGAGGGGGAGAGGGAAGAAATAGAAGAAAATTCTTCTTAATTATTAGCAGCAGGCTGCCCCAAGAAATTACACAAGGTTGTCACATCTTCCTGAAATGATCTACTCAGAGGAGAGGGCAATGATTAAATGGCTCACAATAAAGGTGAAATAAATAAATAATTTTTTTTAAAATGCATCTTAACAAAGTGCTTGTTGTGAAACAAGACCTCTTGTGCAAGTCTGGAGTAGCCTCTGGGGTTGGGGCAGGGGCGAGGTGGGTGGGGGGCTCTGTCTAGTCCTCAGAAGTCAGCAAGAACATTCTGGCCCAAGATACTAGGCAGGCATAACAGACATACAGGAGGCACAGGCGTTTTTTCTTCCCTCTGTGCAGTGACTCTCCTGTCAGTGCTAATTATCTGTGCAGCTGTAGACACAAAGAAGGAATCAGATCAGATGAACTTTTCACCATGTAAACAGCAGGAGAGGAGAGGCAGGAAGAAGAAAGCAGGGAAGAATCTTTATGGATTGAAGCTCCTGCAAATACTGAAAATTAAACCACCCAGAAAGGCAGAGGTGGGGAATCCTTTTTAAGAAAAATTACACCCACTCCCTATCTGGCAGAGAAAGGCAATCGAAAGCAATTATATGGGCCCCTCAAAGTTTCCACAGGAGGTGCTGGATGAATGGTACACCGATCAGAACAGACCGGATTCATCAGGACAACAAGAGGCTTCAAACAATGGTTCCTGCCAAAGAGAAAGGGAGAGTGAGATGAAAGAATCCAAATGGATACAAACAAGAAAGCCTGCAGACATTGTTTGTGCAGTGGGCTGGAATAACAACATTTGATACCAGAGACATACTTGCTGCACTTTAACTATTGTGCCACTGAGAAGCTGCTGTCATACAAGAAAGAACACAGCTATTACAATTTGGGAAGCAGGATGCTATTCAAACCCCATAAAATCCAACAAATTGGGGTGATTTTGTAGTTTTTTTTATTAAGCATTTGCAAACAGTTCCATTTGGTATTGTGAAACACATATTGAAAACCACATGTGAAAGAAGTCAGTCATTCAAGAGCTTATTTATTATTAGAGACTCATCTACAAGCAGGGAATCACAAATGTAATCTTCTGAATAGTTCCCTTGAGCCAACGTAAGAGATCATTTAAATAATCAGATCATTACTCAATTCATGGATATAATTGTTAAATTTTATCTAGTATGGACTGAAAGACAATTGAGCTCTAGTACCAAAATTAACCAAAGTGCCGAGCCACTAATGTAAGAATCCACAGGTAATATTAGAACATTCAGTGGTGTCATAAGTATGACATAAAATTATTTCTGATAATAAAATTCACAAGAGAGGGAGATACAATTTTGCAAAATAAACCGAATACATGAAAATAAACCTGCAAATAGAGAGAAACTTATATATAAACAGAAACTCATTATGTGTGATGTCTGTAAGAAAGTAAACAAGAGAAATAGGTCCTGAACAAAAACTTTATTCTATCCATCTGTTTTCTGCCTTGTGACTGTGTACAATAGGATGACAGAGAGTTTGTTTGACATGGAGAAAACAAATTATTCACACACCCCTTGCAAATTATTTAGCCACACAGAAATGAAAATAAAAGGAGAGAGTAAAAATAAAACAGCTTGGCAAAGCGATCAGAGGAACAATACTAACTAGAAAAGATGAAAAATGAAAGAATGTCAGTAGGAAAACACGACCAGGAACTGTTGTGTATTTACTTATTGTTATTGTTATGTATTCGCACATTGAGTTAAATAGAAGTTAACAGGGCTGAGGTAAAACCGCGGCAGCTTTTGACAGCTGTCAAAAGCTGCCGGACGGAACTGCGCAAGCGCCAGCGATTGACAGCTCAACACGCGCTACCGATGACAGCTCCGAGCTGTCAAATCCGGACGGCCCCGATTGGCGGAGACAACGGCGCGGGAACGAACTCACCCCTGATTGGTCAAACTGTCGGCAGCTGTCAGTATAAATAGATGTCTTGTTCTCTCGTTCTTTGCCTGGTTCAGAATAAAAAGTTAAACTGTTAACTTGCTGTCTCGCCTGCTTACTAACTAAAGCAGGAACAATCATCCATAATACATCGAAGCTACCTAACATATCAATTCAATCCCTATAAAATAAAAATGCCACAGAAAACATCATTTTAGAAAGCTCTGATATTTTTTTAACCCAGATTCTTTTTTTAGTTGCAACATAGTTCTCCCACCTATGCAGATGAATCAGTATTTTATCCAGTATGGAGCCATATAGTTTTCCCTTTCTCTACTGTCCCATGGGTCTCTGAAAGATTAGAATAATGAAAATTATTGTGATTGTGTTATGAAAAATTCATTTAGTTTGCATATGAAGTAAAAAAAATCCACTTGATAGAAAGAGCCTGTTCAGAAATATCAGTGTAAAGAAGAGAATTATTTACCACCACATATTTCCCTATGTTGATTATCTGTATTTATATAAATCAGTTGTCTTCATTTTGCCCAATTTTCTTGTGTTCAGATAAGATAAAGAGAAAGAACAGGGGACAGAGTTATGGCTTTCAAGGTTTGTGTTGTGGCACTGAAGGTGTCTTATGTCAGAGTACTCTGATTGTCCGTCTTGCTAAATGAAGTATAGCTCCAAGCAGTGGTGGGATTCAAATATGTGAACAACTGGTTCTCTGTGTGGTTGCTGTTTCCAGAAGTGCATTCTGGGCTTGGGCAACAAAAAATTAGCTACCGGTTCTGTCAAAGTGGTGTGAACTGGCTGAATCCCACCACTGGCTCCAAGGTACCAAACATGATACTGCCCAAGGCCACAAATATTTCTTTTGGTGTCTATCACATTCCCTGCTCAAGTGATTGTTTTAGAGAACAAAACTATTTTAATTTTAAAAATAGGAAACTGACATATTTCAAAAGGGGCTCCAAAAATAGGACCAAGATAAATAAAAGTGGTAGGGAGTAGGGCAGTAATATTCCAATAAGTGAGAGTTTTGTAATTGATCATGCATCTCATGGCAGTTATTTTTTGAACAGGCAGCTGTTCAGGCAGCTGTACAGGTCCTCAGCATGTACCAGTACCATATGTATGTGCACCTTTTTTCTTTCTTTCTTTCTTTCTTTCTTTCTTTCTTTCTTTCTTTCTTTCTTTCTTTCTTTCTTTCTTTCTTTCTTTCTTTCGTTCTTTCTTTCTTTCTTTTTCTTTCTCTCTCTCTCTCTCTCTCTCTCTCTCCCTCCCTCCCTCCCTCCCTTCCTTCCTTCCTTCCTTCCTTCCTTCCTTCCTTTCTTCCTTCCTTCCTTTCTTTCTCTTATGTGCCACCCATAATATTATCATGTTGGTAAATATCATGTTAGTACAAGCATCTAAATCTGCTTTCTATAAGTAATGACAAAAACGGTTACCATGTAGATGAAGGAAGAATGGCCAAATTGGTATTTGTGAACATTCTACCATCTTTCTCCATACTAAAAGCCTCCTTAATTAGTTTTATTATTATTTTAGCTGCTCTTTTTTATCTTATTCTCTGCCTTTATTTCAATCTCTTTCTTGGCTTTATAGTCTTTTGCTTTTAAGGACAGGAACTAAAACTGTACAGACGATTCTAAATAATCACCCAATACTATGCGGGATTCTCAAAAATCATCTGTCACTGCTTTAAATAGTTCAAACACTACGATTTAAAACCATTTTCAAGGTTTAAGTATAGATATGCCTTGGGTTCCTAGATTCATTTCTGTTCTACCATACCCTAAATGTATGACCTTTAAATTCAATCAGAAATAGATATTTTAAAACTACAAAGGGCCCCCGGGCATCCATTTTTCATGAAAATTTCCTGGAACTATGAGAGTATGCATGCCCTTTTAACCTTCAAAAATATTTCCCTTAATCTTGGTGCCCTTTATTTTCCTAGCTAAAACAAAAAAACAAAAAGTACGTGGAAGAGGGGATTGGTTTACTTTAGCTCTCCCACTGAAAGCTGTCAGGACAAGGAACCTGTATTCAAGTTACCAGGTTCAGAGAATTTAAAGGAAAACAGAATGGTCAAAGTGAAAGACTTTGCAAAGGCTACCTAGTTCAGTTTCTACATGGGTCTAGAACAGGGGTGTCAAACTCAATTTCATTGAGGGCCGCATCAGCATTGCGGTTGCTCTCAGGGGGCCGGGTGGCTGTGGCCTGGGTGGGCGTGGCCTACTGGGTGGGCGTGGCTAGAGTGCATATGGCCTACTGGGTGGGCGTGGCCAGCTCTACATCGTTCGCATCAAGGGTGCCTATGGGGGCCTGGGCAGGAGTGGGACAGATCTGAGGGTCTCTGGCAGGAGGAGGGTCTCAGGGCCAGGGCCAAGGCAATGGGGGCCGTTCCCTCACTGTTTCCAGGATGGCTTCGCGGGCCGCATGAAACCACTTCATGGGCCGGATCTGGCCCCCGGGCCTTGTGTTTGACATGTCTGGTCTAGAAACACTAATGGTATTTTCAGCAAATAGTTTATTCCATGGAAGGGAAAAAAAAGTATACTTGGTTAATATCTTTGTCCTCATATTTATTTATTTGGTTTATTAGCAATACTTTTATGTCATTCAGTCATCTGATTCTAAGGCTTACAGCAACATATAATAATATATATTATTCATATTATTTCTGATTGCTAGATAATACATACAAAATACAATATGGTAATAAATCATAAAAACCATGACCTCTTAAAACCCCAGACAAATAGATTTATCCAAAGCATAAATACATCTCCCAATGGAGTCTCAGTCCCCAAATACAGATTGGAAAGACCCACTGTCAACTGATTGTCTTGGTCAATACCAGGCCACCTGTCTGGACCTAAGCCTTTGCCTGTTTTCCATTTTTTTAATGGCATGTGATATTTCAAAAGTAGTTATAGGATTGTTCATAACTTGTTTTTGCACCTGTGAAAGCTTTGGTAGTTATTGTTTTAAAAGATATTTATCAGTTTTTTTGTAAGTCCACATCCTTTTTCTTGTACAAATTTGAGTAAAAATTACATAATGAATTTAATTTAATATCTGTCAATATTGCCTTGACCTCCTGGATTTTACCAATCATCGTCTTTTCTTTCTTTTCTCAATTTATGTGCCAATCAACTTCCTGGCTTATTTGTGAGCTTAAAATACTTCTGTTTTGTATAATTCAATTTTATTTCAATGGTCAGCATAGGTAGTTGTTGGAGTAATAATTTAATTTGGTGTAAAGTTTTAGAATTTGTAAATGAGTTTAATTCTTTTTAAGTTCATCTAATGTTTTTTGCATCTTTTCTTGAGTTTGCTTCTTTTCTCAAAGATTATATTGGATGAAATAGCCCCTCAAAACTCTCAAAAATTGCTCACTTCCCAAACAGTCATTAAATCTGTGCCTTTACCCAAATTGTTGTTATTCATTCAATTTCTCTTTGCATTCTTTTAAAATATTATTTTTCAGTAAAATAGTCTCCCTCTGAACTGTGAGGTCTTTTTTTTTAAGCATCAGAAGAACTTGATTAGAAACTGAAAAACTTTTAGGCAAAATATCCACTTTTGAAATTTTATTAGCAAAAGTTCTTGGAAATCAAAGAATCCAAACCATCCCTTCTGAAGCTAAAGTTGTTTTTGTTCCAGAATCACTCACTACCCATCCCTCCAAATCCCTTTCTTTATTCTGCTACCCTACTATATGTATATAATATTGCATCGCAAAATATGCACATCTAGTAAGTCCATGATTGAAACCATTTTTTCTTAAAACTATTCTTCACGTCTTTCCTCTGTCCAATAGCACTGAAGCATAAGGCAGAATCTTATAAAGTTCAATGTCCTAATCTAATTCATAAATCTGCATTGCCCTTATATTTAAAAATGTTTTCTGCTTTCCACCAGTATATAAAAAGGCTAGATTAAGGGTTCAAAACAACTTATTCTTTCATCATCATCACCACCATCCCCATGTGTTTTACTCGCACAAGCACGAAGCCGAAGACACCAGCCTGAAGATGATGAGTGGGACCTCGTCGAAATGTTGCCAAGACACTCTCAATCTTACACGGGAAAAGACCTGAATACGCCAAGACCTACACACACACACACACACACACACACACACACACACACACACACCCCTACACTCATATATATAAGCAACATATAAATATTAATCACTGTCCATCTTGAAGAGGAAGCTTGAGAGTTCACAAGGTTAATACTGTATGGAACAAAACTGACTGAATATGGATGTTCTGCTTCGGATACCACGAAGCCTCCTCCCAGAACTAACAAGGAAAACAGGTCGTGAAGAGGATGTGTAGTGTCCCACACAATCTTACGGACCCTGCTCAAGCAACGCTTATGTGCTATGTCCTGGATGGAAGGGAGGAAACTGCCAATAATCTTTTCAGCCATCCTCACCATTCACTGTACCACCTTCCTGTCTGAAGCAGTGATGCTTCTAAACCAGACTGTGATGCTGTATGACAGGATGCTCTTGATTGTCCCTCTGTAGAAAGTGGGACCACTACAGTGGGAAGGTAACAGCATTCCATGCGCCTTTGGCGTCTAGTCATGCCGGCCACATGACCACGGAGACGTCCTCGGACAAGCGCTGGCTCTTTGGCTTTGAAACGGAGATGAGCACCGGCCCCTAGAGTCGGAAACGACTAGCACGCATGTGCGGGGGGAACCTTTACCTTTTTAGAAAGTGAGAAGGATAAGGGAAGGAAAATGTGCTTTTCTCATGTGATGCAGAAAATGCAGGCACTGCTGTGCCCGCTTGTTAATTGCACACCAGGAATTTGATGCTGGTAACCATCTCCACAGGTGAATCATTAATGCACAGAGAAGTTGTATCTGATATTGACAATGATCTCTTTGGTTTTTCCAGTATTTAAAACTAGGCTGTTTTCCTTACACCAGTTCACCAAACCCTCAATCTCCTTGCGGTAAGCACCCTCACTGTCATCATGAATAAGGCCCACTACTGTTGTATCATCTGAGAACTTCACAATATGGTTGGTGGCAAACCTAGCATAACAGTAATGGGTCAACAGGGTGAACAGCAGTGGACTTAGGACGCAGCCTTGAGGAGAACCTGTGCTCAAGAAAATGGTGTTAGAAATTCTCAGAAGAATTTCTGATTTGCTCCACATCATATCAGCTCATAGTTGTAAGCTACCATTACACAAAAAAGTGAGGATTTTCTTTTAAATAGCCTTTTACAGATTTCTCCTCAACCTGATCAGCATCCTCTGAATGGAGCTGAGAAAAAAAGAGGAAGGCATTACAGGAAGTGGCAACTTTGCTGGTATGAAAACAACTAAGCTGGATTCACCTGGTTATTCTGGGTTGGGTTAACATTTCCATTTTGTTGTCAAGAAAACAACTTGGACACAAATGTGAAATTCTTGGCAGTTAAGCTACATGCATGGGAATCTCCAAGCAACAGATTGAATCCAAAAGCAGATACAACAGTTTCCCCCCCAAAAAGTTAAAATATTTGAGGTGGGATGGAGGTCACATTCCCTATTTTTTATTTTTATACATTTAGGTTATATCTTATCCTTCTACATCAAAACTAAGCCTGCTTTCCTCTTTGTTCTTTCTTTGAAAGTGTTTGTATCATGTCAGTAAACCTGGGCCAGACTAAAGTCAACTGAAAGCAAATGGAAGCTATAAAGCAGAAAGTTGTAAACCAGAGAAAGGGGTAGGTAAATTGGCCACAGTCTGATGGCTGTTTGACCTTCTTGCTCAGGTTGTGGAGAAGCTAGCTAAAAACCTGCCTGAAGCTGAGAAAACCAGATATCCCAGTGACACAAGTTCCCACATTGCCTTCTGTCCACCTATAGTCTGGGGACATGAGATCAGGGTACCCTTATCTAGCAAGCTGCTGTGATAATGCAAAGAGTCAAGCTGTGGGTCAGGATATCCCCCAGCTGAAAACCTGCTACCTGTACCTTAAATAAGACAACAATACTTTCTAACCTACAAAAAAAGCTCCTGACTGCTATCAATTCATTTACATAGAGAGGGATTCAACTGTACAGAGACAGACAGCAGCATAAATTCCTACATGCGGAGATTTTTTTAAAAAATCTACTTTTAACATTCCCGTCCTTTCTTCCAATTTATTTACCTTACAATGCCTTTCCATTCTGCAAATTGAACTATTAAGAGAAACTAGTCTACAATCTGCTTGAAGAGCCTAATGGAAAAGGAAGGGAGGGGAAAAGTAAAAGTTGTTCCCAGTCTGCTGTTAGAAAAGCTCATATGAAAGATATTTCTGGAAAACTGAAGAAGAAAATATATTTTGAAAAATAAGGCTGTAAAAAAACCCCATAGCACTGAAAGAATTTTAAGCATTTATGACATTCATTTTTGGGAACTGCTTAGTATCTTCTGTGGCCGGACAAACATAGAAATTCACTTAAACTGAAAATGGTCCTACATGTTATTGTTCTTTGGTTCTGGGAATGTAGCAACATAGAAGTGTTGGTTAGGACTGTCAAGAATATGCAGGATCTTTTTAAAAAAATAACTAGAAAATATGGGGAAAAGGTTAATCTGTTAGGTTTCATGCTACGTTAATTGGATGACTATGACAATTGAACTTCATCTGGTCAACAGCCACCAGTACATAGAAACAAAGTGAGATCCTTCAGTATCATTAGTTTAGAAACAGGTGAATATGATTGAGGAATTGGCAACTTTTCTGTCAATTTGATAAATTTGCAAATCAGCTGGTTAAGTTGGTCCTCAGTGTACACATTTATTAAATTAAAGTCTATAAAATAAAGCACAACTCCAATATGCTCTTTTTTCAACTGAATCTTTCCTTGCAACCAAATGTATGAGATGATTTTACTTTCCTAGATTCAGGCAGAGCCACCCTGTTGACCATTTTCTAAAGATTCATCCATTTGAGGCATCTACAAAATATAGAGAGAGCTGCTTCAACAGTGAGATGGGTAGCACGCATAAACACACCAAAAGGGACAATAATGTGAAACACAAGTGAACTGTATTTCCAAATTATATGCATTTTCAGTCTGATGCATTTTTTCTGCTGTTGATGATACCATTTCATTTGCAAAAACAAACTTAGCCATGCAATAGTACATATACCCATATAATAGCAAAAATGCAAAAAAATAAAATAAAAAACTGAATCCTATGTATAATTAAATGGGAAATAAAGAGATTATAAAAGCCATGCTATAGATCAAGTTAATTAAAATTTGCAAAGCATGTTTTGGTTTTAGTAACATGAAGAATTTACAGAGTCAAGTCACAAGCTGTATTCAACAGTGTCACGTGAATACTAAAATGGTATCTTCGGAAGAACAGATACCTCCTCCTTACCACTCCAGAGGTAACAGGAATCTTCAGCAGCAAATTAAGGAGCTGCATGGTAGGGGGGGGGAAAGAATGACATTCTACTGATGTAACAATGAACGTCATCTGGAGGTTTTACATTTTTGGCTTGAGCTCTTTATATGAAAATAGATCCCTATAAAGGAAGTTCTAAAAAGGTAAAGTTTCCCCCGCACATGCGTGCTAGTCGTTTCCAACTCTAGGGGCCAGTGCTCATCTCCGTTTCAAAGCCGAAAAGCCAGCGCTTGTCTGAGGACGTCTCCGTGGTCATGTGGCCAGCATGACTAGACACCAAAGGCACATGGAACGCTGTTACCTTCCCACCGTAGTGGTCCCTATTTTTCTACTTGCATTTTTACGTGCTTTCGAACTGCTAGGTTGGCAGAAGCTGGGACGAGTAACAGGCGCTCACTCTGTTATGCAGCACTCGGGATTTGACCTACCAAACTGCCGACCTTCTGATCGACAAGCTCAGCGTCCTAACCCACTGAGCCACCGCGTCCCTAAAGGAAGTTCTACCTATGCTATATTTACAGTTAAAGCAAAGTCTCTGCAGTGATGAAATGCTGCATTTTGGGAATCCAAACATAATTTTATAGAGTTACAATACCCACCTATCACACATAGTTCCAATGTATTCATTCAGTTTTGACACTTTAATAATTCTCAAATCAACACTTCGTTAATACTTAGAGGAAGCTGTGACAATAAGCTGGTTTCTTTCCTTTTTTCTTTCTTGTCTTCCCTCAAGGGCAGAAAGGATAGAATAGAGTAGAGTAGAGTAGAGTAGAGTAGAGTAGAGTAGAGTAGAATAGAATAGAATAGAATAGAATAGAATAGAATAGAATAGAATAGAATAGAATAGAATAGAATAGAATAGAATAGAATAGAATAGAATAGAATAGAATAGAATAGAATAGAATAGAATAGAATAGGAGCTGGAAGGGACCTTGGAGATCTTCTAGTCCAGCCCCCTGCTCAAGCAGGAGAACCTATACCATCTCAGACAAGTGACTGTCTAGTCTCTTCTTAAAAATCTCCAGTGATGGAGCAACCACGATTTCTGGAGGCAAGCTGTTACACTGGTTAATTGTCCTCACTGTCAGGAAGTTTCTCCTTAATTCCAGGTTGCTTCTCTCTTTAATCAGTTTCCAACCATTGTTTCTCATCCTTCCCTCTGGTGCTTTGAAGAATAACATGACCCCCTCTTCTTTATGGCAGCCCTCAAATACCTGAATACTGCTATCATGTCTCCCCTATTTTCTTTAGACTAGCCAAACCCAAGTCCTGCAGCTGTTCTTTGTATGTTTTAGTCTCCAGGCCTTTGATCATCTTAGTTGCTCTTCTGAATTTTTTCCAAACTCTCAACATCTTTTTTGTGATATGGTGACCAAAATTGGCTGCAGTATTCCAAGTGTTGTCTTACTAGGGTTTTATAATGCGGTACTAATACTTTGCATGATTTTGATTCTATGCCTCTGTTTATACAACTCAGGATTGTATTAGCTTTTTTGGTTGCTGCTGTACATTGCTGCCTCATAGGATCGTCCAATAGGACTCCAAGGTCCCTCTCACAGTTACTGTTTTTGAGCCAGGTCTCGCCCAATCTGTATTTGTGCCTTTGATTTTTCCTGCCTAAATGTAAAACTTTGCTTTTCTCCACATTGAAGCTCATTTTGTTGGATAGGGCCCATTGATCAAGTTTGTCAAGATCTTTTTGGATCCTGAGTTTGTCTTCTGAGGTGTTGGCTACTCCTGTCAGTTTGGTGTCATCTGCAGATTTGATGAGTTCCCCTTCTATTCCCTCATCTAAGTCATTTATGAAGCTATTGAAGAGTACTGGGCCTAAGATGGAACCTTGTGGTACCCCACTGCTTACTTCTCTGGAGTAAAAGGTCTTGAGCATGGCAATGAACACTGCTACCAATATACTTACCAAACTGGCACAGATAGACATCTTATGGGTTGAAATGGTAAACTGATATATCATAGGCAATTCACAATTTCCTCATCATACAATTTTCCTCTGACACAGTAAATCAGAAAGGACTAGCTATTTCTTATAGGGAAAAAGTTCAAATCAGAATCAGAATGTTAAATCCATTTTATTTTTAGGGTTTTTTTTAAGTCCAAGCTGTAATTGCAGAATCTATGCCAAATGTTTAACTGAATCACATAAATTCACATTAAATGAAAAATGTTAAAGGCAAAAAAAATTCTATGTATCACAAAATAAAACATATTTTATCTCCAACAATCTTTTGAATAAGGGAAAATGATGTTTCCTATATTAGTAGCTGATGCTAAAATTACACATTAATTTCACTTAATCCAAAACAAATGAAACACATATGCAGTCCAAACAAAGCATTTAACCCTAAACTATCTGCTCTGCAAAACCTATTGCTCAGGCTGAATATATTGCTATCATCATACTGCAGATTGCAAAGGAAGAACGTGGGTTGTCATAATGAATGGAATCAAACCAAACCCACTCACAGGACTGATTTTATGCAGGTTTACTTGGCACTTTTATTTCAGAATTTCTGTTGTCCCAGTCCTGACATGAATATTTTCTTTTCACTTTTTATGAAAATGTGAGCTTTTTTTTTTAAAAAAAAATGTATAAATCATAAGGGAAAGAAAACTTGTATAAAAATCAGTTTGAAGATAAAAATCACTCACTTCAAAGCAAGCAGAATGATATAAAAAGACATGGAATATCACTGAAAGTTACTTTTAAAAAAAAGCAAAAGAGGAAGACAGATAGTGGCTAGAATTACAATTCCATTGTATACTTATCTGGGTATTAACCTCAATAATACATATAAGGTGCTATGGTGAACACTAAGTATGTTATACACAGGAGCAAGTCCTCTCAATGCAATAGCACTAATAGCCTAAATGTGAATAGAATCATAACTTTACTGAAAAATCTTAATTGTTAAAGTCACAATCAAAACCATTTAGATCCCAGCCAGTGTCATGGCCCCCTCAGAAGAGGGTTCGGAAGAGGAGGAGCAGTTGAAGCTGGGACTGTCTGACAGGGAAGGCATGCCAGGTGCTGAGGACAGTGCTGTCCTAGGCCCCTCAGGCATTGGGGGAGGTGATCCACCAGACAGAGAGCTAGCTGTCTGCCTGCATAGACACATAGGTGCTGACCGGCAGTGGTGCTGATAGGCAGCCAATCTCCTCTGATGAGGCCCAGCTGCCAGCTCCACTGATCCAAAGACAAGGAGAGTGTAGGCAAGCCCAGAGAAGGGCTGCAAGGCTACTCGGGAGGAGGTCGCCCAACCCCTCCTCACAAGGAACACATGGTGGAGAGTAACTTAAGGAGAAGCAGTGGGGAGGTAGTCTTTGCCAGGAACAATTGTTTGCTTTGGCTTACACTCCCCTGGCTTTTACTTGTGCCTGTTGCTGTTTGCCTTGCCTTGCCTTGCCTCGCTTGGAAGATGGCTCTTCGCATCTTGTTTTGGACCTCACCCTTCTCTTGTGGCCTACGTTTGGCCTTTGCTTCACTGGGGCTTTGGAACTGCTGCTTTCCTGGGACCTGTTTCTTGTCCTGAGGACTGTCCTTGTGTTGTGCCTGGACCCTGCCTGGTGGATTGGACTTGGAACCCTGGACTTGGCCCTGTGAGCGTGCTCCTACTCTGGGGGCTTCCTTTGTACTACCGGGGCTGTGTTTGGGAGCCGGAGGGTGGCTGCCTTCAGGGTAGCGTGAGGATGGAGCCATAGCGGTTGTTGGAGAGCCACTGGCTGGAACATTTGTTAAGAGAAATAAAGGACTTGCCTTGACCACCTGGGTCATAACGACCATCAAGGCATTATTGTTGCTTCTATTTTGTTTAATTACATGCAGTGTAGATGGACCAATCCAGTGGACTCTAGATGGCTTACAATATATAAAACCCGATTAAAACAATTAAAATATTAAAAAAGAGAGAACAAGACAGCCCTGACTGAAATTAACCGTTGAAATATCCCCTTCCAGCATATTATACATGTATATATGTATATATAACACATACTGAAGTCTATGTGAATCTCCTTAGCCACAAAAAACAAACTCCTTTTTGATGTATACACCAGGTTGTTGAGTGCACCCAATTTATCTTTTATGCTTCTTGGTGGTAAACTAAACATTACAATAACTAGAACACTATAATAATAGATTATCATTTAGTTTTAATGATGAAGTGGATCATGGTGCTCAAAATGTCATGTACTAATGAATGTGCAGGTATAAAGATGCTACAACACTCTTTCCCTATATTTGCTGCAAACCCTCTGGATGCTTAAATGTCGTGCTTTTGGTTTTCTCCATTTGTCATCATAACGTCCTTCAGCAGAATTCATCGGTGAAACATGCTGACAATTAATAAAATAAATTATAATGTTCAGAATATTAATTATTACAATGTGGATGTCTTATGAGATGGGAAAGATATCCTGAAAAAGTGTCAATAATTTCAAGAGGAGAACAGAGCAGCTGGGAGGAAGCAGGTCATTTTTTAAAAGTTTGTTGTATGTTTCTTCCATGTTATATGTTTGCATTTAAACATAAAGGCTATCCATTAATATAATATAGTGTCATTAATAAAAAATATCCTACAGGATTAAATAAGTCTTCCACTACTCCTGTTCTAGCATGCCAGTCAAATCTTAAAAGTCTATTGGTATGAGTGATTAGGAGCCTCCTGAACATCATTCTGTTTGCTAATTAGGGCTGATGCCCCTTTAGCTATGGGAGAAGGTTGACTTTTAACTATTTTGTTACTTCCTTCATTGAATGGTACAGATGGTGCTTTGTGATTCACTGATCATTTGGATCACTAGAGCAAATTATATTTTGGGCATAAGTCTGTAACA